>NC_091101.1:10300000-11507500 GCF_024713975.1 Paralichthys olivaceus
AGAAATCTGATTATGCGCTCCAGTGATGTCACCTGAGTCTGTTGAGGGTAAGCTTGAAAATGAAAATCATCTAGAGGACATGACCACACCTCTTCAACACGCCCATCGACTGTATTTGAAAATGGACGGCATGACAGGTCCACAAAAATGAAGCCAAATCTTCTTGATTGCCCCCTGGTGACTTTCTGCAGCATAGGTCATAAATCCCATGTTAGCAGGTGGCACGTTGACCAAACTAAAAAGTCAATTTACGCAAACTTTGAAGAGGTTTTATACCTTGTCCACTTTTGTGTTGAGATTGGCTGTAGGACGACTTGGCTGAGATGCTGCCATCTTGTTTTAAAACTGATGAGTGTAATTTGCTTTTGCTACGATATGGCACAAAAAGTTTTGGGTTGTAGTTTAGTCGTATGGATTATAAGCTGCAGAAAACCTTTAATGTAATGTCCTCATATGAGGATGCAGGGGTGCATGGGGTTTAATAATTTCATTCTAGGTAATGTCATCACACTGATGTTTGTTAAGAAGTTTGTTTTTCTGCTAAGTCTTTTTTTTTTTGTGACTTAATGCTGTAAAAACAGTGAAATGTGGCTCCACACCACAATCACTACTGCACAGATTGTAATGGGCAGGATAGCAGCACCTGTATCTGAAATATTTTGGCTTCGGTTTTCGTCAATATTAACAACAGTCTATGAGCCTTGTTTCTGCCTGAGGCTGCATTAGCCTCTATTAGCATAACCCACCACAATCTCTGACATTTTGACAAGAAGGAAGAATGTGTGGAATAAAATAAGATGCTATGTTTAAATCAACAGCATCCGTTTAAATATTTTCAAACCATCCACTGTGAGTCCAACCGTAAACGTTCTAAGAGAGAGATGGATCCCTTTAACTATCCTGAAAAAAAAAGACTGTCATTCCAAAGATGACAGTTGTGTGACACATATCCTGCCTCTTCACCCATTAGAACAATCGTCTGTTTTATAACAACTGGGAAACATGTGAGGTTCATTCTGTTGCTGCACTGACATGAGCGCATAGTTGAGGTTCATGACAGTTTCAACTGATGTGGTGGCAGGAAGGAGCAGCAATGAGTCTTCAAACAAGTACATAGAAAAGAATATCATGTAAATAGAAGAACTTTGTTATTGTATCCATCTCCTCCCTCTCTCACCCCTCGTCTTTGTGCAAGAATCATAGAATTATAAACTGGGACTTTTTAAGCAGTTTCAATCAGTTTTGACTGGTGACCATTGAAACTGTTGTTATGTTTTTCTTTTATTCATTTAGAATCTCCCCCTCCCTCCCCTCTGTGTGTCCTGTCTGTCTGGGAGTGTGTATGCGCTGATACAGGGTGCGGCCGACAGGTCTGCTACATCCCTCCTTCATCCCTCCTCCTCCTCACCTGATCCCACCTGTTGCCTATCATCATGTAATGAAGACCCGCCTGCTGCCACCATATTTAAATCGCGGCTGTGCATCCAGTATTGGTTGAATGGTCCCAGTAGTAATTCTTGAGACTCCTGTTCCTGCCTTTTAGATCATGTTTTCTCCTGCTTACCTGCCATCCTGCCTGTTTTTGTTTCTCAGGTTCATACCCTCCATCTGCTTCAGCTGCTCCCTGTGTAAGTCTCTTTTTATGCTTCCCTGACAACACAGTGACTTGAGGCCTTATGTTTTCACATAGCATGTCTGTTTTGTCCATCCATTTCAGTCCGTCCCATTCTCATGAATGCAATATCTCCTGAACACCTTGAGGGAATTTCTTCATTTTTGGTAAAACATTCAATTGGACATAAGGATGACCCGATTAGAATTTGGTGGTCAAAGGTCAAAGTTGTTTTGACCTTATAGAACAAGTTTTGGTCTTGTGAACTTAACATATCAGGAACCCCTCAAGGGAATTTCTTTAGATTTGGTACAAACATTCACTTGGCCTGAAAGATGAGCTGATTGGATTTGGGTTGTCAAAGGTCAAAGGTCAACATCACAGTGGCATCATAAAACATGTTTTTGGCTTCTTGTACATGTTATCTCAAGTCTTGCTGATTACAACTGATTAAATTTCAGTCGTCAAAGGTCACAGTGACCTCATATAAGAAATTTCACTGAATGACCGAATGTTTTTTCTGGATTAGATTCACCTGCCTGTCTGTTCTCAGCCCATTAACCTGCAAACTGTTGGATAATCTGGAAATCTTCTGTTGCACATTCTAAAACAATTATAAAATGTCTGTTAAACTTTAGCTCTGTCTCCGTGTCTGAGCTAACTGTTCAGGTCCAGCTCTTGTGTTACACATAACAATGTAGAAATAACTGCTCAGGACTATGCCAAGATAACGTCTGAGTGATGAAACTTGCCTGGACTCTGAAGGAGTCTGGTCAAACAGTATTATAGGATTGCAATACTACATTGGTGACTCTTTTAATCAGATCATAATTTTCATGCAGCCACCATTAACCAAATTAAGACAGGATTGTTGTCCTGTGTGTATAACACAACTTTAGGACTTTTGGCAGAAAAGCTATACATTCTTGATGTTTGATTTAAATTCATAATACATTTTCCAAGAAAAAATATTAAATAAGATAGAAATCTGGTAACAAGTATGTGTTTTTAAAAGTCACTCTTACAACCTGCTCATTACAAAAACATGACTACCCTCTTTTTAGTAAGAGGAAAAAAGACATAACTCTCCACTTTCCCAATCTTTTTTAAAAATACAAATACATTTTAATGGCTCTGCCTTAGAGCGTTCCTCTATGCTCTGTGATGTTGAAGCTGATTTTGATTTTTCTCTTTGCTTGCTCATTCTTTTATTCCTCCTCTGAGCCAGCTCTTTTCTGGTGGTGGATTGTGAAACAACAAGAATGTTTTTTATTCTCGTGCGGTCTCACCCACAACATTTGTTTCCAATTTGACAGATTTTGGAAAGAAATTCTTGACGGTTGCATGATGGTTCAAAAATAAGCTCTTTACAAAAATCCTACACCTATCCCTGAAATCTCTCTCCCCTGTTTCACTTCCTTCACCTCCTCTCCTCTTTCCCCTGCTGGTTCGAGTCCAAACAAAGTCACCTCATCGTGTATTGTGGGAGAGATTGTAAAGTTTTCATTGAGCCCATGTGGAAGTGATTTGGCTGTAATCTCCAGTAATTGTGACTGTAACACAGAAACAGGCTGGAACAGATTGGCCTCATATTTTTCTTCAGGGTCACTACGGACTTATCTCAATATTTAGCGTCTTGCCTGATTGAGTTATCATATCACATTTGCTGTTAAGAGCTGAGCGATGTCAACAAATGTAACTGGAGCGCATGAAATGTTGCACTAAATCACAAAGAGGAAGGTTCCTGTTTGCAGAAAGCGCACACATCAGTGTCAGCTCGACCCGCAGAGACTTTTTAAAACGCATGACATTTAAGAGCGCAGAGGAAAACCGTCGTTAAAAAAACCCACCATTACAGTGCGACCTCTCCTCAAACTGCACCCAGTTCCCCCCCGACCGTGTCACATGTCACACTCTCTATCTCACACACAGAAGTCAAGAGCACTCTGCTCAGTTGCTCCTGAGGTGCAAATGGTTTGCCTCTATACGCATCACTGACCCAACACTGCTCCTTCACCTCCTCTCTTCTCTGTCTGCTCTTTGACTCCGTCCATCAATGCTCCACCCCAGTCACCCCGCTCTCTTTTGCACTTTTGTCTCTGCTCCCTCTCCCTCAGCTGTGATTTGTCTATTCGTCATAGTTTCCATTTTTCTGACTCATGATTTGTTTGCTCTTCCGCTGCCACGGCTCTGGGGGCCTCGCTCACACACCCTGATGAATGAGTAATCTTGTTGCATTGTACCCAGCCATCCATGTCCATGTTCAATAATGGCTCAATTGATTCTTTCCTATCAGTGTTCCGTTGAATGGCGGAGATTGAGAGCTGGAAGCCATGCAGTTATCATAAAGAGCGTGTCAACTGTGAGGCCACAAAGCATACAAGTGATTAAGACCCTTCAACTCAGGGTTTCTTCATCACAATCATTAGTCTTTTCTTGTCCTACCTTCTGGCTGTAAAACCCACAGAGCTGTACCCTCCTCGTCCGTTAATAATATTCACTCTGCCTCTGATACATTAGCCAGTGAATGATAGGGCAAAGCCCTGGCCTAATTGCTTTCTTCTTGTAAAGTCTCAATTCGTTTTTGCTGAGGAGACACGGAGATGTGTGCCAATAGCGCGCACATACATGAGCCGACACATGCACCAAACGCACACAGACACAGAAGAGTGGCGCACACGCTTTCGCACACACTCGCACTTACACTTACACACAACCCCACCTTCCCACTGCCATTTTATGATGGATGGGGCTGAGAATGCATGTGGGAGGAGGGGAGAGAGAGAGACTACAAGAGTGTGCGTGTGTGTGTGTGTGTGTGTGTGTGTGTGTGTGTGTGTGTGTGTGTGTGTGTGTGTGTGTGAAAACGAGCAAAGTGCATGTGTTGGTTGGAGAGAAAAGAAAAAGGGAGAGAGAAGGAGAGAGAGAAGCTGAGCTGAGGAGCTCTGATTAACGACACAGAGAAGGGGTCCCAGAGGAGCTGGGGGAAGAGCAAAACTATCTAGGGCCAGCTGAGAGAGAGAGTGAGAGAGAGTGTGTGCTGGTGTAAGAGAGAGAGAGGTTGTGTGTGTTAGAGAGAGAGAGGGCAAAAAAAGCAAAGTTAGAAAATGGGGGTGGGGGGGAAAGATGTTTTCTTTTGATATGTTTCATTAAAAAAGATTCACTAGCACATGAAACGCTACGTACCCATCATCATCATCATCTTGCAAATAAGGAGTATGAGCGATATCTCTGTTAGCCCTGCCACTGTCACAATGCTTTGCTTCCAGATACGATACACACGCAGCCTTCAGATTAAATCTTCTTGCCTTACCTACCTCACCATCCCGGAGCTCGCTGCCCTGGGCTTCTGTCCACGGTGCTGTCAGAGGGGGGAAACAGGGTGTGTGTTGCCAGAGCGCAGGCCATCACCTCTCTCTGATTGCACATGAGAGTAGAGGTAATGGGAGTGTAATAGCACCTTAAGTACCCTGCTCTCACTGACACTGGCTGTATAGCATTACCCCGTGGTCTCACTGTGTGGCAACTTAGATGTGTGGATGAGGGGGGGTGTGCGCATCGGCATTATGTGAAAGTTTTTCTTGTATCAATCTGTTTTGTCTGCTTAGTGTGTGTGAGTATGTGTGTGTATGTATCTGTGTGTGTGTGTGTGTGTGTGAGTATCTGTGTGTATGTATCTGTGTGTGTGTGTGTGTGCGTGTGTGCGTGTGCGTGTGTGTGTGTGCCAAAAGAGGTCTGACTGAGGTTTGACTGTGTTGTGTTTTCCCTGAGGGTCGTCTGAGCCGCAGCGATCAAAGAGAGAGATGGAGGTTAACTGACCAGACCTGAGAACCTCCACAGAAGGACCTGAGGGACTCCGCTCTGTTAGCCCAGGTACCAATCATCTGACACACACACACACAAACACACACACAATCAGTGGAGTGGTAAGTGTAGAAGAGGGCATTTTGAGCGATCCAGTGGGATTTAAAGATCTGTAAGGCCCAAACTAACTTTGTCACTTCACTCCCGCAGCCTTAGCCTTTCACACAGTATCCATTACCTCAGATACGTTCGCCACAAAACATCAAATAACTTTATCCCGACTGCTATCTCTGTGCTTTCACAGAGAGAGAGAGATACATTTCACTGATATGGAAGTCCCGTAAAGTGAGTATAAGTTATATAGCAGGGGGTCCCTGGAGAGAGACTCAGTTACTAGTCTTGTACTAGAAAGTTCGACTGTATTTCCTGAGCAGCTCAAAGTAACGACTCCCGCTGAAGGACTGAGAGTGGCGCACTTCTGCTGGAAGTTGAGCAGGAAGTTGTGTTGTTTAAAAAAAGGGGAGAGAGGAAAAAGAACAAGCATGTTCAAGTGTGGAAATGTGGAAGTGTGTGTGTTTCAGGAGTGGGCGGGCAAATGTGTGTGGGTCTGGTGTGTGTGTGTGTATGTGTGTGTGTGTGTATTTGAAAATGAATGAGAGATAACCATCACAGGCAGCTGCCGTGGTGAAGAGAGACGACTAGCACCAGCTAGATGCTGGAGGGAAGTTTTCTTGAAAACAACATTGACTACTTGTTGAATCCATGTGCACTAACATATCTTACATATTTATGTGCAAATTCCCCAAAAAATGTGTGAGGGCCTTAATTCCAGACAGTATTTCATTCACATCACAGTGGAGGAGGGAGTACTCACATCCTGATAATAAAAGAATCAGAAACAGAATTCACATTTATTGTCCTGCATTTAAAAATAAATGTAAAATAATAATTTTAATGACCACTACAAACATGAGTGATTATTCCAGCTGCATTAACATGAAAGCAAAATCTTAATGGAGAGTGTTAGAAATATTCAATATTTTTCTTATTGCCAACAAATCTCTTGAAACAACCAAGTAGAATGGCTCTCAGTAGTCTCCTAAAATTAAATCAAGACGCACACAATTTCACACACTAATAGATATCAGTGCCCTAAATCTACATGGTTTTTTTTCATCAAGACCAAAATTAATCCCTGGGAAAAAGGTGAAAATGTGGAAAAATGTCCAATCTCACAATGCTAAAGAAAGTGAAAAAATATTCCTGTATCCGCCCCTTAATTCAGATCCAATATAAACTGTATTAGGTTATTTTCTGACTTACCACATCCTTCCACCAAGTTTTGCAGAAATCTAAAAATATAACCCCTTTGGCGAAGGTAATGAATCAAACCTATTAACAAATAATGTCTGTGTAGGCAGAGCCTGATACTGTATACTGCAGTTTATTCCACTTAATAAACACATCTGTGAGCCACAGTGTTTACGACATGTTTTTAATTACTTTAATTTAAAAATATGGACACTAGTTGTTTTTTTTTGTCAATCTTACACATAATGACCTTCTGCCCTAATAAACATATGGAAATCAAATGTGAAAAAAACTGTGCTGCTGAAAATAGTCCCTGAAAATTCACTATTTACATTTATTTGTTCAAGAAGAACAGTGCCCAGCAGGAAATTAATTAGTATTCTTTGAAAATGAATCCATTAACTATAATTATATTTAAAAGCTTTTATTTTGACAATGTGCCACTTCAGTAAAAAATAAATGATCTTCATGCGGTTTTCTTTAGTTTGTTGACAATATGAATAAAAAATAACAGCTACTTCAGGAGATCTGGCAGCCAACTAACTGGTGCCACATGTCATCAGAGCGTGTAAAGAGGAAAATGGACACACTTGAAGGTGAAGCAAAGAGCCTCCTCCTGGCTGTATCCCTCTGCCTCCCTGATCTCGTTCTGAGAAGCGTGTCTCCAGTGAGTCTTTGTAGTCTCGACAGTGAGTCGTAAAAATGGGGATGGGGCGAACGTACTCTCTCCTGGAAGCCATTCATGGCGCTGCATTCAGCTGAACAGGAGAAGTGATAGAAGTAGTTCAACGAAGAATGAAAATAAAAAAGGCATAAGGAAGAGATGTTTAAACCCTGCCTTTGTAATCAGGCCTTTGAATATCTGGCCATTTTGCTGTGTTAAGAGCACATAGCCATTATCATTACAAAAATATAAAATAAGTGATCCAAACAAAAAACATTTTCACCCGAGGTGATTATAAAATATTATCAACAGCACCAGTTGCAGGGAATCAATTTGGAACACAACAAGAAAACATTGTGAAATGTGCATGTTCGGAAAAAAACTACTTCAGGAGTGAGCTCAAATGAATATTTTGGGGGGTTAACTGGGGTCCCAAGTCTGTAGTTTAGGGGTCGGCAATCGGAGCTCATCTGCTTTTGTCTGATGATGAATTCCTTTCTGGAGGCAACAGCTAATATAATGGGGCTTCCCGTGAATATCCACGCAAATTTCTTTTGAAACATTTCTCCTCACAAAACACAGTGATACTTTTTGTTGGTGTTTGACGTCAAGCCGACAGTTTGGCTAATCCCTACTAACAGTTTTCTGCTTACGAATGCAGATAAATCAAAAAGCTGATGCAATTCTGTCGATGTGTTCCGCCTCTTTTGCTCTCCACATCGACTGTTTACCTGCAGGCAACCAAAGCCTGCTCCACCATGATTGATCAAACTAGAAACAGAAACCAGAAGACTTCCAGTCCCAAAATCATGTCCCTCACCTCAGACTCTGCATACTCACATGTAAAATCTGTTTTTGAGATTAGGGGGTCGGTGCTGAAAAGTTTAGGTACTGCTGTTCTATATGATGATCCTGTAAGCACTTAGTTAGTAGTTAGTTTAGAAGCTAATCCTGTATGTTTTCTGCATATGTGTGTGTGTGTGTGTGTGTGTTTAAATCTTGATCTACAAAGTAATTGTAACTACAGCTGTCAAACAAATGTAGATTTATAAAACATATATTTTAGGTAGGAGTATAAGATCAATATATATATAATATAATATATATAAGATATAAGTACCCCAAAGTTGTACTTGATACAAAGTACCTGATTACTTTCCGCAGTGCTGCAGTGTAGTGTGACCATCAGGGTCATGCACTGCTGTATTTCCTGTATGTGAGGAATGGTCATCTGTCCTTTCCCTGGAATAAACAAAGTATATCCTCTTCTCTCAAGTTAAACACGACCCTAACGATGACATTGAGAGCCAGGTCATTTGGGTAGGTGATGCTGGTGTGTGTGTGCGTGTGTGTGTGTGTGTGTGTGTGTGTGTGTGTGTGTGTGTGCGTGCGTGCGTGCGTGCGTGCGCGCGCGTGTGTGTGTGCGTGCGTGCGTGCGTGCGTGTGTGTGTGTGTGCGTGTGTTGGAGGTCACAGGATCCTGCTTCTGGGTAACATCTTTGTCAGGACGGCTCTGCTCCATCACCACCCCGCCTCCATGCACACACACACACACACGCACCCACTCCATCAGCACCCGCTCAGGACTCATCAGTCGCAGTGGAGCACATGTGGCTGGAGTATTCCAAACAAAGCTTTATAAAGAGCTCAAGTTAGACGGCCCGATGTGACAGTCAGGTTACTAATGACGCCTGGAGACCGCTAAATACGCCACTGACAGACCAACGGCCAGCATGCCGCGCATACACACATCATACACAAGTTTTCATTTTGGCATGCACTGACAAACTCTTGCAATCACTATAGCAGGGTGGAACACATGCTTGCAGTGGCAAACACACAGATGCACACAAACTGATACACACACACTAACATGTATGCGCACACACACCTTGTGCCCAAGGGCATCTGTCCGCAGCCTAAGAGCTCCCAACTGTTGAGGAAAAACAGCTCAATTAGCCCAGTGGAGGAACTGACGAAATATCTATACATATACACACACACACACACACACAAATACACACACCACCCACACACACTCAGAAGCGCATTGATCCTTCCCCAGTCTGTGGCTCTAATTGGTGTGTTGATGATACTGTGAGAGTGTGGGATCCTTCAGGCAACCATAGAATGTATCTTCCAGCTCTTTATTTCTCATTTAAAGTTGAAATACACCCACAAAAACCTCCCCGTCGCTGCCACACACTGTACACCTCCTGATATTCCTTTTGAGATTCTCCTCTCATGTCTAGGTTTAATCTAATTATTTCTAGCATGCGGTAATGCGCCATACCTGAGATCACTCCACCATCTCAAAAATCACACATCACCTTGTGCAGTCTTAAAAAAATCTGAGCTTTTCCAGTGCCATAAATATCTAATCGCCTGATGGCTTTGTTGCTCCCAGTAGATTGTAACAGTTGTAAAAACCATCTATCCATTATGTGCATGTCCATTAAGACCGTGCACGCAAACGCTCAATGAGCACCTTCATTTCAAATATGCACACACATACACACACCCTTACATACACACAGAATGTTACAGCAAGTTATTGAGAGCAAATGGGGTAGAGTTATTTCCATAAAGGGTCTCAGTGGGTCTCAAGGATCTCTACTCCCGCCGACTGGGAGCGATTTAGCGCAGCACACACTGGTATATTAGTAACTGAAGACGTCTGGGGACAAAACTGCTCTCTCTAAAACCCCATCCCTCCACTGTGACCTCCAGAGCATTCACAACTGGAACCGGGAGGCACCCGCAATCTTTTGCCTTCTCTCTTTCCTCCCCTCTTTCGCTGACTATGTCAGTTTGTTCTCCTTTTTCTCTTTGACTTCTGTTTTTGTCTTCTCACTTCTATCTTTTTTTATCCCTATACATATATTATGGGTTTTTTTTCGTTCTCTCATTTCATTCCGCCCATATTCTACGCTGATCTTTTTCCACATTTCTCTCACTCTCTCTTACATCCATCCTCTGTCTCTCTCTCTCTCTCTCTCTCTCTCTCTTTCTCTCCATCTCCATCTCTCCTCCCCTCCCTCCCTCCCTTCCTTGGCCCCAGGGACGGACTGCTGATAGACTGTGTACACCAGCTGCCCAGGGGCTATTTTTAAGGAGCATTTGTCCTTCTCCTTCCCTCTGGAGACTGACTCAACCCAACAACATCTCGTCCACGCACACTCGCATGTGCACACAAACACACACGGGCATTAACACATGCACTCATTAGCCCATGAGCATGCATGCCCAACACTTTCTCTCTCGCACACACATCCTCCGTCCAAGGGCATTCTGTAAATGTAGGGGCAGCTTGTAGTGCCGGAGCCCACTGCTTAACTGCACAGGAGCCCAGGCGCTTTCTAGCCAGCCTCAGAGGGCTCATAAAGCTACCCTCCTCCCAGGGCCTGGCTAATACACTCTCTTGTTCTAACCCTGCCTTACAATAGTTTGTAAAACAATACTGTAAAACACTGTTGCCGAGTATTGCGTCAGGCTGCTTTCATCACTAAACCCACAGCAGCCAATAGGGGTGCTTGAATAATGCATACAGGAAGTCGGAAGATTCCAGTTCCGTGGCCGCCTGCACACGGATCGTATCTGTCTGATTTGACCCTGCTTTCACGTCATGTTGTACACAAATAAAATAGAAATAGACTCCTAAAGTCTGAAAATACTGCAAAAACAAGGAAGAAAATGTTATTAATAATACGATTAGTCTGTTCACTGCTCATAAATTCAGAAATCAATTTTCATTTGTAACCTTGCTAATAATTGTAAAGGAATTTGTTAACAAGCTACTAAATTATGTTCAAAGCGTTAAATCTGGGCTGTGAACCTTACTTTTGTGTTGTTTTCAACCACCGCTGCTCAAAGCAAATGTAAAAAAAAGGAAAGATAAAAATGAATCCTCAAACAACTGCTCTAGCAACCTCGTTAAGACATTATTTACTTTCATCGTTAGCCAAGGAAGAGGACACTAAAAATCTGTCAGCAGACTGAAGCGCCTGCTCGAGTGTCTGAGCACTGTTTAATTGTGCCATTTATCAGCCAAAAAAGCCTACACGCTCATAAATAAACACAATGCCCGTGCAGAGGAATTATAAAAATGTCACGGCGAACCCACAAGTGAGGCCAGTGTTGATGCATATTAAGCGATTTAGTCGGTGAAGGAGTGGAGCAAAAATATGATGGTTAATTTAAGAGTCATTAAAATTGCATGAATGTGCATTGCGCCTGCTTAGAGTGGGGATTTTCTCTGATCGGTAACGAAGAGGGAGAAAGAGCAATACAGGCTGCCACACATTGTGGTCTATAAACTTACTGATTGATCATGGTTGAGGCAGGCGAACCTGAGAGGGAGGCCCAATCAATGCCTGTGTGTGTGTGTGTGTGTGTGTGTGTGTGTGTTCTTACATGAAAGTGTGCACTATTTTGCCTGTATATGTTTACAACTCTTGTGTGTTTCATGCATATTGAAGTGTGTGCTTGTGTGTGTGTGTGTGTGTGTGTGTGTGTGTGTGTGTGTGTGTGTGTGTGTGTGTGTGTGTGTGTGTGTGTGTGTGAGAGAGTGTGTGTTTGTGAGTGTGTGTAATCATGTGTGTGCGTGTGATTGTGTGCTTCCCTCATTTGAGGAAAGACAATGTTCTACATTCCACAGGGGAACAGAGTCATTACCGAAGCAGGAACTCAAGCCTGGGGGCCACGGCTCTGCATGTAGTGTGAATAGATCGAGCTAGTTTCTCTCAGAGACGTGCTGTAGAACACTCGCTCTGCCATTACCAGTGCCCTGCAGTTCAAACCTCACTCCCACCTTATTCCAGCAGAGTAAAATAGGTAAAGTTGACAAAAACAAACAAAGTATCTCGCAGCGGCAGCTCCAAGGTGAGGCCGTCATTAGTTCAGCAACTCCCTGCAGATATTTGATATTGTATATGAATATAATGTGAATGTTGAGTGGTCGTTTGTGAGGTGACATGTAGATCTACACAGCATGAATCCTCTGCGAGTCCCAGCCTGAGCTTCTGTGAGCGGGGCCTCTGAGGGGACCTGTCAGCTCTGAAGCCCTCTGCTGCCCTCTGTTGGTAGCCGAGTCCCACTCAGTTGTTCCCACGCAGTGCAGGTACATGGACATATGGCAGCTGTCTATCACTAAATAACAGGTGTGTGAGTGATTCTTCCTTCTCCCACTCTGTTCCTCGTCCTTTGTCAATTTCCCTCCTGGCATAAAAAAGCAGACAAAGTACGGCTTGGGTTAATTTCCCTTGTTGATCCCCCACACACACATAAACACAGGTCGTTAGCATGGCCCACAGGAAACTATTGTTCCACGATAATAGATGGCAATCAGAGGTGAGGTCTGATAACGCCTGCTGTCACCTGATGCTCCGTCTGTTCGCCTCCCCTCCTTCTCTTCCTCTATCACTTTATCTGTCTTTCCTTCTCAGTTTTCCTATCGGTTAATGCAGTTGCTGTGTGATGTACGTACAGTTGCTTGCAGACATATTGTGCATTTCACCAGAATTTGTAGTTTTTACACCCCCCCCCCCCCCCTTTTTTTTTTTTCTCTTGTACTCTTAGCCACTAAATTAAGCATGACATATCTGGGTTGCGATGGCCCTATAACACAATAGTTAATGTTTCTATACGGTGCTGAATCTCTTTTGATAGCACACATGTGCACACACACACACACACACCAGGCCCAACTGACACACACACCTCCTTTTATAACCTCCATCTGCGACTCTATCTTTTCACACACACCCATGAACTCACTTCATTCCATTCAGCCACAATTGAGACCTTTTTTTTCTCCTCGGTCCAAATTTCTTTTCTGTATTTTCCAGCATCCTCCTTGTATCAACAGTGAGCTTCCAGGAGGTGCAGTGAACAACATTGTTTCAGACTTCCAGTGCACTCACGGTATATGTCACAATAGCCTTGATTTTGATTGACACTGCTGGTGATGTGTAATAAAAATATGAATATTTACAGTATTAGTATTAGTCATGGTAAAAATTCCAGTCACATCACATACATACGCTTAAACTACCCTTGATCTATAAACAGACTGAGAATGAGGGGCCTTGATTGGCTGAGAGAATGACTGACAGCTGAACGAGTGGAACCTTTGAATGTGAAACTCAAAGGAAAGATGGGAAGCGTGTTTGTGCAGGTCCCAAGGGGGGAAAAGCCTGGGTTTCACACACGCACGCACACACACGCACACACACACTCACCACACACACACACACACACACACATTGTGATCTTGCTCTACTTTGGGCTGTGCTCCACATGAAAGCGGCGATGCTTCCTGCTGTTTGAGACGAGCTGTGTGTTGCACTCGCAGAAGAACATGCGTGTCTGTATATACATGGACAGGTCTGTGTGGAGACCAGAGCAGGTGAGATTGCATCCATCTACACTAACTTGGCCTTTGTGGACTATCTCTCTTTCTCCATCTCTCTGCCCCTCCACCTCATTTCCTTTTTCTCTCATCCTCTGAGTGTGTGTGTGCGCGCGTGTCTTTCTTTTCTGTCTTTTTATTTCTTTTTCCTCCTCCTTTCCTCCCTTCTATCTTCTTTTCTTCTTCTCCTTGTCCCCAGAGGAAAAAAGGGAAGCTTTATTCACATGAGTTTCATTCACATCTTCAGATCCACTAAGGTAATACAAAACAGCAAAACAACATGTTTCCATTCAGCCTTTAACAGGTTTTCTATCCTTATCATGCAAACATAAATAAAAATATCCACATATCTCATCTACGCATTTAAATTGTGTACAAAACGTGCAAAATCGCAAGCTTAATTACATCCATATTTCTTTCTGTCAGCGTGGTACTGACTCATCATTCCCTCAAAATAATATTGAATATAGAAAGTGAGCATAACGCTGTGTTCTAGAAACAGCACTCCACAAATGTGGAGGCACTGTGCCCTTGACTATCCCCCTGCTGAAAGTAAGTCTTAGCCAATTAACAATGTCTTCCACTAGGTCTGCATGCACACACACAAACACACATGTGCATGCACTCACACACACCCAAAGCTCGCAGCTCATGGGACTAAACCTCATTAACTGCTCTGAGACAGACACTCTCTCTTTAATCAATCCTTTTCTAAGACTGAGCGCACATGGAGAAACGGTGACAATACAACACAAGCGCACACAAACACACACACTCACACACACACATATGGGGAGAGGGAGAGAGGAGTGTAGATACATTCACACACTGGTCTCCCAGAGAGAAAAACATGGTCATTTGCCAGGGTGATTCAACTCTAAAACACCCTAATTACATCGACAAAGCCACTTTGTTTTGGTGCTGGATAAAATGTGAATGATTTAGCATATTATTATTATGCCTCTGAAATATTAACCAACCCCGGGGGACTTTATCTGCTCTTTTAAATATATGCAAATTATTTTATTTTGGTTTGGTTTGTTTCCAGTGACTTTTGTGAATTGTGTTTGGATAATTAAATGAGTGCGTGCAGATGTAGAATCGCAGCAGTGCCCACATGATATGCTGATCTGCCAGATTAGCATACAAATTAGGAATGTTGCACCTCGACTGCTAATCGAACAACTTTTGTTTTCCCTTCAACCTTGACCTATTTGAAACATCCGCCCGGTGTCTAGCCTTGGAGAGGGAATGTAAACACTGCTCCCTGGCTTTTAATTGATAAGGCTCATTTGATATTGTCCTTCATTGCTAACACTTCTCATTTCACTCGTGTCAGGCTCTTTCAATTACGACTGTCCTCCTCTCTCACTGTGCTTATTCATACAGCTCATCTGGGTTGAAGGGATCTACGACATCAGGCATGTGCTTCTGCACTGAGTGGGTGAGACAGTCTACCAGGTGCTGTTTTCTCCAATCCAGAGTTGAGGAAGTTCTTTTAAATGACGTAGCGGACCTGGAACCGGGGATGTGCAAGACGCCAACATTTCAGCTCTGCCTTACTTCACTGATTGCCTTGTGAATCCCTGATGGGTTGCGCTTCGAACATAATCATTTCCCTAACATGGGATAATTTGATTCTATTACTCTAACAACAGTGCAAACAAATTGCCTACGTAATTTATTGTGCCAATAATAGCAGAAACAGATGTGGTAATGGCGCTTTGGCTTTCCAGCCTCATATTCATGTGGACTTAAACCGAGCAGGATAGAAAATTGTTAAAGATACATTCATGAACACCCAGTCACGTTTACTTGAGCCGGGGTTTTTTTTTATTAGGGTTTTGCAAAGTGGTGATCTTCAGCCTCTCTTTATTAAGTCTTGTACCCATATGGCTCAAGGTATTTTTTCCTCCACTTCCCCTGAGCGTTTTCCACAGCTCTCTCTCTTTACTTATCAGGGTGATTTCCTGTGAGGAGGTTCAAGACACAAACAACATCCATGTATCTCTTCAGCCATATTATCTTTACTCTTTCTGAAGTTAACAACACCTTACCCCTGTGAGCTCTATACCTCTCCATTCACTGGTTTCCCACACGCCCTCTGAAGCCCTCTGCTCTGTCCCATTTCTCCCATTGCCTCGGGTCCTTTTTGACACCCCTGGAATGTTAATGGGCCAATCAGAGACACTGTCCTTGAGAATCTCACTTTGGCTCATTTTCATACCCTCCCTCCCTACCTCCCATCCACCTCTCAGATTTATAACCTCAGCTGCTTACAGCTCCAGATGTTTTGTTCTGGTTTTTTTACTCTCTGTAATTGCTAATTCAATCTGGTTGTAAAGGAGCAGATGCTCTCAGGACTTCAGTGTATATACCTGTGCGGGTTCCTCCGTGTGTATGTGCACAGCTCATGTACAAAGCAACAGGATTTACTGTAACACCCTGACTCATAAACATAATCCTTCACAATTACACCGAGCTCATTTCCTCGCGTGAGGTGAATGAGACGATGGCAGGTTTTAACTTAGCATAGAATCGCACACCGGCATCAGCTTCCATTACACACTTCAGAGTTATTGTCACCTTTAAATCACCGCACCGCTGAGATTTGCTGGTTTAGCTGTACTCACAGTTGGCTTTGGAGGTTTAAACTTGTGGTAGGAGCCTCTCTCCTCAGCCTCCACACATTTTTCTTTTTTTTTCATCTTCCATCCTTTTTCTCACCAGGGAAAGTGGCAGTCCAGTTTAGAGAGAAAAATAAACAGACTGGTTATCCACAGGAATGTGAATGCTACTTTAGTCCCATTAGGAACATCTGTGTGTGTGGTTTTGAGATCACAGCGGGTTGTCTGAGTGTCTTTGAACATGTGACAAGTGGCCTCATTGTTTTAGCATATTCAGTACGTACACACTGTACCAGATACGCTCTGTACAGTTGCAAACACACACACACACACATCTCTATGCAGTGCACACATATTTACAACACATTTACATGAAAGCGAACCGACACACACAAACACGTCAGCCCTCGCCTACATGCCCACACACACGCGCACCGTAGTGGACCTGTCATGTGTCATGGAGACAGGGGTCAGATACTGTGTGATGTGTGTGGGGGTTATATCGCTTGGGAAAAGGACTAAAGATCTTACCGGGGCTGCAAGAGGGCCAACAATAACAGCCTGAAATATAACAGCAGCCAGAGAACCCTCACAGTGACAGGAGGGAAGCTGGGCCCCAGCGAACAACTCCACAGATCAGAACCTCTTCTGCGGGCACAAAGATGGGCGGATATTTAATTCATAGCTAATGTGCAAAACAAAGAACATTGTTTTCTAATGACATTGTAAAAGGAGAAAAAAAAGGGAACTGTGTGTTTTTTGGAGAGATTGGAAGCACATGTTTGGAGTGCAAGAGAGAATAATAGCCCAGTTGTAGAAACGGCATCTTCTTTGTGCACATTCCCAAATCGAGATGATGTTCTGACCACATTTGTCATGGGAACTTCAGCCATGTAAACACAGCCTCGACCCCCAGTGGTCGCACTGGCTGACACACACACACACACATGTGCACAGTCGTGAACACACTCACTGTGTGTAAAATAATCAGCAGCCTCTCCAGCACCAGAACAGTCAGAGTGCCCCCTAGTGATGCTTGGGTTACAGTTTCATCATGTTTATCCGGCTTAGTTTTTTCATCTCCTGCAACTCAAAAGTTGTTAGTGACAACTTGGTCTCGGTAGACCAAATTGATGATCAACCGACGAACATGATGATGAATGGAACATGGTTATAAAATATGAAATATCAAGCAGAGGCTGACATTTCCCTCTGAATCCAACAAGAGAATGTGGGTCTACATGATTTCTGAAAGAGAATGTTTTTGCCTCTAAAACATTTCAAAGACCACGTTGACAGCACAATTAAACTGAATAAATATTGTTTGAGATATATATTTCTTCCAGCCCAGATTTTTCCTCACCATATTTAAAACACACGCACACACAAGCTCACTCCTGCACACACACGAGTCTTATTCATCAGCATACAGACTTCTGATCTTTAAGGACACCATGGTTTTCAATCAAAGCTTTGATTGAATACTTTGCCATCCTCAGCAATCACACAGTCACAAAATACACGCACACATTGTTGACAGAGAGTGTCTTGAGCAACATCATTTACCACTTAGGCCCCTCCCCGAGGACCGTGCCATTCTTAATGCGTGGCAGATAGGTTGATAGCTCTGGTTTCTGTCGAGAAGTGCCCGTCAATCAACAGCTCGCGTCAACGTCACCGAGGTAAAGTGTTTCTGAAAGATCTTTTTACTGAGTGCTTTTCTATCCATCCTCTTCCGACCCACACACTCTTTCTCTCTCTCTCTCTCTCACACACACACACACACAAACACATACACAGCCATTTCCATCTCAGCAATCACTTCTCCAAGAGTTCTCCTCTTTGGACGTGTAACAGTAATTGAGGTTGCTCCCTCGGGTGCAGTGCATTCTGGGCTGTTAAGTGCTGTTTCTTGTTGTTTTTTTCTCAAATGGGTTGTATTTTGGCTATTGTGTTGTTTCCTCCGGCTCTCCTATAGGAGTGTAAGCAGTGGGCCATATTTACACGTATCATTAGAGAATAGAGAAGCCTGTCAGATGTAGGGCATCCGAGGGCTCATCTTGCCCACTGGAATATCAATCAATACGACAAAGTGTCTTAATACTTTTTTATCTACGCCCAGTCACAGGAGAGTCCAAAGCATATTTCAAGGCAGACAAAATTGCTTGTGACTTGTCATTTAACTCTTCTCTTTTTAAAATCAACCAGTTCATCTTATTCCTAAGACGACAGTGTATATATTTAAGATGAGGCTCAGTCAGTCAAGGGTGTTCCGCTTGCTATACACTGACCTCCCTGCTCAACACATCAGGCCTGGCTTGAGTACACCCTGTGACCTTTGTGCACGTTGATGACGTTGTCTGTCCAGAAGAGGGAGTGATTGATCTGGATTGACACAAACAGCCAGTGCCCTGCCTGGCCTGTCACACAGCATCACTGGGTCATTGTAGCATGCCTGAATGCCAGATGAGGAGGGATGGAAAACACATGGGGTGGTGACCTGCTGACTATGGTGTAGGCCGCTCTGTTGGGGAAATGGCTGTGCTGAAGAACATGGCCCAACAGTTGAAAACATCTGAGAAGAAAAACAGATTTTTATATGAACATAAAGCACATATTTTCTTTATATATTCATTATTTATCTGTTATTCATTTATTATTTTATTTAGTTGTTTTTTTTTGTGGGACTCTTTAACCCATAATCTTGTCAGTGATCTAAGTTAAAAAAGACATAGATATAGATAGATAGATAGATAGATAGATAGATAGATAGATAGATAGATAGACATACTTTATTCATCCCCGAGGGGAAATTCTTGTGTTCCAGCAGTACAGACATGTGCAATAAGTACACATACACTCTGTAATTGTGCAGTTTGTAGTCTAAAGCAGTTTTTTTGGACATGAACTTCAGAAATAATTGGGTCCAGACATTTTCTAGAGTTTGCCTTTCACATATGAAGAACGCAGCAGGAGATTGTCCAGATCATGTGTTAACAACAACAGGAAAATGTTCAAGACATTCAGATGAGAGGTGGCGCCTGAACAGATATACTTGGTGTATAAATTCCACTGTGGAAATCACATGTTTTTCTTTCCAGCACATTGACACCAGCTCAGCTCTTATCACCAAAAGCTCTGGAATCACGTTGTCTTCCAGAGATGACATCTTCTCCGGCATCGTCTGCATGGCTCGTCTTCGATGCATGTTAGAAAAGTCATAAACTAGTACACTCACTCGCTGTGAATTCTGGATTCTCACATGGGCTCACTCTGAAAGTCTCCTGACATTTAATTTGGAGGGTGGCACAAAAATTCCACAGCAACTGATTCCCATATACAGCCCCTTGAGGTGTTTAATTTCAGGTAAATGTCTTCACTGCATGCAGCCCCCTTCCCACCCAATTTAACTGTGGTTCCCCCATGTGCCCTGCACTTAAAAACAATCTGGATGCACCCCTGCTCTAAGTTATGTTTTTCCAGTTCTATACAGTTTTCAACTTATTGGCTAACATTTACACCAATAACAATATACCTAAAATAAGCCAAAATAGGCCCAACCAATATATCTGTCATACTGGGTTGATTGTTTCATCATGCGTCGTCAAACGAGTTTTTTCTCTCCACAGTCACCGATGCTTACTTGTTGTGGGAACTGTTTCTCTACAAGTTTGTAAGGTCTAGTCTTCACTATGTAAAGTACTTTGAGATCATGTATGTTGTGATTTGGCACAATAAATAAAACTGATATGGATCACTTTGCTCACGAACCACGTTTTCAACTGGTCAAGAGCAAAAAGAAAAACATATTTTGACTGTATCTTCGCCTTAATGGTTCAGTGTGTAGAATTTTGTAATATCTAGTGTTGAAATGTTGCAGCTGAACACCCCTCACCTCACCCTCTCCTTCCAAACATGAAAAATAACCTGTGGAAGCCTTTAATTGTCATAAAAACTCAAAGGGTGTTTAGTTTGTCCAGACTGGACTAATGTAAAAAACATGGCGGCCTCCGTAGAGAGGGTCCCCTCGATGTAAATATAAAGTATTTAAATATAAAGGGCCTTTTCTGGGGTAAAGAAAACTACAATTCATACAATTTAGATGAAACGAACTAGTGAAAACATCATGAAGATTATTCTACATTAAATATCTGCCAATAGATCCCTTTCACCAAATTCTTACACACTGGACTTTTTTTTTAAACATTTCTAGCAATTTTTATTCAATCGAATCTCGTGATATTTAACTTTTTATTACTGAAATGTAAATTTGTCAATTCAGTCCAACCCCATTACCACTGCTGGAGA
The DNA here is from genome assembly GCF_024713975.1 of Paralichthys olivaceus. Lineage (NCBI taxonomy): Eukaryota > Metazoa > Chordata > Actinopteri > Pleuronectiformes > Paralichthyidae > Paralichthys > Paralichthys olivaceus. The sequence goes on from NC_091101.1 coordinate 10,320,735, forward strand.
AAACAAGGTTTTTAATGTCATTATTCTCCTGGCGAATAGTTTTCTCCCTTGTTGTTCCACATAATTCGTCGTACAAAGTGAACTTTTGTTTAAAATGCTCAAATATTAAAAGTAGTTATTTTATTTCCTACGACGAAACTACAACTCCAGCGCTGCCCGGCGCAGGTGTGATGACGCACATTTCCAGTAGTAACCTTTCCGGTTTGTCCGCTGGTGCGTGCGCGCCTCCTGCCTGGAGAGAGCGAGAGGTGGCGAAGAGTTCACTTTACTGGAGTTTAAGGTCTGGTGTCGGTCCGCCTGGAGTAACACGGTTGTTTGTGGCCAGGCACGAAGCCCCTGTACACGGAGCCAAGATGCTGAACATGTGGAAGGTCAGGGAGATGGTTGACAAAGCGTGAGTATCCCCCAGCGAAGTTGATTTCCGCCCGTGTCGTCTGTGTGACTAGTTTACCTGTTTGAAAGAGACACGTACCCAAAACTTTGACGTCACGTCACTCCAACAAGTTAGCTAGCCCGAATGCTACTAAGCGGACTTTGACAAATACTGATTATTTCAGCCATAAGTACCGGTTTACTTGCCCCGCTTACTTTACTCGGTCGTTTGGCTGGTGTAAGATATCATTTGCAGTGTTGTTCGATCACCGAGCGCGTTGTTTGTGCGTTTTCTCCGACAGTGCAAGCTAACTCACTTAGCTAACAAGCTAATTACTTAGCCCGCTGGCTACATAGCTTTAGCCGACCAGGCTAGCCAGCCAAGCTAGTTTGACAGCTCCGGGACCGAGCAGCCAGGGAGTGAAAACGTTCAGACGCTAAAGTTCTCCGTCCAACTGTTGCCTGACTCCACTGTCTGGTTATATTTATCCAGAGAATCTAAATGTGTTGCCCTGCCATGACACTTGTAGCTTAGTGTCACTCGGAGTTACAGTAGCTGTACTGTAAGTTGTGTTGTTTAGCACCACATGGCTGGTTTACTGTTTATCAGCTTTTCAGTTCATAATGTTAATCTTGTATCCGGTTTGTCAAGTGGAAGCAACCAGGTCTCAGTATAAGAATAGAATAAGACGGCTGGTGTTGTTCCCAAACACACAAGGACAAAATAAAGCCTCTTTTATATAGACTTATTTTAACAACACTTTTTTCCAGTCTACAACATATATATACAGTATATAGGCAACAGTCCTATCAGTTGTATCAGAGCAGAGAATTATCTATCAGTGACTAGTTAAGACTGGGAAATAAAACAATATTATTAAATATCAGAATATGATTTTTATCAATAATAATATAGCCAAAGTCCAATATATAATGAGGTATTCCCTATGCATTGTGTGAGCATAGTGAGGAGGTATAACACAGAATTGATCTACCTGAGATCTGTAAAATGTTTTGCTGTTTATCAGAGTTTAAAACCACCACCTTCACTCAGGAGCTAAAACGTTTGAAATTGATTATATGACATTTATAATGATAATTCATTCATCATGATATTATTTTATCTTTATATAATTTTTGGCCATATTACCCAGCCCTATTATCCTGGGTATTTCTCTGCTTGTTGGTGCAAGAATTAACTTTTATTTAAGCTTTTAGGTCAATTTCTCAGTTAAACTTGTCATGTCAGGTACACAAGTTTTGATTAAATGGTGATTTTATTATGGGGTAAAACATGAACAAAGTCCTAAATAATATCACATTTACACTGTGAGTCATTGGTACTTGTACACTTATGATTAGTGTTTGCATAGTCTCTGAGGGCAGTGCAGGTCGGCTGCAGTAATATAGTACCTGAAATTATTTACCAGCCAGCACTGGACTTATGCAACACCTCTGGGCCTGTGTGTCCATTGTTCTGCTCTACACCCTAGTTACATTTTAGCTGCTGACTAAACGTGAGCATGATGTCCTGTACTGTAAAGCTGTGGTATGGCTTTTGTACAATTTCTACTCCCTTCTAAGGTTCAATGGCTAATTATTCCATCCCTAACAATAGCGTGTTCTTAAGCTGGTTCAAGACTGCATTCCTGCTGAAAAAACACTTGTCTCCCTGGAGTGTGACATCTGGGGACATAGGAGACCCAGAGAGGGGGGGGCAGACCTAGAAAGATAAAGAAATGGTGTGAATTTCAACAATTAAAGGGAAGGGAGTCTGCATGTTTGTTTTCCTCAGGGTGTCTTTGAAATTGCCTGTGATGAAAGTGCATGGCGTTTTAAGACGTAAGAAATGACCACTTTATTTGTGTTGACACATATTTGAATACTTTTCACTACATGTCACGACAGTGAGTGAGTCATTTGTACTTACTGTTGTATGATTAAGCACAGGCTTTTGTTTAGGTAGGGTGATGCAAGTTTACGTGATATCCTGTGTTAAATAGGCCTTACAATAAATGAAAATAAAATGTATAATAATAATAGATTTCATTTAGTAGTGTCTTTTAAGATGCCAAGTTACACTCTACAAGTGAAGAATAAAATACTCTTGGGTTTAGCAGCTGAACTCTAAAGGGAAATGATTTGACAGAACGTTGCCGTATCTTAACGGAAATCTGTGTGATAGTGTGTCGCTGTGAGAGTGTCTCACAGCTTCCGTTTTATCTGGCTGATAACTAGGACAGGAGCTACTACTGAGAAGAGTTAATCTTTTGCATCACTACATCATATCCTCTGGTTTGTCAGTCATGCAAACATTGTGTAGTACCCCTTACATTGCCAGGGGTTATACACAGATAATAACAGAGCACACACAAAGTAATCCAACTCATCAATGCTATATGAATATAAATGAAACCTGACTTAAAAAAATGCTGATCCAGGTCTGAACTGAGTGTGATATGAAGAACACACTCATCAGAAGAGACATAGAGTGACTCTAACCTTTGATTCGACTTGCAAATTTGACAAAACTAGAGTGTTGTCAGAGTGTTAGATATACCCTGCAGCTTGCTGTAGTAGTACAGCCCATTCCCCATAACCACAAAGAGGGTGTACCTCTCTTAACGCTACCATCAAATCAATGCGGCTCCTCCAGGCCCTGTACATTTTATTGCTGATGTGGCAGTAGTCAAGGAAGGATGAGGAATTGCAGCTTTCACATATTTTTCCTTGCCATGTTTTGGCTAAAGATGTGGGCTTACAAGATTAACTGGGATAAGATGCCTCTAGATAAAACCTCTGCATTCCTGTAACAAACAATTCATATTTAGGCTATTAGCGGGAGAAACAAAAAAAATCCCAAGGGAAAAGTGGCATTATTCTTAAGGCAATGTGTTTGAGGTGAAGTGAATACACTGATCTGTCAAACACCTGACACTTATATAAAGAATGGGCTAGATTATCAAGTCATTGGTATGATACATGACACATGAATTAAATTGTCAAAATAAAATTCAAAATTGTATCTATAAATTCAAGTGAAATTAATGATTAAAAGAACAATAGTTTTGTTTGGTTAGTTTAGGTGCTAGTTATAAAAACATATGTGAGGACATACATCAGTTGTTTTGTCATAGTTTGTTGTTTCATTATTATTGTTCACACTCACAGGCTGCAAAACCAGCCTTGTAAATCGCATGGTGTATACATAGCAGTGTATTTTTTTTTCTCCATAAACCTTCCTGAAATATGGACGCTTAGTGTTTTGGAAAACAAACTCTTTGTCAAACCTGAGATTGTTAGATAGCTATATTTGGTAGTGATAGTTTCCTCTCTCTGGTCATGGAAATGGCCATTGCTTGATGAAAGAACTTGTTACCTATTATCACCCATACTGCAGATCTCACTGAAGGACACTTACTTTGAACTGAAATCTCCAACATTATGTTGTTTTTTATTCCACTGTACAGAACCAATGTGGTGATGAACTACTCAGAGGTAGAATCTAAAGTCAGAGAGGCCACCAATGACGACCCCTGGGGACCATCAGGACAGCTGATGAATGAAATCTCAAGGTAAGGAAAACACAGTGTCTTACACAACATGTCATGCTAAAAATAACCAAGGTCAATAGCAAATAAAATAAAACCTCCGAAAGGTTATATTAAAGCCCTTTACGACTGCAGCAACTTTTCCAGGAACATTTTCTGGCGCTCTGGAAGGCAACCTACGTCTAAACTATATGAGCCTATTTTAAGTGTTGGTTCAGGGGCCCTGACCACAAAAGTCCCTGTTTTGAAGGTTGTAATTGTTTTGCTTGCCACACACTACCGTACCGCTGGCATGGATAAAAATAAGCCTCACATGTTACAACATAAGCACTGGATTTATTATCTGTATTCAGGCAGAGATTAGAACTTTGTATTCTTCTGTTGTTAGTGACAGTTAAACATTAATTATGTAGCTGACCAGAGAGAGATTCACAGAAACTAAACATAGGTTACATACATTTAACATGGTAACATTGTCATTAGTAATTATTATGGTTACACAATAAAACTAGATAAAGAAGCAGACAAAATGATAAGAGGACCGTTGCCATTTTGAAACATTTCCTGACCTTTGTCAGTTGTCTGTGTTTTTCCAGACTGTTTTCTGCTTGTCTCTGTTACTACATTAATTCAGAGATTGTTGTTGCAAAGCAGTAAATTAGAAAGACAATGACCTGAAGCAAAGTGACATATACATGGTTATCACCATGTATCCTTATCACTATTTAATCCTTTATTGACCTAAGTATTCTTGGCCTGTGTGAGATACACAAATACGCTAGAGGAGCCTGTATTACCTGAAATGCATCCTTAGTTCAGTTCATGGGGCTCTGCAGTTATTTGGAGTTATTTGTCAAAGGCTGTAAAATAAAAAGATAATTACAAAAATACTGAAACAAAAACGTTTCCCTCTTTGTCTTGTTTGATCAGATCCACTTTCATGTATGAGCAGTTTCCAGAGGTGATGAACATGCTGTGGGCCCGCATGTTGAGAGACAGCAAGAAGAACTGGAGGAGAATCTACAAGGTGTGACTCACTACTGTTGTTTAGTGTCGTACTGTTACAACATCCAACAAAACACACATGCTTATTTATGACATGAGGCATTCAAGCTTAAGCGCTAAGTAGAGTTTTGATTATGTCTAAAAATATGGCAGCAGACGCAAGTTGGATTTGGTTTAAAACTAGTTAAATATCAATGTGTTAATGTCAACTTCAAATCGTCTGTTACATACAGGCAAGTATCAGATATCAACAACAAACTTTTACGCTTCGCCCTTATTAAAAAAAGTTTTATGTTTCGGTTTGGCGAATGGCAGAGTAGGTCGTACACTGAGAGAGCTCTGTTGAAAATTCGGACTAAATCCGAATTGAAAGTGCTTTATTCACTTTAGTTAACCTTTGCAAAACCTGTGCAAAAGGCTGGTAATAAACGGGTAAAAGCAAGAAGTCAATCCAATACACCTTGTGTTGAAGATACAGCTGAGAAACACTGAACTCAGGTATAGGATGCTCTTCCCTGCTAAACTCCAAATCTGAATAAAACATACAGAAACTGGTTTTCTTTTCGCCCAGAGAAGTTTCCTCCTTTCTCCAAGACAACTGGTTAGGCACATTTTCAACACCCTAAAATAATGACTGTGTGGAACCCCCCAGGTGTAGTCACATTGAATGTATTTACTTAAGGATCTCTCTCTCTCTCTCTCTCTCTCTCTCTCACTCACTTAATGTATAAATCTAAACACGGAGTATTGTAAGACTATGAAAACAATTCCTCCTTCTTCTGTGATGGTCGGCTCCATGTGACACATAGAAAACATGCAATGTTATTTTTTTTATGTTATTTCACACACAACTTGCCAGCCTGGCCCTACTCAATTTCATTTATTACTATTGGGCTTGTAATTTAAAGTCAATATTATACTGGTGCTTAACTTAGTATACTCTTCTGCTTTTGTGAGGCACAGCCTGATACAACTAAGAGTTGTTTTGCAAGCACATTCAACCAAAGCAAAACTGGTGGACCCCTGAAACTCGCGACCTTAAAGGCAAAGCTGGTGTAGTCATAGCATTCACCTCCCTGATTGCAAGAAGTCTCATTCTTCTCTCCTGGAAGGAACAAGCACCTCCTACCTTTCCCAGATGGATAAGAGAAACCATGCACTTTCTGAAACTTGAGAAAATCAGTTACACCTCCTTAAGAAACTTCAAAAAGATTTGGACCCCCTTTCTAGACCACTAGTGTTAGAGTGAGGCCCCCCCCCCCTTCCCTTTTTTTCCTGTTTTTTTGTTTGCTTTATTTTTACCTTACTTTATTCATTCATGTATTTATTTTTGGATTTGTACTGTTTGTTTTTGTACTAATACCACTCCATTAAGCCTTGATAGAAGTATCATTGCACTAATTTGTAAAATGGTTTTTGAAGATGTGGGCTTCAGTGGGACAAATGGGGATGTTTGGGAGGGATGAATAGGCGGGTACCCTTCACAATTTATAATTATTTGATTATTGTAGCTGTTTCATACTTCCATATTCTATCTTCACTGTTGTAAACAAATGCACTGTGGAAAAAAAAAAGCTTGAAAACATGCTCATAAACTCACAGAGGTTAAATTACAGCTTGAAAAGGTCAGACTGAGCCCAACAAGATCCAGGTTTAGGAATGAAAGCTCAAGTAAGTTTTGCTACAACTACTTTGTCTCTTCCTCAGTCTCTGCTGCTGCTGGCCCATCTAATCAGGAATGGATCAGAGAGGGTTGTCACCAGTGCCAGAGAACATCTGTATGACCTGAGGTCATTACAAAGTTATCACTTTGTTGGTAAGGTATTGTTCTGGTCTTCTCCCTTCTTCATGCCATCTCTTTTCTCACACGTTGACAATGTTGCACATACACAAACTTGCAAAACAAATCTCTTAATCCACCGTGATATTGTTTTGCACATCTGTGAGTGACAGCTCTGAGATAGTTTAAGGAATTGTATTTAATTTGGTGCAATATTTGGTACAAACTGATGGATGAACTGATTAGAAGTTGGTAACTGTGACCTCACAAAAGAATTAAGCATTCCAAAACCATTTAACACAAATGTCTTATAGGATAAAATAATGAAGTGATGACATTTCATTTTCAAATGGTCAAAGGTCAGCTTGACTGTGATATCATAATGTTCTGGCACTTATTCAACACCATAACTCAGGAACAGAAGAGGAGATTGTGACCTTATTTCCTGCAGCTTAATTGGTTGGTGGAGGCTTGCAACAACAAGGCGGAAATTCTAGTTTCAAATTGATTGGATGAGGCTTTCTACACCTCATTATTGTACAAGGTTAATAACAATAGTTTCAGTGTGGGCTTTAATGAATGGATGAAGCCGCTAAGAACCTACTTATTCCACAAACTGTTAGACCACACACACACTCACACACTGCTTTAAAGCTGCTTTCACTCTTCCAAACAACGTGTATGTAGAAAATGCCGTATACAAGCAAAAACATTTAGCTTTCTTGTGGAGAGACGTTTATTACACATTTGAATTGTTTCAGTACATTACATATCATAATAACATTGTTGAGTAAAAAAAAAAAAGTTGCTAATTCATTCATCGTGTGACTTTCTGTGTCCACATCTTGGTCCCTAGATGAGAATGGGAAGGACCAGGGTGTGAATGTGCGTCAGAAGGTGAAGGAGCTGGTGGAGTTTGTCCAGGACGATGAGAGGCTGAGGGAAGAACGGAAAAAAGCAAAGAAGAATAAAGACAAATACATTGGGGTATCCTCAGACAGTATGGGATACAGAGGTTACTGTAAGTCCTCAGTTGAGTGAGTAATATAAATAGATGATTAATGAAAACATCAGTGTTTTAATTAAATCAAATTCCCTTTTTCTCTTGCTCCCATCTCTTCCCCCTCCTACTTGAATTCCTTCTTTCCAGCGGGTGACCGGTACGACTCGAGCGAGAACCAAGGAAAGTGGGACGACGACTGGGATAGGAGTAAAGGGCAGTTCCCCTTCAGCGAGAAGTTTGAAGAGATTAGCGACAAAATTGGCAGCACCATAGATGACACCATCAGCAGATTTAGAAAGAAGGACAGAGACGACTCACCAGATCAATCCAGGTAGGAGATGGACAAATATTTTCAGAATATTTTGTTTAACTCCATATTAAACTTAAAGGCCCAAACAATTTTCCAGAAAGAGAAGTTGCCACCACCAAAGGTTGTTTTTTAATGGATAAACAATAAAAAGTTTCTTATGCTGTTGAAGGTTCTTATATCAGTTTTCCTTGTAAACACAATATGAGCTGTCAGAACAGTTTCAATGCGCTTTGTTAGAGGGAAGAACACCATTCATCTAAAATATGTTTTACGTATTTGTTGCATGATGATGATGAGTCCAATGAGTGGGGACTTTCTCATCCTTTTTGTTTCCTCATTTTTCATTTTTGTCTGTGCCATTGAAATAAATGGTCAAAAAATGACTGATCAGGACATTAATACACTGATCCTCCATCCAGAACAGGGATAAACTAATGATGGTTTTTGTTCCTTAGATAGAGAACATATTTTTCATGCCCTCACCTAACTGGTCGTATCTAACCCTCTTTTCTCTCTACAGTGACCATGAAGAGGAGTGTGGTCGCTCATCTCACAACGGCCAGTCTGGAAAAGAGTTCAAAGATGAAGAGGAGACTGTTACCACCAAGAGCGTACAGATAGTTCAAGCAACAGAGACAACAGCAACACGCAAAAGAGGAGGGGGCCCGTCCAAGAAAGTAGACTTGGGAGCTGCAGCCCACTACACAGGAGACGGAAGCCAGAGCACCACAACCGAACAGGTATCAAGAGCACACAAACAAGCATATAAGGTTTTAACCATGTAGTTATGATTGCGTTGTGAGCTGATCTTTTCCTTAATACTGTGTATTTAAGCCCCAGCCAGCAGCAGCAGCAGCCCCTCAGCCTTCCAGTAGCGGCCTAGCAGAGCTAATAATGGTAGACACAACACCGAGCAAGCCCACTGCCACAGGTACAATGTCGTTAAATACCCTGACGTATCATTAAAATGCACTTGTTCGTCTTCCCAGGAGTTAGTCAAAAGGGATCATATCAGTTGAATTTTTGTTTTTTAGCTGAAAAATTGGTCCAAAACATGTTCAGCACAGCTTAGCACGAAGACTAGAACATTAGGGAAATAGCAAGTCTCTGTCCAAAAGGGAAACTATGTTCTTCTCCTTTTATATTCTTAGCAAACATGGTAGATACCAATAAATCCAGGGAACTCTACAATGACTACAGGACGAGACTCTGTTTGCAGTGACAGTGCCCAGCTGCTGATGCAAGCTTCAGAATTTGGGGACAGCAGGGGGAGGGAGTTGATGTATAGGAACTAAGTGCACCAGATGTTTTTGGAGCAGTCCCTGGTGAATGGAGAGGGTGGGAGCGCCGAACAGATGTTTGGCCTCCTCCACCTATCCACTGCCACTGCCCCTCCCTTCCTCCTACACTTGTGACACCGAAGGAATGCTAAGTATGGCAGAATGACACCTGGAGCGTGCTTGTGTAAAATTGACATGTTTACGTCTGTTTCTCAATGCAGACCTGATCGCGGGATTTGCTGACTTCTCCTCACCTGCTGCTTCCGTAGGTCTCTCTTCAGGATCTGGTAGGTTTTAAGTAAGGTTTTTTTTTTGGTTAAGAGTGCATGTGTGTGCTGTGCTGTTGCAGCCATACTGCTAGAATATTCACAGGGATGCTGGGAGGGAGCCCTGGCCATATGGAGCCTGCTACCTGCTCTGCATAACAAGAACAGACACACATCAACTCCTGTTATGGATGACAAGGAGACAGGAACAGAGGAAGAAGTTGGTGGGGGTGGAGAAAGCTGAGAGAGCCAGTGAGGGAGAGATACAACAAGCAGGGCAAGTTCATTGAAAATTTTAAATATGGTACTGGTTTTCACGGAGAATGGCCGGAATAAAGCTGAACTGGCCTCACTGAAGACTGATCTGTTAATTCTTAATCCCTGTGACAGCTACAGATTTGCTTGCGTGACATTGATTTGCTGAACGGGATTACACAGCTCACAGTGCAAACATAACGTTTTGAAAATTACAAATTCAAATATTGACACAACAGTCTTTTATCTTGTTGCAGCAACACCAGCCTCTAACAGTAATGGAGACTTTGGAGAGTGGAATGCCTTCCCCGGAGGTCAGATGCCAGTATCCGCTCAGACTGCCGACACCAGCAAAAATTCCCTCTTTGGCACCATGACAGCAGGTCCTGCACCCGTCCCAGTCTCAGCTCCCGCCTCAGCAGATCTATTTGATTTGATAGGTCCAACACAGACCCTCACCTCCTCCCAGAGCCTCAACTTTAGCATGAGCAGCACACAGAGCATGAGCAGCACAATCCTGCCCCAGCCCACATCACAGGTATGCATGATTACACTCATACGCACATTCTGTTTTTAATAATTCAAGGTTTTATTTATCATTACAACACACACAAAGGGGGCAGAAATGATCTGTGTGTGTGCACGCGTGCGTGCATGGGCGCTTGTGTGTGCGAGTGGGTGAGAAAGAATGACACACAGAAGCTGCTTTCAAACATGTACTGAACTCCAGACAATCTCCTGAAATGATCTTGAGGGGCTGTATGTAAGAATAGGGTTTCTCCTGCCAGTCCCCTACTAAAATGTCTGAGTGATCACATGTGAGAATAAGGCAGGGGAATATCCAAAGAATTCCCCTCAAGTGGGCGTGTGTGTTGATAACGTTTCTAACACACAACAGACGCAATACTGAAAAAACCCCAAAGAGAATTAAAATAATTCAGGATAAATAAGAGGTGTCATACAAGTAGAAGACATTGAAGAAGGTGAGAAGGTGAGATTCGAGAACCTTTGGTGAAAAGGGCCAATGTGGTTGATGGTTTGCTGTCAACAAAAGACAATGATATGGATTGAGCAGCCATTATTTGTTAGATATTTGTGTATGAGCACAGTTTAATATTTAGCCAATTGAAATTGTATTTGTACAACCACAGGGTTCATTTCTCATTTTAGTCAGTAATTTCCCTATAATTTCACTATGAGTGCTTTTAGTAATATTCTGGAGTGCAGAGACAAACAGATGTGAGAAATCACAACCAACCTGTGACTCCAGCACCAAAGCTTTCATTTTCCACACATGTACTCACTGCTCGTTGACCACATCAGTCAGTCTGCGTGTGACAGAGACATGCATAACTCGCGTGATTGAAAGATGGAGGACAAGCATGATGGTGGAGGGTTAACATGCAGCCTCACCAGATGCTCCCTTCCCCTAGAGACCACCCACTAACCACCCACTCCTCCTGTTACTGACACACAGAATGAGAAAAATGAGGTTTGAGTTACAAAAAAACAATAAAACCCCAACAAAAGCCTGCATATGTCGATGTTAAGAGGTTGTCGACCTACTTAAAACAAAAAACTCATTCTTTGAATCACTAAGAAGACACACACACCAATCCCTTTTACCCCCCATGACTTGGTATGATATGTTTTTAATGAGTTCACAACGAGACAGCAGCAGACTCTTCTTACACTATCAGGTTTAAGTGGGTCAGGCTTAAGGTTTAAGGCCTTGAATTATGATAGAAACTATATCACTTCATCATGTATTTCAGTGTTGGAGCTTTTCTGTATCTTATCGCTGTATATTTCTATTACTAGTCTCCCTCACACTGAATTTTTGCTTGTGTGCCTCTTTGTCTTCATCAGCCCCTCCAGAACATGGGAGGTTCACTACATCTGCAGCCTCTCCAGCCCTTCCAGCCTGTGCAGCAGGGAATGGCCTCTCATGGTGCTGGAGCCAAAGCGTCCCTCCCTTCCACCTGGTCGGACCACACTGTTAACATAAGCCTGGACTTCTTGGGTCCAGGCATGCAGCCCTCCAAGCCGAGCCAACCCAGTCTCAACACTCTCCAACAAGGTGAGAGGAATAGTGACAGTGTGAGGATGTGACGACACCACGGCTGCACTCTGAAACACATTATTTTCAATAGTGCCTGTGCTGCGCAGCATAGTAGATCTTAGACCACAGCATGCTGTGACAAACACTATCTCTGTCCGACAAGAACACAACAACTACAAAAGCTCAAAGAAGTAAGCCTGGCCAGTAGATGACAATAAAGTCTGATGTGGTGCAGTCAAGGCGAACCTAAGCTGTACATTTGTAAATAGACCTAGCAGTGCTAACCAACAAAGATAATTACATTACAAAAAGCAACAGTGGGCATGTGTGAAGTAAACTGTGCTGTCATTGTTACCGAAATGCTAAGTTTTACACAGATACCAGTTTTTGAAAATCTTCAGTTTGGAAGGCATTTGTAAAAATCGGTTTTAGCGACTAAAAACTTTGTTTCCGTGTGGATAAGAGGCTGAAACGCAGAGGGAAAAGTTTGTCTCACTAAATATGTGTATTAGTGTGGACAGTGCCTTAACCAGGCTTTTCCCGCTTCATCAAAGCTTTCTTTCTCTTTGGCTCTTTAATTAATTGAATTATCTCTGTCGTTTCCAGGTAACCAGGGCAACATACTCTCTCAAGCAGTTTCTAACATGAGTCTTGGACCTGCAGCAGTCAGACCACCCGTAAATCCCATGATGCACCCTGGTGCTGGAATGGGCATGGGCATGGGCATGGGGATGGGAATGGCTATGACCCCCAACCAGAGCATGATGGGTATGGGCATGAACATGGGGATGCCACAGGGAGGTATGACTATGGGGATGCCCGGTGCCATGGGGATGGGAATGAATCCTGCAATGGTCCAACAGCCCAAACATGATGCCTTCGCTGACTTCGGCAACTTTGGAAAGTGATGGAGCTGGAGAGCAAAGATTGCCAGGAGGAGCGGTGTGGGTTTCTTTCTTTCTATCTCTCCCTCTCTGTCTCTCTCCGTCCATTGGTGAAGGATTGTTATGAGCTGCAAACAAAGAGTACTTGAAAAATGTCAATTATTATAATACCAATACCCTGCAATCTCCTACTTTTGAAAGAAATGCCGCATAGTGATAAAGATCTAAGTGTGTGTGTGCTTGCGTGTGTGTGTGTGCTGTTTGAACCAATGATGTGCCAGGTTTGGGCTGGTGGTCAAACACACGCACTGATAGTGTGCCTTGAGTTAGTGATGAATCGGTGAGAAGAAGAACGTGTGTGCCAGCGTGAGAATGTCAGAGGTATTTGCTTTATAACCTCAATCAAGTGAAATCACCAGAATAGCAAAAACAAAAAAAACAACCTATATCCATAGCTGCGTAATTTTTTTACTTCATTGAATGATGACTTTGGATAACATGATCCGCCATTTTAACTTTCTAATGTAGTACAGTTTCAGATTGTCAAGTTACCTCTTTTTTGTCCTCGTTCTTCCTTTGACCTGTAAATAGAAGTCCGGAGCCCTTACAAATAAGTTATGAAGTTCCTAATAGAAGAAGCAGTGACAATGTGAAGGGTTGTATCCTACAGACCAAACGTGATCTGATTTAAGACCTATAACAAAACACATTGACACCTTCTCTTTGTACATAAGTATCCACACAGTCTGGATGTGGCTGTTATACACCTTTATGTAACAGTGATCTGTCGGCAGCGCTGCAGTAACGTCATGAGTGTTTGGAGTGAAAGCTGTTGATTAATATGTAGGAGTTTGTCCTTGAACAGCCCATCATTTTGTGGCCTTTCATTTTGGTATATATAAATATATATCTATATATTTTACCTAAGAGAAATATTATAATCAGTTTGCATCCAAATGAGATAATCAGTAGGTAGAAAGAGCCTCATACAGGGGGGTGTGCAGGTTCATTATTACAGCACAGAGTGCCTGAGAGACCTTTGCCTTTTCTCTTCAGTTCCACTCTTTGGAGGAGACAATGTGAGTGTTCAGTGTTGAGGAGGGCGACCAGAACCGAGATTCTGTTCGATGTACAAATGTGTTTGTACTTACACCTCAAGTCGTTGTCTGTAGATGAGTTTTTTTCCTTATCTTAATTGAAGAGCATGGTCTTGAGGTTTGAGAGCACTTACAGATTTCACATTCAGATATCGTGATCTTTTCAGTCAAAACCATGCTTTGACCTCAAATCGTCCCTGTGTGCTTAGATTTGCTCAGCTTGTGCTTAAATTGTGCACCTGCTCTCAGATGATTTGTTGCTGGGACAGACTTTCTGCGTTCCAGCTTCCACGGGTGGTTACTTACTTTGATACAACTTTGTTATATTCATGCACAGTACAGCTAACACCACCACAACGAGGGGCGGAACCACTTTATTTGTCAACAATACACCCGGCAATTTATTGGTTGGAGAATTTTGATAGAATTGTTGCACTTGCTGGAAGAAAAAATCTAAAAGCAGAGGAGAATCTGAGAGCAGAGGTTTCATAGAAGCAGCTTCGGGTGGTAGGAGAAACGATGAAGCTGGAATATCGGGAATTTTAGGGTACAAGCGCACAATCGGAGCACAAGCAGGGGCTATTTGAGTGCAAGTGCAGGGTTTTGAGTGGAAGCATTCCAAAATCTGAACGTGAGATCAACAAGTCTAGCTTTCAAACTGAAAGACCACACTATAAAGATAGTAGAAAACATCTGTACAGATATCAGGAGCAGCTGTGTGAGCGTTTCAATTGTTCTATCCCATGCACATCTGCATTGTTAGGGCCAGTGATTACTTCAGTTCTCTATGAAAGTGGCACCTCCAGTGTTGATGCAGACTGTTATTAAGATGGTATCACAAATCTCTCTGTCTATTTAAATGTTCCAACGGTGCATCTCGGATAATGCTGCCTTCTCACCTTCCATCTTAATTAATGTTACACATTAAACACAGCAATCTTGAAAACATTGTCATTAGTCCAAGTCTATATGTATAGCGACTCATCAGGTACAGAAAACTGTGAGAGGAAAGAGAGCGAGACGCAGTAAGTTAATTGTGGTTGAAAGAGGATGTGTTGTGTAACAGACAATGAAGAATCCTGTTCAGCTGTACAGCAGCTACGTGATCCGTGAGATTCAAGTGCCTGCCGGCAGTTGCCTCCTGACCCTTGTAATGAGCGATTGATGATAAGTAACTCTCGGCTGCCTGACATATTTGGTATGTCAACGACGAGCTAAATAATTCACCAGCCAGAGGAGCAGGCGGTGGATTCTGGTGCCCCAGGAGGATAGAAGTTGTGCTTCCCTGCTCTCCAAGGGCTCGACAAGCTGAGCACACTAACACATAGTAGCCTTGCATTGGAGTCTGAAGCATTTAAATGACCAAAATCTGTTTGTTGTTTTATTAAACTATTTCAGTAGATTGTTTTATGCGTTTTTTTTTTTTTTTTTACGTCAAATCATTTTGATCTTCTTTAAAATGGGATTGTTACTGAAACACTAGTATATGCAAATGTACAAAAAAGATTGAGAATCCTTTGAGAGAAAATAAATTTTGCATCATTCCCATTTTGATTTGATTTACACATCGAGATTCTTTATCTACAACATTAAACAGTTGATTGAAATTCGTTAATGGTGTGTGTTATTTGTTGTGCTGTGTCATTAGCCTCCTTCAAAAGAGCTTCAAGCAGCAAAAGTGAAACCACTGCGCTCAACTATGAAATGACGTTGCCGTAATAAAGACAGGCCATCGATAAATATGTGTAATTATAGATTATATATTAATAAATCAGAGGGCCTCCTGAGCAACTGCAGGGAATGTTAACTCTTAAACAAGTTTACTGAGTGCATGAATATACAGGTAACAGATATGATCAGACTAGAATGTAGGGCTGGACAATATGGCCCAAAATTATATCAAGATAATGTTTCTATCAGCCGAGATAACTAGTATTTCTGTTGAGTTGAAAGTTGTGATTTTAAACTTGACAATGACACTTGATAAACAGCAAATCATTTTAGTCTGAGGACAATCAATCACACCTCCCTACTGTGCTTGCACAATGCATTAGCATTATATCGATACATACTGTATATGAGACTATTGCTAGGTTCACATTGATGAAAATTATATTGACATAATTATTGATATGGTTTTATCCCCCAGCCTCAGGAGAGCCCCACAATCACCTTATGAAACCTCATTTAAATTCACTAAATCCACATTTTGATTTGGATTTGCATAAATCTCATAGTCATAAATACCAGGCCCTTAAAGTGTCTGATTTAATTTTTTCATCAAGCTCTATGCATTATAAATTTGCCTTTTTTTTTTTTTTTTTTACATTTTCACCATTGAGCCATATCCCATCGTTCCACAAAGTTTCGTGGAAATCTGTTCAGTAGTTTTTGTGTCATCCTGCTGTCAATCAAACTAACGGACTGGCGTAACAGCAAACACTTGGACAGAAGAAGCACCACTGGAATACAGATGAATCTGATTGATACAGTGACTCGCAGCAGCTCAATGCAACAAATGAATCTCATTTCTCTGTTACCTTTCCTGAGGAGGTTATGTTTTCACCTCTGTTCATTTGTCTGTTGTTATTTTGTATGCAGGATTACACAGAAACAACTGGACAGATTAGCACAAAACTTGGTGGAAGGATATGGGTCAGGGAAGAAACCACTTAATTCTGATTTTGGATCCAGAACAGTGGGTGGATCCAGAAAATCTTTTTTGACCTTCTTTAACATTGTGAGATCAGGTGGTTTTTTGGTTTCTGGTTTTGAAGAAAATATTTAATGGATCAAAAAAAATCAGGAATATTTAGGGAAGTGATACGTGTGTGTGCAATTTAGTGCAGCTTAATTGAAGCTGGGGATTGTTGGGCCTTGGTGGAGGTATGCGCTCTACTGAGTGCCATTGTATATAACTATTGTTTTATTTGAAGAACTTGATACTTTGAGTCTTTAATGCTTCATCGTTAATTCAGCCGATGAAGTTCAGTTTCTCATAGAGATGATGATCTGAGAGAAGATCTGCTCACTTCAATAGAAGTCAAGTAAAAGACTGTCATCTAATTGTGGCTCCAGTTCTCTGCCCTTCTCATGTTGTATGAAGATTTGATAGAACACACTGGTGCGACAAACACGACTAAAACACAATGTACATTAAACAATTGACCCATTTCCCCTCTCTGGAGACGACTGGTAAATGGGTTACACTAATAATACTCTTAATACATTATATAGACCAACAACAGTTCAGCTACTAATAAGAGTTTGTCCTATTTATTGTATAAAATATGTGAAATGTCAATTAAGCCCTCTGAAGTCAAATGAAGAAAAACTATATAAGGAGGTATAACTCAAAAACTCTATACGCACAGGAACAGAATCACAACACAATCATTCTGTGCCTCCCCCCCCCCAAAAAACCCCTGCCATCTAAAAAAAGAAAAAAAACATCTTTACAACTTCCATGAGATGCAGTAAATTGTGCTTTTATGGGTAATGTGCCCATTAAAGAGTAAAAAGCAATCTGAGACGTCAAGACAAATGACAGCTTTTGAGTGCCATCTGCAATCTCTAGCTTCACAAACTCAATTATTCATAATGCATTTATGAAGTCCGCTGAGACTGCGCTGTCATCCCTGTTCAAACTAACGGGAAAAGCAACATAAAGGGACAGGCTCTTTGAGACAATGGCCCAGCACAGGCCACTAACGTGTTTATGCTGCCACCTGCTGGATGACAGCCTTGGCAGACGCAGTTATTAGTGCTGAGGCAGAGGAGATGTCAGAAATGTCTTTTAGTGGGTGACAGACTAAAGAAAACACAACAAGAAGTGACTTTAATTAGAAGTGAGTAGCTTTTATTTCTCAAAATCAAGATGTTTTCTCCAGTAGGCAGAAAAACCTTCATATCAATATGATATAACAGTAATCCTGGATTCTTCTGAATCCAATTAAATTATAGACACATCTCTGGCACTTTATCATCACAAATCTATTGTTCAGTATGTTCAGTGTGAAGTGAAACTCAGGCCCTGTACACACCTGGTATTAACATGTGGTTTTTGTGATCCGATCCCAAGTGGACTCTAAATACAGGTGTGAACACACCCAGGGCGATCCGAACATTCCAGACCACTGCCACCTGTGCACATTCTTTTCACAGTGTGAACGCAAATCCGTCTTGGGCCGTCTGATATGTCCTGTGACCCCCCCTACAGTTTCACTTTCTTCAACAAAAAAAAAAATCTTTCTTCAGAGCTGCACAAGATTCATTCAGACTCTCCAGGATTGTCTCTCTACCTCTCTTTCAATCGCTCGTGCCGACAAAACAACATCAATTAGTCTAAACTAACACAAATGACCTACGTGTTCGTTTGCATGTAGATCGGGAGGTGACATCCGATGACAAGTCACAGGAGACACATTCAGGACGGATTTTAATACCAGGTGTGAACACACGTTCTTAGCGCTGGCTACTTGTGATCGGATCTCTCAGGACTGATGTTAATACCAGGTGTGTACGGGGCCAGAAATTCAAACATGGTTGATTGAATGTTAAGTCCAGAAGAGAAAAGTCAGAGAGGCTGTGGGTTCACCAGGATAACGCTCTCCCCCCGGATGAAGAGCTGGTTGATGTGGCGTGTGTGGACTTGGCCATACTTCTGGGAGACGTTCTTCTTACAGGCTCCTGGGTCCGGGGCCTTTAGTGAGGCTTTGTCTTTATCCTGTTTGTCTTTAACGGTGGACTCTGTCCTGCTGGTGGGGTGAGAAGCTTTAGGATTCACAGGCCGATGCTCAACAGCTTGTCTCTGAGCTTTGTGTCTCTTTGCTGGATCGTCACCTCCTGAGCTTTCCTGAAGTTTCAGCTTCTCAAAGAGCTGCAAAAAGATTTAAGACACATTAACACACATGGATACAACAGTTCTAATGATAATGATGTTATTTTTCATGTTTACATTCTGTCTCACATAGCAGCTATCTCTGTTACTGTCAGGGTTCTTCATTCCTGTGCTGGATTCAACCCTCACCTGCTTACACATGAGGAAGTGATGCATGTATCTCATCCAGCTTCACTGGTTATAATTTAACTCACTGATGTCAGCCTCACTGTTTACTGCTCCCTCACATAAAACCATATCAGAGCTGTTGCAAAGGTCATGCAAATCAAATTCAACAATGGGAAATACAGGGTGGCTTTTATTGGTAAGCACAGGAAACACTGTCTTACTGTCAGAAGATCACTTTTAAATAATGGAAGGAGTGATGGAAGAAAGAGGAGCATTGAACTATGACTGAATGGGAAATAAACGACAATGAGATCTAACACATACCCGTGTAATGGTGAGGGCTTTCTCATGGTAGAATGCCTCTCCCAGCAGAGGCTCCCTGTAAGTCTCATCCACATCTACCATTGCCTGAAAAAGAAAAAAGTACATTGCGGTAAAATTATTTATATATATTTCAGGTTCAGCACAAGAAGCCTTCAAGCAACATGTACACTCACCATGTTCCAGAACTTGTCAAAGGCCACGATGAAGCCCGAGCACACTCCCCTCAGTCCCTTAAAGGTCCTGATGTGAACTTTGACCCTCACCCTCTCCTCAACGCAGCGGTACAGCTCACCCAAAGGACCGCCTTTACACACTGAAGACACACACATGGCACACAGGTCACACAGCGGTTTCTACAACTGATAAATCTCACAAGGAATTCATCTTCTAAACATAAAAAGAAGAGGAAGGAATACAAAACACACATGTATAAGAGTCTGGAGGTGTAAAGTCAGGTTGTTTTTTCATCTAGATATCCTACAAACTGGTGAATTAAATTAAAGAGGGAGAGGAAACAAGGATTGCATTTTATAGTGTATAGTGATACTATGACACTATGAGCAAGGAGAACACGGGCAGGGCCAACTGTAGTCACCAAATAACTTCATACATTTCTATGTCTTCTTGGCTTCATGGTTTAATTTTATATTTCAAGAGAAGAAAAAATAATGAACATGATGAGATGATGCCAAACTATAACTTTCAAATTACTGTTATTATGGAGAAATTAGAAGTTATTATTAAAGTGTTTTTTATGTGACAGTGCAAATTCTATGTGGGTTGTATCAGGCTCCAAGTGCGATCAAGTTACCAGACAAACCAAAAAAACTCCAACAAAAGAATGTAGAAAAAGATCCTAAAGAAGTAAAAGTATAATATGTGACGATTGTATTTAGTGTTCACTCTTACAAAACACTTCATATTTATTAATATTACGTCTTCTTTATTCTTATTATGTTATGATCTACTTCCCAATTGTATTAATGCTACTAAAACACTTCTATGCAAACTATTTGAAATGACTTGTATTATACAAGTATATAATTATTATGCTTGTATAATACAGGGGAGGATCCAGGGGCAGGACTGGGCCCAGAGGTAATCTGAAGTGTCCCTGTTCTGTTAGTTGTCTTAAACCAGGTACTTACCAGAAATGTGTTAAGACTTTATATTTACACAATGAGCTTGAACAAGGGGCAATTGTTAAACTATAATCAGTGATGTGTGAGCAAACAGTAAACAAGGAAGGACTTCGATGTGCATGTGGCTGAACCAGGAAGTGAACTTGGATGTTTGACATATCATTGGTCTGTGTGTGAACTGATTTCACAGCAGCTCCACCACAGCTTCTATAAACCTCTTGTGTCTTGGATCAGAGATTCACGCCTCTACACAGTGTAGTGATGAAGTGTTGCTGTGGTCTGAACCTACGGGGCATCCTCGTCAGGACATTTTTCTGCGGCTTGTTCTTCTTCCTGCTCCGCGGGGCGCTGCCGCTGCTCTCCCCCTGCTCCGCCTCCGGCAGCGGGTTGTTCACCATCAGCTTCTTCAGCCTGTCGATGCGCTCCGGGTCCGCCACACCCTTCAGCGCCTTCAGCCGCTTCTTCTCCACGTTCTCCGGCTTGGCTCTGCCCCGGCCGCCCTTCAGGAAGCTCTCGTAGGCCGCCACGTTGTTGAAACACTTGACGTTGGGGAAAGGAAGTGACACGGTGGGGGAGTAGAGAGCGAGCAGAGGGTCAAACCTCTCCGAGCACACGTCCACTTTATCTGCATCATCGTCCCGGGATGTCCCGGCCTTCTCCGGCCCATGCCCCGGCGCTGCTGCTGCGGTACCGGAGCAGCCTCGCGGGGTTGTCTCTGTGCTGCCTGGCCCTGCTGCGTCTCTTTCCCTCTCCTCCATGTTTGAAACAACCATAGAGGAGCACACGCTGAAGCGAGGAATCATGGGAAGGTTGAGGTCGTGGGTCGGGTGGAGGTATCACTCTGTGCCTGCTTCCAGGGGAGAGACACTTCATAATGATATAATAAGAGCAGAGTCCACCAGTCAAATAGTGAATTCAAGTCTCAGTTGTGTTGTTAGTTGTGTATTTTATCTATAGATCCACAGAAAACACAACAACAAACACAGAAAACAACAATATCACCATGAGAGTTTCCCTTGAAACTACCAATTCCTCAAGTGGCCTTTCTGTGTTCCTAACTCATAGACGATCTTTGATTGTACGCTCGCCTCTCCGCCACAAGATGGCGCTGATACACAGAACATGTTTCACCGCAAAAATGAAAACTGTGTTTTTGCTTTAATAAATGAACCCACGCAGCAGCAACGCAACAATAAACTGCCCCGTGGCGCTGGTTGTGTTTTTAAAGAGAGAAGCAGGTCAGAGGTCAAACAATCGGATGTTTGTTTTACCTTAGTTGATTTTAAACTTTAAATCCCGGAACTTTAGTTCGTTTGGTTTGTTGTACCGCTACGACACAGTTCGCTGTCGGACTGTACACAGTGTGTGTAGTGTAATGTGGTGTGACATCTTTGTTGGAATATTTTCATATCAGCAGCTGTATCAACCCACTACATCAAAAGCTGGTGTTTGTGTAGTTGAGCAAATAGTCGCATGAAGCTAACTGGTTTCCTAGAAGTAGCTAACTGTGTGTTTATTGAAGGTGAAGAGGACCAACACCACATGATACCCAAGTGTGAGTACTAACTCTGATTATTCCATGATGATCGATATGTGTTTTATTTCTGTATCGTCACCATCTATTGAAGTGCGAGGACTGAGGTTTGAATTGGTCGATAACTGCAGCTACACTGACACTGACATTCAAACCTCTGATCATCTGTTCGTCCACTGCTACATTTTGGGAGGATTTGCAGGACTGGATCTCAACCAAAACACTACTGTCCATTCAAGATAGAGGCCACAAGAGAAAACATTGTATTTGGTATTGATATGATAATATAACACTGAGAGTTACTTGATCCTGGCTAAACCTTTCATCCACATATCCAAATGGAGGAAAATAAGACCCTCAGTCTCTTTAATTATGAAGTACCTTTTATTTTATTTATACATATTTATTGTTCATGTCCGATTATTTATTTAGTTTAAGCAATCCAATATGCCTTGTATGTTAGATGATATTTATGTTACTATTCCTCACCATGTTTGTTTCTCTTTCAGGGACAGCCTCATGGTGATTGGAAATACCTGCAGGTTTCTTCGATGTCCCTTGATTGATTGCGTTGTCAAACCCTCAGCCCATCTTTTCACCTCCAGCAACATGGCAAAGAGCAAATTCGAGTATGTCCGCAACTTTGAGACGGATGACACTTGTCTACGGAACTGCTACATAGTCGTGAGACTGGATGGTCGAAACTTCCATAGGTGAGTTTCCTGTTTAAGGTGCACATGTATCATATCTGTGGACAGTGGGATGATGACACCATGCTGTTTCTGCTTGTATTCTGTGGCAGGTTTGCTGGGCAGCACAAGTTTACAAAGCCCAATGATAACCGAGCCTTGGGCTTGATGAGCAGGAGTGCACGCTCTGTGATGGAGGAACTAGAGGATATCACTATCGCTTACGGTCAAAGTGATGAGTTCAGCTTTGTTTTTAAAAGGACCTCCAGCTGGTTTAAGAGGAGAGCCAGGTAGCAGAAGTGTGATATCACTCATGTTCACATATTGTTGAATTTTGTATGACTTAATTTCTCCTGCTCTCTCTTCCGGCAGTAAGCTCATGACCCACGTGTCCTCCCAGTTCTCCTCCTCATATGTGTTTTACTGGAAGGAATTTTTCGAGGATCAGCCCCTCCTGTATCCCCCAAGCTTTGACGGACGCGTGGTCCTGTATCCTACCAACCGCAACCTCAGAGACTACCTCAGCTGGAGGCAAGCAGACTGTGAGTACACACAGTGCCAGAGCCTATTTGCAAGTGACACATTTGACAACTAGATGAACTAGTTCAACAAGCGAATGAGGCTTAACTATGTTAGACTGTACTTATGTTTGTTGTGTGTTTTTCAGGTCACATAAATAATATGTACAACACCGTGTTTTGGACATTAGTACAGAGGGGAGGGCTCACCACAGTTCAGGCAGAGGATCGTTTAAAGGTGAGAGGGCAACACAATCTAAAATGCCTGTGTAGATTTACACAAATGCATGTGTGCTTATTTAGTAATAACAATGTTATTAGGAAACTCTAGTTAGATGAATTAAGATGTGTGATAATAACATAAATACACAGAATCATGTTACACTTAGCAATCACATTCTAGTGAATGTTTCATTTGTGCTACAGATATGATCGCATATGTCTGCACACTAACACATTTCTGTTACCGATTATTTTTTGGTGTCCACACTGGGGAAGGCGTTGGTGTAGTAGTCAGTCAGCCAACTTCCTAATTTCAAGGAAATTGATAAATTAATCAATTAATTGTCAATGCGAATAAAAAGTTGGAAGAATAATAGTAATTCTCATGTTGAAAATAATAACATTCAAAGTTCAAAATTTGCTTTATTGTCAGTTCTGCAAATGTACAGGACATATGTAATATTGAAATTGCGAGACTCTCAAACCTGTGTTGTTAGCAGATGATGATCACATTGATGGTCAGTGCGATCGTAACTAGTCAGTTTTTCTGATTAAATTTTAAAATTATTATTTTCAGTAGTAGAATTAAATTAAATTTGAAGTTAATCTTTAAAACACCCCAACGCAGTTCATCACTTCATGTCAATTCTAAATGTGATGATCAAAACTTAGGGAAATTATTGAACTGATTCAACAGAAGTGGTAATATGTGTCTGTAGAATTTCATCAGGTCTGTCATTGTCTGTGGCAGCTGCCACTGACTGAACCAGCTGTTCACTGGAAGTCTTTTCTTTCCCCAGTGTCCACTTTGAGGGTAGCTCAGATGATGTGATGACAGCTGACGGATTGTGGAAATGTTGGTTCTGGCTGCGTGTTTTGTCAACATGAGTCATTCATAGCCCAGCAAACCTTTTGTTATTCCTAGTTCCTTTATCCTGTAAAAATAATTCTTGGGAAAAACAAATGCACAAATCAAAGACGGCAAATATGAGATCTTTGCGGATCACAGCATCGATGGATTTCATTATTCAAATAATAAATCAATAAGTGCCCAGTGATTCATTGCTTTTGCTGAAATGTCTTATATACACTTGTGTAATATTTATTCATGTCTGTGTGTCCCCCCCCTCTCAGGGAACAGTAGCTGCAGATAAAAATGAGATCCTGTTTTCAGAGTTTGACATCAACTACAACAATGAATCTGCCCTGCACAGGAAAGGCACCACTCTCATCTGGGAAAAGGTTTGCGATTTGAAAGTTTGAGTCTGCAGCACAATTATTGCAGAAGAATTCACTAGAATACTCCTGCTGTAGATAGACATCTTTGGTTCTCATGTGTGAATCTTAAATTCCTTCATCGTAACCTCTCAGCCATTTTAACTCAGGTTAGTGCCGTCATACATTGATCCTGACACATCTTTTGTGTCTGAACATGTAGGATTTAGAGAAACAATCACAGTTTCAATCACGGAAAGAGAAAAGGACAATTTTCCTAAATGTGAATCTATCCTTTTTTGTTGCCTTTTTTATTGAACTAATCCTATTCCTCATTCTGTGCAGCGAGATGAAACCGTCATTAAACGCACAAAGCTCCCAGGTGGAGAGGAGATGGACGTGCCTGTGACTAACAGCAGGAGGAAGGTGCAGACCTACCACTGCGACATTATAGGAGACCACTTCTGGGAGGAACACCCAGACGTCCTGGAAAACGACAGCTAACAGCTCCTCTTCTGCTGCAGGAGAGCGACTCTGAGCTCAGCTCGGCCAGAATGGTTGAAGTGGACCATATGATGTTAAAAGAATGTGTTCTGAGCCTGAAAGCTTTGATGACAAACTTAGTACAGTTGCTGTTAAAAGTAAATTAAACTTCTGTCAAAATCACTTAAAATAGGAAACTTTCTGCCTAAGTTGCACCATGTCTCTTGTGTTCGAAGGGAAACGGATGATTTTAGAGTCATTTGCAGCAGCAGGTATTGGGGACATGACCAGCACATCACATCTGCCAGCTTCTCTCAAGCCTGTATCCTCTAAGGTCACTTTCCAAAAATATATTCTTATTTGATGCCATGAATGGCATTTAGAATACTACCCTTACTTGCTCCGGAATGTTTATAAGATTCCTCTTGGCCCACTGTTTCTTCTCTTGAGGGTTTTTTCATCTCTGTAGGCGTTTTGAGTTTCAACACTCCCTGTTTAGTTTCCGGTGTTTGAATTTTAATGATTCAGGAAGCCTATCTGGAAAGTTTTCAATATTACTTTTACTTTATTGTAATCAGGAGCAGATCTGAGGGAGAAATAAACCGAGCCAAGCAGAAACTAATGCCTTGGCAGAAACAAGTGGCCTTCTCTTCCAGCCAGGACGCCGTTTAGAGATGTGAATGGATTCATAAGCCTGGACTCTCATCGGTGCTAAGAATACCTCACACACCCTGCGTACACTCTATCCATCTGACATGTGCTTGGTGGCATCTTTATCGTGGCACTCACCCAGTATGAATGGCTACTGGAGGCTTGAAGTGGTACTGTATTTTGTTACTGTAGTAGGCTCAGTTACTGGCAGGTATTAGAGCTGTATTTTTGGGTCTGTGACCTTGTTAGAGTCATGACGCTACTGTACTTTATGTAACTCATCTTTTATCATTTAAAATCAAATTCATTCATCGAGGTCGGTCTGTTTAAATAAGTGTTTTTTTTATTCTATCCACTCATTAAAAATTTACAAAACACTTATTAAAACAAGTGCATCTTTTCCTGATGCTTAGATCTATTCTTTTGAATCAACTCAACACTTACAGTGATTCAACATGCAGCTTTATAGAATAGAAGAAATACTAGACACTCGAGCGTGTGGCAAGTTGTGCAGTTATTTAAAGACAGCATGTGTTTACATGCAGGGCCAGGTCTATAATTAAGCCATCTGGGCCACTGGTTGGAAAACATAGAATAAATAATTCACATGACTTCACAAATAAACCTATTTTATTGGCTTGTTTAAAACATTTCCTCTCAGTTCTGATTGGTTATGCAGATGTATATATGAACTGCAAGCACAGACTGCTTTTACAAGTCATAAAAATGTTGCTGTAAAAAAAGTGTTTAAAATAAAGAGCAGCTAATTAAGGCTCTTTGTTTTGCTTCTAATTCTATCACTTCTTAGCTTCTATTGAAGTTACTATTGTTTGCCTTGCCCCCCTGCGGCCCTTCTCATTACAGTGGTGTCCAGTCCAGAAGAAGTAGTCCTGCTCTGAAGGCATATTTCTTGTGTTGCAAACTAAGTAAGAGATCATGAGCACCACCTTCTCCCAGCTAGAAACTGCAAGCTTTAATATAACGCGTTCAAACAAAGGATCGTGTATAAAATGGATGAGGAGTCTTCACCTCCTCCCACTATCCAGAAATGAAGCCACAATATCCTATATGTGAAAGCTGCCATCAACATTTGGAAACATATGGAGTCAGGGTCGGAGCAGTAGCGATTGGGTGGAACACTGGTTGCGAGGTCTGGTCAATGCACACCCTCAACCAATTGTGAGTCAATCTCAGCTGTCAATCATGATGTTTCACCTTGTTTTTATAGCATCAAATAACTAACTGGAAACATACTGAAAAAATTAACACTCGATCAAACATCAGTGTGATAAGAAGTACCTGACGTGCACTTTTTAGTTTGGTCCATGTCCCTTCCACTAACATAGAGTATGATTTATGACTTATACCGCAGTCAGCCACCAGGTGGTGATTGATACGCTTTGGCCTTTGTCACGTCAGCCATCTTTATATACAGTCCCTGCTTTTAACCAAAGAGATGCCATTAGTTGCATTATGGGAAATGTAGGATCCAACATATTGGGTGCTTCGCTTCTTTTACTCGTAACTTAAAATTGTATTAAAAAAAATTGTACTATTGTTTTTTTGGGTTTTACTTCCTGGACTTGATAGACGTGGCATACTGGATTGCTGAAGTAGCAATTAAATAATCATAATAATATTAAAAACAAAAACTTTATCTTCATGGCATTTTTTTTAAACAGTTATGCGTCACAACAAGAAATACATCAAATCAATAAAAGGACAGAATAAAAATATATACATATAGCCCAGATTTCAGAAAATAATTGTATTTTTTAAATTTTCAGATACTTGTATCAGTCCCTGTTTAGATAAATGGATCAATTAAATTAAGCAAACAACTCATATTAGATACATAGATGGATGGATGGATGGATAGATAGATAGATAGATAGATAGATAGATAGATAGATAGATAGATAGATTAGGTACATTTTAAGATATCTAATAAACATTACATTAGGCAAAATCCCCAACAGCGCCCCCTCTCTCTCATTTCCTCTCTAATAGTATGATGTTAGCGTTGCTCGCTCGCGCGCCGTGTCATCCTATCTGTTTGTGTGCGTGTGTCTTTGGTAAAGGGGCGGGACTGAGACAGAGAGACGTGTGTGTGTGTTTGTGTGTGTGTGTGTGTGAGAGAGAGAGAGAGAGAGAGAGAGAGAGCGCAGCAGCAGCATCTCATTCAGACGATCATCTCCATGTCTCCCCGGCAGCGTCTCCTCCCTCTGATGTGAGACCTCTCAGTCTCCTTCTTCTTTTCATCATCATCATCATTCTCTCCTGCGAACACGAATGTCTCGGGCTGGATCCACTGTGTGTGATGACAATGAGTCCCGCTGCTGTCGGTGCTGTTCGGTCCTGTCTGTGTCTGTTCCTCGCAGTTGTCTGTGCAGCTGCATGTACAGGAGCTGTCTGTGATGGTGAGTGGGACTGTTCGAACCGGAAGACTTAAATGTGATATCTGTGAACATGTCGTGCAACAATACGCACATGATCGGCTGCACTGGAATCTGTTTCCACGTCAAAATCCAATCTACCTCCACGTGTTTGTTTGTAACAAAACTACAAACGCAAGTGTTGATTTAATTTGACTTTAATTTAACTAAATGCATCCAATGCACAACTGGATATTCAATTCAATTATATTATAAGGTCAGTGAATTGGGTCATGGTCATTCTTCATGTTTTTTTGTTTTCCATCAGGGTTGAATGAGCAGGATTCACAGAAGAGGATCCTCCAGCATGTACAGAGTTATGAGATTACTTATCCTAAATGGCTGCATCCTCACACTCACAGCAGCTCTGCCAACAATCAGGTAAGAAACCTCTCTCTGCCCATTTCACTTATAAAATGATTAAAAATGGTTAAAAACATACAGAAGCACATTTAAATCTATTTAAAAAAAAGATGTCATTTCCTGTTGCCAGTGACTGGAGCTATCACTATAACTGAAATATTGGTATGTTGATTGACTTTTATCAAGCATGTGACATTTGGGGAAGATTTTACAATTTATACAAAAATGACAACAACTTACTTTTTCATGGCGAAGCATAACATTTTTTGCCACAGACGTTTGACAAAGGTAAAAAATGCCTCACAATTTAGCACAAGGTCGTAGGATTAGTCTGAGCAAATATGAAGTCAACCTGATTTATTCTCTTGGAGGAGTTTGTTTAAGGCCCCTCTTTACGACCCCTCCAAATGGCAACAATTTGAGAAAGCTCCACATTAAAATCAAAATGGTAGACTTCCTGTTGGTATTAGGTGATGGTTCCCAGCGACTTTTTGTAGATCTCAGGCTTTTGTCTGATTCTACCGAATTTCATAGTCGAAGGTGAAACACAAAGCGATAATGCAAAATATCATGATTTGCTGATGACACACAGTTATACATTTCATAACAGTCCACCAATCCCAGTAGTTTAACACAATTTATTGCTTCTGATTTAAATTATTTCTCAAAACCTCCTCAAACTTTGTGACAACAAAAGAAGTTTTCATGTTCGACACACACATTTCTCTGTTGTAGCCATATTACACAAAACATTAAACTAGCTGCAAGAAATCTGGGGTTACATGGATTTCTGTTCTTTGTTTTGAGGATGAAGTAAAGAAATATTTTTTTTCCATATCAAGTTCAGTTCAAAGATTTAATTTTCTTAACTTCTGAGGACTTACACAGGGTTGTCCTTGCCTTTCCCCGGCTAGATTTTTGCAATGCTCTCAATACAGGTAATGCCTTCAGTTGGCACCACATGCTGCTGGATGAAGGAAATGTGACCATGTAACACTGGTTCCAGCCTCGCTGCATTGAGTTTTAGATATTTTTCCTGACTTTTAAAGCTCCTGTGTAAATCAAGGATTTATTACCTCCTCATGCACCTTTACGCCACTTTATATGAGCTGATCGTCTTCTGGTTGTTCCCAGAGCCCGAGTGTTGACTGAAGGTCCCTGGAGCTGAGATCAGAAATGTTATAAATGTTACTGCCTTTAAATCTTTTTAAGGTGTTTCATCTCTGGGTGAAGTTTTACTTATTTTATTTGCATTTATTTGAATAGTTATTGCTGTTTTATACTTTTGTGAAGCCCTTTGTCGCTCTGTTAAAAAAAGTGCTTCTTATTATTATAATTATTATTATTCCAGCATCCTGAAGAGACACAGGTTCTGATCTCCGCCGAGGGCCAGGAGCTCAGACTACTCCTGGAGAAAAACCAGTGAGTGATTTCACTTTTATTTTGTCCATTTGGTGTTACATGTTGAATGCCTCACAGCAATGGCTTTTTTCTCAGACTTTACACTACGTGGTCGCCCGCACCAAATTATTATCATTAAATCAAGTTATAGCATCAGTATTTGTATCTGCACACATGCACAGGGCGCCCCAGCATTGATTTGACCAGATGTTAGCTATCACATAAACATTTATAAGGTCAATACCCCTGTGGGTGCAGAGATGGGGAACAAGGGAGGAAAAGGAGCATGATGGTTTTGGACGACAGAGGCTTGACACCCGATCTGTGTGCCTTGGGCAAACAGGAAGTAAGATTGCACCTCTGCACCTAAAGTACTATAATCTGATGGAGCGGTTCCTGTCCAGTAACAATGGGGATGGTGATAGGAAGTGAGCAGTGTATCTGAGTTTATAATGGAGAGTGTGATCACTGCACAAGTGGGAGAGCAGGGAGGGCCGCAGCTCTGGAGATGTCAGAGGTGACGACACAGAGCTCCGGTTTATCACGCCTGGATCCGAGCCAGCGCTCAAGTGGAACGGGAAGCTTTTATGAAGCTCTAGAAATATAAAGTCAGTTTTTTACCATCGGATATATGCGCTCTCTGTCAGTCATTCACAGGCACTCACATTAACAAACCATGACTCCGCTGTGTCTGAGCGGACGTCCCCTCAGGGATTTAACCCCCCGCTGCTCTCCCTCCCCAGCAGGTGGTCACACTGTCAGATTCCCTCCTGGGTCAGGAATCTTCATCAATCACACAGTGTTTTTCTCTGTATGTGAGGTTAAGAGAGGGATGAGAATTGAAGGAGTTGATAAAACTTTAACAGTTGTTCAAACTTAGATAGCGACGTGTCAGTGTATTCAAGACAATAACCATGGATGATGACACAAAGAGAGAGGAACTGTTATGCAGCAGGGGGAAAAAAAATTAATACCTTTACTGAGAACATTTTGAAATCATTCTTGTGCAACTTCTCAACTGTTCCCTGATGAAAGCTGCACATTTCTTCACACTTTGTGCATTGCAGTGAACTGGTGTAAAAATAAATAGAATCATTGCTAAAGTGATTCAGGGTTATTTTTGCAAATAAAGCATGTGAAATAAAGTAAAGCATTTCAAGGTAAAAACTGACTTTGAAACACATTCTGTGTATTGATTCATTAATGTAGCTTGTCTGAGAGCTTTATTGACCTGGAACATTCACATGCACACTGACTTTTCTTTAGTGTTCATACATTGCACAGTTCAAGGTGGGGTTGGTCATTTGTTTTTATCTTTTTTATTACAATCCTCTTCATGTCCCGAAAAAAAAAAAGCTGGTGTGTGTGACCCTCACAGGAATGCATAAACACGACCAATCATTTCATTTAGACTGAATGAATGGTGTCGGAGTGCTGTCAACAAAATCACTTGATCCACGCAGCGGAGTTAATATGTCACTTCCTGCCTCTGCCTGCTCGTCCTCTCACTTGAATAACCCGGAGGATTTGATGCTGTTATGAATGTGTCTATGCAGAGAACCTCCCACTGTGTTGTGCATGTGTGAAAGGCAAACTGTGGGGGAAATCTAGAGCCGATTCTCTAGATTTTACCCAGAGGTCAAGTCTGAAAATGACTTAACAGTGAGAGCCTGTGCTCGATAACCAGAAGTTAACAAGCGAGTCACAGAATAGTCGGCTTTTAGCAGTTGACAGACAGTGCATGTTCATGTGATTTTGGAATCGTAGCTTTGTTCGTCAAAGCTTTAGATATGACAAATTAAAAGAGGGGAGTGGCACAATGACTGTGTTTTTTTAGACAATAGCGTGCCATTCTATTTTACATTATTACAAATATTGTTCCTTAAACATAAAAGTTTAAAATGTTAATGTTAAAAAACACCAGCTAAATACAATTGAAGTAATTAATTATGAGTAAAACATCAGAGGCACATCAGTTCTTTATCCACCTTGCGTAAGCATGACAATTTTATGTTTAACCAACTTGTAATTTTAATAAGAGAAGACCGCACAAAACACATTTACGGTATTCGTATTTAGTCTGAGATGTATCCCCTCATCCACCCTGTGTTTCCCCCTCTCTCCAGACCTAAACAGAGATTCCCATACTGTGTTTTGCTCTGTCCTCTGTTGTTCTAATTTGGAGACATGTCAAGAAAGCAGTTAATGTCTGAGAAGATCAATGTCTGAGTTTGGAGAGAAGCCAGAGAAAATGCTGCCAGTGTCTATCTCTGTGCCCTGGCTACTTCCTCGTGTCCTCATTGCCCCTGTTGCAGCTACACTTTGACAGTCAGCAGATAAGAGACAACCCAAATTAGCTGTGAGATGCTCTTGATCTCATCTCTCTGTTTATCCCCCTGCTGCATTAACATCCTTTTTTCCCACTCTCTCTCTTTTTCTTCCACCTCATCTGCTCCTCACTTAATATATCACTTCATCAGAGCACAGAGGAAGACATAGCTGTGAATTGTTGTGGTTAGCCGAGCGCGTGGTGGCTGGAATCCCCCTGTCATGCTTGTAAATGTACGTTTCTCAGTGTGTACATGGGTCTTTATGTGGTTTGCATCAGTGCCGGTGTCTGTGTGTGTCTGCCTGAGCTTTTATCTTGATGAGAGGCCGTGGTGCGCCCGGCAGAGGGTTGATTTGGTTATGAGCCAGGCGTGCTGACTCAGGGAGCAGGAAACGGAGATGGAAAAACACAGCGAGAGGAAGAAACTGTGGAAGAAAATGAGTGATGGAGCAGAGGAGAAGGGGTTGAGGGCAGGAAAGTAATGGAAAGAAATTAACGTGAGGACAGTTGGGGGCAGTTTTGGTGTGAGATATGAATATTGTGGATTTTCTCACTTCCTCCTCTGTTTGACTTTCTCTGTTCCTCTCTTTCACGCCCTTCCTGCACTCCCTTAAGAGCACGAACCCAAATTAAAGCATTCTCTTGGGAGATGAACA
Organism: Paralichthys olivaceus; assembly: GCF_024713975.1. Classification (NCBI taxonomy): domain Eukaryota; kingdom Metazoa; phylum Chordata; class Actinopteri; order Pleuronectiformes; family Paralichthyidae; genus Paralichthys; species Paralichthys olivaceus. The sequence continues at coordinate 10,353,570 of NC_091101.1, forward strand.
CATCATTGATCCTCCTCTCCTCTCCTCTCCTCTCCTCTCCTCTCCTCTCCTCTCCTCTCCTCTCCTCTCCTCTCCTCTCCTCTCCTCGCCTAAAATGATCACCCTATTCATTTTCTCTTTTTTTTACCTCCCTCACCCTATCTGATATTCCCCAGGGCTCTATAGCACAAATATACATCTCCCATGCACTCCCTGCAGGTCAGGGTGTGTGAGACTGTGACCACACACACAGACACAAACACACACGACACACGTACACACACAGCACCCCGAAAGAACATAAACACGCTTCGATGCTCAGACCTGATGGATTGCAGGTCAAGGCAGCACAGGGCAAGGGATGCCTTCGCTTCTCCTTGTTTCCCTTGTGTCTGTGTTTAGTCTCACGGTGGTGCGGCCCTGTCTGCTCAGATATCTAAATCCAGACCTCAAGTGTGTGGGTGTGTGTGGGGTGTGTGTGTGGGGTGTGTGTGTGGGGTGTGTGTGTGTGTGTTGGGGAAACAGTCTCACACACAGGCCTTCACACAACAGAACATTGGCCTTCCTGTGCAATAAAAGCCTCTTAATCATCCACTGCTGAGTGCTACTTTGACTTTGCGTCAGCCTTCACCCTCCCTCCTCTCATGTGCAGTGATGTCATCTGATACCATGAGAGAATGCGACCCACTGACCCTATAATGCATTACCCCACATCTCCTCTCTCCCCGCTTCACTATCTCCCCCAAGTACATTAGCATTACTCCCCCACCCCGTCTTTCTCCTCCTGAGGCTGAACCAGGCCTTTGTCTCAGCCTTGCTGCCAGATAGTCGAGGTTCTGCCACTATTCCACTGCTCAATCACAGCATCTGTCTGGATGCTGGAGGACGTCCAAACTCTGTGGAGGGCTCCTGACATCACATAGACGTTTTTACAGTCTTCATTTGAAAGCAGTGACGGCATTTACCACAATAAAATAAGGCATATGGGGTTGGGGTATTCCAAGAGTTTTATACTGGTGAATTCAAAGCCTGAAGTTACTGCTTTTAGGTTTATGCAACTGGTTGCTCATCCAGTCAGAACTGAGTTCAGTCTTTTAGAAATCAGAGACAGATGTAGAAATGAGCAGCTCAAACAATCAGCTGATAAAGCAATTCATTTTTAAAATAATTTTTCAAGTAAAAATCTTGAAATGTCAGGATTTGCTGCAAAACTTTGTAATGTGCAGAAAACTGAATATATTTGGGTTATGTATATAACGCCCAACTTTTTTATTGTAGACAGTCATTCTCCTCCCAATGAATTCTCTCGTTCGATCTTATTGATCATCCTGCATTCAGAAGCACACATGCATGAATTTGTAACAGTACAACTTTTTTACCCGGCCATCACACTACAACCAATGATGCATTTATGATACAGATTAGCTTTACCATGTAGCCTAGAGTGGATCCATTGCATATATATTTTTTCTACATTGTTTATTCTGTAATATAAAAGTTGATATTAGTGCATATTAGCAAATATTAGCAAATATGAACCTTGATGCCTGTGAAAGGCTCATATCAGAGCTTTCCGAGATGTCGGGCTCTAATACATACCACTTTAAATTGTTCTTTTATGTGAACTATTTCATTTTGTCACTGAGACGGTGCTGAGCTGTGTTTGACGGCACCCTAATTGCAGAATACGACATTAAGACGTAGAAACTTGGGGACATGTTATACTTATGAAGAAAGTGATGAGGCAAAAATTTCATTCAATAGTTTGAACACACCGGCAAGTTTTGGTTATTTTGTCTCTTTAAGCTGGATGATAATTATTTCACCTTTTATTTCCTCACCAGTTCAACTACAATTAAACAATGACCACAGCATGTCAGCCTGTGGCAAATACATAGTGAGGTTTGAACATTTCATCAAAATTCATGGACACATTTTAAAAAAGCCTTAAGATGAAGCTGGTATTATCCTTTACATGTGGCTGTAGCTTTGTTGATGGCATGTTGTGTCTCCATGTCACAAAGTGGAAGGTCATATAACCGGTCACTAGTATACATGCACTATGTTAACCCTGAGGATTAATACTAATAGTTTAACTCACAAATGCAGCTGCTGGCCGGCATGTGAGAAAAGTGGAGAATGGAGGAGAGAAGTGTGTGTTTCCTCGAGGAAGAAGTGATTGTCTATAATTATGACATGTGGCGACAGAGACGGTCACAGAGACGACAGGAGGACATGATGGGAATATGAAGCAGGAAACCTAGACGACGTCCAGATATAAATGAGGTCAAAGGGTCAAATCACAACACAGCCTTAGTTACCCCGTTTAGGGTGACATCAGCCGGATACATTATCACTGAGCAATCATTTTTAAGCCCCCCCTACACACACACACACACACACACACACACACACACACACACTCTCTCTCAGAACCTCAGAGTGGCAATCTGTTAAAGGGTGAAGCAGGCCTTCTCTGTCTCTGACTTGCTTTGTCACTGATTGCATCAACAGGCATTTATTGTCTCAAGAGGCTTGTCTCCTTCAGGGCGTCCGGGAGGACAAAAGAAAAATCCCCCATCTTCCCTTCACTCGTCTTCATCATCCTTTTAAAGAAGCGGTCTGACGTTTTCTGGAAATGAATGGCTTAATGACTTTCTTGCTGCGAGTCAGATGAGAATTGATAACACTTTCAAGTCTGAATGTGAAACTACAGCCTGTAATTATAATTGACATAGCTTAGCTTAGCATAAAAGCTGAAAACAGAGGTGAAGCTCTGACCTGGTTCTGTCACAGTAACAAAATACATCTACTACATTTACCAGCACTGGTAAATCTCATGAACTGATCCTTGTTTGATCATTACAGAAGGTCACAGTTATTTACAACTCACGGAAAAAAACTGATCTTATTAATTCCAATTTAAATTTTTCCCTACATTTGATACAATAATTATATTTTAAAACTTACTGTACAGATGTAAGAATTGTACTTTTTTTCTTATCTAACTATCCAGTGCACTGCTCAAGGGATTCATTGTTAATTTTGAGATCTATTAACCACAAGCTAGTAAGGATGAAAAGTAAATGATGGCACACGATGAATAATAAAAATGCTAGTTGGACTAATCCTTGTGGTATGGAAGAAAATCAGGGTCATAAGACAAAAAATTAGAGAGAAAGATTTTTCTTTTCCATTTTGAGGATAAAGTTGAAACTGTTGAGTATCAAGTCTCTTCTGGTTCATCAGATCTGTAACAGCAACAACTGATAAGTGTGTGAGCCACCAGTTTCTATCTTTCAAGCTTGTGTGGTTTCTCCCTCTGAACAGAATCTCTTCAAAATATATCAAATACTACTAGTTTGATATATTTTTATACTTTAATCTTGAAATTTCAGGTTTTTCTCATCATTCCAATTTAATTCTTGAAATTTTTACTTTTTGTCGCCCTTACAAAGTTATTCTTCACATTTCAAATGTATTCCCTACATTCAGACTTTTTCTTGACCTTCCAAATTATTCTCGACATTTCAACTTTTTTCTGGACATTTAGACTTTATTCTTGAAACGCAAAATGGAAAGAAAAAACATCTTCCTTTCATTCTCTTCCGTAGAGTGGGGGGATTATGGGTTTGATGTATTTTTGTTTGAGATAATTAATCAGATCCCCTCTTTCAATCAGCTTTAGCAGGTTGAGCACGTACATTTCCCTGCTGCTGGAATTCACAGCAGAGACAGTCTGTTTGATCGATCTGAGGTCAGACGTTGGGAGGAGAGATGAGAGGAGATTTAAAGACGCGGAGCAAAAGGAAACCAGCTGTGGGGCAGACAGAGTTTATGAATGAAAACAGGATGAATGGATTGAAGCAGAATGGGAAGGATAGAGAGAGACAGGAAAACAAGCATCTGTTCTAGATGTAAATATTGGACCGGTAGGTTTGACAGAAACAGACTGAGAGTCCAAGGACACCCACTCAGTCACAAACACACACACACACACAAGGAATTAATGTTTCTCATGATGTGTGTGTGTGTGTAACTGATTTTCAGAAAGCCCCTTACAGCCTGTATTGTATACGAGTGGATAAATCTCAGTATTATAGAGAAAAGGAGGATACTACTCAATAGCTCTTTCAGACAAATTCTGCCTCTCACAGTGTATGTGTCCATCTCCTCCTTCAGCTCTTCAGAGAGCAAAAAAGGGTCATTTGAAAAGGTATATGTGGATTTAGTTTGAGCCAAAACACTTTTCCCACATTCCTTTTAATGTGTATCTCTGAGAGGATCTAAATCTTTAAAGCTGTCTGTGTTCCTACAGCAGAATGAATGTTTTATGAGCTGTGGGCTGCTGGGGAAAATCAGTCTCCCTCTACCTCCTCTGTGTCCTGCACCTTTTTACACTATTTTTCACCATTACTCCCCATTTTGTAGCTGTTTCAGGAGATTGAATGTCTGACACTACATCTTTTCTCTTGCAAATTGTCCATGGGTTTGTGTGTCGTCTTTCACCAGGCAGCTGTTGGCCCGCGGATATCAGGAAATATGGTACACCCCTGACGGAGCCCGCAAGTCCTCCACTCCTGCCAACGCTGTAAGTCTGTCAGACAGTTTGATGTTCTCAAACTGCAGACAGGAGTTGTAAATCATAGAAGGGAGATGCTGATCAAATACAATGATGTATGGACATAAATTGTTCCCATTTTTGCTAACATAACCAGGCCCTCTGCTGTGTTAGCTGTGTCACTTTATTTCTCCGCAAAGAGTGCTGTGTGTTGAGCTGTGATTGTTTCTGTCTCCCAGGGACACTGTTTCTATCACGGGGTGGTTCAGGGCTTTGAAGGATCCAGCGTTGCTGTTAGCACATGCTCAGGTCTCAGGTAAGTAAAACACCACCAGAAGCTGCATGCACGCATAAAGTCTTTTAATATTTAGAGTTGGTCCTAGAGGCATACATATTCATGAAGACAGCTCCCTCAGTTAAGGGCAGGGAAGAGGCCTCCGTTTCTTTAGGAGACAAAAAAAACTGCAGGAAGTGAAGGCAGGAGAAGGCTGTATTAATAATAGGAAGGTGGGTGATGCAGACAGAATTGGGCAGAAAAAAGTTTTGCGATTAATCTTTTTAAACATGTGCACCCTGTGACTGTATATAAAGTAGGATGATGCGTCTCCATCTCCCAATTTTCTGTAAGTTTTCATATTGGTGCAAATCAGCAAATCCACTCATGTGATTTGTCAGTGAAAGGCTCATATCAGCTGATAGAAAAGTAAGATTAGGGTCCATACTGCATAGATATCAAATATTTTTGTTATTTCTCAAATAAAATGTTGCTTTATCAGTCATTTAATAATATTATAGCATTATGTGTGTTGATCCAACAGCATATCAGCAACAAGTCCAACCACACATTCCACTAATCAAAGTCGGTAGTATTAAAGTATCTCTAAATCACAAGTGCTGTAATCATGTTTGTGTACATGACTTCAGAAACTAATAAAGAAAAGAACCTGTATCCATCACCTACAAAACCTGTTGTCAGACATTGGTTGAATAGATCAGGTGACAGCCAGGAAGCAGTTGTGTCCTAAGAACTCCAGTGGGTTAGTAGGTCAGTGGCTGCAGAGCTGGTTCACTGAGTCCAGCTCAGTGTGGAGATCCTGTGTTTTCTCCTGGAGAGACACTCAGGGAGGAGGAACTGGCAAGTGCTGACAGAAATCGTAGCCATATGTTTGTGTTTTTCTTTGGGTTCATCGCTCTGCATCTGGAGGACAAGAGGATTAATATCTCTTCTTTGCTGATGCACATTCTCTGGAGAAATGCAAACACAGCAAAGAGGGACGTTGACATGTGGGCGTCTGACCTCTCCAGATGTTTCTTACAGCTGTCTGACCTGCTGCTTGTGTGCTTGTGTATTAAGCATCTGCACTCATGAGTGATTTTGTGGATTGCGTATCGCTCTGTATGTCCCAGCAGATCTTATTTATATACACAAGTAAATCACATGAGATTCACAATTCTCTGCTCCACCCTGCACCCATTCATAAAACCACCAAAGCCAAATAAAAAAAATATTTTATCTGTCTTGCAACCATGAATGAATTGTTAAAATGAAACTGGAAACTACATGTGATAGTATGTTTCAACATTTAAAAGCACTAGGGTTATTAGAGAGAAACTGTGTTTTTAGCCACAACATGCTAATAGAAAAGCAACAATAACATTGATCCACATTGATTTCCTGCAGCTGTGATTGGATGGAACCACCAACGATGTGACTTTTTTATCTTTTACCCCAGGGGACTTATTTCTCTGAACACAAGCGTCAGCTACCTGATAGAGCCTCTTCCTGTCTCCACGGACGCCCTGCAGCACGCCGTGATCAGAGCCGAGAATCTCCATCTGCCCAGGGGAAGCTGCCTGCATCACCATGGTGATAAGGACAAGCCGGAGGAACGGCTTGATGACTTCATCCATGGAATGATGTCACCACGGAGCAAGAGGGTGAGTTCGGACAGGACGGGCAGTGATCATAGGCCTGAAATGTTTTTACATACTATCACAAATTTCCTACAAATCATGAAAATGTGTCCAGCTCATGTTCTGCATTGAATTTCCAGGAGAAAAGGGAATTGAGTCAAAACATGAAGTATGTAGAGCTGCTGATCGTGGCAGACAAGGCTGAGGTGAGGAAACAAAGGTGGATATGCTTATATGTGGTCAATTTTAACCAGACTGAATAGTTTTTTATCATTTTGTTAAATTTGGGGGTAGATTTTAACTACCAGCTTATTTAGAATATATTTAGCGGTAAAGATATTAATAGATCAAGTAAAAATTAAGCTCTGATTCATTTCATGTTTGTTATTGGAAGTGTGAAACCTCCCTTTTGAGGTTTGCGAGCATGTAAGAATACATTTGAGTGTGTGTAGGTGGGTCCTTCCGTTTCAGTGAACCATGTGGTTAATCTCTTTTGCAGTTTGAGAAGCATGGTAGTAATCTCGAGAAGACCAAACTGAAATTGCTGGAAGCCGCTAACTTGGTCGACAAGGTAAAGCCTGATGAGAAGTGAGAAAACCACACCTATATTCAGTAACGATGAGTAAGACTCCCACTCTTCCTGTTTGTCTCTCTACACATTCAGTACTACAAGGCTTTAAACATCCGTGTGGCATTAATTGGTCTGGAGGTGTGGACCAGCCAGGACATGATCAGCGTGTCGGACAACCCACACAGCACTCTGGCAGCGTTCCTGTCCTGGAGACGGAAGCAGCTCCGCATGCTCCCCAATGACAACGCTCAGCTCATCACGTCAGTGTCTCTCACTCTTTCGCTCTTGTCTTCCCATTTATCAGTCTTTCCCCCTCCCACCGATGTCTCCCACTAAGCCCCCTGTCCTTTAGGGCACAGCTTTGTGTGTTACGACCCAGTCTGCGGGGGGGGGGGGTAGATAAATGGCGAGATAAAATATAAGATACAACCAGATGTTGGTGGTTAAATAAAGGTATTTGTTAAATACTGTAGTAGTGCAGAAGTGATTCGTAGTGAAGTAGGGATTTAACTATATGAGGGGAACAGGGCGAGTGGATGCTATTTAAAACAAAGAAATAAAAAGAACAAACACAGGACTCTTTGAATTCCAAATCTACCGTCTAAAAACAATGAGGTGATATTCTACAAAAAGGCATCCATAACTGCACCCCTCTTCCTAGTGTGTCTATATAGAAATCTATTTACAGTATGTGAGCACAGTATCTAAATACAAACCTGTCCCAGTCTCCAGGACTGTGGTCAAACTTCTTTACAATCACAAATTATCAAAGTTATCACAAATCGATCAACAATCAGTCCTCTAACGAAGCGGCTGGCGAGCTGCCGAGATCCGCTCTTCACACAATGCAGTCTCAAACAGGAAGTAGGAAGGTCAGGAATCACACCTCCAGGCTGTGCCTAATCGGGTGTGAGGTTCCATATCAGTATCCTGCTTTAATTACAATAGTACAACATACATGATGAGGAGGGGGTGGTGCCTACAGGCCATGATAACCATCTCCAGTTGTATCCCAGTGGGCTGTGGTCCAGGTGGAACTAATCAAGCAAGTGTTTCTGTCTCCAGGGGGAAGTCATTTCATGGCACCATCATCGGGCTGGCTCCTCTCAAAGCCATGTGCTCCGACTACCAGTCTGGTGGAGTGAACACGGTGAGAGACGAGAGTAAACAAAAATAAAATAGAATTAATATTTGTCTCTGTGGTAGCAATAATCACTTACAGAACAGTCAGGCTCTTTTGTTCAGGTTTGAATAATTGTATATTGTTATGACTGAATGCCAGCATGCATCAAGTGGTAACAACATAATAGTAGTTATCATTAGTCATGTTTGAGAGTCACCTCTGCCTCTTCTCCTCAAAAGGACCACTCAGAATCAGCCGTTGGCGTCGCCGCCACCATGGCGCACGAGATGGGTCACAACTTCGGCATGAGTCATGACAGCACGGGCTGCTGTCAGGCCAGAGCAGAAGACGGGGGCTGCATCATGGCCGCCGCTACTGGGTACAGTTATAACTCCGAATGAAGAACATGGGATTTGAAATTTGATTTAATCAAGTATATTGTGAGTATTTAAATACTGTATTTGTGCTTCTTCCATCGCACAGGCACCCGTTTCCACGAGTGTTTAATGGTTGTAACGAGAAGGAGCTGAAGAGCTACCTGAACTCTGGAGGAGGGAAGTGTCTCTTTAACCTGCCCAACACCAGAGCCATGTACGGAGGGCAGCGCTGCGGCAATGGTTACCTGGAGGACGGGGAAGAATGTGACTGTGGAGAGGAAGAGGTCAGTGTGTGTGTGTGTGTGTGTGTGTGTGTGTGTGTGTGTGTGTGTGTGTGTGTGTGTGTAGAAGTATTTATTTAGCTTGTATGTTTTTGCCAGGACTCATGATTCACTTCTTTGTGTAGGAGTGCACCAGTCCCTGCTGTAATGCCAACAACTGCACTCTGAAAGCTGGCGCAGAGTGCGCCTATGGCATCTGCTGTGATAACTGCAAGGTAGTAAAACGAGAATCTGTGAAAGAGAAACAAAAGATCATGTCTCACAAGAATCTGTCAACCTTGAGCTCATTCTTACCTCTAGATAAACACTGCAGCACTTGAATTATAGTTCTACGATTAATTTCTTCTTCTCCATTCTTATTTATTGTGTTTCTCCTTTTCGTCTCCCTCCGTCTAGTTGAAGAGCCCAGGCGTGCTGTGCCGTGCTCCCTCAGGACCATGTGACCTGCCCGAGTACTGCGATGGGAAAGCAGAGTCTTGTCCTGCTAATTTCTATCTGGTGGATGGAACGTCGTGCGCAGGCGGTCAGGCCTACTGTTACACAGGCATGTGTCTGACGCTGGAGCAGCAGTGTCTGTCACTGTGGGGACGAGGTTAGTAAACTGGCTGATTATAACCTGTTCTTCTTTTTCTTTCTATGTATGAATATATACTCAGTTACCAGTTTATTGGATCAACCTGATTAGACTAATGTTTTTTAATACTCTTACATACCCTCATTAATATAGGACATACCTGTTTTACAGAAGACAAATCTGACTCGTCATATAATGGCTGGACGGTAGATCAGTATTATTGTGTTAATATATTTTCAAATGAACATAGGTTGGAACAATACAATATAATAACTTCTTCTCTTCACACTTTTATTGTATTTTGTGAGGTATACCCATTTAGAAGTAATATGAGTTATTTATCTTTAATTACAGGTATATACATGTACATACATATATATATTGTGCAGCTATATATTTGCATGGCCTCTTCTGTATTCTTGTTATTTGCACAGCTCTGCAGGAGCAGTCTCAGTGGCGTGCCTATTTATATTCAACATAGGCTATTTATTTTATATATTTATATTATATATATGATACATTTGTGATGCAATTTACCAAGAAACACAAATAAGCATCTCCTCTAAAGGAGAATATGAGTCTTTGTGCTCACTGGAGCCGGCATGATCAAAAAAAGATACCAAATACTGGCAACAGTAACATTGTTAATATATAAAGGCATTCAGAAAAGCTAAAATAGCCCAGGACTCAAAGGCATGATGGGATTATATCAAAGAGATAAATGTAGCCTAACTCTGCAGATCAATATGGAATATATGCAAATGTTTGACCATTAAAATAGTGTCACTGGAGATAAGATGAATTCTATCACTAAAGTAAATGAACCTGCTGAGCAAGCTGAGTCAGGGAGACTGGACTGGGTCAGAGCTGAGCCCTCAGTGGGTGCGACATCAGATTATTGTTATTGTACGATGTTCACTCCCTGGAGAGGCTTTGTAGCACCACAGGAGCCACACAGAACAGTAAGGGAGGCCATCTGGTCTCCTTCAGGTGGTCGCATGCAACACACTGTGCATTAATTGTTTGGTTACTGGGTTAGTGTGTCCTCAGCAATATGAATATGTTTCTATGCATTTTCTTTCTCCCCACCACAGATGGCTGCCCGGCCCCTGACCTGTGTTTTAGGAAGGTAAACGAAGCCGGTGACATGTACGGGAACTGTGGCAAAGATCTGCTCGGGAAATACAGGAGCTGTAAGGACAGGTGAAGAACAAGATATTCAACAGCACGTTCATACTAACTCTATTTTCTATGTTGAACGTTGATCAACATCAACAATTTATTATTATTTCTGTCAGAGATGCAAAATGTGGCAAAATCCAGTGTTTAACTTCAGCTTCGAAGCCCATTGAGAACAACGCCGTTCGCATTGAGACCACCGTCACTGTGGGCAACAAGAGAATCCAGTGTATGGGAACACATGTGTACAAGCACGGGGCAGAGGAGGTACAGGGAGACACTCTGGACCCAGGCCTGGTCATGACGGGCACCAAGTGTGGAGACGACTCGGTGAGACTCGTATGGTGGCAAAGAGGACGCTCTTGATCTCAGTATTTCTTTTATTTGTCAGATAGCCATATTTAACCTGCTGACATTGTGGCTCAAGTGCTTTTCATGAAGTAAACTTCTTCGATTTTCTCCCGCACACCCTCCTCCTGTCGACAGATTTGCTTTAATGGAGAGTGCCGCAATGCATCATTTCTGCGAGCCGATGAGTGCAATGCCAAGTGCCACGGACACGGGGTGAGTTTCTATGAGTGTGAGGTGGATTTCCTCTTGAGTGTTGGGGGAGGTTTGGCTCCCTGCCCGCTTATACTGAAAATGGGAACCTTGGCAGTGGTACAAGTTTAAGATACTTTACTTAACTAAAAAGTAGAAACACAGCGATGTAGAAAAAAAAAAAGTGTTATCAACAGACTGAGTGGAGTTGTCATCCCACAGCAGGATGGCCCCTTTCACTGTTAGCGTTAATCTTCAAAGTAAATTTAGCTGTCAGGTAAATAAGTAGTGAAATAAAAAACACAATATTTCCTCTAAAATGTTTGTCTTTCTAGATTAGTTTAGTTTATTTCATTCATTTTCCAAAATAACATACTTATACATGTAGACATTCCATGAAGCAATAAAGGAGCAGAAAGGAGAAAAACTCTTTATTAATCTGCCCCTTGCATATAAAAAATATTACATAAATACAGAGGGCCTTTCCTCTTTTCGATTTTCTTTCTTTGCACAAACCACATTATAACAAATCAAACTTTTTTTATTAATAAATAGCCAACATACATACTGTTTAATTATTATTTTCTTTAATAATTATAATAATTAGATACCTGCATGTCACTGGAATGAATGCAAACATTTACATTGTAATTTTAATGTCTTCTCACCAGCTGTGTAACAACAACCATAACTGCCACTGTGACCGTGGCTGGGCTCCTCCTCTGTGTGACCAGAAGGGCTCAGGTGGGAGTGTAGAAAGTGGACCTGTCCTCAGCCACAGTAAGACACTGCATTATTATTATTTTAATGATAATTTCATATCGTTCTACTTCCTGACTCTATGACGTGTTTCATCAGGCAGTCTCCTTCCAGTCCTGCTCGTCCTGCCTCTGGTTCTCTTTGTGGTTTTGGCTGCTGTTGGACTCTGGTGCTGCTACAGACATAAACTCCACCCACTGAAAACATCAGTGCCACCCCCGGTGCCAAAGTATGTACTGCAGAAGTGTTTATGATTTCTACTGTTATCAGTATTATTATTATTATTAATTTATGAATTATGCTTATTTATACAGTCCTTCTCAAAACCAGAGATTAAAAGTTTGTCTCAAGAAAATGTTGTTATAGTTAAATTTAGTTATGCAGCAAATCAATCAAAATGAAAACATGAATAAGAAGGTATAATAATAACAAATATATAAAAATACATTTGATATTTAAAAGAGATTGTCAACAGAAGAGGTATCTCAGAGGGGATTTTAAAAGACAATACTGTTTTTCTAAGTTTGTATCAGGAAGATTGATCGAAAGCTCTGTCCTCTTAGTCTAAACAAATATGACACATCATAACTAGATTCTGACACAGTAATCTAAATGTGTGGAAATGAAAGCATGTTGGATGGTTCCTCTGTCTGAAGCTCAGACATGAACAGATTGTTGTTCCTTAAATGATAAAAACAAGATTAGACATCTTACTTTCATGAAGCTCAACATTGAGGCTGGAATGAGATAGGACTCATAGGTTTCTGACAGAAAACTTAGATCCCCAAAGTTGGGATCTCACGTTTATCTGGATTTAACTAAAGGAAGTTATCAGACATCCAGTTTTTAATGTCAGTGGACAAGCAAGTGGGGTATTCAGGCTTTAATGAGACACAACCTTATGAAAATAATATAAAACATATAAAAATAATATGAATTATGTCACCTAGTGGGAGCATTTATTTGTATAGACAAGTAGGAAGAGAACCACTTCTAGACTTTCCCACGTGAAACTATAAATATGTCCTCATCTGTACATTGCAACAAACCACTGTTGATTTTTCATACTTAGAGAAGTCTTATAAAAGGAGAACTGCTATTAACCACTTGTAACTCTAACAAGTATAGTCTCTCTGAAAGACTGGAATGAATTCATGTATGTAATTATCTGGGAGAGCTACAATAAGATGTGAAACCACTGTCTTTTAGAAGAGTTTAGTTGCTTTAATTTATTGAGCCTGGATCAGATTAGCTGTATGCAGGCTTTTTTCACATAGTCAGGAACACAACCAGAGAATAGTGACAGAATTAGTGGCAACCAGGGGGCGATTGCATCTAATAAACAATGGATGAATTAAAGAAAACAAAGTGTTCACAGGACTAGAGGAGCATTTAGTGTGAGACATAATGTCTATAAAGCAGCTTTCAGACATGCACTGAGGTCCAGATATTTTCATGAAATTGTCCAGAGGTGCTGTTTGTGAGAAGGATATTGTCCGGAGAGAATTCACAGTCGCTAACATGGGGCAGATGAATAACTACAAAAAACAAAAGACAACAAATATCTCAGTTGTCATACATGTAGAAAATTTGGAATAACAAGATTTGAGAGATTTTGGCGATGTGGGCCGACCCAGCTGTCAACTCTCTACACCTTATTGTCTGGACATTATCAGGAGCTCCTGTTTTAAAGCAGCGTCAGTTCATTGAATAATTCAGTTTAGTAATATGAATACATTTAGTGAAGAAGCAGCTTGTGTTTGCTTTCTCCATGTTGTGTGTATTTACAGTTTGAATGATGGATCTGTGTTTTTGTTGATAACAGTTGTTCCATCCCAGTGGAGACCAAGCCTTTGCATCCTGATTGTCAAGTGAACGGCCACACCAACCCGACGTTCTTACTAAAGAAACAGCTGTCAGACCACCTGGTAAAGGAGCCTCTGATGACTCATATCACACTGTATTTCTCTAGCGTTTTTGATAATTAGAAGACACATTCTCCCACAGGCGAAGGCCCCTGCTTGTCCAAGCCCGTCTTCCTCGACCCGGCCCAGACATGCTATTGTGCGTCCAGCTGTGAAGCCTCCTCCTGTACCTGCGCATGCTGCAAATCAGAAAGAGCCGACGTCTGAGCCTCAGATCCCGCCTGTGTCTTCTCCTCAGAGACAACTCTCTCCTCATACTTACACTCCCCCTCCTCTTAAATCTGCACCGCTGACCAAGCAGAGACAACCCTGGACTCCTCCGCCACCTTCAGGACCTCCATCTGTACCTTCCCAGGATCCTAAAGGTCGCTTACAGCCTTCAGCAGTAGCTAAAATCCGACCGGACCCTCCCAACAGACCTCCACCCCCTTGTCCTGTCAACAGATCATCAGTGGTGAATTATTTATAAGCATTTTATTCAGTTAAAGCCATGTGCAAACTTTTCTTCAATGAACTAAACATGTATTGTCTCACTTGTCTTTTTAATCCAGGAACAAGTGAAAGGCCTGCAGGTTTCCACTAAAGCTGCTTTGGCTCCATCTGCTGGACAGAAAAAGCCAAACAGGTGAATCATCCGGCGTTTCTATTTTTTATTAATGTCAATCAATACAGATCAGTGGTGGAGAGAGTGCTCAAATATTTTACCAAATAAAAGTACGAATAAACAGACAAAAACATACTGTAAATTAAAGTACCACATGAATTGTTCTACTTGAGAAAAAGTAAGTAAGTACTTGCTTTTAAATATACTTATAAAGTATTAAAAGTAGAAGTACATGTAGAGTGTAGCTTATTCCCTGATGCAACATCATTATGGCTTAATCCATTTTAGATTTTTTCCAACAGTGATGCTGCAGGCGCACTTTGCTCTTATTGAAGGAGTCTAATGTTACCTGCCTGCTCTGATTGGATCAGTGGACCAATTCTCTTCACGTTATTGATGACTTTTATAATATAAAGAACAGTGAACATGTAACACAATGTTTGGAATAGAATATACAGATACTGATATATGTAATCGAGTAAGTGAAAAGTGAAAAGCGCCTCAACTTATCTAAATGTAAATAGTCTCCTATTCATACACACACATTCATACTGTGCAGCACATTCTCTACCACAGCTGAGATTTCTGACCTCCTATTTGAATAGAGTGCAGTACGTCATGGCACAAGGACCAAAAAGACAACGTTCAAACTGGATGGCATCACATGAGCTCGACTTTGAACTCAACTATTATACCATGGAGTCATGACGAGTATAGATTCATGAATAATGTACTCATGGGCAGTAATATACTAAATGTACTTTGTTTGGTCCCACCACTGATGCAAACCTCCTAACTTGCTTTTCTTTTTTTTAGAATCTAAACTAAGATCTCAGGGAGACATCATGGACCACCACTTGCATCCAGTAATGGATCTGCCTCAAACTGTCTTTTTAGCCACTGGACAAGAACATGTGGAATAAGATGAATACTTGACACCCTTGATCTGTGGATAAAAGTATATTTATATGAAGTATAATGAGGGAAAAACTAATTATAGAACATATCACAATGAGTATGTTATACAATGTAATCTGTATCCACTTGAAACAGCCATTTTGGAAGGTGTTTTATTTTGTCATTATTCTCCCAGACGTCACTGGAAATGTGAAATCGCTCCCCGTGTGTCAGCAGTGTTGAAACACTGCTCCAGTTGGATTTATTCTCAAAGTGAAGAAAATGAATGTTTACAATGTAGCCTATGTATTAAACATGGTGTCTTTTAAAGAGCATCAGATATAAGGGGATATCTTATATTAAGAAAAGATGCCAATAGTGAAGTGCTTAAGCTTTGTATATGTGGGAAAATAATGTGATTTGAACTGGACTAACAGGGACCGGTGAAAGCCCTACATGCATGCTGTATGTATATGCTTGTGCTGAGAGATACGTATGTGTAGCAGGAAATGTTAGTGATTTGTTTGAGAGATTTTATATTATTGTGAGGTTGCACTTTTAACAGACTCCTTCCACAAACTGCTAATACTCACTTTTCAAGCTGACAGGACATGAGAGTTTGATACCAAGAAGATTTGTGGTGAAGAATCCCTAATGTGACTATCGGTACCCTCGTTAACTTTTTCTTTCTGTCTCCCGTCACTGTCAAGCTGTTTTCAGACATGAACTCTGTAAAAAAACATCTTCTTCATCATCCTATACGTATGTGACACCTGTTTGTTTGAAACATCTCTACACACCCAGTCGCTCGTGGTGAATCCTGCAGATGATCTCCAGCTGTATTCTCACATGTGCTGACTCAGATATTAGGTTGTCACATACAGTCCCTCCTGAAATAGGCCAGGGAGAATATCTGGCCTTCAGTGCATGTCTTATAGCATCCTCAGTCAGTGATGAAGTCGTTTTTGACCAAAGTAACATTTAAAATTTATTTCATATTAGGAGCAAAAATTAGCCATATAGTTACACATACATGTTCAGTTAAACCTGCATCGTAAAATGAAATGATTTCAACCCTTTTACCCAAAGATTTTTTTTTAAACCTTTTAATGGGAGTTTCCTCATGACCAAAACATTATAGACTTCTTTACTGATGGAGACTATGTGAAAATCCAATCTATGTTACATCATTTAAAGGTACTGTGAGAAAACAGCGGTTCATTAGCCTGCTGGAGAAATGACACTGTTCTGTGTGAGATATATGAACACAGTCTGTCAGCTGCCATGTTTTACCTTCTTATCACACCTATGCAAACTCAGGCACTGAGCAACACTGTGTCTTCAACTGGAATTTACATGAACAAAAAACAAATAAAAAACATATAATGTTACATGTTTGTATGATCTTGTTCATATCAGCATCTAAACACTGCAGGCTCAGTTGTGGCCTCCTCAGTGATGGACACTGGAATTGTTGAAAAGATCATGTTTTTATTGTTGAGATATTTAATGCTTGGAAAGGAGAAGAGAGAATGGAGAGGAGGGGAGGGGAGGGGAGGGGAGGGGAGGGGAGGGGAGAGGAAAGGAACAGAGAGGAGAGCAGAGGAAAGGAGAGCAGAGGAAAGGAAAGAGAATGGAGAGGAGAGGAAAGGAACAGAGAGGAAAAGAAAAGAAAGGGACAGAGAGGAGAGGAAAGGAAAGAAACAGAGGATAAGAAAGGGAAAGGAAAGGAACGAAGAGGAGAGGGAAGGAAAGGAAAAGAAAAGAACAGAGAGGAGAGGAAGGAAAGGAATGGAGAGGAGAGGAAAGGAAAGGAATGGAGAGGAGAGGAAAGGAAAGGAAAAGAACAGAGAGGAGAGGAAGGAAAGGAACAGAGAGGACAGAAGAGGAAAGGAACGGAGGGGAGAGGAGAGGAAATAAGAAAATAATAATTATATCCATGCACTATATCTTTACTTCAAAGTTCAGTTTGTAATGTTTTCATCTGTTCCATCTCCATCTTCATCTCCAGGCTGCACTATGAGAGTGATAACATTTGTAAAGATGCTTTTTTTTCTTGGTGTTTGTGGAGGTCCCTTTGATTATTAGTCGATTCACACTTTGACCACTTGGGGGCATTGTAACATTTACAACCAGTTGACGTGGAGCAGGTGTTAGCAGACGGTGGCTACATTAGCATTTCATTGAGTCCACCTGAAGAAGGTAAGACTTTTCTATCATTTTCTGTGTCGAGCAACAACTGAGGAGGAAGTGTAGCGGCCGAACGACCCAGTGTTCACCGGCCTTTCACTGACTGACCGCTGGCTGTGGTTCGGTGCTGGATATGTAGTGGAGCATGTAAACAGAGACTGAACTTAAACAAAGTTGAGAAAAACCAAACCCTGAGTTAAAACTCTACAAGATGAATGACACTTCTCTGCCAGTCACAGCCTTCATGTTGAATCTGTGTTGTAAAATAGTGTAATTTATTTGTAAACTATTAAATTAACTGTAAATTCACCTCACCATATCTGCTATACTAACTTTTATTATATTACTGAACTTTCTGATGATAAAGTAAACCGCACTGTAACATTAAGCATTGTCTTCAGCATTTGAACAGTTTCATGTCAAACATTCACAACAATTAAAAAGTAAAGGTAAAGACATGTGTAAAGTTAGGATAAGGTTAGCTTCAGGTTAGGTTCAGGTTAGAAGTGTTAGGATTAAGTAAGTGATACCTCTGGGTTTGGGTCTCCAGGTATCCGTGTGATAAAGTCAATAAACCTTTCATTATCTGCATGAATGTTTTTGCAGTAAAGCGCCAATATGAAAATGTTTATTTTACAGAATAATCAAAGCAGACCCGATGTGCATTTATGTTTAAAATATGAGTGTTTTCTCTAACATTTCCAGGTTCTGTATATTTTTAGGGTACTTGTGTTTCATTTTTATTTGCAGTTAACATTTATGGATTGATAACACCATTGTAGGATTCATTGTCAAAGCTATTGGAGACAATTTCCTCCCCCAGGCTCTAATCCACAGTGGATAGGTTTAAATGGTCCCCACTCTCAGTCCTGCTGTAAATGCTGAAAGGTGCCTGCCCTTTAAAACTCCACATGAGATGAAAGCTCTCTGATTTATTCTAATCAAAAGACTATTAAATACCAAGTCCCCCCCCCCCCAGAAAAACAATTACACACACTCCTCGGTCGACTCTCCAGCCAGGTGATCTTCCATGGGACCAAAGGCAGGAGAAGGCGGCTGTGACTCAGAGGGAGATGAAGCAGTGGCAGGCAGAGGTTTTAGCATGTGGCATAATTGCAGCCAGCCTCTCCTGCTGAGCATAATTAGTGTTGGCTGGCGTGTTACTTCCTGTGGAGTATCATTTATTAGAGATGATGATTGGCTGAGGGATAAAATGCAGGGGTGACACCCCCACGTCCCCCTCTCAGCAGGGGGAGGGCTAAGCCAGGAGAGAAGTGAAGAGAGGATCTCACCTGCTGAAAACTCCCCTGCCTTGTATAATGACCTAATTAACCCTGGGTTGTTTTTCCACTTGTAATTGGTGGGATTGCTGAGCAAGCAGACCCACTGTAATAGCCTAAAAGTCCAAAAGATGCTTTACATCCTCTTTTTTTTGTATAAGTAAATTAACAAAGAGACCCACACCTTTAGCTCAACGAGCCTCTGAGTGACAGCAGAACCATCCAGCTGACTTGTAGACGACAACAGAAAAAAAATGTGTATTTCTATTTGTCTGGTTTTAACTATCACTCTTTTATTAGGTTATATACTCTACCAAATAATGTATGAAGCATATCATAAGTTACTGTGGTGGAATTTTATCTCGAGACGTGAAATAAAGAGTTTCTCAGACCGGAATTATCTTTGGGTCTTTAATAGAGCTCTGCAGAGTTTTTTCACACTCAGAATGAATGCTCAGAGTGGAACAACCCCGAATAGGGAAAGAAGAAGGTTTTATACAGTCAGGTAAACAGGAAACATAAGAGACAACTGTTTCTTAGTAATAGCATGAAAACTGAAGCCACCTGTAGTCTGGTTAACACAGGAAGCTGTCTGCTCTTGCTTCTGCATGAAAGAAGAAGTTTGCTACTGCACAGATCAGGGTCAACAAGAAGATCATCATCAAGAAAGGACACGAACTCTGAGGTTACATCTGCCAAGTGCATAGCAAGAGTCATGGCATTGGATAGTTAAGGGTAAAAATGTAAAAGGTGTCTGTCTAGGTTCGAATCGTCCGCCTGCACGTACGCCAGACAGTTCCTCTTATGCGAGCACAATTGTGTTTCTAAATGAGTTATTGTTGAACGCAGCACACGAGCATTGATCAGACATAGGAAAGAGTTCAAGAGAAGTTCATATGCAAGTTTCCCATTACATTACTCCCACACTGTGTTCGGAATTTGATTGAGAGAACCTATCTGGAATCTGGGAATCGTTAAGTTTAAGAAAACAAGAGAAAGAATAAATATAGGAAAAATAGATGTGTCTCTGAGGAAGTAACAACAAGCAGCTCACTTTCAAAAATTCAACATAATAAGGTGATTGACAGATAAAAAAACTGAGATTGAATTATTTGAATTGCATTTTTAAAATCTAGTAAATATTGTGTTTTTTTTGTTGTTGTTTTGTCTTTGTGTCTTTAACATAGACTGTGAATAAAGATTGATGACACACCTCCACTTCCTCCCACTATCCAGAAATGAAGGCCAACCATCCAGGATCAGAACTCAGAACCATCTTAAGCTGATGACATCAGTTGGAGCCATAGTCTTTGCAGAAACAATCGAGGGACGGAGCCGTGCTATCCAGGTCCCACCAATTCACACGCTCAACCAATCGTGAGTCAACTTTCACCCCGTTTTTTATAGCAGCAGATAAGAAATTAAAACCAAAATGAACGCTTGAACATACATCAGTGTGATAAGAACTTACGTATATGACAAACAGAAGCCACCAGGGGGCAATCAAGACACTTTGGGAGCTTGTGTCCATCTTCATAAAACCTCTATGAGCTTTACATTTTTTAACTTTCTTACACAAAGCAGAACAAAGACTGATAATTATCTCACTTTTTCTCCCCCTCAAATTTCTCTCATTCAGTCTCTGCCTAATGTTGCAGATTTTGCTCCTATTTATATCTAGTTCTGTCTCTTATATGTTACTCAAAAACTCAACATGCACTCAACATTGATATGCTTGATTTAAGTTCTTTTTTTTGCTTCATAGTTGTTTTATACTAAATATTCTGAATCAAGCAAGCCACACTTAGCTAATTAGACTCAAGTTGTTAGGGTTAGGGTAGATAGTTATAGATATATTATAGTTATAGGCAGAGTGATTGCCTCAGATTCTAGATAGATGGATGCAATATATTGACTGTATATAATGAATTCTTGTAATTGCCTGGATTGTAATTGATTGTGACTTTAATTTTTACTATGTCGTCGAGTGATTGACGAGGACAGACAGTCTAAACACCTGGGTTTGTGGATGCTGATCAGGGAGATGT
Source organism: Paralichthys olivaceus (assembly GCF_024713975.1). Lineage (NCBI taxonomy): Eukaryota > Metazoa > Chordata > Actinopteri > Pleuronectiformes > Paralichthyidae > Paralichthys > Paralichthys olivaceus. The sequence goes on from NC_091101.1 coordinate 10,374,372, forward strand.
CAGTCAAGCTCCAACACATTTATTGGAGTAATTAGGCAAAACAAGGGAAAATATCTGAGTTGCAGCTTTGAAAACCATTATATTGTCTCTAATGTAAATGGTTCGTATTTATATAAATGGTTAGTATTTATATAAATGGTTAGTATTTATATAGTGCTTTTTTAGTCTTGATGACCACTAAAAGCTCTTTACAGTACAGTTTGCCATTCACACATACATTCATACAGTGCATCTATTAGCAGCACTTTTTTGTCCAATTTCGTGGTTCAGCATCTTGACCAAGGACACTGCGGCATGCAGATGGGGAAGACTGGGGATGGAACTTCTGTTTGGAGGACGACCGCTCTACCCCTCAGCCACAGCCAATGTGTAATGACCTGGACTGACCTAGTTGCCCACCACCAGCTTTGTCGCTTTCTGCAGTTGTCCATTTCCTGGCTCATTAAGCAGTAAATGCCAGAGGTGTCAAACAGTAGTGAATGCAGGAGGTGTTCATTAAAAACACTGTGACATCAGTGTTCACATTAGTCATTGTTGTGCTCTTACCTTTTAATCATTTCTGTGTTTATACCGTGATGGCTCACATTTCAGTACAACAATGAGTGAATAGCTTTTTTTTGCCCCCGGTGTTTTTGGCCTGGTCACTTCTCCAGGGACTGACAGTGGGTTATATAGTTAAGTGTTGCTCTGATTGAGGTTCTTGCCTCTGGCAATAAAAGGTCATTATAAATAATTAACGAGGGGAAAATGTCATAAGGGAAGGTAGGCAGTAAAAAGAGGTGTTAGGTAACCATGGGGGTGACTCCTACACCCTAAATCCTCCTCTGCTCTCCTTCAGTTTGACTTCTTATAAAACAGACCTCACCCATGTAGGTAACGTCAGTACAATTTGAAATAGAGGGATATTTACACGTGGCCTTAGTGTTCAGCACAGCTGGGTTGCTGTTACAGCAGACAGACGGATCGATCCTGGATCAGTTTCCTCTCATGTTGTTTATCCCTTTTAACTGTGAGATTTTGACCTATTGCATGTATTTAGATCAATGAAGAGAGAATTCTTTATAAGTCTCCCACAGAGCTTCCAAACGATTCCAAGTTATGACTTAAGCTCTTTACCTCTAATTAAAATTCTAATGGATGCCCTTATGAAAATATGTTTAATGACCCAATGTCCGCGGGAGACCTTCAACTGGTGTCTGATCCATCTCATTAAGACTTAACGTGTTTGTGTGTATGTGTATTTGTGTCATTGATTAAATCAATTAAAATCAATTCTGAACCAGGAATATCCAATACAGATACACACAAACAACTGAGTTGCTGTTGTATACTATATTTTCCCTCCCATTAGAACAATGTTTGACAAAATAAGACAATATTATGACACACAAGCTATTTATTTATTTAGATTTTGCCTTGTGAACACTGGTCATTATACACAATGGTTACAAAATAATCTCTGTCAAGGAAAACCACAAGTTCTTTCACTTTCACATAAAAACTTCAGGATGTTACATCACTTCGTAATACTACAAAGATCTACACAATAACAAATAAAGGTTCCATGCTCATTTTAGGCGTCAACATTTAATATACCTCCAATTAAGATTTTTTTAAATGATATAATCTGAAAAATGTCAGGTTTGTTGAGGGGATTTCTTGTCCATATATGTCAGGAAATCTGCAACTTACATTTAGTATATTATTTACTGGAAATATATATACAAATATATCTATTGTAAATACTTTATATGATGTGAAATGCATTTACATCATCCTTACCAAAAGCTTTAATGTACAGCCACCAAGTCACACTTACACTAATTATAGTCTAGTTCCTCCACATTAAACAACTGATTGCAAAGTATATGCAAATGGAATCATGGCACTGCTCTATTCACAGTCCACACTTGTTTCCTTACTGATTGCCTTCTTACCTTTTTGTATAATTTCATACACACAGTTGACAGAATACCACTGATTTACTGTAAAGCACTGAGCTGAGGTCTGTTGATGAAGCTGCTGCTCAGGATCGTAGTGAATGTTGATCAAGCTGGAAGATGGTAGTTCTTTTTTGCCCTATTTGTCCTGATGCTCCCACGGCACAGGATCATTTTCGTCTGTGTGCATCCCCGTCTCCCTCTCGTGCCAGAAATGCTCCAAATCTGGCAACACTATCCCATCTTTGAGGCTCACTCTGTCCACGTCTGTGCCTCCACGTCCTCCTCCTCCTTCACCTTGTTCGGGCTGGGGTGGAGCGTCTCTGCTGGTACCCTGGCTGTAGCTTGACTGAAGGCTCCTCTCTCCTCTCAGCTGGACTGAGGTCTCAGGTCTAGGGCAAGGTGACTGGAGAGAGGTAGGGTTGTGCGGTCCGGGCTTTGGTTTGGACGGAAGTTGCTTGCGCAGGGTGAGACGCCTCCACAGCCCCCTGTAGCCCTCTCTGAATTCCTCGGAGAGGGAGAGGACAATGAGAGGGTTCACTAGCGACAGAGAGAAGGTGAGAAGCTGAGCGGAGAGGGTTAGAAGAAGGGGGGGCGAGGAGACGAGTGGCTGAGCTCCTTCCATTTCTTTTTCTGCAATATGACGCTCCCAAACCCACACCACCCACTGTGGAAGCCAGAGAATAGCCATAGCCACAGTCAGGCTGAATAACATTAAGGTGAGCTTTCTGGACCTGATCTGTGTACGCAGATTCTGACTTTTACTGGAGCGGCGCTGGCACTGGCTGTAAGCCTTCCAGAAATATATCAGTGCAAAGCTGAGCGGTGCACAGTACACCCCCAGGGGGTACGCTTTGACATACACGGTCATGAAATCCTGGGCTTCAGGAGGAACCATCAGCACACACGTAACCCTGCGGATTCCTCTATGCAGAGTAGCGAACAGCCAGTGAGGGATGGTGACAGAGCAGGCAGACAGCCAGATGAAGAAGAGAACCACCAGTATAGAGCCCAGGTGGATGCTCACCTGCTTGGTCGGGTTGGACACGTAGCGGCAGCAAGCTTTGGCCATGATCGCCACGGTCAAGCTCTTTGCAGCCATGCAGGACTGGAGAAACCAGTCGGCTGTCTTGCAAACCACCCAGCCCAGGTCCCAGCTCGCCTTGGAGTAGAAAGCAGCCCTGAAAGGCATCGTAAATACGAGCACCAGCCCGTCAGCAAACATCAAGTTGAAGATGAGGGAGTTGATGAGAGACAGTTTGCCCCGATGTGCATTTGAGAACAAGATGACCATCGCGGTGAGATTACAAGCCAAACCCAGGACGCAGATGACTCCCAGGATGGCCGGCACCAGGACCCTCAGTTCACCAGATTTCAGGTGTTGGAACGAGCCACGTTCGATAAAAGACCACTTGTCTATTGAGCTGTTCAGAACCGTCGCATTGTTCCCACTTAACTTATCCATCTTCTCCAGGTAGACGGTGATCTGATACGAGAGGAAAATATGCAAAATGTAAAAGGCAGCAAAGAGAAGAGAAAGTCTTAAGATTGATTTGAAAAAGTATGTATCCCGAGTCTAAACCTGTTATAATAATCGTATCGATTGACTGTCAGTCATCACAGTAGAGCTCCTGTCTGTCTCTGGGTTTACCGTGAGACACAATGATGCAGCTTCTGCGGCTGGTTTTAAAGATGCTCTGTGATTGACAGCTGCTGTCCCCAGCTGACAAAATGTGCGTAAACCCACTGCCTCGCGGGGCCAATTAGAAGAACTCTGCATAATGTGCACAGTACGACATATGAATGCATTGGATTTCTAATTAGTGTAAATGTTTGTGAATTAGTCTGGGTTTTCCTCGTCGAATTAATAGATATTAATGGTTAATTGTCAATTAGAAGATTTTCTGGCACAAATTCAGTAACATTACAGCTGCAGATTTTTTAAGAATGTGTTACAAACAATCGAGAAAATACGACATTGGAAGCATCAATCTGGAGTTGAGATAGATTATGTCATTTGTTGATTGTATGAGATATATGAATGGGTCAGCAGCCTTGATTTAAAAGCTATTTTTCCATTAGTAAACTGATAAATGGGTGTTACATGAATAATCAAGACATTAAGAAAATCATGACAGTTTCTATTCATTTGAAATCATTCACCTACTGTGTCCACTCACCACTCGTCTTGGCAACAGCCAGACTGCTTTTCCACTCTTTGTCCACATGAGGACACCCTTGCACCGTAAGCAGCAAATCGCATAGTCAACACAGTTAACAGAGTCGGTACAACAACACAGCATTTGAACTTGCACATCTTTATTCTTTTTTATTCAAAGAAAGTCCAGTAAGCATAAAGACTGCATGGTAATTAATTGCATTTCAATACATTCTGAGCTATAAAAGTTTTTTTTGTTTCAATTAGAAGTGTCACAAAGGAGGTTGTCTAGACGACATCACTGTTTAAAGGAATCACACTTAATAATTCCCTGATTTCACAGAGTTCAGTTAGACCTTTGACTGCTTTCCTTCGATGGGATCTGGCTCGTAAAACAAAATTTGAGACAAGTGAGGACATCCAAGCTGATCAGAGGAGCCGAGTGCTGTGACACGACCTGCTGCTGTTTCACGTTACACATCTTCGTGGACAAGCAAGGCCGCAAACTTAATTGGCTTGAGAAAGCGAGGAATATATTGATAGTGCTTCAGATGATCTGTAGATGTTCTAATATCTAAACGCAGGCTGTCAGCGTCATCAGATTCAGATGTAACACATGCAAAAACAAGATCAAGAGTTGGCCTACAACATTATGTTATGCCAAGAAATCTCAAGTTAACCTTCAATAATATTTTAACGAGAGAAGTTTACAGTTTTACCATCTACAGATCATTTTATGCAACATCAAAATAAACTAGACGAGTAACTGTTTTCTCTTTTTGAAGCAGGAATTTTGCAGAACTGTTTAATTTTGGCTTTTGTCATGTCTCTTGCAAACTGATAACATCTGACATCTGACTGTCGGCTGTGTGGTGAAAGCAACAATTACTTTGTACACATCACAGCGTCCCCCCATAAACTCACAAGCATAAAGCCGGTCAAGCACTTTTTTCCATTTGGGACCTCAGTGGAGCTTTTTTTTTTTCATTTTTGTTCATAAAGAGAGATAGTACGAGAGAAAAGAAAAGAAAAAAAACAAAAGAAACATTTCTAAGGTTAACGTTTCATTTGAAACATTCACACTCCTGCCTTGTACTCAGTCCCCTCCCCTCCCTCCCCCTCCCGTGCCCACGACATCGAAACCCCCACATACCAAAAGAAGGCACCACAGCTTCTAAACAGACTCACAGACCGAGAAAAGAACTCGAAATAAAACAACAGCATTAAATAAAACGATTGACACAGCCTGGAAGGGCTTCATTCACATTACACTACAGCAGTCTCGGCAGGGAGACACAGAATCGGTGCTAGAAAGACTGTGTTGTGTCACAGGCAGAGAAAAAGTCAGTCTCTTCCTCATCTGTAGGAACTGCAGCGGGTTGCACTGTCCGACACCTTGCACATGCACTGCAGCATGAGCAGACTGAAAGAGAGGGGGCACTGTTGCTACATGAGAGTTATCCACCATCATGTAAGCTTGGTTTCTGTCCGTGTGCTCTATTTTACGTTGTGTGTGCCCACATCGGCCCCTTTCTCCAGGGTCCAGAGGGCTGCTACGTCATGTTATTCATGCAGCAATCCTCTTGTTGCATAAATACACAGGATTCACTCCCCCGGGTGTCCGCATGGCTAAATAAATAAAATTACAGGTCAGTTTAAAGAATGAAAAGTCCATTCTCGGTTTCAAGGAATCTTTTTCCACTTGTTGTATCCAGGTCGTATCAATTTTTCCACTTCCCCAAATCCATTCTGTCCACTTTCTCACTGGATACTCAATTCTGCACTTCCTCAGCTGGGTGGCAAAAAATTCAAGTCCAGCAGCAACAAGACGTATAGGGAGAGGAGGAGAAGGATGTAGAGAAGGGGTTTGTCTCTTTCTCCTTCTCCAGCCCTACCTCTCCCCGCAGCCCCCCTCCTCACGTGTGAGGCGGCCAGGGGTCAGAGGGGCAGGTCGCCCTTTAGTTCACCTTGTCTTGGAAAATGTAGAGGTTGTTGGTGGCGGCTACAGCGATGATGTTCTCGTGAGGGTGCCACGTGGTGTGAAGGATCTTCTTGCTGAAGTCTAAGCTGTCTACGCTGATCTCATCCTTACGTCGTTTTCCACCCACACACACCTGAGGACAACAGTGAGGATAAAGAGGCATTAAGATGAGATTCAAAAGCACAAATTAAGAAGGTTTTTGGTGATGTTAAAGACACTTTTATTGCTTGTTCACCCCAAATGTGATGGCAAAGAACTTATTTAAACTGTATTTATACAATTTGCTGTGTTTGGTACATCTGTCAAAGACAGTCCAGAGAATAGTTTGAGCTGTTCAGGATCAACTGTTTCACAGAAATTTTTATATGTGAATATGATCTTCGATCAGACTGAACCACTGACATCCTGAAATAGACTCAATAGAGATTGGGAGTATGTTGCAGCTCCTTGATCAGAAGATTGAATTCTCCTTGTGCATTTGTATTGAATGAGGAGACCATTTATTCAAGAAGTTTCTTTAGTTGCCTGGTTGGGTCTCTTGCTTTACATTCACTTGTCTTTGACTCGATATAGGTTCTTTTGTATATGGGATATTAATTGCTGTACCTTGCGAGGCTTGAGAATGGCTCTGGGTTTGCTGTTTTCTCTGGACGCTTCCAGTGTGACATCACGTTTGGTGTTCCGGTCAAACATTCTAAAGAAATTGTTGTAGGATCCTGTCATTATGACACTGTGGAAACAGAGAGGAGAGTAGACCATTAGATGGATGGAGGGATGGATGGATGGAGGGATTGATGGACGGATGGATGGATCGGGAGTCTTACCTGTCTGATCCATTCCAGACACACTCAAACTTGTCAAAGATGCAGTCATTCTCATACAGAGAACAAAGTTTGCCCCGTAAATAGTCGTGAACCTGAAATAAAAAAGAAAATTAAACCGCTTGGTGGCATATCATAACTGTTTTCAAGCAACTTAAGTTTCCCACATTTCCTTTCCACGTTCAGCCACACAGCCTTAAGCTGCACTACCATATGCTCCACTTTCAATAATCCGTCAGGACCTGGTGACCTTCGCTAAGATGAGAGGCAGGTGGAGGCGGAGCTGGAATTGAAAAGAGAATCCCCCGAGCCCAGCTGGAGGCCTTATCAATCATGACCTGCCCTAAGATGGCTTCCCCTGATCAGACAGTGTGGATGTGACCCCAGTGACCGCACAGTGGGAGGTTATGTCCTTCTGGTTGCATCAGCACAGACACTATCTGTCTCATCTTATGGGCCGTCACCCCTCATAAGACCTCCTGGGGTAATCACTGACACTGTGACAATGAAACAGGATTATGTCGAGTGATTAGTCTGAAATCAATAAGTTTTGATTTGATCTGCGGCCTAACTGTTATTTACCAACTTCACTAGCTGAGTGTTTTCTTCTGAGGCTTTCTAGCTGTCCAGCAGGCATGATGAATCCGTACCTGGTACGTCTCCAGTGGCTTGTTCTCCATCTGAAGGTCCCACACCTTGACAGTGAGGTAGTCCCTTGTCATCAGATAGCGCCCGTTGTGGCTGAACTTCACGTCCGAGATGGACGAGATGATTTCAGAGAAAAAGGAGCGAGTGGAGGGATCCTCCGGCTCCTCAAAGTCTGCGAGAGAAAAGAGCAAAAAGCAGTTATCTCCTGACAGAGGAAATACATTTCAACACTGTAGGAGGTCGCCACTTTAAAGAGGTGTTTTCCCTCCTGTACGTCTTCTAATCATTCACAGTGAGAGAACACAAAGCAGATTCTGTTTGAGTGGTGGGGGCCCTTCATTAGCGAACAATGACAGGTACAGCAATGCCTAGATGCGGAGTTTGCTGCAGCAGCTGCATCTCTTCACAGGATTATTTCTGTGTGTGTTTAGGGAGCCGGTCGTGGGTCAGCATGCTGGGTAAATATTGGTTATGATTCATATTGATTTTGGCAGCTGCTCATCTGTGTGCAGGCCAGCACGCTGGGGATAAGAGCCAGGCATTCCATCGTTAGCTGTCAAGTTATTGTTCCTCCTCCTCTTTTCCTCCCCCTCTCTCTTGGTCTTCTCCATCTCTCCAAAAATGCCCCCGCCATTCTCCCCACCCTCCTTCCATCCCCTCCCTCCTCCTCAGCCGAGGCCAGGAGAATAGCTCTGCGACGTGTCAGTGGGGAGTCTAACAAGGGATGTGGCGTGAGAGATGAAAAAATAGGGGGATGAGGGAGGGATAAGAAAAACAAATCAATGTCAAAGTCCTGGGCCCAATTCAGCCCTGCTGGATTTGGTGTGTGTCAGTGAATGAGTGGTTGTGTATAAATGGGTGTGTGTATGTATATATGCATGTGTGTGCATCCCTAGCTGCCCTCTCCTCCCCTCCCAGTCCAGGGGTGTATAATAGGGTCCCTGGGGAGTGGGCAGAGGAGCTTTCTGGTCCCCATCTCTCAGTCCTGGGGCTCAGCGCTTTGGCAATCCTCTCCTATCCCTCCATCCATCCCTCATCTATCCATCCATCTTCACTCTAATTCTGTGTGTGTGTGCGCGTGCGTGCATGTGTGTGTGTGAAGAAGGGAGGGATTGCTCTGAGCCATACAGGTCCATGTAGTGAAAGAGTAGGTCTGTAACTAACCTGCCTGAGGCTAATGAGAGCCTGCTCTGCGTGTGTTTGAGTGCGTGCATGCGTCAGTCCGGCCATCTTTGAATAACATAACTTGAAATGTACTCCCAAATTGTCCTCATCCCAATATTTTATTTATCTCTCAAACGCTCAGGTGAAATTAAACAGGCCATGCTGGCGCCTGGTCCAGTGAACACGTCAATATGTCTGAGGAAATGACTGACATTATTGAACAACAAGGTGTGTCCATGAGGGACTAATGCGATTGCTTTTAAGCTATTGATTTTCCTGCGAAAATGTCAATGTATTCATTCAACCAAAGTGTATGCATGTGATGTTAAGCTTTAAAGAAGGCCATTCATTGTTTGAGTCACACACACACAGATTTATTGACGGGTTATCAATCCTGGCATATTGAGGTGGGGGGAGGCTGCATGTCCATGCCACACGAAGGTGGATGTTGTATCATGTTGCATGTTTATCTGATTTTATGTTTTTACAGTTCTATCACTTCTCTTTACCTCCACCAAGGAGGTTAGATATTCACCCCAATCAATTTGTTTGTTGGTTGGTTTGTATGTTTGTCTGTTTGCAAGCAAGATTACACAAAAAACACTCAACGGATTTCCACAAAACGTGGTGGAAGGATGTGTCAGGAAAGAACCCATTGAGTTTTGGTGCAGATCAGGGAATGCATCCAGGATTATGTTTCACTTTCTTTGACATAGTGAGAACAATTTTGACATTTTCATTTATTTCCCAGGAAATACTTCATGAATCTTCATGAATATTTAGAGGACTGATATCTATGAGTGTGTGAAATTCAGTGCAGCTTGATTGAATTGAAGGGTACTGTGAGACCCTGTCAGATGTATATACCTGTTTCCAACAATAATAGTTATGACTGGAATTGCTCAACAATCCCATTAAATTCAACCAAGCTGCACTAAATTGCACATACTCATATATTAGTCCCCTAAATATGCCTGTTTTTTGTCCATTATTTCTTGATAAATTCACATGTATTCATACCCCTTCATCAAATGCGCTCCAAAAGTTAACAGGGCTTTTCCTTGGCCCATACCACACAAAGTTTCAATAAAATTGGTGCTGTACTTTTTGAAAATATTACTTCCACATAATAGACCAACAGGCATCACAGGAAAGAAAACGTATTCAGAATAGTTCTCTACCAAATTTTGTAGGCTTATTGGCTTGCTTTTTAAAAATTTGTCCCATCATGCACTGCATGGATACTCACATTTGCAGTGCTTGTCGCAGAGTGCAGCCTGTCTCATGTCACAGAGGCGTATTGAGCCCTTGCTGCTGCTGTAGGCGAAGGTGTGACAGTGCTGTGGATGAAACTCTGCTGAGGTGATCACCTCCGTCAGCTCCTCCATGTTGGCTGGTTTGATGTCCACAATGTCTGAGAGACGGGCGCTAAGGACAATGTCCGACTTGTGGACAGCAAACTTACAAAACTCAAGTTACTTACAACTCAAACTCAAGGGTTCATTTTCACCCCCTGCGACACAGTAGCTCCTCAACATAAACATTATGTTATTAAAGTAACAGCGTGTAGAATTTAGTGATATCTAGTGTTGAAATTTCATGTTGCAGCTGAACAGCTCTCACCTCACCCTCTCCTTCCAAACATGAAAGAGAACCTGTGGTAGTCTTCAGTTGTCATAAAAACTCAAAAGGTGTTTAATTATTAAGAGGATACTAAAGCTGCGATCAGTGATCTCCAGGTTCCACAGGTTCACCCTGAGGTCGTCAGTGGAGATGAACGTCTGAAGGTCGGAGTTGACGGAGATGGAGTTGATGTGGTAGGTGTGGGCATTGCTGAACACACGCCTGGCTGTAGCCTCAACCATCAGGTCCATGGGCTGCAGCACCGGCACCTATTGGAGAAGATGGTTCAGTTAGAAACAGGGGAGGAAGAAATGTGATGTTGCTCTCAAGCTGGTTTCTTAGAAGCCCTCTTTTTTTCTTTATCTATCTGTGCATGCACGTGGCTTCTTGCCTGCATAGATTTATGTGTGTTTGGAATATACAGCACGTGTGTTTGTGTGTGTGTGTGTGTGTGTGTGTGTGTGTGTGTTTTTTTGCGAGCCACATCCGCATAACCCCAGGGATTCCTTTGACATTTACTCCACAAATCTTAATGTAACAGAGTCGGTGGGGCTTCGGGGCTGTTTGATGAGCTGGTTCAATCATACGGCTACTCAGTGATCGCACCGCACATACTTTTCCTCCGTCTCTCACTCTCTCTCTCTCCTCTGCGTCTCTCACCTCTCTCCTTTCTCTGTTTTCTCTGTCTCATGTTCAAGTCACTCCTGTTCTCTTGTTTGTTTGTATGTGAGAAAGAGAGAGACAGAGAGTCAATGTGTGTGTGTGTTGGTGTGTGAGCGAGAAGGGGAGAAAAGAGAGAAAGTAAAGGAGGTGGAAAGAGATATGGCCCGAGGGCATCGCTAGGCCCTGCTGAGGAATGATAACTGAACTCTGTAGAATTAAGATGAGCTTTCTTTCCCTCTCTCCTGCACACACCCACTCACACAAATTCACACACACACACACACGCATATACACACAGAGTTTCACACTGCTGCTCCATATCAAAGACCCCCAGCACCAGTCTGCATGCAGCCCCCCGTTGGCCAGATAAAACCCAGACAAAGAGAGGAGGGAGGGGAGGGAGAGAGGCGAACAAATCGGCTGCTTTTTCTCTCTATCGATGCTGGCACCGACAGAGAGACATGGCAGCCCAGCAGGCTGCTGTATCTCCATGGGTGTCACTTCATTTCCATGTCTTTCAGTGGCCGTCCAGAGAGACGTGGACTGTATTAACCCATAACCCCAAAACACTCACAGTTACACTGCCCGCTTGGCCCCTGCACCTTCACAACAACCTAATGCATTCTCAACCTTCCATCATGTAAATTACGCAACTCTCTATCTACAACAGAAATGAAGAGTCGTTTTGTCTCTTAAAGCAGCAAAGACAAAGATAGAATATACACATTTTGATCGTATTTTATGTTTTAGGGAGATACTAAATGTCGACCTCATTATCCGGCTACATTTTTTAATTAATATTTCCGAGTCGCACCCTCTGCTCTTTCTCGCCCTGAGCAGATTTCACAGCCTCTAAACAGGATTGCCACAGTCCCGGCCTGTCCTCCAGGTTGCTATGATCCCCTGGCCAGCCAGACAAAGAGGGACAGACACGCTGAACACAGCACTAATCTACTGTGGCAGACACACACACACACACAAACCCACACACACAGTGCCTTCTTTGTGTGAAAAGTGTTTTGTGGAGTGATAAGAATGAGAGTCAGAGAGAGAGAGAAAATAATCTTCACCTCATTGCAAATATCGATCACTCATTCTCACTTCTGCCAGTCTGAGTTCAAATTTCTCATCTCATTTATCAGCCCTGAAATGCACCATATGATCATCAGCTGCTATTTAAAAGAGAAAGTGTCGACTTTGAGATATATATAATATACACAAATATATACGCACATCAGTATGTGTTGCTAAGATGTTCGTGCAGGATTAGACTGAATGCTAGATGTTGATTTAATCAGCTTATCTGTACTGTTCTTATTCAGACTTCAGACCATTCTATGTTAAAACTGAGGATAGGCTTTTGTCAGTTTTCAGGAAAAATTTGTGCAAATGATAAAAAATTATATTTCAGGTTCAGACTCCTGGCATTGTGCACCAACCATTATAAGTGAAATGAATAATAACATCATGTCTTTCTCGAAAGATTCAAAAAAAGTTTGACTTAATTTAAAGAATAAATAGTTTGACATTTTGAGAAATACTTACTTTCCTACCAAGAGTTAGGTAAAGATGAATGATTTACTGATACCATTCTCATGTGTGTATAAAAAACCTACTGCCAGTTAGCTTAGCATGGACACTAGGCAAAACAGCTAGCCTTGCTCTGACTATGGTCAACATAGTTCATCTATCAGCATCTCTAAAGCTCAATAATTAACACCTTATATGACATACATTTAAATAATATTGACACTTCTTGAGTCCACACAGTAACACAGTGAACAGCAATGTTTACCTCCGCCAAGGAGGTACAGTTTTCAGGTGCTAACACTGTTTGATAGTTAGGGTGCTTATGCAAGGGAGGGATTACCACTAAACTTGATGGAAGGATGCACTTCAGGTCAGGAAAGAACCCAGTTATGTTTAGAGGACTGATTTATGAGTGTGTGCATTTTGGCGCAGACCCAAAAAAAATCTAGTGAATTTAAATATGGTTATCAAGGGAACGGAGGTATGCACTCTCTGAGGACCCTTTGGGTAATGTATGTGTGTGTGCATGGTTTTCTCCTGGTTCTCCAGCATCCTCCCACAGTCCAAAGACATGCCAACGCTGCAATTATAGGTGTTGATATGACTGTTAATGGTTGGTTGTTGATCTAAATCAACCGTGATAGGCTGGTGACTTGAGTAGGGTGTATCCCGCCTCTCTCCAAAGATCGGTTGGGATTTGTTCCGATTAACCCTCAAGAGTTAAACAGTATAGATGATGGATGGATAAAACGTCATGGGTCTTGTGGCTTTCCATTCCTTCTAAAAGAAGAATATAACGTTGCTGAGGTTGTAGCTTGAAATGTTTTGTTTCCAGACAAGATTGATATTTTCCCTGTCGTCAGATCATGACCTGTGGTTTGACTCCAAGCCACAGTTAACACACCAGCAAGACAGAGCAGAGGTGTTTACCAGAGCAAATGTGACAATATGGGTGGTGTTGGACCTGATGGTTTTGTGTAACCTCTTCTTACCCGTAGCGAGGTGATGGTTGACGGGTTTCGGATCCGTCCGTCTTCATCCTTCAGGTTGTAGCCCTCCGGACGCTTGTCCCTCTCACTGATCTTCCACAGCTTCACAGTCTTGTCTGGGATAGAAACATCACACAAACCACACAGAAAAATCACACACAGAAAAATGGCTCATCGCGGTGAAACTCGGATACAAGATGGATGCGGGGGGTTGGGCAGCCAATCTGGCATGTAGCTGGGCAGGAGCCAGCAAGGATGATGAATGGCGGCTCCTGTGTAGATACTGATGTAACTGATATCAATCTACAAGTTGACTGCATTCCCTGTTCCAGTATACGCTCCCTCTGAAAAAAGCCATCTGTCTGCTTTTCAATTCTGCATCACGTAGACACCAGTTACAGCCCGGCTTCTCGGCCTAGTGAAAGTGGGTGTCAGCAGCAGTCAGGTTGTTGTTTTTTTTTCTTTTAATTTCCACTGTGAGTATTGGTGTCAGAGCAGTGAGGCAATCGCCACAGGAACCTGCACCATCTGCTCCAGCCACCGCTAGCACTTCTGTAGCAGCCATGCATGAAGCACCACAATCTGCAAGATGTCTCTCTGCTGATGTGTATGTGTCTGCTAAGGCTAGTGTACATGTATGGGGCGCGGTGACACATGATTTGATTTATATGCGTGTGTGAGTGTGTTCCTGCTGTGGCAGCCATGCATGAAGTAGTCAATATGAAATGCCTCAGTTGGTGACACCTGCTCAGTCAAGCGAAACACCAATATGCTCACAGAGATAGTCATTCTGAATTGATATTAATAACGTCTCCTTTTATCTCAACTGTACATCTGACCATCCTCAGAGTGAGGAATGAATCACGCCTTCAGTAAACACTCTGTCGTGACACATTGATGGCTCCTTTGGCCATTTTGCCACCTGTGTCACTCCTGAAGAAGCTGAGCTCAGTGACTGACCATTGGTGGAGAGTAGGAAGTAGGCGGCGTTCTGCTGAGGAAGCCATTTGATCTTGTTGATCTTCTCCTCGATCTCCAAACTCTTCAGGTAGTCAAACTCCGGCTCGTGGCTCTGGAATGTGCTGTAAACATTGTACTCCCCTCTGCGCTGGGGCTGGCTCTTACTCTGAAGGAGGAGGAGGGGACAGAGAAAAGGTTACAGAGAGATTAGATGATAACCGATAATAATAACTACTGCTTACCTTTAAAACAGAGTTTAAGTGCTTTGACAGAAAAAGACAGCATCATGTAAAAGCAGTAAATACAAATAAAACAATTGAATACAACATAAAGACAGACAAAAAGACAACATGAGATAAAGGCAAGTCTGTTAAAATGGGTTTTAGGAAGTGATTCAAAAAGAAGTCACTGGATACGTAAGCCTTCTCCTCATTAGATTTCAACTTTGGAATGACCAGAAGGGCCTCACCTGAAGATCTCATATACAACATTTCTACTATGTTGTTTGGGGCCAGAATAAGGCAAGCTTTAAAAGTGAAACCAGTAAAACTTTAAAATCAATTCTAAAAAGATCAAGGAACTAATGAAGCAAAGCCCAAATTGGGGTGGTGTGATGTCTTATGAATGTCTTATGATAAAACCAGTAAGAGACTGAGCGGCTGTGTTTTGAACTAGTTGGAGGTGAGAGAGAGACTTCTGATTCATGCCAGAGAGATGGGGGTTAAAATTGGCCTGTTGTTTACATCAAATGTGTTATTGAGAGCTTCATTCTTTTAGTCATTTGTGATTTTAAAAAATATGCTTATTCACTCTTTTTGGGAAATTGATTCGACTCTTGTGTCCATGAAAATGAATCTACAGCTAGCAGCCGGTTAGCTTAGCTCCTCATAAAGATTTGGAATGGGGAGAAAAAGCTACCGATGCTTTTTCCCTGTGCAAAAAGACATCTGTGCACCTCCAGTTTAAGTATGACTATAAAAAGATATCAAATATGTCAGATTTATACTGAATGAACATTGAATTCAAAATGCTATATTTGAATGGCTTCTCTGTTGTATTAAATTACATGTGGTTTAAATTTTGGGATCATTGGGATCCTCACTGCAATTCAGAGGTTAAAAACATGACATACTGGTCCAACCAAAGCCTCATTGCGGTAAAAGAGACTTTTATAATTCGTGGTGACTTTCAGATTTCCAACAAGCAGTCCTTTTAAAAATACACCTTCCCTTGTTATTTAAAAGCAAACAATCCAACTTTAATGTTAAAAGGCTGTGAAATCCTCTCAGCTGAAGGGCAGCATAATTAGCATAGCATTGTTGGCATTTCCTACCTCCTGCTCCCTCTGGAAGACGACAACTCTGCCTCCTTTATCCCCGGTGGCCAACAGCTCTCCCGATGAGTTAAACTCCACCGTTGAGATAATGTCAGCTGCAACACAGGGAGCAGAGAGGGAGAGGAGGGGGAGAAAATGTCAGTGTGGACAAAAGCTGTCAAGGTAGAAGTCAGACAAAAAGAAAGAGCTTTGAAGGCAGATGTGGTGCAGTGACTTCTAGAAAACACAGGAGGGGCAGACAAGGGGAATCTCGTGACAAACCCATAGAGGACTCTCTGGCACTGTTACCCTACTTTTGGAGAAATATAGGTTAGGACAAAACACTGGATGAGTCACTGCATGATATCAACTAATTCAGTACCATGTCTCATTGGAGTGAGCCAGTCAGTGTCATTTAATTGCACTTCAGCTTTTTATAGGACTCTTCCACCACACTAATAAAGCCATTCCTCAGTGTCCTGTTGGCTGCAAGACCCTGTGCTGCTCCAAGACTCTCCTGCCCCTTCATTTAAAAAGATCAGAAACCTTTCAAATTTGTTTCCTTAGCGGATGATATATGCTACAACTTCTTTTTAACTTTCAATCTGGACAACAGAAATGTAATGCTTATAAGATATAATTGCCTTCTTTGCTCTACACCCCCAACATTGCTCAGTGTGTCTGCATAGTCAAGTTTTATTTTTACCAAAAAGTAAATAACAGACACCTACCCTTAAGGTAGCTCCTCTCCTCCTCAAAGACATACATCTGCCTGGTTTTAGGAGATGCTAATGGTGACTGTAATTATTATACAGCCCCGGGCTAAAAGGGCATAGCATAATGTCTGTCTCACACACACACACACATACAGTGGAGGCAAGCCCTCTGCTTAACAGTGACAATAATATTAGACAGAGAAAAAGAGAGAAAGAGAGAGTGAGCTTGTTGTTTTGTACCCCCCACGCCCTCTGTGGACCTGCTACTGGCGGAGTGCTGAACAGGAGAGAGGAATGTTGCTATGGAGACCGTTTCCATCTCTAGCAGCAGTCAGAGGGGTGTATATGTGTCTGTGAGTGTGTGTGCCAATAGCTCTCAGACTTAGTTGCTGATGCTTGCTGTAATTCAGCAGACAGAGTGAGTGCTGCAATAGAGTGAAAACCTGGTACTGCATCTGGGGGAGTGTGTGCAGTTCAATGCAGTGCACAACTTCAGACAATAGAGTCCCTGCAGACTGGCTCATCTCTTCACATAAAGCTGCTGTGCATGGTAGAAATGGAAATGCGTTATTGTGTGTGGTGTACGTGTGTGGTGTTCCTCTTTCCCTTGTTTCATTTAATTGTTGAAAAGAAAGCCACAATAAAAGATGAGACCAGAGGGATTCTTGTGGCCATGCAGAGGGGCAATCCTAATCATATTTGAAACCAATAACTTTTTCACAGAGAAGACACACTCGGACCTAATTACAGCCTGGGAGAACCCCACTGGCACACCATATTGTGGTTGCATACACACATGCACGCAAAAACCACACAAAACTGGGGTTATCGCCATTTTAATACCGCATATATTGACCCCCTGGGTGCACAGAGACATGCATGTGCAGCACACACACACACAGAGCCACACACAATAGTGTCTTCTCCCAGCACCATCAAGCCAAAGCCACTGGTGTGAATCGAATGGAATCGGCTTAACAGTCAGCATTCTTGAATCCAAGCTTGTCTCTCTTGCTCCCTTTTTGTCCTTTATACGCCTCTTTTTCCCCATTTCCCCCACTCCCTCTCTCCATCCCTCATCATCAACACATTAAGTCACTGAGGAGAAACAGTAATTGATGGATGCCATTTAACGAGTTTACACACCCATACATCCTTCAATCATATCAGTAAATGAAGAATCTGCGAGAGCCAGTGAGCTGAGACTCACAACGTGATGGAACGCTTCCCTAAATGAGTTTTTCCTCATGCAAATGTATTCTAACCAGACAACCTAGACCACTGATGGAATTGCATTTGAATGGCAGCGTGCTGGTTTTTTCAGATGAAATTTCACTCCAGGGAACAGATTGATTAACAGCAGAGCTGCAGGTGGGTGGGTCTCCTGAATATTTCCGCTTGCATCAGATCTGATTTTTTATTACGTGAGCATGAGGTTCAAGGTGGAGTAGAATTAGCAGCTGGCCGGTGATTCAACTGATCAAATGTGTACTCACACATTCTGTCTCTCTCTCTTTCTCTCGCTCTCTCTCTCTCTCTCACACACACACAGTCTCATCAGCAGACCATAACCAGATGAAGCCCATAAATCCTGTGGCCAGCCAGGTCTGACACAGACAGGTCAGCGCTTCTTGATGCATCAGAGTGATGCTCGAGATAACACACATCCATCACCAGTAATAACGCAGACAAGCCTGTGAGCCTGCTGCTGTGATGTGTGTCTGTACCAGTCAAATAAAAACAGGCATGGCACCGCTCTTATCTGTTTCTACTTGGGAACCTGAACTGCAATAACACCCTTCAGCATGCAATATAGAATTGGACGTGAGATCAATCGGGTGGAAACATAGATATGCATTGATTCTGGAATGAAAACTGTGCACGAGAAGCCACAAACAGGGCGAGTGAGTGAGGATATTGAATGTATTTATAGATGCCTGAGCTCGCAACATCTATCTCACATAACAGAAGGGGCCACTAAAAGAAATGATTGTGAGTGAGGGGGGAGTCTGGGGACAGAGGTTTGTTTTTCTAAGTAGGTCAGCAAAAAGATCGTACAGTGAGTCTCACCGGCACAGACACAAGCAAAGACCAAAATAGTAGCACCCTAGCTAACCTCTAGACAGCACATAATCCTGTCAGGGGTAAACCCCAGAAAACGAAGTAGGTCGGGATCCGCTGGCATTGGGAGGGTTGTGTAAGACACACAGACCCAAAACGGTGTGAGTTCATGCATGGAAATACAGTTGTGTAAGTGGCGTCCAGTAATTCCAGGTAGAGGGAGGTGCCTGAGCAACATGGTGTTGTGTAAATGCTTTGTTAGCAGTAGACGTGGAGAGGAGAGGATTACAGCACTTGTGCTGAGCTGCCTGCGTCAAAGGATCAGGCCAGGGGGATAATTCACATCCGTTCTCGCACTCTCTCACTCGCCGCTCTATGTTCCTTCTGTGATAATCAACAATATGTATCGGTCGGTACATCTTTTTTTATAAGGGATGGCACATGTTTAAACTCTGCTCATGAAAAGGCCCATTTCTGTGTTGAATTAGCAGCCGATCACAGCTTCATTTCACACCAACAACAATGGAGATCAAACAAAATGTTACCTACTGGTCTGGTAGCCAGCCATATGATTAAGGGGTTATTAGGCTTTATTAGCTGCACACAAAGCAACAGAGCACAACACAGCTCTGTTCATCTGAAGAGCATGACTCTTTGTAAGATGTGGAGTGAACAAGCTAATTAACCTGGTTTCTCCTGGATCAGCCCCTTGAGATTGAGACTGTGTGTGTGTGTATGCATTTTGTGTGTGCGTATGCTTTTCTATGTCCCCACACTCCCCCCCACAGGGAGTTGAGGGTGAAATGGGCGAGACGTGTAACTGCTTCACTCCTCACACTTCATTAACACATCGGCGTTGGAACACATCTAACACAATACAGGAAAGGGCGAAACACGGGTTGGTGAAAAGGAGTGAAATGAATGATCGATTCCCGCCACCACCAAGCTGAATACCAAAAGGAATCATTTGGAATGCTTGTTATTTGGTATTCTCTTAGAAACTGAAGATGTAGGGAGGGGGATGGTGGGGAAACGGGGGCACACAGAATTATAATTCACCACCAAAACAAAAAAAACCCTCCCTCTCTATCTGTCTGTCTGTGCTGCTTTGGTGCAATCCCTTTCATCTCCCTAGTGTTCGAGGCAGGAATAAAATCAAAGACGAGAACGTTGCTGCACAAAACCCGCATCGTTCTGCGATGACCTTATCACCAGAACACGAAGTGTGTGGAGTGATGGCACGCAGGACGCAGGAATTAGCTATCAAAACTTACAAATGTATCCCATTATAAAGTCCAGAAAGGTCAAACACTGCTTAGCCTGCGGGCTAGCGGCCCTCAATGAATGATGAACGAATGAATCACATCCAGTACATCTATCACAGCAACACCTCAAATCCACTCACCAGGAAGCTCTTTTGCAGTTGCGAAATAGGATATATATATTTTTTTCTGTTGCAATCATCCTACAGTAACAACACTAAGGGTATTCTTTAATAAATTCTCATTAAAATTTCATGGAGCTGCAGACTTAATAAGAAGCTAATCAGGGGATGAAAGCAGCTGCTGAATAAGGAGTGTGACTCTCCCCAACTTCACAGCTTGCCATTAAGCCCCCGCTACCCCCCACCCCATGCACCCCCATACACACACACATAGACATTATCCCTCTTGCGCTTCGTGCTGAGGCGGGGCTTGTGCGTTTTGAGTGTTTCATATAGTGAATAATGGATGGGACCTGAGGGTATGGTGGGCTAAGCTTTTTTTTTATGCTGGGGTCCTAAAGTGTGGCCCCAGGCCGTTTGCCTTGGCACAAGCAACTAGGCTCGCTGCCCCCCCCTTGCTCTCATCTGCAGCAGCAATAAAGGCTGTGAGCTCTCTGTTACGGCACTGCATCAGTATTCAGCGGGTCTACAGGGGTCACATCATACTCACAGGCTTGTGCTTGCATCAGACAGACGTACAGTGTAAGCGGCGTAGGCAAGAGAGAGGGAAAGAGGGAGACGAGAGGGGGCAGGAGGAGAGAATGAGGAAGGGATTACGCTTCCTACCAATAGATCTTCAGGTCATTGTTCCGGTGGCTAAATTGTAAAGGACCAGAAATCAATAGCAAAGCAGACGTTAGGTTAGGTGCTGCCTCACAGCGAGGAAGCGATTTGCATTTTTTACATCCAGGGTGGTGTTCTGTCATTTGACGGTTTCATCCATATCGAACACATTCAGGTGGAATTAACTGAGAGCCATGTTGTAGGAGTGTAACACTCCATTGACTTAACACACACTTATACACAACTGTAGTGACACACAGCCCAGAACCATCCATCCTATCACCATTAGCTGTGTGTCATCTGCAGGCGGCGGGTGAATGCAAATTAGCCCGCGATGTAATTTTCTCTCAGCTCGACAACAATGAAGCTTCTGGAAACTTTGCTTTTGTGTCGAGGGGACGTTGAGATTTCACACCCAGCTATAAATGACAAGCACGGATTTGCTCACATCAGCGTGGACACACACCGCGTCATGTATCCGCCCATGGGCCCAGTGAGGCGTGGGATTGGTGCGAGGCAAAGGTCAGCCTGAGTGACATCATTAAAATGTGACATCATTAAAGTGTCCTGCTGCTCTGGCATGGCCTGGGGGGAAATCCTTACCAGCTCGCCGCCACTGTTGAGGGACCTGTGTGTGCATGTGTGAGTGTGTGTGTGGTCTGAATGGACCAGGCCTGATGGAACATGTGCACTTTGGTGAATTTATTACTGAAGGGCGATGGACCCAGACACCAGCTAGTGTGATCTTTGGCTGTAGACAGACTCTATACCATTTAGAGACAAGGAGAGACAGTGATTTCACAGACACACACACACACATTCATGATATATGAGGTGTGACGCTCATCCATAAATTATCACCATAAAGAAAATAACAAAAGTCGAGTCTCATTGTTTGAAAAGCACAGATGGGCCAGAGACTAGACAGTGCTTTGCTTTATGGAGACACGTTTTACAACCTGTACAACTCTCATACACTTTCTCTCCATCAAAGGGATGAGACAGAGTGAAGGAGGGAGACCGAGAGACAGGGAGAAGCTGGAAGAAGCTCCCCTCCCATTTTATTTCATCTCAGCGCACACATCACACAAAGATATCCATCACACCACTCCCACCCCCACTTCACTTCCGCTCGCAATGAACCAGTGACTGTGTGTTTAGCACTGACAGGGTTTCATCTGAAAGAGTCGGGGAGCAGAACAAATCACAATGATCTTTGTGTTTAAATTTGAAAAAAAAGACAAAAAGCATCAGGAGAATGAGACCATCTTCCCTCTGAGCTGTGACTTTGTCTCTCCTCCAACCTGCAGTGGCATCAGTAACCTGAGCTACTGGCAAACCCAAGGAGCCATTGTGGCTATGACCCACCCTGCAGCCACAAACACCCTCCAACAACCTCTATTCTACACCACTTTTCTTACCTTTAGACAACTACAGAATAGATGCTCGATTATGGGATGTTACATCATATTTTAAATCATTTCCTTTTTTGTCTGATTTTAAACCTCATGGTTAGTCGAAGGCAAGGCTTCCCCCACTGCTGCAGAAACAAATTAAAATGTGCAAATAAAAAAAGAACAATTCTGGCAACTATGATGATTCCTCATTTTAGTAAATTTCAAGCAAAAATAGCCTTACACTCATTGGTTTTAGCTTCTTTTGTGTGAAGACTTGATGGTTTTTCTTGTCACACATGACAGTAAGCTACAGATCTTTGGGTTTTATTTATTGGTTGAAAAAATCAAGCAATTTAGATGCAGACTCCTTTGGTCGGTTGGAATGACAATGGTCATTTCACCACATTTAATGGACAAAACAATTTGCTGATCATCCAGTAAATATGCAGCAAATGAATCAATAATGAACATAATCATTAGCTGCAGCCCTAGAAGACTTTGTAAACACAAGCTTATGAAGTTGACCTTATGTTAATGTTTTCTCTGTGTAATGAAAAGCTCTTAGTCCCCGCTGCTTTTTATGATCATACTGATAACTGCAGTTAATGCACATAACCAATCTGCATGATCTAATATATGAGGATGGAGGTGGTAATGAGATCAGCGATAACCTTTACCTGTAAATCAGTGTTTTTATGTTGATCGCCGATCTAAGCAGCTTGCGGAGGACAGATGGAGCTGATTGGTGGAACATAAGGGAACTATTACGCATCAAATGGTTAATAGGCTGATGTGTGGTCAGTGAAGGGGGACACATGCTCATGTGCAGCAGGGAGCAGGATTTAAAAGCGCTGCGAGACACAGCTATTGTTCAATGCATGCGTTATGTAGATGTACTGTAAAAAAAAAAAAAGTGTGTGTGTGAGAGAGAGGCTGCTTCCTTAAATCAGGCCACCCTCCCTGTCTCCTCCGTCTCATTCTCTCAACAAGTGAACACACAGGGAGCAAAATACATTTCTTGATCAGTTATTGTAACTGCATCACATGGGACTCCATAAGCAGCTTTATTCCCTTGACCATGCAGATTAAAGGATCCTAAAATAGCAGGTATGATGGGAAGCCACCTCATCATTTCCTGTCAGTGACACCACTAACCTACATGTGACCATTAATATGAAATGACCCCTTCTTTAATACCCCCATAGAAGATTACAGTGCGATTAAATTCCCTTTAAATGACCTAATGCAAGCCAAAAGGCATCCATGTAAAGCCTGTGATATTTATTCACTGAGCTATTTGCCTAATGATTATTTTAATAATCCCATACAGTGGCTGGTACATTTGCTGTGATATCAGCATCCCTCCAGCCACAGCCTCAGGTGATTTGCAGAGTAACAGCTCAGGGTGTTGTTTTTCTCTCTCCCCTCAACATCATCACTTTTTAAATACCTTCGGTTGCATAGTTGTGGTCGCGCAGGAAGCTGTTGTTGATTTTCCGGGTGTCACTCTCCTCCTCCATTGATAAATCGGCTGGTTCGGGATCCTGAACGCGGCAGACCTGCTCCCATCCTGCCCGGTACCGTCAGCAGGTGGCGGGCAGTGCTGGGACCAGCGGGGGGCCTGTCATGGCTCCAGATCTCCCCGTGTATTAAACACAATCGCGATCAAATGCCTGTGATGTCGATGATGTCGATGATGATGATGATGATTCACGGGCAGGTCTTGTCCACACCTCAGGGCGCATCCAACAGCGCGCACCGACCGCGACGCAGCGACTGTGCCGAATCCAACAGTGGATTTAAAGCCTAATTATTAAAGCGCATTACGTCTTCTGCTTCAGATCATTTATCTACACGGAAAAGATGCACATCATCACCACAGTGCGTCAAAGAAATCCTAAAAAATGTTGTGTCTTCCTGCATGGAGGTGGTTGAATCAGCGCAATCCGCGAGTCTCTCTTGGAGGATTTGAGTTTGTGTGAGGCTTGATTTGCCCCCCTCCCTGTGCCTGCGCAAGTGCCAGCGGGGCGGGCGGGATTATGCGTCAACAAGCTTGCTCCGATCACTCCAGTATGTCCATGTCAGACTCTCCAAAGTTGCACATCGGCCTTTCTGTGTCTCCAGATCCTGCAAAGACTCCTTTCTCTCTCCCTGTCTCTCTCCGTGCGCCTTCGATACCGGCAGCTCAGCTGACTCACTGCGCCGGATAGCGCACTGTACTGCTGCTGCGCTTCAGCAGCGGGCGGCCCCTCCCATGCTGCCTAGCGGCTGTCGGCTCTTGAGAAAAAAAAACACAAGCAACCAAATATGAACCTCAGTCGAACCAGCAGCACCATCAGAGCACCGCCGCCAGAGAAAGACCTCAGGGTCTGTTCACCATCAACCAGGTCTCTGCATGTCACGCTGACAGCTGCCCCAAGGCCTGGTAGCAGGTTGCCTCTAAAGCCTGGGAGATCCTGCATCCCCACCATCCTTCCACCCTGCTGCATGCAGACATGGATAAGCCTCTACTTTCCATGCTCCCACATCCAGTTCCCTCACAGCAGCAGCTATTCTTGCCAGAAGACAAGAGATGCTTTATATGAGGCACATGACTGGGCAGATTTCTGTCTATACACTTATGTGAGCATGAAGTTCAGACATAGATATCAGGAGGGCACAAAGGAGAGAGGGAGGGATGAGCTGAGTAAAGGAGAAAACTGGAGAGGCGAGAGCAACAGAGAGATGACAAAAAAAACCCAGACGCTGATTAATTAGATTAGCAAGGCCACCGTCTGCGCCTCTTTCTGGGAAGATCTCATTTCCATGCTGAGTTTAATAACACCACACACAACGAGTCTTCTTCTCTTCAAACTATAATCTTTGGTGTGTGTGTGTGTGTGTGTGTGTGTGTGTGTGTGTGTGTGCGTGCTGGCAGTGCATGCCCCCTCCCCTTATCTACTCACTTTACCCTAAATCTCTCTGGTTCCACAAAGGGACTCTGGGTATCTCCCCTGTGCGAGCCTCAACACACATCGGCAGCAGCAATAAAGAGATTGCAGAGCCCCCTCTCCTAAATACATTATAGCTCTCTAATCCACAGGACCATTTGCACATCCAATCCTCTGCTCCTGTACTAATGGGGATCTGGCTGTGAGAGAGGCAGGCTGCTTGTACAAAAAAAACAATAAAAAAAAGAAACAGGGCCTTCCTACACATGCTATTTTACACCCCATCACACCTCCATCTCCATCGGAATACATTACAGGGCATTATCCATGCAGGGAGATAATGAAGGCTGCTGGAGAGTTGGCGAGGGCCCGGGTTTCGAATGCTGCCATATTTACAGTCCTCTGCTCTCCTAATGAAATCTGCAGAGAAACTCTGCCATCCTTGACCCTCTGAGATCTGACTGAGCGGTCAGCAGCGTTTCCCATCTCTATCAATATTTAAACAGGGGTCTGCGAGGACAAAAGGAAACACACAGGGCTCCCCTCCCTGCTTGGCTTTAACTTAGAATTTGGATAAGTTACAGCTGAGCAGTAAGACTGAATGAAATCGAAATGGAAACAATGGATTTTTGGGGAATGGAGCCACATGGATGAGAGGCTGAGTTGTCAGATTTTGTCAGGAGGGGGGGATTGTGAGGTAGCGAGACAGTCAGATGAAGGGCAGGAGTGGCATTTAAAGGTACAGACATATTTGACTGTATAATGAAGGAATAAGTGGAGGGTGCCTCTCAGAGTCAGAGCCTGGGATCAATGCTGCCTCCCTAATAACATTCACCGTCTCCCTGTCTGCCTCTGTCCCACTCCCTCTGCATATATGCCAATCTCCTTTCCCATTCAACCCTTTCATTTTCACTCCCCCTCCCTCAACCATGTCAGCCTTCATGATGTACCTATACTGATTAGAAACCAGTTTGGCTTTTTATAATTACACGACCACACAAGTAACCCCAGTTTACGGTTTACACCAAAATTAGCGAATATATATAAATGTATACGTGTGAAGGACGATTGACTCTTTTCCCACTGCCAGTAGAGGAGTTTGCCTTTCTGTTTTTTTCACCAGTGAGTCTCACCTCATTGTTTTGCCAGTGTTGCTTTTTATACAATATGAAGAAAAAAAATCACTGTTGCACCTTCTTCCTGAGATGTAAAAAACAATATGTACAGACTACACAAATGTTCATGGCTATTTATGCGCCAACGCCTGGAAGTTTGATGTGCATCCTAATATAGCGCAGACTAAATGCAGTGTCAGCGTCTAGTCAGCGTTGACTCGGTTTTCCAAATTTCAGTGAGTTTTATTGACCAGTGGAAGAGGGGCTTAATGTCTGGCAATTGACATTCGCTCTCAGGTCACATGACCTTGCATTAGACACTGGTTTTATCTGTGTTGTGCAATCTTTCGTTGTTTTGCTATGAAGCTGGTGGAATATGGGGTTAGAATACTAAGAACAAATTGTATGTCATGTCAAATTCACAGAAAATTGATTTTGGAAATACTGACAACCCTTTCTCCAGTTCGGATCAACACTGATGGAAACGTGACATCCGAATGAACGGACTAATTTGGCAAGACAGCAAGGTGAAAGAGCGTCTCAGTTTTTTCGATATCATTAACTGGCAATGGTAAAGGAGTCAATCACCTTTTTTAGTTGATAAACCTGCATTTAAAAACCTGTATGTATATGTATATCTTCTATTATTGGTATAAATGAGGTAGTAGTGGGTTTGTTGACCAGTTGAAAATGGGTTACATTCTCAGAGCTTTGAACTTTCTGCAACCCATGGCTCATTTAATCTTCCCTCCCCCATACCTCTAGCTACTTGTTCTCCTCTGATACCTCACTTCTCATGTTCATTACACCCCGTCTCCCACTCCGCTGGGGCGGGCGACCAGTGACAGCGCATCTATACAACCCAGCTGCTGTGTGTCAGACTTGCAGGAAATGCTCAGGGGAGGCACCGGAATTGGAGAGCGTGTCCTCAATTCTCCTCGATCGTATGGACAAAGTGGGTTAAATTAGGCTCGAGCAGCACCAAACATAGGGACACAATCACATGGCAATGATATTTTAGTCATGCCCAATTGCTTTCCTTGATGTGTGGTAATTGCTTGACCTGGGGATGGTGGCGTAGGGGCCACAGGCGGCAGAGACGCTGTCTGCATACCAAACAACATACACAGCACATGCTACCAGAGTATAGATATTTGACTGCACAGCACCTCCACAACACAGATATTACCACCTTAGCTGGAATTCCCTTATATCTCAGAATCTCATGGATGGCAGTCAATACTATGTATTGACCACTGGATAATGTCTGGTTTAAATAGGATAGATATTGATTATTTTCCTTCAGTTAATCCAACAAGAGTGAGGGTTTTCAGCAGATCAATCCAAAATGAATACAAGAACTACAGTGTGTATGTATTGTTAATGATATATTGAAACAAATAATGGAAAGACTAAAAGAAGAAAAATTGGTAATTTGACTTGTAATGATTCAACTGTAAGCTGTTTACAAAAATTAAATCTAACCCTAATACCCTGAAAATAAATTAAACAATGTTTTGCCAAAACAGTGTTTGAAATTATGATCATGTTGAAACAGAATTATATGCCACACAAAGGTAAGTCTTGCAAAATTGAAATATTATTTTTCTGTAAATGCTGATAAATTTCGGAAAACAAAAGGATTTCAGTGGACTCAGAAATCCAAAACTGTTTCTAGGACGTGGACTGTAAATAAAAATGAATGATGTATTTTCACTTCCTACTTTACAGCTAAGCTAAAATGAAGCTAGAATACCTTGTATAAAGGTGACACCATCTTGAGTTTTTGACGTCATTTGGAGACAGAGTCTGTGCAGTAGTGATTGTGGTGTATAGAGCCATGAGGTCACCCCCAATAAAGGTGCATGACCAATCACAAAACAGTCTCAGCTGTCAATCATGACTTTTCACCCTGTTTTTATTGCATCAAGTGAATAATTAAAATCAGACAAATGGACACATTTTGGATACATTTTCAGATGTTTTCCACAAAGGCTGAGCAATATGGCAATGGCAACCAATATATATATACATATAGATAGATAGATAGATAGATAGATAGATAGATAGATAGATAGATAGATACTGTGTATTTTACATTGTGATATCGATGTGTTTCTGTTTGGTGGATAAACATAAACTCTCCACATAATCTGGTCAATCAAATACTGGACAATATCAAACCATTTCATTAAGACCAAAGTCATACTAAAAGACTCGGAGTAAAGGTTCTGGGTACTTTTGGTCGAAATGCGGTTGAAGAGTCTACAGCTATGCTAGTTGTCCTGTGAGGAGCTATAGGAACATGGTTGTTTTGAACTAAATCCCAACGTCAGTATGCCAACATGCTCACACTGACAATGTAAAGTGCTCAAGTTGGGTGTGTATCTTATACTGCCATAGTTTTGCTTGTCACCATGCTAACAATTGCAAATTAGCTCTATGGAAGAAGTCGAAGGAAAAGCTGAAAAATGTTGAAAAGCTGAAAAGTATTGGACACATTGAAATTTTGACCTAATGACGGTCTTAGGTGAAAAATGCATCACTCACCAAAGTGATTGCAATTCATCCTAAGGGGAACATGACTGTAGTAGATGTATGATTTAACATATCATCCCTCAGTGAGACGAGCTGTATCTAAGTGCACCAGCTGGGACACAAAGTCTTCATGGTCATAATTTTCACTGGCTGTCCGCTGCTTTCAGATATTCGCTGTGTTATCAAACAAATCAGTATGATCCCCATTCAGAAGCATGAGGTTCTGTCTCCAAACATTCATTGCCTCCCATTAGTCATGCAACCCACCCTGGCATTAAGAGCAGCTAAACACATGGGGGTAATAGGATTGCCCTGGCAGTCCATCTGTCAGGGGACTGAGCAACAGCGAACCCTGGGGATGCAGCACCCTGGCCTGGATACACCTGCTCAGTCTGCCCTTTCCTTGCACTCTTCTCTGGAGATATTTACTCTGTATTAAAACATAACCTCTGTGAGAGTAAAACAGAGCCATTAAAGTGTGTAAATGCCATTAGGGGTAAGTAAGATGCCGGAAAATACACACTCGGCTGGGAGTTTATAACCTTTCGGCTTTAAAAAGAAATTATGAAATGTGGCTACTCTTCTTTTTTAATGGAGTACAGATGGAGATGCATGGCAGTGTAGCTGGTGAAAGAACAGGAGTGCAGCAACACAGGGTGGGGGAGGGATATATGGAGGAGAACGGAGGGCCTGGGAGAGGGGAGCGGAGGAAGATAAAAAGATGGATGTATAGTTTTGGTAGAGGGCATTAAATCAAGCCTAGGGGCTGTCCCTAAATCAGCAGGCTTTACTCTTGGTGTCATTCCAATTACATCAGGATGAGACTAATGCTCCATTGCACGGAGACTTCAGACCAGCACGATTGGATTTTCTGTTTCCCCCTGACTCTCCTCTCCCCCTCCCCCCACCTCCCCCCACTCTCTGCCTCCCCTGATAGTGAATTAATTGAAAAGAATGCATGTACAATGATTAGCACAAGACGGAGCATTTTGGTTGAAAATTAATCAACTGAGATGACTGTGTTTGCGGCAGCACGGCTCTTTCATAAGCTCCACCACACCTCTAGAGTATAGAGAGGCACACATGACCCATATGGATGTCAACGTGCACTGGCATCCTGTTACAAAACACGCAAACACACATGCGTGCAATCGTTTCTGTTGCAATGTTACAAGCAGCAATGCCACACTACCATGTGCCTAAATGTGAAGAAGTAAGTGCACATTGTGGGATTCATATTTGTTGTATGAATATACGACTCGTCTTGCTGAGAGAAAATGATGCCACTTAACAGAAAATCGTTGCATTGTGCCTCTCCGGTTGCTAGGAAACTGCAATTGAACTGGCATCGCAATGCAGCATAACAGCTGTCTGCACAATTGGACAATTAGGATCTTAAAATGTCATTATTTTGGTCATATTCATCTCAATAAAGGCTGAAGCGCTGCCCAACACGTTTCCTACCAGTTGGGTTAATGGGCCGAACATGAGGAGTTCATGTTCCGAGCGGAGCTGGATTTCATTAGTGGAAGGATCAGTGATGCATCAAGAGAAAAGGTTACAACAAAG
Source organism: Paralichthys olivaceus (assembly GCF_024713975.1). NCBI lineage: Eukaryota > Metazoa > Chordata > Actinopteri > Pleuronectiformes > Paralichthyidae > Paralichthys > Paralichthys olivaceus. The sequence continues at coordinate 10,404,537 of NC_091101.1, forward strand.
CATGGAACCATTTGTGTATAGCTCAGAAAGCTCCGACGGACGGACAGTGTGCTTGTTGTTAAGCATGCTATATTTATCCAACGGCACTTTCCTCTCTGTGGACAGATGAAAGAGCGGCATGTGGAAAGTAGGTTAAGCAGGTTAGTGAGTGACTATAAAGCTACCTCCCCATAAATGACCAGAGATCCATACACAGCTTATGTTCAGGGCCGTGGACAGCGGAGCGGACGCTGCGGCAAACTGAAAATGACTCTAAAATGGGTTTAAGGGAAAATCCACCTCCAAAAATTGGAATTCATATGTGACAGTTTATTTTATTGCACATGCAGCTCATTTTAATGATGTGATTTTAAAAACACGCCTAGGGCAGCACCACAGTGTATAAAGAATGTAACAACTTTGAGGACATTATATCGGCACATATATGATCATAATACCCACTATTAAAGGGACATTCTTTCATTTTAGAGGCCATTTACATAAGGAAAGAGCCCATCAGTCATTAAGTGGCAGTATCAGTGTCAATGTACCAGCTCTAAAAGTCACATTCTTCTGGGTACTATCAATTATGTTTTTGTTGTTTGCCTGTAAGCAGGATAACACAAAACTAATGAACTGATTTTATTCAAACTTGGCGGAAAGGTGGGTATAAGCCAGGGAGGAACCCATTAACCTTGGGGTGGATTCGTTTAAGGATGTGGATCCACTTATTTTTAACATTCTCTAACATTGAGATGCGTTTTTCAATTTTTGTGATTTGACAAAACACAGTGGATGTCAATTTTAGCTTTTTTAAGTCCAGGTCAATAAATGTATCAGCTAATGGTCAAAGTGGCAAAAATGATCTATTTTACACATATAAGACAAAGCAAATCCTCTCTACTGCTGGAACCAGGGAATCTTTCATATTTTTGCTTAAGATAATTAATCAATTAAACAAATTATAATCAAAATAGTTATTATACTGTATGTCCTCTGACTGTCAAAAAATAATAATTTCCTGCCTTGTGTTCATATTCATCCAAAAATAGTTATAATATACAATATATGAGTCTTTAATCAATATGAATCTTTAACATTAAACAGAGAGAGACAGTAGAATCACCCTGTCATATAACAGCCATGTATAAATGCAGTAACCATTGTATCAGGCAGCCAAAGTCTTTGCAGCAGGTATGAATGTTGCTAATAAGAACAGCAGCCGGGTGGAAAAGCCTGACCCCAAAATTTCGAACAAGTCCCCTCCCTTCCTCTGATTACAGCTTGCCAGAGAGGGTCCCCTGCAGCCATCCAGTCATGTCTCAACCAGCCCCATGTGACAACAGAACATGTTCTCTTTGCACCTTGGCTCAAACAACCCCCACCCACACCACACATCCACACACACACACACACAATTCAATGCACAAAAAAACCCACACAGCTTTATAACAATAGTCGGCACTCGCACTCCGTCAACAACAAAGACAAACACATGCGAGCGTGTCACACTTAGAGGCTGTAATCTCCAGGAAAATCCCATTTGGCAGAGCAGCTGCCAGCGTGGATCACAGATAGACTGTAGTCGTGGTACCCACAGGGTGGCAAGCTGTCCATCCACACTTTTCTATCAACTACACAAACACTGACACACACACACATTTTAAGACAAGCTTAAGGTGGGCTCAGCCTCTACCACTGCGGCAATAAATTCCCCACTTGTTTCAATAGAAACATGCCGATGGGCTCACCCAGCCACTTTCTCATTTGAGCAGGGCTTTATTTTTATTGCTCGAGCAATCGATCTGGTGTGAGGGATCTGTGATGATGTAAAGCAGCCTCAGGGACTCACTGTCATCTCTGACATGGCAGAGTGTGACGAAGGAGACTGGCTGGCAAAAGTGGACTGTCCATCTGTCCGTTTATCATGCTGGCTGTCTGGCAACACACTTTCTTCTGCTAAAACCAAATGGTCAAGTACTATAAATCACTATATCTATCTATCTATCTATATCTATATATCTATCTATCTATCTATCCATCTATCTATCTGTCTATCTATCTATCTATCTATCCATCCATCCATCTATCCATCTATCTATTCATCTATCTATCTATCCATCTATTTATCTATCCATCTATCTATCTATCCATCTATATATTTATCTATCTATATATACATCTGCCTATCTATCTATCTATCTATCTACCTTTCTATCTATCTATCTATCTATCTGCCTATCTATCTATCTATCTATCTACCTATCCATCTATCTATATATCTATCTATATATCTGCCTATCTATCTATCTATCTGTCTATCTGTCTGTCTGTCTGTCTATCTATCTACCTTTCTATCTATCTATCTATCTATATATCTATATATCAACCTATGGCTGCCTGTATGTTGGTCCAACTATCACATGTGTATTATGTTTATAATCTATATGAACAAAGAGGTGAAATAAAGCTTTAGTGACTTCAGCATGTAGTATCAAGAGCTAATCTTAGAGCACCACCATCTGGCAAAAGGAAATATGGCACGCAATCCAATTATAACAGGAGTAAAGCTCCATGGGTAAATCCCCCAAGTTGAAGTCAATACACTGTGGAAATCAATATCTAATATACATCACATGGCAAGGATCCCTCATTCATTGTTATGTGAGAGTGCTGGGTCAAAAATACCGTTTATACAGGGGCAGGGTCTTTGACCAATACACCCTCTTACCAAAGAAGACAAATTATTTTTTAAAGTTTGTCCTAAAGCAATCCTCAAGTACATAGAGAGTTTTTATTTTCTATGACCGTTCCCTCTATCCTTATGTACAAAATAATAATAATAACAATAACCTTTTTTTACATATAGAACAGAGTGATATGAGGCTTCAGTAGTCTGAGTTAGCCAAATCAAGTGTCTATATTTTAAAAGTTACACAAGATTCCTTCTTTGTGTTCTGTCTCTCTACAGTGGCTCAGCAGGAAAACACAGAAGCACAAAGAGTGAATTTTACAATAAAAGACTGTGAAAGCTATCCGTGGATTTGTCTCACATGTCTGATGTCACTTATGACTGCTCTTTGAGAGCTAGTTAGACATGAAGGTCCCCCATCCCTCCTAGCACGTAGGGCCATATATATATATATATATATATATATAGAGAGAGAGAGAGAGAGAGAGAGAGAGAGAGAGACAAAAGTGCAGACTTGTACCTAACTCAGTTTCTATTTACATATACACCAGGCACACACAGCGGAACTGATTTATCTGAGATGAATATATATCAGCTGTTATACAGGATCAATATGCTGCTGGATGGACATTGATGGAATACCCCTGAAAATAACCTGTGTGTGTGAGTGTTCAATGGTAAGGCTACATTTGGCCTTTTGCAGACAAAAGCTGTGTACCCAATTAAAAAAAAAAGCTGATTTGTTTTTTAGGGTCAGTGGTTAAGGTTAGGGCTATAGATATATAGCGGTTATGGTAGGTGTGTGTGTTTGTGTGTGTGTGTGTGTGTGTGTATGGACTCAGGCTCAGTTCACATTTCAATCAATGCAGGAAGTCTTTTTCTGGACCCCAGGATCATCTTCAGTCACTACGTTCTAGGATCAAAAGCAGACGATTCAAAGAATTTTAAAACAAACTCATGGTTGTGCATGTGTCGGACATCTGCACGTTGGACATGCTCCGCTTGCATTTGATGTGACAGCATCAATATTGGATCCATATTTTGTCAAGCCTTGGCTTATACCACAGAGCATAACTAATTACTCTGCCAACACGGACACCACAACCTGTCAGCTGAGGACTCTGAGCAGCCCTGTGACTCGAGTATTCAGCATAGATGTATGAGGTCACACACGGGGTCACACAAGCAAACAAGTGTCCATCTCCTCAGACAGACGAGCAACTGAAACTACCTAAGGAACGAGGACCAAGGCGGACAGGGAGTCGAGATTTGTTCTGCAGACACGCTTCAGAAATCAAGCGGTGAGCGAGGATGGTGAGAAGAGGTTTCTATGTGAAACAGGCATTTTCGAACCCCCCGTGCCAAGCCGCCCCCTGGTGCAAATCAAGGTCCTGGAATCAGACCATGCTGCTCCACACTACGAGCCTTATCATCAGACAATCACAAATTAAACACTTCATTCATTGTTATCACTATCTGAATGTAAGTAGTAACAATCAGACAGTATGTATAGTGATGTCACACGGACACAGTCACAGACGCACAAACACACATTCACACACAAACAACCTTGTACTATAATGTATTGCGCTTACTCCTGCGCTTAACATTAACCATCACAACTAAATGCCTATCCCCTTAACCTTACCTTTTTTCTACGCACTTTTACAAACCTTTAAAGATGTCTATATATGTATACATTATAACATACCTTTCTTAAATATAAATTATTTAAATTACTCATCATTGTTATTTATGTTTTAATGGCTATTACTTATAAATGTTCATGTATCATCAATTTTATTTGATCTTACTTGGTAACTTGGGAAGAGACGATGGAGGCCTGGAGAATTTTAAATAAGCACTGACTCCTGCCCTCCCTGTGTCGTTTGTTCTTTTGAATCTTTTTTGACTGCATTTTCTTTTAAGTAGGAATTGTAATTAACCAATTATTGTTTCAAAAAGGAACATTTGAGGTGTTTTTAACACACTCAATCACCCTGTGCCCCTCCTAGCACTAGTTTAGCATCTTAACCCAAACCTAACCTTATCCTACCCTAAACCTAACCTCAGCATGTCTTCACCTTAAAGTTTAATGTTTTTAGTTGTGAGGAATTCTTGTTGTCCCCTTAAGTCCCCATAATGTGAATGTGTAAACAGATATAGGTCCCCACATTATGAGTAATACCTGGCTGGAACACACACACACACAGATTTGCTCAGCCATCTATTTTATGATCGTTGTGGAGACCAATACCTTACCCTAAACTGAACCATACTTCATTACCCTGTCCAAACCACAATTCAAATCTTACTCCTAACCTTAACCAGGACCTCAGACAGGAATCCTTACATTTTACCTCATCCGGACCAGGCTTTGATCCATATAATGCCCTAAATATGTAACAAAAACAAGTACAAACACACAGACAGACACACTCGCACACACACTGGTTTAAGTTTGGGGTAAACAGTAAACAGCCTCTGTGCCAGTACAGCCTGGCCTAGCTGTCCACCGTCAATACTAATGACATCAGGACACAAAGTATCACTATGGAAACCTGGAGGCCATAGCCCACACCCCTGTGTACCACCGGAAGGCTGGAAAGAAAAAGGCCCGACAGGGGAGGAGAAAGACAGAGTGAAGGTAAGAAAAACCGAAAGGAGAGAGCTAAACGAAGGAGGAAGTGAGTGAGAGTCAGTAAGATGAAGAGAGAAGAGGGAAAAGAGGGGGGAGAAGAGGTGTGAGCCAAAATATCAGGATGGGAAAGAGAAAGGGAGTGAGCGGGTGGGCTGTGGGAGGGGGGTGCAGAGACACTGGGTTGAGTTGAAGCTGGTGAGGAGCCAGAGCTGAGTGCTTGGTATGAAACAGGCAGAGCAGAGTGCTGCAGCCAAGCCTGAGACTCAGCTCTGCTGGAAAAGAGCTCCTTTTTTCCCCCAAATCTGCACTCTCATCTTCTCCCTCCCCCTGCATCCATCACCCCATCCATCACTCGCTGTATTCCACAGCCCGACCGCCTCTCCAAAGACTCAGCAACACTTTCAAACAGGCCAGATGGTTTCAATGAAATACACCGACTGTACACGGCCATTTAAATCACCCTGATGTTACCACTCTCCTGAGCTGCTTTATTCCCAAGTACAGTTTTGCCAAAGTGGCTACCACAAAACTGGCTTAGCACGAGGTCACATCAAGCACATCTGTTATGAGGTGTAGGTGATTAAATCCCCAAAAAATAAAAGTTAATGCCTCTCAGGATAGATGGGTCTAGTCGTGCCGGGTCTTGGCCCTCAAAAACATTTACTGTAAATCATTTCCAAGCGTTAAATCGGCTCCTGGTGGGAAACTTCATTTAGGCTCAGTATTGGACTTTGTTACACAGCAGGCCTCCAAACACATTTCATTTCATTCTTCTCTGCCTGTCATCACAGTTACACCAGTAAAGTTTTCAGATTTCAGACTGGAAAATGGGTTCCGAGAATTTTCTGGAGTTTGCCTTTTACATATGAAGAACACAGCATTTACAACAGCAGGAAAATGTCCACTGCGTTCATTGTTTATTGTAAAGAGTAACCACATTTTGTCAGCTTTTAATATTGTTTGTCCTTTATATTAACATTAATTGGCATATTTCTTATATAACCATTTATGAACAATTGATATAAATACTAATAACTCTCTTTGTATAGCTTACATTAAATGAGCAGTAATACATTTTAATGAAATGTGCCAAAGCTTTGTCAAATAATGGCACCATTTTGGGAAAAATGAGTAACCAAATTCTAAATGTAATGATTTTAAAAGAAAATTTAAAAAAAACAATCAATTCAGTGGTGTTCTGTCACCCATGATTTATTTTGTCTTCATTGATATGGAGTGTGGACTATAACCTTCAGCTCTAAAACCTGTCCAAATGAAAGACCTCTGAACTGAATCCACAGCAGCCCCAGCTCTGACACCAGTTTTTTTTTCGTTTTTTCCATGTTGGAGTCCTGGTTCTCTGACTGAAATCACTCCTTCTCTTGAGCCTTCAAAAAAATATGTCGAGCAAATGAGATGACAACTGCTGATCCCATTGAGTCTGATTCAGTCACGTCTGCATAATCCCACTGGAGGAGAGGGACAAGTGAAAGTACAATGTAGCAACAGTGTCAGTGCCAGGTTTTAAATCTGTTCAGGTTCTAATGAAACAAAACCGTTCAACAACTTGGCCAAAATGATTTAATTTACAAACAGAACAAATTCTATATCAGAGAAAGTATTTACAGCTAAATTCACTCAAACCGATAAAACTACAACATGGATGGTAAATGTTCTGTATTGATATTGCACTTTTCCTGTCTTGATGACCACTCAAAGCACTTTACTGTACAGTTTTTTCACACACACATTCATACAGTGCATCTATTGGCAGCACTTTTTCAATTTTTTTCTATAGAGACAAGACAAGTGACTAGATAAGCATGCTAGTGTTCCTACAAGGTAATATTCAGTCGTGCTTTGAGCTAGACCATGGATTTAGATTTCTAAATAAGTCCAATTTTACTTCTTCCTAAATACTTAATGTGCCTGGAACTGGCTGATGAATGGATACGAGAAGTTAATTTCATCCAAAAATGGCCATATGGTGTTTGTCGAGTGAAGAAATGAGCTTGAATTAGAACAATTTATCACAAAAAAAAGTCACGTTAGCAACAGTTTTCTGGTCAATAATTCTTGAGATCCTAAGACAGGCAAACATATAGGCTTGGAAAAAATAAAAGCTGTTCTGTAATTTGTGCAATATGTCATGGTACACCTGTATGACAATTTAAAATCTATTTTTTGTGTGTAGGCACTACTCCCTGAGTGTTACAAGTAGTTTATAGAGTACAATACTGGCTTTGATAGATGATGATTCACACAGGGGTACTCCACCATATTCCTTTCCAGCATAACAAGAACTGCTATAAATAAGTTGTGTCCTGCTGTGTGAGTGCTGCATATAACTGCTCTTTATCACAAAATATCATAAGCCTAAATACACAAAAATATAAAAAAGACTGAGGCAGATGGATAGAGAAATGGTGCGCTGATTTGTGACTCATGGTGTGACATCATGTGCCATCTATCCGTTCAGGGGTGGAGGCAGTGGGGCGGGAGAGCGAGTGAAAGAGACAGGAAGGAGAGACGAGTTGGTACTTCATGTACTGCTACTGTCTGCTGCCTCATACAGAAGCATAAGGCTACATTATTTATCCAGTGTTATGTCTTGAGTGTAGAGTACCATTCAGACAGAACAGTAGAAGCCTTCACTACAGTGTGGCATGAGCGTTGATGAGGTAACTCTGTCTGTCTGTGTCTCTCTCCCTCACACAAACACGCACCACTATACTCTGTCCATGGTCCTGACAGACAAGAAAACACAAGAAACGATAGCTTTCCATAGCCATCTGCGCTTCAGACAAAGTTTTGGTTTTGATCCCTGCTCCGTATCGACCGTATTACTCAGGTTATTCTGTACACTGTGATGACTCTGCAACAAACAGTTGGCTATTTTCAGAGGGATATTGAAAAACAATGCTGGGAAAACTATAAAGGGGAACCTAAAGAAAGATCTGCTTGGATCACAGCCATTTGTGCATGTGGGCATGGTTGGATTTCTCAGGGCAGCTGAGAAATACCTCCAGGGGTGACTCTGTAAAACTGTGTCCACTATACTGAGAGCAGATGGCACTGCTGTCTCCCACTCAGGTCACATCCCTTGACTTTGTGGAGCATCCTGGTAATGTTTATGTATATATGTATGTAATTATTACTGTTTGTGTGCATCCTTAATCATCCTTTCAGTATCCTACAAAGCTGTAATGGCTGTGAAACCAGCAGAGGAAATTAAATTCAGACCCCATTATCTGTTCCCTCTATAGAGCTTAAGTCAGGACAGTGTGGGCCTTTGCTCTGTCTCAGCAGTGCTGGGTAATCTGCTTTCCCACCTCCAGGGAACTTTAACATCAGTCAGATCCGGAGAGCTCTGAGACGTCAGAGGAGGAACCAACATCCCGGGCTTCATGCTTGTGCCTTTCTATCATAACTTTTAGTTTTATCTATCCAGAAAGTGTGTGTTCTTGTTCAGAATCATGCTGCATAATATTGTTAGTGTTGACACATTCTCCATCCGGGACTGTTCAAGTACAACTTTAGTTAGAGTGTTACTCCTTCATTTTCACACCCACACACAAGTGACAATTGTGATGGGACGACTTGCTCAATGCACCTCTCTGTCTTCACCTTCCTTTACTTCCTAAAGATGACCAGGCTTTTGCCCTCTGGGCCCTGAGGCTCTGGAACTCCTAGCCTTATTTGATAAGACTTAAATCATAGCTTCATCATAGCTTCAAATATATCTTTATAGGAGGGCATTTTAATGCCCGGGTCAGGGTTTAACAGATGTTTGTTTGTCTGTGGATTTTCTTTTTTTTTGTTATCTTTTCTATTTTTGGTCTTGTTTTGTTCTGTGTTTTTTTATTCCTATCAATTTTGTTAAGCAGTGTGCAACTTTGTTTAGATAGGTGCTATAGAAGTAAAGTTCTCTCACTTGTTTGCGTTGACATATGCACCTCCTCCAGAGAAAATATGGAGGTCAGTGCATGTCTGAAAAAAGCTTTGGTGAAAATGCCAAATATCATATCTCGCATTTATCTATCTCACTCTTTGCCCAGATCCACGTCAAACTTTATTGGGTTCGTCCTTGGCTCATATCCCTATCATCTGCTCCTGTATCCCATTGAAATAATGTGTCTCAGTTAATGTTTATTTCAATGATATATTTGGCCCCACACAGATTTCACACAATTTTAATAACAGGTAATACAAGATGTATTACAACATGTCAGAGTTAAATGATTTTTTGATTTGAAGCGCTGTGAATTAATTTTTTCCAGCAACTTTTCTCTCAACCTATCAGGACCTTTTATACAACCACAGAGACAGATGGGTGGAGAGGGAGCCTGAGAGAAAGAGGAAGCCCATCCTGATGTTCTATATATACCACATTTCCAATAGTAGCCATGTTTCTGCGCTGCAGCTCGCCAGCCAGAGCAAAGGCCCAGTGGTCCAGCTCGATAAGGAGCCTCTTTGTCTGCCTCTATAGCTCCCAACAGGGGTTTAGTCGATGCTGTTCAACACAGGGGGTTGGTTCAAAACACTGAGGCTCACCGTTGCGTTTCAGGCCAAAGGTGACACGTTTACACCGGCTCTACACGTAGTGAATCAGTGATAAATAAAAGACGGAGTGAGTGTTTTGTCACTGTGGTTTCTGTAATGATACGCTGCCTTTTTGTGAGGCTGTTAGAGTGAAGGGAGTCTCAGTGATACTTGTTTTCATGTCGAGACCTGGCAGGAAGTGTTTGTGCTGAAGTGAGACTGCAGATGAGCTCTGTGTGAGAGAGACACTGATATGTTCTGGTGTTCTCACTGAGAGAGTCATGTTCTTTTCAGTTCCCACAGGCCCTTGAGAGCCACCTGGAGGGATTCAGAAACCCACCACGCATCACTTAAATGTGATGAAATGTCACTGCTCACCATTTTTCAAAGCGTACCATCAATTTTCGATTGCACTTCCCTTCTCACAGGCACCCATTCCCTTAGTTTAATTTTAGTGTGCAAATTATTATGTACAGTCTATAGGGACAAATGTCATTAACATAACTATTTTGTCACCTTTCCTTCCCAGCAGTCATTGCACTTCAGTGACAAACTGAAGGTAAAGAGGTAATGACGGCAAAAAGCGAGACGAGTGTGACCCATCATGATCACCATCTTGATGATTGACCAAACGTATCTCACCGTTTTTAGCATAATCCTGCTAACTAATCAACAAAATAATGCAAATGAAAACATAACGTATTTGGAAGAGCTAAAAAGAAAAACCATATAGTCCTTTAAACCTGCATTCAAGGTCAATATGGCTGAATTCATATGACAGCTACAATAACGCAGAATGGCATTATAGTTTCCTCAACTCCTTGACATTGTCATTGTTTTTCCTGTAAAAAGAAATAGATTTTATAAAGAAGAGAAGAAAAGTCACTTATCAATAAATATAACATAACACAATCAATCCTTACTAAAAACAGACACAACTCTCTTTGTCTGAAATTCTAATCTTTGCTTTTCTTGCAACTTCACCACAAGTTGATCTGTAACACCGGAAGCAAGTGCAGGCAGAGATGTGCCTTGCTCTCAGGCATTTCAGCAGAGCATGTTGTTTGTTGTCACAGGAGCTTGTGCTTGTTTTCCCACTTTAGTTTAGTACAGTTTCATCGCCATGGGCAAAATACTACGCACCCTGTGAAAACAGAGCAGGATCCAGTGTTTGAAACTGGAGACCGAAAGTCAAGATATTTCATTTGCTGAAGTAGACTACTGCTCAAAATGTTATCCTGCAGTGTGATGACACATGACACTGCTCATGAGCAGAGAGGAACAGCCTGTAGGCTACAATGACAACCTAAAACACTTCAAAATATACAAAGTGGAACTCATCCCACACTTTTTCTGTGGTGGTATATTATAATGAATATAAAATGAATATATAGAAATCCAAATGCCTGAAACATGTATTCTCTTCAATAACCAGCAGAGGGCAACTCCACTGGGTGCAAAAAGAAGTTTCTATAGAAGTCTCCTGTCAAGTCTTCAACACAACATGATGCTCTTCTTGTCTTAAGACAAAGTTGCAGCTATATTCAAAAAATGGAAAACGCTTCAGATGGCAAGTAATGTTTGTTGATAGCAAGTTCTGATATAAAGCTTAACTAAAATTAGATTAACTTCACTAACTTAACTCATTAAATTGAAATAGCATAGTATGCATTGGAGCATGTATACCATGTGATTGAAAACTGGTAACGCGCAATGGGTCCCAAGCTTTCAGTCAGGCTACACCCCCACTCCTCCAAATATGGTTACTTCTTCAGAAAACCAAGATGGTGCTGGACAAAATGCGAAAACTTTCACAAACCAAAGGGTGACGTCATGGTGGCCAGTTGGGTAATTTCCTTTTCAGCACCTCTTTTTTAAACAGTCTCTTCACCTTCTGCACAGAAAAGCTGACCAATCTAGACCAAGCAGTCACGTGTATGAGTGTGCTGATGCCTTATGCAAGTGTATGTGCATGTAGGGTGTTTGTCTCTAGCAGCATGCAAGGAGGGGATGACTACCAGGAGTGTGTTCTGAGCTGTGAAGTGGGTGTCTGTCAGGGTATCAACAACACTGTGGGATGTATGATAACGCATCACACAAACACACACACACACCAACACAGGCTGGGTTCCTCTCCCACAAAACTCAGACTCTGTATCACGCTTTGTCAAAATGCCGACAGAAGTCCCCCCGCATGAGAAGCTCACAGCTCGTCTTATAAATAAAACACTCAGATACACATACACAAATTCACACACAAATGTCAACCATAAAATCACAAAGCCTATGTTGTCACAGATCTGATCTTAAATATTCCCCACTTTGTTCAGCTTGTCCCGCTCAAACAAAACAGTGTATCGCAGAGTTTCCCTCAGACACTTTACAGCAACAAGAATGAAGAAGACGAGGAGGCTGAGGCAGGACAGGCTCGGTTGATTGATGTGGCGACGTGTCGTTTGGGGACACACATTTTTCCCTGACTCAAACAAAAGACATCAGAGAGGGAGACGCTCATGCAAAACCACAGCCATCAGAAACCTTTAAGACTTAATCCATCACAGCAGAACTGACAGGCTGATGGGAAGTAGGAGAAAGAGAAATGAGGGAATAGAAAGAACAAAAAACAATATGTGTATATATTAGACATAGGACAGAGGATCACATGCACACATTTAAAAGACACTGGCAGTCCAAAGCTGGCTGTGTGTCCCTCAGAGACTGGACCCAGGTGATTTCGAGTGATGCTGGAACACTGCTCTCCACAGTGGCCCAGATAAACAAAGAGAACACACAACACACACGCTATGGTCCAGTACAGAGCTTATATAATATATTTTTTTCCACTAACATGGTAACTGCACACTCATCTTCCCTGAAGTGAACTCTGCTCAGCTGGAGCAGACTTGTATGCTGGGAGATGTTGCAGGGGGGGGAGGAGAGGGGACTTTGAGAGGAGCAAGTAGGAAGAGAGCTGTGCAGCCTCCTCCAGACCAGTAGGTCTAATGGAAGATCGTGGTAACAAGGTCACAACAGGAAGTGCAAACACAGGCGTAAACAATCACAGAGGCAATAAGTTACGTGCAGCACAAGCTTGCACCGATTTGTGAACACCCTCTTACATCTTTTCCACACATAGCGCTCACTGTGTGAGGAGTAGGTGGAATGCAGAGGAGATTCCCTGTGTCATTTTTTACACATCATATTTCCAAGGTCATCTGCTGTGTCATCACATCTTGCTGGCCTCCGGCACACGAGATTCAACATCTCTCGCTCTCTGAGTACACAACTGTTTCATATTTCTCCACACACACGGAGCGACTGAGAGAGCAGCGGTGTGGGATCATGTATCATATTTGCTGTGGCTGATGGGCACTGCAACTCCCATGTTTACTGATCCATCACTTCCTCTATTATCCACCACTCCCTTGTCTGAGGCAGAGAGGGAGTTAAGAGGGTGGGAGAGAGTGGAGGAGACGAGGATAGTGTTTCTTGACCTTACCTCTCAACATCTGGGCGCTCGTGTTTACTGGTTTATGATTGACATGTTTCAGAAAGAGAGGGAGGGACCTTAGTGCTCACATCAATATTAGTTTTAAACAATAAGTAGCTGTTAAAATAGAAAGTATTGTTTATACCAGAGATGTCCACGTGTACCGGAGAATGTTTGAATGTGATCATTTTATATTTTTATAAACAAATCTTGTGTCACGACCTTATGCCACTTATCTTTTCGATAAGCTGGTGAAGCTGGAACCAATCACAGCTGACATTGTGCGAGAGGCGGGGTACATTCTGTTCAGGTCACCAGTGTATCACAACAACTATTCACACTCACATTCACATCTATGGTCAATTTTTGCATGAGGCAACAGTATGCCTCTGGAATTGATACATATAAACCCATGATATGAGTTCTCTCTTCTTTTTTGAATATTTTGTTTCGATTGATAACACTGCATGATAAATAATCAAACATTATTTTTGGTTAAGTTTTGTAGTTTGTTGTAATGCCAACTTTTTGTGCAATATTTAGTTGATAAATACACTTTGACTGTTAAACACTGTAACCTATAATTATCCAACAAGTGTAATTAAATTACACCTTGTCTCCCTGTGTCTCTTCTGTCTTCTGTCTTGAGTATGTATTAAAGTTTTTATGTTTTATAGCTTGACACCATCGTACATTATATACAGTACTTTTTGATTTTTTCAAGGGAATGTCTTATTTTGTTTCAAAAGATTGTAAGCAAACCCCAGTAGTGGAAATCGTGAGTGAGTGAGTGCCATGTCTTCCTCCTCCTGACTGAACATATAGAGTTTATATAGGTCAGCTCTATAGACTGATGGGCTCTGGCTTTGACCAGCTCATACTAACCGTACAGAGCACTGTCTTCCTTCCTGCATGTGCCACAGGGCTGAGGACTGAGGGGCAGAGTGCGAAAAGGAAGGAGGGCGACCATGCAAAGCTAAATAATGCAGAAGCTCAGTCTCCACATTATGACCTAGTAAATGGCTGGTTATACAAACACACAGGACCCTGCTGGGCTGCTCTGTCTGACAGCACAATCTGCAGGATGAATTGACCCGCTCTTATGAACTCATTTATTGCTATCGTGACCATGCAGGGTCAATTCAACATGCTCTCCTTGTGCATCTATAGGAAAATAACTAGCTGGACTAGACTAACAGTTCGGAAACATTGAGGCATTTTGAGGAATTTTCATCCTCTGTATTTACTGGATTGCAGCGTGATGTTGTCCCAGAGAGGCCTGTCCCTAAACTAGCAGCCTACAACCCCCCAAAATAACCAAAGACCCATTATCCAATAAGATAAGCACATTTATTGAGTGTGTTTTAGCTTTTCGGACAATTATGGCTAAAATATGATATTGAGGATTGTTTTTGAATGGTGTTTGATTTCTGAAAATCATCTTGCGACCCCCCCCCCAACCCCGGGTTTGGTCTAAAGGGATAATGAGGCAAAGTATGAAAGGGGTGAAAAGAATGAGAGGACCAGGAGCAAGGGGCATACTTGTCATGCAACTCCACAAACTGAGTGTGTCTTGGAATGCGTGTGTGACTATGTGTTGGCACAGGCACACTCAGGCACACTATTACACACAGAAACACTTTAAGTCATCTGCATCAGGATTTTTTTACATCTGCCCCATATCTACATTTGAAAAATGGCTCCAACTTCATGCACACATCTGCAGTGTGGCCCTACAACTGCAGGTGTAACTTCTGCACACATGCACACTAACTGCAGCCTGTAAACATCCATGTCTCACGCTCAAAGTACACAGCAACTCGCCTCCCCCCCTGACAGCCTTCCTCGGCGTCCCACCCACCCTTACCTTCGGTGTGGCATGTGGAGGACAGGATGGTGCTCGGCGGGCGGAAGAGGTACGGGAGGTAACGGGAAAAACATTTCATCTTCTTCTCCGGTGCTTGCCGACGGGTGAAGAGCGCTGCGTTGCGGGCTCCACATCCGCACTGCCGCCGCGACAAGCCGGCCAGAGGAGAACCGGAGGGAGGGTGGAGGGGTTTGTGCGGGAGGGGAAAGAGGCTCCTCTCTGTCCGCGGCGCAGGGGGCTATGACAGCATCACTTTTTCTCGCAGGCAGACAGACAGATAGCGCAGGCAGGGGAGGCAGGCTCCGGTGAAAGTGCGTCGTGTGAGGCGGTGGATCACTCAGTGGATGGAGTTGTGAGTGAGAGCAGGACAGGGGGGTCTCCTCTGCACCTATGGGAGGTCAACACATGTGTAAACACCCACCCACCTCTCCCATGTGTCTGGATGAGCACATTCATTACAGCTGATTAGTGGCCTAATGATGTCACTAGAAATTACACAACTAATGGGTAATTGTTTATCATTGTTTTCATATTGATTAAACGTATATTCCAGTGGTTATTTTCACCCAACATAGTGTGTGATGAA
Source organism: Paralichthys olivaceus (assembly GCF_024713975.1). Lineage (NCBI taxonomy): Eukaryota > Metazoa > Chordata > Actinopteri > Pleuronectiformes > Paralichthyidae > Paralichthys > Paralichthys olivaceus. Next base: position 10,420,334 of record NC_091101.1, read on the forward strand.
CACAGGCCAACACTTAATAAATCACAAACATAACTTGTTTTCAGAGGGTGTTGATTGATTGGATTTTGCGCCATCTTTTGGTACTATACATAAATGATAATATATAAGACAACACATTTAAATTCACAAAAAGAAAACCACAAGGCCTGATAATTGGAGTGGAGATCAGCTATTAAAAGTAATTACAATAAAAATAATATTTTAGGTTCTATCTGAATAAAGTATTATTCAGATAGAACCTTTCAGAAACACAGTAATTTACAGTAGGACAAGTAAAAACAAGTAAAACAAAACATCCATGACAACAAGACAATAAAAACAACGCCATTAAAAATGTTATACAGCAAATTACATATATCAAGATCTAAAATCAAAGACAACTAATTATATAATACAACATCAAGGAATGGCAAAATATATAAAAGGCCATTATGCAAAAGTCAGTTTGAGGAAATGATTTTAAAACAGTGTAGTTTCAAGTGTGACTTATATATATATATACATATATATATGTATATATATATAATTATATAGTTTATAGGAAACTATTCCAGAGGGTTGAGGCCCACACATGGGAAGAAGGCTTATAATATTAAAAATTTACTTTGTATTTAAAGTATTTACTTTATAATCACCCCATTAGTACAATTAACTGTTAAACCTAAACGTTATTATGTTGAAAATAATAATAAGATTAAACGTGGGAGTTTATTTGCCATGTTTTCCATGTATTCCTGTTTTTACCACGTTATTTGGCACATCTCGCGAGACTTGAGCGTGAACTAATGCCAGCGGAAGTAGTTTACGGGTCTCTTTTCCGCCGGCCATAGAGGAGCTAAGGTTAGGGTAAGGATTCTTATCAGACCACTTCACTAAAGTTATCACAATCCATCCTCCTTTTAATGTCACTGTGCACTCATGTGCAACCCTAAACACTATGTGAACATTGTCACTATCAAAGTACGACCAGTATTGACGCCATGTTGACGATAGATGACTAAATATAAAGCCCTCAACGTCTCGGTGCTCCTGTCCGCTCCGGCTCTATCCGCATGTCGGCTACGGGTTGTGAAGCTGCTCGGCCCCCGGTGTTAGGGCTTAATACTCGGCTTCCTTCTCTCGCCGAAGGGTCGCTGTGTAGTTTCTGAGGTTCTTGATAATATTACTTTGCTAATGTTCACACAGGAAAACCCGCTTCAGTCCGTTTACTGTATTATGCTAACACGCTAGCAACACTGCTAGCGTAGCATCCAGCTAGGAAGTTAGCTTAACTTCCAAACGCCAGAGAATCTGACATGTTTAATGAAAAGGCTAGAATAGAAACAACTGATCCCAGTGTTGACGTTTTGCTCGTAGCATTCACGTTTCAAACCACCTTTCTTTCGAGTTCTCTTAACACGTTTTCAGCTGCTCGGTGAGAGGTGATGTGTCAAACATGCAGCTTTCCCGACCTCCTCATGTCACCGGGTTAATAACTTGTGTTTCTTTTCATCGCAGCATCATGAAGCTGAATCCGTTTGTAACCTCCTCCCGCCGCAAGAACCGCAAAAGGCACTTCAATGCCCCCTCACACATCAGGAGGAAGATCATGTCTTCTCCTCTCTCCAAGGAGCTCCGCCAGAAGTACAACGTGAGGTCCATGCCCATCCGCAAAGACGACGAGGTCCAGGTACTGTGCTCAGGACTGCTGTACGGTGTGATACGTTTTGTCAGTGTAAGATGTACCTGGTCCAATTGTTCTGTGGTGTTTACAAACAGGTGGTCCGCGGACACTACAAAGGCCAGCAGATTGGCAAAGTGGTGCAGGTCTACAGGAAGAAGTACGTCATCTACATCGAGCGTGTGCAGAGAGAAAAGGCCAACGGAACCACAGTCCATGTCGGCATCCACCCCAGCAAGGTGAGACAGTTGTGTCTGCTTCAGTGGATGAAGCTGAATGTTTAGAGAGATGTTCTTGGCATGTTACTGAGATCATGTGACGATGCTGTTGGGTGTGCTTGAAAATGTAGAACTACCCAGTGAGATTTTGCATGTGTTGTCTTTTCCCTGCCCCTGAGAAACCGACAATTATTCTTTATGGCTGACATCACAAGCACTTAGTGATGAAGGTGTAAGCGAGAGAGCTGCATTTAAATTGGTGTTCAGCATTATAATGAAAATGTTGTGCCTCTCTTGATTTCATTGATATAACTGCGTGAATGAATCCAGATTTAAGACCATTAATATAGTGTGTACAACATTGTTGAGTTTTATCTACAGTCAGTGGTGCTGCTTCAACTGTGGTGATCCTGGGCTGTAGTTAGTGGTGCAGGTATATCTAACTGCATTGTATTGAAATGGTTTTAATATTTTGTCCACATCACTTAGGTAGAGTAGTGAAGGCTCTTTCCCTAGGGTTTCAGATTCTGAAACCGTGATGGTGCATCTCTGACCCTCAGATATAACTTTTTTTCTACACATCATCAGGTCCCTCAAATTATCGAGACTTGAACCCTCTTGTTCATTTCTTGTCAGTGTGCTTTAGTGGATTCTTTCTTTACAGTGAATATGCACTTAATCTTTTGACATGAATGCTACATTGAACTAGTTGGCACTGATAGTGATGCAACAAATAATGGATATGTTTAACTTCCACATTAAATGATCCATTAACAATTAAAGCTGTTTTCCATGAGATAGAGTTCATGACAAATTATTCACAGAACCAAGCACAGACTTTAAAATAAGTAACATTTGCGATGGCTGGATTCCATGTAGCTGCTTCTTTTTCTGAGTCTGGCACACAGACCTCACTGTCACACTGCCACTGCTTAGTGGGACACCTGAATAAAGCAGGGCCGTTGTTAAAGTTGCTTGTAACACCGGTGCATTTTCTTACTGTAGTAATTCTCCTGTGAAAGGTTCTGTTGAATGAAATATTCCCCTGTGACATACTTATTGTTCAACTTACTGCTGCAAACCTGCCAGTCCTAAAAGTGTCATGGCTTTCCTCCAAGTCCAGCTGTGTAAAATGTTCTTGTATTGAATATTGGACTTTTAGTAATCCTACACAGCCAGATTTTTCTCCCCAGTGCTATGGAATGGTATTTCTGCTTCCATTGTCCTTCTGCTAGAGAGTTTGCTTGTTAGAATATCTTTAAACCAATCCACATTGTCTTTGGTGGCCAGCTAATAAAGCCCAGCATACAGAAACAGTGCCACTGCAAGATGGTGTCTGCAGGGATTTATTTTTCTCCATGTGGCCATTGGATAACTGTGATTAAAATGGATTAAAATTGATTGCATGATTCAAGTCTTAGTCAAAAGTTGGTGTTTCAGTTTTGTTACTATCACAGAGGTGGTTGTTTGCTATAGTGAAGAAAAAGAGGCAATGACTGTCAACCAGATATGATTGAAAACTACAGGCAGCACCGTGTTACTTTGCTCGCACGGGTACATGTGAAGTGACTAAACTGAACTGGCAGAAAAGGCGAACACTTGCTTTCCATATTTTATTAATGCTCCAGTAAAAGCATCACTGTTCGTTCAATTTTATTTGTATAGCGCCAAATTACAACATGCATTTCTTTAAGACACTTTCTGTAGTAAGGTGGTCAAACATACAATATTACAATACTTTTCAAACAGCAAGCACAACACCTGGGGCCCTGGCATTATCATACTCAATGGTATAAACTGTCATGCTGTGTTGTAATATTTAATGAATTAACTGTTTTATTGTTCATACTCTTAACAAAGAAGACTGTTGACACATAACTAGAATATCAAGGGATCACTTCATTATGTTCAGTCTGAAGTCACTAAATGTCCCCTGTTCATTAGAAATGTATTGGACTGAAATGTTTTTTTAAGTTGTAACTAATGCAGAGTAGATTGATCATTTCCATAAGATCTGTCTCAATGTGATTGGTCCCCCTGCCAGAAGGTTATGTTGTGACCTGTTAATGAATCCATTGTTCCGTTTGCAGGTGGTCATCACCAGGTTAAAGCTGGACAAGGACCGCAAGAAGATCCTGGAGCGCAAGGCCAAGTCTCGCGCCGATGGAAAGGAGAAGGGCAAATACAAGGAGGAGACCATTGAGAAAATGCAGGAGTAAAAATGATCTTTTGCTATCAATAAACTGTAAAAAATGGACCCCACTTTGTCTCGTGTTTTTCTTGAGGAGTTTTTTATTGTATCATGTAGTTAAAGGAATTTGTATTTTATACATTTGTAATTAATTTGACATGGTCTCCTGTCATGATTGTCACGTGAAAGATCTGTGAAGAGCCCACAAGCATCCACAGTGCTGGATTAGAGAAATGTGTTTTGGATCCTGATTACCTTGTGCTACCTCCTCAATATTGGATGTGATTGCCTCCAGACCCTCTGCTACTCTCAAATGATCAACTGTACAGTTAATGAATGGCAAGATAACTTTAGCTCTAATTTATGACAGTATTGATTATTCTTGTTTTACTTTGGCCAAGGAGGTTAGGTTTTCATCTGATTGATAGCATAATTATGTAAAAGCTACTCAACCAATTTCCAATAATTTTATGGAACCATGTGGCATGATCCAAGGAAGAGCCCATGTAATATGAATGCAGATCCATGAAATTGTTTTCACTGAACGTTGAAAAATTCAGCTTTTTTTCAAACATATTCATTGATTTCTCAGATAAGTTTGTTGATGTTGATGAAAATGAAATCACATCCAGAGGTCTAATATACAGAGTGTAATTTGATGCAGATCTAAAGATGGATCCAGATTGGGTGAATTTAAATGGTTTCGTAAGGGGACTGTTGGTCCCTGAATTGAGTTATGTGGGTCTTGAACAACAGAAAGATGTCAGAGACTGAACTGGAACAAGAAAAGCCAGAAATGCAGATGTTTGCATGTGATGTTTTTTATAGAAGTGACAGTGTTATTAAAATATTCTTGGTTGTATGTTGTCAGAACATTGGATATGTGAAAAATGCAGATTTCCAGAAAGAAGTGTTACTGGTGTCTTCGTAAATGTATCTTCCATTCAAAAAGGACATGTTTGACTTATAGTCGTTTGAAGACTGAGAGGAAATAGCTGCATGAATAAATGGAATCTAAATGGTTATTCAACATTTTGATTGCAGCAGGGGCCTGGTGTCATACAAGGAATGTGTAACTCTACTGAATGAGCAGTAGATGTCACTGTTTATCCACAAACTGAACATGGACCGTGTGTAGGACATTTAGTCAATGGAAGGAAGTGAGAAACAGAAGAACGTAAATATTTTAAATTGTAAATAAAGAATTAAAATCGGTGGTAAATATTTAAGATTGTAAAAGAAATAAAATAAAGTAGATATTCAATACTGTAAATAAAGTGGATATTTAAGAGTGTAAATAAAGTGGATATTTAAGATTGTAAATAAAGAAATAAAATACAGTAGATATTCAAGACTGTAAATAAAGAAATAAAACTGAGCAGATAATTCAGTACTGCAAATCAAGTAGATATTTAACATTGTAAATAAAGAAAAGAAATCCAGTAGATATTTAAGACGTTAAATAAAGAAATGAAATCCAGTAGATATTTAACACTGTAAATAAAGAAATAAAATCCAGTAGATATTTAACATTGTAAATAAAGAAATAAAATCCAGTAGATATTTAACATTGTAAATAAAGAAAATAAAATCCAGTAGATATTTAGCATTGTAAATAAAGAAAAGAAATCCAGTAGATATTAAACATAGAAATATAAAGTGCATCTTCCTCTTCACATACAAGTGTCTGCCTCAGGATCCTGGCTCCTCCTCCTCTGTGGTGGTGCACGGTCATGTGACACGTGCTGCCTCTCTGTCGTCAGCTGCAGTTACAGAGAAGTTGGCGAAGCTTAAAAGTTTCTTTGACACATTCTTTCTCTCAAACCAAGCAGCGCCATGGCGGAACTAAGTTTCGTGATCACCATGTCCGTGGTGACTCTGTTCTGGTTGCTTGTCGGAGGAGTAGTTCCGCTGTTTATCCCCAAAGGACCAAACCGAGGGTGAGTTAGTTAGCGCACGTTAGCTTTCAGCTAACTCAGTGTTTATTGAGTATAGCATTTACCACCGTAGCTCTTATTTCATACACCTACTGTGATAAAGCAGTGGTGCTTTTAAAATGAGTGCCTCTGTCTGACTTAAACAACTTTAACATTTAAACCTCGTAAACTAATGATACTTGCTAGTGAGTAAAAGTTTGGGTTAGCTAACGTTAGCTAATGTGCTATTTCCTTTATATTCCAGGGATTCTAACATGTCCTAACAAATCTATTCTTCTCATGCCAACACATTAAGTTACTCATCTCGAGCTTCATATCTGGGAAGTGTCCACACTGCAACTTCCTTTATTTGCCTGTTAGTCACTATCACGAGATCAACATGGCCTGTGTTGGAAGTGAGACGCATATATTCTGTCATTAGATGAGAACTACAGGACTTTTAATAGTACTGATCTTCTCTTGTCTCCACAGAGTCATCGTCACAATGCTGGTGTTAACTTCGGTCTGCTGCTACCTGTTGTAAGTTATCGTCCTGGCTCCATGTTGTTAAAGTCTGTGGTTTTAAATATAATGTATTGTTGCATTATTGTGCATCTACTGCTCATATTTTATTTTTAAAAAAGTCAAGAAGTTATTTGACATCTATCTTAATAATCTACTAATCATTTAAGAAAACTTTGAAGCAAGGAAATATCTTTCTTCTATATCCCAACTTCTAAGATATCACAATCTTATTGTTGAGATAAGAATAAGACCTGTGAATTTGTAACTTTGTGCTCTAGGAAACAAATTTTAAACCCTTCCCCCCTCATTTATTTATTTATTGGTAACACTTATTTGCAGCCCAAGTAATAAGTCTTAATAAGACCCTGCATTTCTACAGTCGGACTCGGACATTGATTCTGTCTAGATGAACTGGTTTCCTCCATTTTAACGTCATGCATTGCAGTGTTAATAAAACAAACCTTGTTTTTTGAGTTAGTACTGTTTTGTGTGTAGTTTTTCTGTCCTGTGATAAAGTATGTATGATGGGTTAGGTGTCATGCTCATGGTGTCATGTTACATGTTAGGTGGACAACAGAGGGCAGCAGAGACAAAGCAGAGTGTTGCAGTGAAGTGAAGAGTCCCTCAGTTTGAGGTTGTGAGGAGTAATAAGCATTATAAATATAGGCCTACATTCAGAATGACCTTTGAGTAAGAGAATAGGAAATGACCTACATCACTAAGCTTTCAGGGATGTGGTTGATCTTACTCTCCTTTCTGTCCAAAAGCTGGTTAATAGCCATCCTGGCTCAGCTGAACCCGCTGTTTGGACCTTCTCTGTCCACGGACACCATCTGGTACCTGAGGTATCACTGGCCTTAAACTACTCTTCCCGGACTCCTGACCATGCAGGTAAACGTCTTCCAATCACTTTTTATGCAGCTTCTCAAAACTGTGTTTAGGTTTAGTGTGCAATTAATATATTTTATTGCTTTTTTTCTAAATCAGTTTATTGTAATGTTTCTCTTCAGGGGACGACCTGATGCTCACTCCATGCAGACTTGATTCCTTCTGAATCGCCTTAAACTCAGATCCCTGTGTGATTATCGAGTGGTGCCTCCACTGGTGCCTTGTACAAAAATGATTCCCAAAGAACTTCTCAGAAGCCTCACTGAATGTGCTTTACTTTGAATGAGATGGAAGTGTCCTTCCCTTGCTGTTGTTTGGTTGTGTGTGATGTGTGTTGTTGATAGAAATGATCTTAACTTTAAATAGCTGTTGTGCAATGTGTTTGCTGTGTCTGTTTATATTGCCGATGGCTGTAATACATGTGATTGTTGTTAATTAATAAAGTAATAATCAACTGTATTGGTGCATTACTGTGTTTTGTTTGGCCTCATTTGAGTGTTGTTTATGCAATCAAACAATTTTCTGTGTGTCTCCTCTTTATGTTGAAGTGTATATTTATGATGATGCATGCATTTTACTTCATTGTTGTTTTTCTATTAACTATTTTTAATGCTATTGGGAGATTTTGGCCGTCGCGGTTCAAATCCGACTTCCTGCTTTCCGTAGCTCGAGCCGGCTACGTTGGCAACATGGCGTCCCCTGATGTCCACGTTCGAATATGTGAACAAGAAATACTGAAATATGACTTGGAAATCAAAGCTCTGATCCAGGTGCGAATGTTTATTTGGTAAGACAGCTCGGTGCTGCGTTAGAACATGTGAGTGTTTCCGCCTGTCAGTCCGCAGAACCGTGGTTTAGCCTGGTAGCCTCCCGGGTTAGCAGCTGCAGTTAGCCGGTGTACAGACGCTCTGAGCCGCAGTGAGGGAGCAGGAGCTCCCGGTGCCTCAGTCTCAGCTCCTCCAGGCAAAACCACTTGTGCTACATGTTTACTAAGTACATGTGTTATACATGTGTGGTCTTTTCTTCCGTAGACAGCTAGTTGGTGCTGAAATGATCAGATCAGAATATGAATTCATTTAAGTCTTATATCAAGTTAAAGTTACAAACATTTCCTGCTTTTAGTTTTTCAAATGTGATGATTCTTTGCTTCGCTGTTTCTATTTCTTTTGCAATGTAACTGCTGTGTGGTTTTGACTTTTATTCAAAACCATGCAGCAAAACATAGATATTCATGTTTTTTTACTCGAATCGTAAAACTAATCGCCATATGAATACATTCTGTGAATATTAAGTATGACCATATTTCCATTTCATGCACTTTATCATTTAAAATCACTTAAAATATACTTTAAACTTAAAAACTTAAAACATTTTTCAACCTGTGAGAGCAACATGAACAGTGCAACATGTTGAGAACGATAACTTCATTTCACATCAACGCAGCATTCATGTGTTTAACTGTTTGTTGTTTGAACATGTCACCAGGATATTAATGAGTGCTCAGGGCCTCAGAACAAGCTGACAGAACTGAACGCAGATGTGAAAAAGAGTTTCCACAATCTCAGACTGAGGATCCAGGTAAGAAACACCTGCAAACATGAATGACAGTAATGCAGCATGAATGACTGAAACTCCATCTGAAGCCCGTCTCTTTACCAGTGAGATATATTTGGGGTTCTAACATGGTGTAGTTTTCAACCAATGTTGGTGCATTAATTATAAAAAAAATATAAATTGTTTTCTGGTGTAAGTTCAGGACAGAACCTCCACACTCTCATATCATTATATTTATGTTCTGTCCTTAACTGACTGAATCAGACTCAGACTTAATGCTGACCACAGGAGCAGACGAGTAGTAATCAATAATCAGTTACTATGCAATTCAATTACATTTTAGACATTTAAATTGTCACTTTTCTGTCATTTGTAATAGATGATAGATTTAGAGATATTAATACATATTTAAAATATTACATACGGATAAATGGCTCAGAAAATGCTTGTATTTTGTTCCTTTGACAGGATTTAGAACAGATGGCGATGGAGCAAGACAAAGAGTCAGGCAAGCAAACGTTGATCAGTCAGGTAGAGGGACACAGAAAACAGATGCTGAGGTAATGTCTGATAGTTACTCATCATTTTGTATTTCTTGATTTATGACTATTTTTGAAATGTTGCACATATTTGTGTTTTTAGTGTTGCATATCTGAGGGTGGATAAACATGTAAAAAAAAAAAAACTTAAAAGTTGTTTTATCAGAATGTGTTTGTTCATTTTTATATATTTTGCAGTAACCAGACAGTTTGGAGGAAAGCTAACCTCGCCAGCAAACTGTCCATAGACATTATGGAAAAGCAGGCACTTCTGAATGGATCAGATGGTGCTGTGAGACAGAGGTGCCCCACATACTTAATTCTTCCATTTTTTTCTTCTTCCAAGAATACATGTTTTGTCACACCTGGGTTCCTTCTGGCTTTTTAGCATAAGAATATGTGGTGTGTATATATAGAAGAAAGATCTATTTCTGTCTCTCATTTTACAGGAAGTTGACCAAAGATGGCCTGGCCCAGACGACCAGCGACATTACAGAAAATCTTATGAGCATCAGTCGGATGATGGCACAGCAGGTTCAGCAGAGCGAGGAGACCAAGACATCACTTGGTAAGTGAAGGCAACAATTAAAGTAGGGAGCATTATTAAAAAATCTAGACTGGCACTCAGTAGAGTGTATACCTCTGACAGTCTCAATAAAGTTAATGGAGCTTCACCATATTACACACACTCATGATATCAGACCCATAAATGTGTCAGATTTTTAAAATCAAGACCCATGAATAATTTCCTGGGATATTGGTGAAAATGTAAAAAAACAAACAAACAAAAAGCCCTGACATGTAAAAGAAAGTGAAAAATAATTCCTGGATCTGCCCCATTGTCCAGATTAGCGTCAAAGTATAATGTGTTCTTTCATGATCCATACCACAGTACAAGTACAAGTACCATAGAAATCCTTTTTGTGGTTTTTGTATAATCCTGTTTACAAACAAACAAACCAACAGAGAGTGGCAAAACAACCATCTTAGTGTAGGTAATTATTCTGTTTCTTAAAATATGATTGTTCACATAGTATTTTTGAACTTAATCTTAAACTAATGCAAGTATTTTTGATGGTAACCTAATTTAATGCACATCCATTTATTTATTATGAAAATGCTTTATGATGAAAACACTTTTCTCCTCCTCTTGAAGCGACTTCCTCCAGGACAATCCAAGAGACCAACGAGGAATTTAAGGCCATGACGGGGACCATCAAGCTCGGGAGAAAACTCATCACCAAGTACAACCGAAGGGAGCTCACTGACAAACTACTCATCTTCCTGGCGTTGGCTCTCTTCTTCGCCACAGTTCTCTACATCCTTAAGAAGAGACTATTCCCCTTCCTGTAGACCAAGGTAACTCCGAGGACACTCTCCCGTAACCACACACACTACGATCCACAGTCGCAGCAAATTATTTAAATAATTCTAAAGGCTTTGTGTCATATTACGCACACATTATTCACTAGTGTCCGCTCACTGGAATGTTGTCTGCTCACTCGGCTGAGCTGTGTGCTGAGGGTGAAATATTGTCCACAAAGTGGAAGATAAACCTCCGCACTCATATCTCCCGGCAGTGTTTTACTTATAAAAAAATATTTTGGTCTACTTTTTTTCATCAAACAAAGAGAATCACTCATGACGGCAGATGTATACGTGACGGCACAAAATGTGTCAGAGGTCTGTCTTTAATTAGTCACACAGTAATGCTGTGCATTGCTTTTAATAAAGTCAGATGTGGGGGGATGGGAGAACCAATATTTTCTTTTAAATGTTCCTGTAAAGCATCCATTACATTTTTTCTTCTCATATTTCCCAATTATGCAAAGGCTACCAAAAATGCGTTTTGTGGACTAGTTTGCTTCAGATTTGTTTAGGAATTAAGTTCAAATGTCAACAGAATCAGTAAGAATATGATTATCAAAACCCTATTGCCACTGTTCATATCAGCTCAACATACTTTTAAGGTCATTAATGTGATGAAGATAATATTATTAAAAAGATTAAGTAGGTTGGGGACAGTGTTGGCCTTATGGATATATTCCTCAGTGACTTGTGCTTTGACCAAACCATTACAGTTCTGACTGTATTTTTATTTAATATCATTAATTCACTGTGCCAGTCATGTTCAAGCTTTTTGTGTGATTGTTAATTATATACTGTATAATTACCTAAAGATATAATTTATTATTACAGTGTAATGAGCTAGTGCTATTTTTGATTATAGAAATATTATTTTTTAATATGTTTCCACACAATCCCATCTACACTCACTCCCTGTATGTGTGTTACAAGCCCAGTTATCACAACGGTACCTTACATGTGCACTTCAGTTCAAACTGTGCCTATATTTATTTGGTTGGCATGCAAACCAAAAAGAAAGCCTCTGTATTTGGTGTAAGAGTCAACACTCTCCAGCATCTCTGCCCATGCTGGAGTGTCTCTGTTCTGCAGCGCAGCACAAAAGCTCAGAGAAGCAGTGGCAGTCATCACGCAGGCTAGAGATAGAGCAGCATGCATCCCTGCCTTTCTTCAGATAAGACCCGGAAAAGCAGATTATTCCGACCCGTTTCCCCTCTCCCTTTCCAGTATGGGTGGAGGTTGAGGTGGGGGATATTTTTAGGGTTGTGTGGAGCTGTTATCTGACATTGCCTTTTCAACACCTCGGAGGAGAGGGTGGCCAGAGGAGCTACATGACCTTGCCACCCTTTCTAAAATCTCCTTGCATTGCTCATATGTTAAATATATGTAAATGCTCTTCAGTATTGATGATCAATAAACACAAAGTCATCTGGCTTGAGATTAGAATGTGTGTCGCGTGTGTTTTTGGGCGAATATTGTTCAAAATGAGATAGAAGACTACAGACTAAGTGTGGAGAGTCCTGAGAGACGCCCAAGCATCTCTTACTCGTGTAAAGTGGTGGCTGTTGGGCAGCGCCGCTTCTTTGCCTGTTCATATAACTGCACACTTAGATGAGGCCTCTGGCTCTCTGTCAAGCAAATTGGACTATTCTTGCATTTAGCACCGTGATAGTGTCAGTCAAGTGTGTGGGTTTGTATCTGGACAAGTGGGTTAAGATCTCAGGGGAGCGAACACGGCAACAAACTAACGGAGCAAAGACGGGAAGCAAACATCGACCAGGAAGTGACTACAGACCAAAGTTTTATATGGAGTTAATTTTACAGCTTTGTTCAGTCACTATTAACCTTTTATCTTTGTGTTTTTACAGCTGAGCTTCAGTCCAGCTAAAATATTCCGATTTCTCAAATGAAACACAATACTGACTCAGCAACTTTGCCAAAGGGTAACTTTTAATAACCAATATTGTCCAAAGTAGATAAAAAATCTTAGATCAGGTCACATCTTGATTGCCCTGTTATTTAAAACGGTGTTGACTCTTTGACATTTACGCAGAAATTCCTCCTACAAATTTGAAGTTCATGTTAATAATAATTATTAAATCCTTTCCAATGAAAAACACCATATTGCAAGTACATCAGGATTTGTAACATTTAGATAGATAAATGTACATTATTAATCTTAATTTGGGGAAAGTATTGAAATTTATTACAAGTAAAGGTCATGGCTCACAGCCCTGTCTGTCCCTGCAGTGACTTTTAAGCACATGTAGCGTGTACATGTGTCTGACAGCGGGTAGTAAAAATGTGTAAACCTTTACCAACCTTTTAACCTCTTTGGAGGATATTGAAGGAAGCTTCCTAACGGCCACTTGAACACTTTCACCAGACACAAACCATATGAGGGGTGTAGGCTCCGTCATACTGATCTATTACCAACTCAACCATTAGAAGAACCACATGCTGGTATTATATTTATATTGTCGAAATTATAATTTACTATTACTGTCATGTTCACATATTCACATTTATATTTATTTAATGGAGGCTAAATGGTTTTTCTAATAGGCCATTGTTGTCTTTTATGTTTTAAGAATTAAGAGCCAATTTCTCAAAGTTTTTAATTTTATATTTTTATTGTAGAAATTATAATAATAACAGTAATCATAATAATGGTCTATATTTTACATAAACTTAATTGCTAAGATTAGGTTGTATTTACTAGAACGACCACATAGGCAACTGTATCTGAGTTTTATTGAAATAAAACATTTTTTACAAAAACATTTAAATAATTTTAATTGCATTTTTTTTACTCTCTCAAAAATGCCTGTTTGTGCGCTAATGCCACGAAAATACATGAAAATATCGCTATTCTGACAAAAACTGGTGCTGAAAACAAAAACTACGAAAAAAGAAGTCATTAAATATAAGAGAAGTTAAATGAACTCCGCCAAATCTCGACACATTTACAAATGCATGCAGTCAAAAGTTAAAGTGTGGTTAATATAACGAGTGATACGTGTTCACCATGTCCTGATGCCATGTAACGAGGACACCCCGGTGCTGGAGGAGAAGCTGTTCTGCACATTATTCAAGTCTCCTGCGCCAAAGTTCATGTAACTCCCGCTGTTGGAGGAACCTTGCACAGTTTGCATCGTGGCTGCAGGATAATTACACGCATAGTTTGTGTTGCAGCCGGGCCCCGTGTAGTTACTGAAGGGTGGGTAGTTGTTGTAAGTGAAATGGTTGATGGGACCCATGCTGTAGGAAGGGTTGTATGTGCCCGTGTCCGCCGCCAAACAGGGCTTCCCGTCCCGCACCAGCACCGGCACCGACACCCTCCTGGGCGGCGGCAGGGACACCATCTCCAGGCTCTGGTCCTGCCGCTGCCGCTTGCACTTGTACCTCCTGTTCTGGAACCAGATCTTCACCTGGGTCGGGGTCAGCTTGAGCACCCCGGCCAGGTGGTCTCTCTCCGGGGCGGACAGGTACCGCTGCTGCTTGAAGCGCCGCTCCAGCTCGTACACCTGCGCCTGGGAGAAGAGCACCCGAGGCTTCCTGCGTCTGCGGGGCTTGGGTCGGTCCGGATCCGCAGTTTTTATGTCCCCCGCGGGCTCGAGAGGAGGACTGAACTCTTCTGATTGAACCAGACAGAGAAAAAAACATGAAAACAAGCTGCAAATGTGACCTTTTAGAGGTTTCTTATAGTTCTAATATATCTACTGTATTCCTTTAGAACCGTTTTTGCCATTAGGGTTATAAAAAACACCAATATTAATAACAAATAATGATAACAGCATCATATAATATAGGCCTGGTTATTGTATTTTATCATATTATATGGTTCTAATGAGGCTGTGGTGCCATTACTGCTAAGTTTGCTGATTCAATTTAATTCCCACCCATAATGTACTCAATGTAAACTCTGGATAAAGACACATATGTTGCATATTATTAGCCGATGCAAGATTTGAACTATACTGGTAATGATTATTTTTCAATATTAAATAGTCTATCAGGTCTGAGAAAAATGTTGATCAACTTTTATTTATACTCTAAAATAGTTACATGTTTTTTTTAGACAAGACATTTGGTTTATTGGAGGTGGTTTTGAGTATAAGTTGTATTCTGGTACACATCGTGTGTAGGCCTTATCACAGGCCCACAAAACAAACAAGCTTGTCCTCTGCCTCAACTCACCTTTTCTGCGTTTCCCCTCAAACGCGTCTGATTTCTCATCCTTGACTATGTCCACATCTAAGAGGGATTTCCCATAAAAGCTGGAGGCAAAGCTGAGAGCACTGCTGCCTCTGCCTGCTCGGGACTCGTGGAGGTCCTCTCCGAACAGCGAGGCGGCGGCGGGAGACGACATGTCCCGGAGAGGCTCCTGCTTCATGCGGGCCAGCATGCAGGAGGAAGAGGAGGAGGAGGTCGGCAGGATGCAGCAGTCCATACGTGAGGAAACGTCCAGAGAAGACGCCATAACGCCATGACTCTGCTCCAAGTTTAATATATCCTTTACAGAGAAGGGAGTGGACGTGCTGGGACTGGGAAACATTGCCAAAAAAAAGGAAAAAACTATTAACCTGTCATATGGACGCAACAGGTCAACAAACTTCTTCTCCCTGCTGGTAATATTTACTGGATTTAAGTATTCGTTTGGTTCACCACACGGACCTTGAGTGAAGTGTGCATTTTGAATGTCAACTCTTGTCTCCAAACTTTGTTTCTTGGCCCCCCTCTCCTGCCGGTGACGCAGGGAGGAGGTGGATGGGTGGATGGGTGGGAGGGAGGGAGGGAGGGAGGGAGGGAGTGGGACCCTCGGAGCCACTGGTACTCACTCCCATTTCATGACGTGAAGTGATGTGTGCTACATGTAAGGCCTGGTGTTACCTAAAGGCCCATATGTGTTAATTAAACCACTGCAAACACATCACATCTTATAGAGAAAATTAAATTCTTACATGTATTCATCATAATTTCCCTCAATGGTTTAACCTTGATGTAGAAATTATTAGATTATTTATTTTATAAATAGGTAGGTACTTTTTCAGCCTTGTAAATTCGTCATTACGCACAATGCAAAAGCACTTTCAGTTAATCCCGCACAGTGAATCATTTTTACGCACATTCTCACATTACAAGGAGAATGATTTATCCAGTGTATCTTATAAATGCTGTGTAAATACACCTGGGGAGCTAGATTTGCATTTTTGAGGGCACCGAGACCCTGACCGTGCGTGTGAGTGTGCGTGCGTTTTGGGTGTCTGTGTGCCCCCTGGCCCAGAGGGGAATCTGAGCAGACAACAGGATGGAACCGTGAACGCATAGAATCTGAAACCAAAGAGCGACACACTCTGCTGTCTGCCTCCGAGAGATTCTGGAGCCACTGTCTGCCTTATCAGGACGTGATAACAGACGACAACAAACCTGTAACCCCCCCCCCCCCCCCCCCCCCAACACACACACACACACACACACACAAACCCTCCCACCCACACTGCAGGTTATCCCACAAAAAGTGTCATATACGACACCCAAGCAAAAACTAATACAAACATACATTTTATCGCTTTTACGCATTTTGATTTTACCATCTTGATGATTTTTTCATTAATTCCAAGACGATCCACCAGCTGCATATTTCAATGGGCTTCACAGAGGTTCTCACTTTCTTTCTCAGCCAAGGACCCCCTGCAAAACAGAAGATATTCCAGGGACCCCTCATGTACGATTTGTCCCTCAGAGTAATTTGACTTTTTTACACTACTACTTCGTTACGTGACAGATATTTGTTATCAAGCCAACACAGAATCATATCATGATCTTTTTAACTGATGAATCTGGAAACATTTCCCCCCCTGGCAGCATGCCACGGCCCCTGGAGGTCCACTGACCCCAGTTTAAAAGCCACAACTTTAGAATATAGCCTAATGAGATGATGTCAACAAAGCATAAGATCAGCATACAGTTTATAGATTACAATAACAACGTGCAAATCATTGCACCGCGCAGCATTAAAGCGGAGACAACCGTGCGCAATGACGCGTTTCCCCCCGGCACGGTTGGCACTCAACCTGCTATTAATGCCTGTGGAGACGGTCACAGGAGACAGACAGTATTATCGTTTGTTTTATCTTCAGCGTTTAGCGCAGCCACGGGGTAAATGGGTCCCCTTGTCTCCGACCCAGCGAGGGTGTTTATAGTTTTAAAGACTATTTGTGCGCGTCGCCAGCTGATGAATGGCCGTAAAATCTTCCCCGGGCGCGCTGAGAGTCAAACACCAGCCCGACTCTCGCTGTAATAATTGGCGAAATAAAGTAAACGCACAGGGAGAGAAACACAAGACATGGGGGGATGTTTTCATCATGATTCATTCCCACTGGCCATGCGAAGTTTGACTGTAATGTTTAGGTGGACTGGGGAGAAAAGTAATTCCAAATTCAAACCATTACCTCATAAATTATCCACCAAATTAAATCCATCTCCACCTCCACCGGATAGTTAACAGCTCTGTCAACTGTAAATTGGACATGACACGTCTGGCATGTGTTTCATATCCTTAATGCTGGGTCCTGCAGCGGCAGCCCGCGCTCCCCTTTGACCTGTCTTTCTGCAGCACATCTCCAACTCAGATAAAGCTCCAGATAAGGCTGCTTAAAAACTTCCGCTGCACGAACGTGTGGGTATTTTGAGGGTTGCGTGTCGGAGTGAGGAGCCCCTCATTGTGCGTGTGTGCGCGTGAGTGTTCACGCGCGTGTGTGGAGTTAGAGAGGGAGACCAACATTGAATTTTTGTGTCTAGTCTAAACTCCAGCTGGACGCCGCATTAAACTGCTGTTCTTCTGTGTCTCTGCCCCGGAGGCCTTCAGGAGATTTACATCCATTACCTGTTTGATAATCAGACCGATTGCGACTTTACAGGCTCATAAGATATAATCGGATAATCCTGTTAAGAATGACACAGCAAACGTTTTACACTTTCTCCACAGGTTAGACCAACTCGTCCTACCTCAATGTAGCTGTGGATCAATCTCCAGATCAACAGCTCTTTGAAACTATATCACAATTCCAGCATTCAAAACTTTGCATTTGCAAAAGTTCAGTAAAACTAATGTTTAAGGTTGGTAAAAGTTTTAACCGAATTACTCCATATAATACTATATATATATATATATATATATATATATATATGTATATATAATCTAACTCTAAATTGGAGAATAACTTCAACTTGCACATAAATATTTGTAATTGATGTAAAATCCAATGTACACATACCTTATTTATATATACATGCATACATCTGAAAATTAAATACTGTGCAGACAACATAATTAACAGAAACTCAATTTAAAAATGTATTGTTTTTATTATTCATTTGACAAATTAATATAGAGAAGCGGTGACATGCTGTGTTTGGACATGCATAGATTCTGGCTGCCATCATCGATGAGTTTTGGGGGTGGTGGGGGTTTTAAAGGGAAGAGTAAATAATCTAGATGGGACAAAATGCGACTGTTTCTTTACCATCCAAGGTTAATCAAGAAAGTAACAAAATACAGCGCAGACTAGTGGACAAAACATTTAGCCTATTTTATTTTATTCTGAAATATGCATAATATTTGCAGACATTGACTTTTTTTTTTTTTTTGGTTTTAAAGAAAATATTAGAAGAACCTAAAAAGAAGAAATCTAATCCAACAATAGTAACACTGACACAAATCATACAGAACTAGAAACACACAGGACAACTCAGCCATTCAAAAAGTCAGTCAGCCTCACAAAAACAGTATTTAGTGTAACACTGTGGACCAATACACTTCTTCAGACCAAAAGTTTTCTATGCCTCATACAGTCCAGATAAGAGCTATGGTGAACTACTGCATTCACACAAAAGAAAATATCCCATAATAGTTCAACTTTAAAACAAATTAATAAAATGTAAAATATTGTCTGATTATTTTTAAAGTTTGGATCCTGTATTTATATGAAGAATTTGGTGAAAACCCAACGTTAGTCTTATCAAAGTATTTTATAATTAACTTGAAAGTAAGACATTTTTAACTAAATAAAACAAAGCTGTTTGCTACTTTGAATAAACTCTATCTGAAGTTCAGTTATTTCCTCTTATTAACCTTTACCACCCACGTGGTCCCATTAAAACAGCAGACATATGCACAGCTCTCGTGTGGCCCAGCAGACCTGTAGCCTGATACAGTGGAAATTCATTTCACCACCTGTTTTTCCACCTTTCTTGTCAAGAGTTTGTTATGTGTTTTATTTCTCACTGGACTTTCTTGTCCCTCACATGTATCAGTTAATGGGCGACAGTCAAATTTGCTCCTGGTCCAAGGTCAGGTCTTGGCAACTGCTCTGTCACACCGTGTCTCCATCTCTGGATGTTTGATATAATATTAGTAACCGGACTGTGATTGATGTGGTTCACTGACTGATGAGTTAAATCCCCTCTCCCCCATTCACCCTCTCTACCACTCCCCTTTGAGTTACACCACCACCATGTGGCTGCAGCAGGAACGCACCCCAACTTCAGCTTTGTCCTTTAACTTTCTCGATTACAATATTTTTATTGTGAAAATGATAATGGTGGAGGTTCTGTTGATGCAGAGATCATTCACTGGTCAGCACTCATGTCAGTGATTGCATGACATGACTGCAGCCACAAGCATCCGCTGAACCGGAGTCAGTTTCAGTCCAACTTGGAAACATGAATATGGCAGCGATGTCGAGTGCCATCTGTCCGTGCATCATTCATCTTGTCTGAGATGGAGGGACTGCCCTCCCCTTCCTCCCTCCTGCCTCTCACAGCCCTCACACACACTCCCCAGGTCATGTTCATAGGCTTGGCAAGGCTTCACATAATCCTGCACTGAGTTCAAGGTGATGCTAGGATCCCTTGGGGACATAAGAGGATGGATCCTACTATGCTCCCATGATTTAGTTTTGTCTACGGCCCACTGCAGCTGATGTATGAGCTCAGAGCTAGGATACTGCTGTATTGTGGCTCATAAGCTGATGAATGGATTTGAAGAGACAGGTTGTGCTATGTTGACATATGCAGACTGGATGTGCAACAAAAAACAGATTCCAAATGTCGAAATCCATATTTTTAAATTGAAGCAGCAGAAATCCATGGGTTAAGGTCCAAAAACTCTGGATTCTGCAGTTCCCATAATGCAACTCAGCAGCATCTTTTTATTAGACTTCATCCATCTGTAAAGTGCTTCATCATTCAAACATCCCTTTACACACCCTGTTTGTAAGAAATGCTGCATTAGGGATCCACAGCCGGACTATGAACCACTCCAGAAAGCAATATGCTACTTCTGTTGATTACTAAATCCAACACAGAGAGACTATAGGCTTCTTTTCTCAGGCGATCTAGATGGAGAACTCTGTCCATTTGTTAAGGACGGTTTAAGCCCTCATGGAGTCTGTTTCTGACAGTTTGGTCAGAAACATGCATGCCAGTAGTCTGCTGGAGGTCATTTTGCAGGACTCTGGCAGTGCTCCACATGTTTTTTCTTGCACAAAGGAGCAGATACCGGTCCTGCTGCTGGGTTGATGCCCTTCTACGGCCCTGGCCAGCTCTCCTTGTGTAACGGCTGGTCTCCTGGTATCTCCTCCATGCTCTTAAGATGTTCTAGCGAACAAACGTATATGGATGTGCCTTCCTGGAGGAGCTGGACTACCTGTCAACCTGACTTTGCTGCAGGTACCGTCTCATGCTACCAGTAGTAACAAGGACACTAGCAGAACAAAGGCTAGAGAAGAATCAGTCAGTAAGGAGAAGGAGAGAGAGCAATCTTATGTGGCCACCACATAAAACATTCTCTTTTTGGGGGGGGGGTTGTCTTGCTTCTGCCTCCATTGCACCTGTTTTAATTCTCATTTGCACCACAATCACTCGTGCTTCCTAAATGGACAGATTGATATCCCTGAAGTTTAACTGACTTGGTGTTGAACTGTGATGATTAAGTGTTCTCTTTTTCGAGCAGTGTATATGTTGTTATGTTGTGTTGCCCATGATGGATTTCAGCTTCACTAATCCTCCTCTAACCCACTACCTCAGTGAGGTCCAGAGATAGTCTCAGACCGAGCTGACCCTCTTTCCCTGTCCCTCTCGGAGCCCCCCCCCCCACCTGAGAGAGACACTACACAGTATCACAGTAAGTACAATTTTATTTAATGGTCCTTACCACCTTTGCACTGCCAATAAATGTGACTGTTATAAATCTAAAAACACCCATTGTCACGTGATTAAGTTGCAGATAGCATCATGTTTTCTATTAAATATCGTGGAGTTATCTTGTGTTCATGTTCTGAATTTGAAATGCCTGCTGTTATTATTCATACATCCCATTTTCTCTTTTAGTAATATATTACCAATTTTCTCTTTTAGTAATATATTACCAATTTTCTCTTTTAGTAATATATTACCAATTTTCTCTTTTATATTAACATATAACCTGTATCGTATCGAGGATTTTGTTTATTGTGTATTTTAGTTTTATTTGGGTTTGGTTTTCATATAAGCCATTACTGGTTTCCCACACATATGTTTACATTTCATTTATGTATTTTCTGTTTTGTGTTGATTAAACTACACAAAAACTTCATTGATTCAACATGATATATATAATTTATCTAGTTTTCTTGTAGGACATTCTAAGTGCTGTTGGACGCCCTCTAGTGACCAGAGGGGTTCTAAGCAGGCACTTAGAGCCAGCTCTGGAATCCTTCCTGTTTATTACTGTAAAACAACAGAAGCATAAAATACCAAACAAACTGAAAACTCTGCATACTGTTGACATCGTGGGTTAATTTCGGGCAACCTGAGCCTTCTCATTTTCTCTTGGAGACGTTCCTACAGCCTGTCGTCTTGTACAGGTCCTCATGACATACTTTCTTTTGCCAGTAGATGTTGCAGACCTTGCAGAGGCAGCTCCTGTGCAGGGCATTGACTTGAGCTGCAAATGGTTGATTGTATTGGGTTTGGTTCAGTGTCAGACCCCCTATGTCCCATTGAAACCATTTGTTTGGACAAAAAATAGTTAGAGTAGGTTGCACATTATGCAAAAGGCTCCTCTCATCAGGTTGCTGTCTAATTTTACTGATGTTTAATGTTCAAGTGTTCAAAACAACACAACTGTAAAACAGATTGAACTGGACAACACAAATGTAAAACACAACTGTACAATTGACAGAACTGTGCAATATAACACAACACAGGTCTGTCTGTTGTGCAGTTGTGTTGTTTTGCACAGTTGGGGTTTAGCTACAAATGTCACTTCCTGAAAAATGTTTCTTGAGCCCTGCTGACATTTTTGTGGGTCTTCTCCAGTCATCTTCTCCTCGACCGCCTTGTATAGTTACACTCTTCACTTATCTTGCAACACAACTCTATTGTGCAGTGACCTACTCTATCTGCCTCTACTCTATAAGGCTTTTGTTGTGTTTGCATACAAATCAGCCACAGGGGGGCAGTGTCATACAATACTTTACTAACTGTCCCTCTAAGTAATCATGTGTGTTTGGACAAAAGTACAAGTATAAAACACAATTGAATATTTTTGTCACACCATGAAATCAGATTTATGTTTGAGATGTACTTTTCTTTTTTCTGCCGTTTCTCTGGCAACCCTTGTTGTCTTGAACACCATAAGCACATGAGACCAACCTACTCATCTACAAATGACTGTCTCTAAAGTGTGTTTATCTGATCTGTTCATTTAAACTCTTCAGCTCTAAATTATACTTGACTGGTGCACTGGGAGATATATAATTTCCCTAATGCTCAGCCTATTTGTAAATATGCAGTCTAACTCTGTGTCCTCCTTTGTCCCCTCTTTAAATACTGGTTTTCATGATCATGAGCTCATCATACCAGAGTGCTTCAGTGACCGAGCACCGACTATGTGCCCTGAGGTTTGCAGCGTCTCTCCGCGAGCCTGCTTGTGCTGTATCAGCTGCCGTCGCTTTATGGCCCTTAATTCAGCCAGCCTTTCCCCGAGCCCATTTAACATGCTGACTGCTCTGTTTTCCATGCAATTGGAGTTGACCAAGAAATGAGGTAAGAGCATTGCTAATAGGCTAAATGACCAACATTGTAATAAGGCGAAGCCGGAGCAGCTTGATTACCACAGTTGGCCCGATGGATAATTCATGTGGAGACAAAGGTGACGTGGAAAGAGCACTGGTCTCTGCACGTCTCCGCTCAAGGATGAGCCCTCTGCCACCCATCAGGTTCGCTCCCTCCCTCTCTCCCTCACACTAAGACACATTCACACACACACAGTTGTGTCTCCATCACTTCAGAGGACATTGCATTGACTTACATTCATTTCCTGTCGACTTACTTTAACCATATCCATAGTTACTACTTGTCTAACCCTGACCTTTACTCTAACCTTATCTTAACACTAACCTTAACCAAACCTAAATCTAAACCTCCCCTAAACCTAAAACAAACCTAACCTATCCTGACCTAACCTTAACATAAGCTAAACCTAAATTTAACCAAACCTTGACTTAAACCTATCCTTAACTTAAAGATCACCTTAACTTAAACCTAATATAGATAGGTCCCCACAACATGAGTAATACCTAGACCTCACAGACACACACACACAGACACACACACACACACACACACTGTCAGCTGTGATGTACACATATGCATATTGCCAGGGAGCCCACCACATCCTTGGCATCACTATGAGTGGCTCGTGTGCATAAACTCTGTTGGTACACAAACACACACACACACAAACTCGTAATTCAGTTACTCTGAATCCATTTTCAGTAACTGTCATTGTGTGGTGAGTTGTGCAGCATTTAGAGCATCAATCATTGTGTCGTCATCTTGGCATCGAGATCCTGGCTGGGCAGATTGGACACTGCTGCATCCAACTCCAGGCCATTAGCAGGTGAAACATAGCTGATTATGATGCTGCTCTGTAAGTGCTTCTCTCTGCTCTCTCTGACCTGAGCCACCAAGTCACTGACACAAACACAAGGCTGCATATACTGCGTGTGTGTGTGTGTGTGTGTGTGTGTGTGTGTGTGTGTGTGTGTGTGTGTGTGTGTGTGTGTGTGTGTGTGTGTGTGTGTGTGTGTGTGTGTGTGTGTGTGTGTGTGTGTGTGTGTGTGTGTGGTCCAGGTATTACTCATGTTGTGGGGACCTATAGCTGTTTCGATAGTAACATAATTAGACAGAGATAAGAGACAGGGTTGGGTTTAGGTTATATTTAGGTTAAGGTTAGGTTTAGGTTAAGTTTACATTTAGGTAAAAGTAAGGATTAGGTTTAGATTATGTCAAGTTTAGGTTTAGTTTCAAGGTAGGGTAAGGGTTAGGTTTAGGGTAAAGTTAGGGTAAGGGTTAGGTAAAGGTTAAAGTTGGGTTTAGGTTAAAGTTAGGGTTAGGTGTAGGTCAGGGTTATGTTAACTTTACGTGAAAGTTAGGGTAAGGGCTAGGTTTAGGTATAGGTAAAGAACACAGTGTGAAAAAAATCAATATAATGTCCTGAAGTCATGGAGTTAGTGTGTGTGTGTGTGTGTGTGTGTGTGTGCGTGCATCTGTGTGTGCGTCTGTGTGTGTGTCTGTGAGACAGTATGTTAATGTGCTCCCTTTTCCTGTCTTCCCTCATGGCCTGTCTCTCCCTCTCTAATGGGGACGGTATGAGAAGAGAGCTTGTGCTCTGTCTGGACTTTCTAATTGCCCCTGCCACAGAGGCCTGATACAGCAAGACCCTGTGTTCCCAGCAGGTCAGGCGTGTGTGTGTGTGTGTGTGTGTGTGTGTGTGTGTGTGTGTGTGTGTGTGTGTGTGTGTGTGTGTGTGTGCGTGTGTGCGTGCACACACACGTGCGCATGTGTTTGAGTGTGCGCGTGCGTGCGCAGAGACTTGGGCAGACAGAATCATCACTCAGGTGGTGTTCCCTTGGCTCCACCACACAAATTCAGGCCCCACATAGAGAACACCATTCATTATAAATATCAGAGCTACAGGAGCGGAGTGCTAGCGGTGGGAAGAGATACTGGAGAGGGAGGAGGAGGTGAAGGAGGAGGAGGGGTCAGGACAGATAGATGAGCGAGAGTGGAGGAGTGCAGCACAGGTACATGTTAGATATTTGTAAGGTGACATTTTAAGAAATTCTACAGGACGTTTAAGTGTCTTAATCAACCCACTTTTGTTCATAGCACACACACACACACACACACACACACACACACACACACACACACACACACACACACACACACACACACACACACAAACACACACACAGGTATGCAGCTCCATCTTATCCGAGCACATAATCTTCCTGCAGCCCTCAGGCCCTGTGCTATACTGCCAGGCCAGGTTATGAAATCCACCCAGGGCCAGGTTACAAAAATCCTCTCTGTGGCATCTGCCAGGGAAGGCAGCTCTGTGTTGACAGATGGGCACAGCATTCCTGGGCCCCGGGCCTCGCCAGTGCACTGCCAGAAGCTGCACTGAAGGAGCCATGGAGAGGCTGACTGGCATTTCTTTACACCTATGTGCTTCATTTCTGTGGCAACCTCGAGGCACGTACAACATGAGTTACATTCCCTGAATGCTGCTCCTTCAAAACTGACACGAAGGGGCAGTGATGGATGCTACCGGGGAATGGATAGGGTAGTGACGGGTGTGGATCAAGGTACTGTATATGTCTGATTTAATTTAAACGGGACAGTAGCTGTGGGGGTCATCCTGATTTGGCAGAATCGGTGAGATCACAGAACTTGTCCAGTGACTTCTTTGCTCTTTTCAGTCACTTGCATCATCAAGTTGACACTGATCTGAGTGTTTCTCGCAGGTTACCTCCACAGCTGAGGCAGGCTCAGTCCCTTGCTGTCAAGGCGAGGATGAAAAGCTTGACCCCTTCCCCCAGCCTCATGCTGCTTCCACAGGGATAGTGTTTTACATGATGAAGGTGAGTGGAATGCCAGCGCAGCTCCTGTCGGCCCCGTGCTCATCTCGCTCAGGGTCCCCAGTTCTCTGCCCTATCTACCACTGACCACCTGCTCCAACTCCGTCCCATAACCAGGTCACACTAATGAAACCTGCATGTGGCCACTAAGCAGCCACTCAGACAGTGCACACACACAAAATGGAAACGCACACGTTTATGAGGGCAAATCTAGCCTTTTTATAAAATAACTCTTTTTCTGTGGAAGTCAAAGCATTTTCTTGTGTTTTCACGTTTAAAAAATGTACAGTACGTTATATTCTGCGATTCAGCAGAACATTTGGAACACAAATATAACTTTGGCATGACTGAACTTAATAGGCTGGCATTCTGCAAAACCATGCCACATTCTCCGCAATCACCACTCTTTAACATCTAGCACTGCGCGGACACAATGTTCCAAGACGCAGTGTGCAGGGGGGTGCCCTGCCAACTCCTCCGACAGTGAGAGATTACAGTGATTACTCCTAAAGCAATCTCACTATGGACTGATGTATGCACGGGGGTCAGGGAAGGGGGTGATGATTGAAAGGGGGGGGGCATTGGCAAGTTTCACAGCTGAGAACAAAAAAGACCAGCAAACGTGAGTGAGCTGTTGACCTCGAAATCACTGTTAAAACACAGTGTCCTCATTTGGTAATTATCCTCCTCCAGAGATGAGGTCAGGCTGAAAATCAGTTGAAAACAAAGTGGGATGATAATGGCAGCGGTGACGACGAGGGCGAGAGGAGGAGAGGACATGGCAGGGTGAAAATGAGAGGGAGAGGAGTGTGGTGGAGCTCGCTGCTTGGTGTGAGTGAGCATGGGAAATGCGTGGGACCTCTGGACCATCACGGCTCCAAGTGGATCTGTTTGGTGACTGACACACACGAACAGACGTACATGTATGCATGGGCACACAGCCATTCATTCCCTTTGGCTTTGCCCTATGGCTGTAGCACACCATCTAAGCTACTCACCTGCACCTTCAAAATCAAAATCTTTATGTAAAATGTGCAAAAATGAGCTCAAATCAAAATCTCAATTTGTTGTGCATCTCTTCATTTAAGTAACGAAATCCCATGAGTTGTTTGTGCTCTGCATTCTCTGTGTGATTCCTTTCACTTGTCGAAGTGATGCAAAAACCAGTGCTGCCTGAATTGCACCAGCAGAGGGCAAAATCTGGTCAGAAACTATAATGGAGGGCCTCTTAAACTCACGTGCATGTACACACACACACACACACTCACACACACACACACACACACATGTGCCTGCACCCCATTATTCGACACACACAGGCCCCACTATGTTAACATTTGCATTCTTTCACCCGTGGTGACATACAGTATATACAACTCACAGCGTGAACAGTTTATATTTCTGTTGAGCATATAGATCGGGCTGTATAGCAGACGATCGGAGCTAAGAATAACCTCCCTCAACTGAAATGCAAAGATTGGCCCTTAAAGCCTAATCTGAGTTTAATCAAATATCAGCTAAAAAGTGATGAACTGGTCCCTGAATTCATTTTAGTGTCACACACAGGTAGCTGCCCTCTGTTAGCTGTGAGGTCTTCACGCTGACTCCCCCATGAGCTCACCTCATGCTGAATTATGAGTCTCTGGAGTGTGTCTTGGTTGGAGCACAAACTCTGGCAGGATTCAGCATGATGCGGTTGTTTCTCATGTCTTGGTTATTTTTATGGCTGAGGTGGTGGTGGTGGTGGTGGTGGAGCCGTTGGGAGGTGTGATTACCCTTCGAAACTAGTCAACGCAACTGAAGCTCCCTGCGATGGCCGGCGCAGGGAGCTGCTCCGTGCATCCAGGTCTGACGGAGAAAGGCTGGCGAAGGGCGGTTGTGTGAACGACCACATGTTATTACGCAGCATTTACTGTACGCTGCAGCTCCATCGAAGCGAGACAACGCCTACGCCTGTGCAGCTTCTTTTTTTTTTTAATGCTACGTTTTTATGTTTCATATGCGTCTGTGCAGAGAAGCTAGCCATAGGTGGTTTAGGTCAGCTGTTGTCAAGCCCATGCTGAGGGCTGAGGGAAACGGAGCCGCTCAGGGCCATGACGTCTGCTGTTACTGCATGCGTGTGCACTTTTATACGGCTTTAATTACAGACTGCGAACACAGACAGACTTGTTTATTCTGCTGCGTAGTATACACTGAGGCCTGGTTGGCACCACAAACACACGTGTGTCCCCCCCCTCCACCACCACCACCACCACCACCCACATCTACACACACACACACACTCTGCTTTGTAGTAGTAAAAGTATCTATCCTGGACAGCGCAGCAGGTTGTACCTGCCAGTTGAATGAGTCACTTGTGTTTTATGTCCATTAATTTAGTCATTTATGGATATCTGAGAGCAGGACATCACCACAAACAGGCAACATTCACTGACATTAAAAAGTTCTTCTTTTTACCACGTTTCTGTGAGAGAGATCACGTTTCTTTCTACTCTGCAGGCATTTAGCAATTCAAACTGAATTATTCTAAGCACCAAACGTGAAGTTGTGTTCGAATTCCCTCAGCTTAAACAAACTATCTCAAGCTATTTAAAGGGCATCAGTCTAACATAGGCTGCTTTATTTTGAGTGGACCCAGAAGGTATAAATAGACTTTAAGGAGTGCAACAAGCGAATGCTTCATGTGAAATGGCTGGGGTTACATCATTGCCTGTGAGAGTGAAGTTCTGGAGAGGCGCTGGGCTCTCCGGGCCAGCTATTATGGTTTGTACTAATGTTCTGGTTTCAAAATCCAAACATTCTAAGAGCTGTTATTTGCTCTCTTTTTCCCTTTTACTCAGTAATTCTGCTCCTTTTTTTCAGCTGAGCAAAGCTGTCAACAGAGAGGAGAAGCAGCTTCAAGTGGGAGACAGAGAAGCGATGGAGGCGGAGGAGGAGGGGAAGAGAGAGATGGGAAGAAAAGATTTGGATGGAGAGAACTGAGGAAAAGTTAAACAACACAAACAGAATTGACTTTCAAGTTTGTAAACTGTATCACCTGTAACAAATCTTAAACGCTTCATGTTTTCTGCACACATCCCTTCCTACATGCTATATGGACAATATTCATGCAAGGATTAGGGGATGAAAACAACTGGGTACTATTCCTCTATTTTCTGGCATGCTCTTCTCTTCCCAACCCCTCGAACAGCAAGGTGTATCTCTGCTCAGACAGTCTGAGGAGGCTGCTGGTTAAAAGGCAGTGTCCACCATGTGGTTGGCACGCGGCAAGTCATCATTATTGTTGCCCTCAGCCGTTGCTACATAAATGACTTTTATAAGTGAATCACTGTTGCTGTGAGCCGTTCCAACTGGTAGCTAAATCGCAAGACAAGCCAGTGTCTCCCATCATGCATCTCTCCTGCATTCATCCCCGTCAGTGACAGAGCCTGCTCTTTTTCAAACGCAGTAAAGTATTAGAGCTGAATCAGCATATTCTCACGCCAGACTTGTGTCTCTAAGTTGGCTCACTGGCATGTCATTCTGTAAGATGTCTGGTATTTGAAAAGAGAAAGAGCTTTTCAAATTGAAGTGCAGCGATAATGACATGACAACTTAATTTGTAGTGGGGTCGTCCATGATATCAGTCTCCATGTGATATATGAGACACAGCTGGGATGTGTTCCAGTTGCAATCTATATGCTGTTTTTCTTTGTGACCATGTGGTGCATTCACACTACAGAGATAACTGGATAAATGAACTTCAAATCGTTACACTCAATGTGGACAGACAGTCCCACAATGCAATGCAAAACTGAAACCACGACTCATAAATAATGAATAATAAATCATTCCAGACATATTTTTACAAATATTTTTTCAAATTCTTTGTACACTGACCACCAACCACAAAAGCAGTACACACAATTACATAGTTCACGTGAACGTTTTGTTAAAAAGAATGGACTTGGCAGTTAATAACAACATTTGTGGAAGTCACTTCTTTGTTGAGAGTTTGCTAAAAATATCTGACTCTCTATCTTAAGAATTAATCTGCAGCTGGCAGCCGATTAGCTTTGCTTAGCATTAAGGTAGAAAACAGCTAGCCTGGCTGTGACTAGCAGTGACTATCCTTGCTCTAGTGGCATCTAGCGGTGAGTTTGCAAATTGCAGCAAACTGAGGGCCCCACAGCTTGCCTGCCTCTTCCAAACATTGTTGGAGACCTTATAGTGGCCTTTACAGTTATCATAAAAATGCTAAATACCATCTTAAGAGTCACGGTGATGCAACATGTGGGGCTCCATGAAAGAGGGCCGATGACCTAAGCGATTGTAAAGGGCTCATTCTATTCCATTTCTGCTGATACTTAACCACATCTGAGTTCACTGCGGCAAGTCAACAGTAGTTGTGCTCAAAATCTTCCCATAGCCTAATGTTTTTACATTTTAATTTCCATATGAATTAAACTAACTGGATATAATTTAATAATCAGTGAGCATATGGCTCATTTATGCTGCCGTTACATACAAAAAGAGAAACGTCAGCTTCAACATAACTTCATTGCACTCATACTTCGATGCGTCTTTTTACGTTGGCAATATTTGTTGAGCATTGCATCCACTAGAGCGCAGTGCAGAGTCAAGAGCGTAAGATAACAGGAAACATGGTGATGGTGGAGGAAGTTGTGATAAAGTACCTGTAGAGAGGAAAAAAGCGATGATCTGTGAGGTCATAGATGCCTGTAGTTTCTCACCGACTCACAAAGTCACTCCTCAAAAGGTTCTGTGATTGTTGAAATGTTGTTCTTGTGTCCCACAGTTGTCTTACTTGAGCTAGTGGCTACACTGCCCCCATGATTTCAGATGGTACTGCTCATCCTTTCGTGTATATCTGTGAGCTGTCAGAAGACAGGAACAAATACGGGAATAACTTCGAGAACATATGAGCCTTTAGAGGTGCTGGTTGCTAGTTGTTGCCTCAGTTTCCAGTCTTTATGCTAAGCTAAGATAACCTACTGGCTCCAGCAACATTTAAAATATGCATGATGCTGGTATTGATGTATTTATCTAACTCTCATCAAGAACAAGAAGTGCATTTCCAGAAAAGATGAACAATCGCTCATATGTCTTTCCTTGTAATAGTGATCGTCCATCCCACCTGTAACTACAGTGGTGTTAGACAATCAGTTGTTCCAGTGTTAGCAGAAATTAAAGACCACAGTCATTAAGCTGTGACCGCAATTAATCAACAAAGCTGCTGGACACTCTGTGATTGTACAAACAGTCCCTGTGATATTATGACGAATGGTCTGTAAGCTGAAGGAAAGTCAAATTACCTCTGGGTCATTGGGAAATTTATTGGAGCACAATGTGTCGAAGCTTCATACAAATGGCACGTCCCTGTCCCAAAGAGAGAGTCTAGTTGATTACCAAGACAAATGTTGGAAAATAGTTTTTAGACAATTGGTCTTTCACCAAGCTGGCAAAGGCATGTTTTTCAATGGGCCGCCATTAATTCATTGACACAAGTCATGTTTTCTTAAACTACAATTACGTTGCAATTGCAAATTGCTGTTCTTTACATGCGATTGGTCAGAGCTGCAAAACTGTCCCAACGTTTTCTTAAAAACTCCTTCTCTTTGCGGATCCATTTAAAAAGTTCTGCTATAGTGGATCCAACACTCCCAGTGGAATCCACATCTAAACAATGAACAATGAATACATTAACTATCTTAATAGAAAATAGTAAAGCTTTAGCTGGAAGCCTGATTGTGGATGTCAGAGTGTTCCAGATGCTTGATTGCAGTTCCAGAGAAAACAACTCTTGAGTAGACTAATTGTCCTGCCTTCTCATTACCCCCCCCAGTGATACATTTCCCAAAAGGGAGACGGAGAGAAGAGTGTTGCCTGGAAAAAAATATCTGGTTAATCGGTCTGTCTTCTTCAAAGAATGTCTAATTCAGATCCGACACTAACAGAAATATTCATGAATGAGACAAAAAGATAAAGATGGAACACAGGAATTGAGGGCTCATTGTTTCTCTGTTATCATTTCTCAGGCAAGGAACTAAAGTCATCTAACCCAGGGCACATGCTGCAAGAGGCACAGAGGGAGTGTCTGGCATGGTTGGCACAGTGCCGTGGTCTGTGCTTCCTGGTGAATGCCACTCATTTCTGTGTGAAGCTGAGGCTGTCGCCACATAGACAGCTGGTTTGCAAGCTCCACAGGCCTGCGGGAGCACAACCCACCACATCCTTTCACACCGTCAATGAGTCTGTGCGTAATGCCCATAGATCTGCATCAGTTTACCCTCTCTAAATCACTATCAAAGATGTTTGTCTGGAGACCATGAAACTGACCTTAGGCCAGTGCCTGGAAACAAAATGACACCCTCCAGGCGTTCCACATCAGTGCAACAGGACCCTGTCCTGAGTTACATGAGCCTGCTTTCAATCAGCACACATCAGACTGTATATCAGGTCTAATTAGTGAACGTGGGCCTGCAGCACAGAGCTTGGTGTAAGACATGAGCTTTTCGTGCACAGTGAGCTGTCCCCGGCACGGCACAGCCAGACCCGAATGCGTATACGGTTTTTCATTGCGTGGGATGTGACGCACAACTTTTATGGACTCGCAATTTCTCATCTTAGCAGCACATGTGTCACAGTCTGAATAAGATTCCACAACAACTGGATCAAAAAACATCGGAAACACAGACATCCATATCTTTGCCGCCCCCGCACACACGGCGTGGTGCTCACCAGTGCCAAATGTCTCACAAATCCTTCAAGAGGGTTTGGATTTAAGCCTTGAAAGATAACAGAGGGCTGGAGGGGAGAAAGGTTGCAGAGAAAAGTTCCTATCATGCAACATGGTAAGAGGCCTGAGGGTAATGTTCAAGGGCATGTGCGGTGATAAAATGATGAGTTTGCAGAAGGAAAATTACAAAAGATAATAAGAAAAAAAATATTATAGACGTCCTTCTTTGGATTAGAATAGACACAATGTAGTTTTCCACAATAAAGATGGTTTTATCAGAAGTTTAGTTGATTTTCATGTCCCCTTAAACTTTATTTGACTATAAGATAAATCAATATTTTTACATCAGTAATAGATGACATGACTGTGTGGTGGGAAATTGGGTGCACTGCTCATATGGCCAAAGGCACCGGAAACTATAACCCGTCTGTTTAGCATCTTGCAGTTCTTTGTTGTAATATTGTTGTTATACATTTTTGTTTTATGGTCCAAGACCTTAGAGTTTTGGTTTACTCGCACACCACTGTCATGAACTTGTGAGCAGCTGCAGCAGGCAGATGTTTTCAGCACTAAAGCTCTGATAAAGTCAATAAACACTACCTGCCCAGAACCAAACCAAAGATATGCAACGTTAGCAACTTGCTGAAGAACACAGTGATGTTTTTTGCAGTTAAATGAGATGAGAACCACAACAGAGTTGAAAGGAGAATGAGTCTTAGACCAATGTTCATCAGGTGAACACACACTCAAACTCCAGATGATGTCTGTCTGTCTCTAAACAAGCTCACATTCTATCGTTTACTATAAAAAAGAATTCTGGATGATATTGCAATGTTGTGTCAATAGTTTGTTCTGTTGCCCCCGAAGGGCCAAAAAGTACACTATATTAAAGATGTTTCATAATAATTCATTTAGCTTAAAGGAGTGGTGACAGCACAATAGGGAAGTGTTGGTATATTTGTGTGTGTGTGTTTGGGTCCATTTTTTAACCCAACCGTTGCCACTCTGAGTGTTTGTGTATGTTGCTGGCTTGATGCTGGCCTGAGGGCAGAGATTGACTGGGCTGCGTGGCTTTATTGGGAAAATTAGGGTAAGTGTTGTGGTGGGGAGTATGTGGGTGGAGGAGGAGGGGTCACTGACAGGAGAATTTACTTACTGGCCCTCGGGAGACGTTCCTCAGTTACGTTGTGGTTGTTGAAAAACTAATCCTTGCAGTAAATCATGACATTATATATCCACACAGCTAAAATTATCCTGTGAAGGTCAGGCAGAAATTGTGACCAGGGTTTGGCTGTGCTCAGACAAAGTGATCCAGCAGCAGACAAACATCCAGACAAACATAGTTCTATCACTCTGGCAGCTTTTGCACAGCTCCCTGACAATGTCCAAACATTGCAATTTCAATTTGCACGCCCTGAATCATTACACAAAATGCAGGTATTTTAGGTAGGCCGAAATTGTTTTATTATTTTTAACACAGTAATTGCAAGGAAAATGGTCTTAATTGTAACCCCAGCCTCTGAAATAAACAAGGCTGAAAAATGAAAGTGGTGATTATGGTTTCCCTGGGCCTGATGTGGGATTTGTGATGCTGCTGCCAACAGCGTTTTCATGTCACTGTTTCGAGTTCCTGCCCAATATAGACACACTGAATCACTCATCAGAACACATGCCTTAATGGAGGACAGTTCGATGGCCCAGTCCGGCCCGGTACTGGAGAGATGCTGAAACTATCCACCCCAGTCGCTCCTGCCTCTAGTGAATGTTCCATATGCCATACCCTCCGACATTATCCGTAACCCTGTGATGAATGGTGGAAAAACTGGATTTGACAAATAATATCTATCAGTGCTCTTTCCCAGAAAACAGTTAAATCGTTACCCAAAGAAATGTATAAATGTCACTATAACATACAGGACAGATTTGAGTGCTTCTGTTTGAATAATGTTAAAAGCCTGCAATATGATTCGATATCTGTGCCAGAGCTCAGCAAGAGGTCAAAGCCAGCAGTCTGAGACCTCTGCTTCTCCTGATTTACATTTCACTACCTTTAGCAGATGCTCCCTCCACTGCATATGCTTTTTTGTGAAGAATTAGACTATACTGCATAATATAGGCATTAACTGCGGTGCCATTTGATATAAGTAGTTGCTAAAGATGTTTGTTAATGGCTACATATACTGAGCTGCCAATCTGCCAGTTAAGCCTGTGTCGTGGCAGCGTGGATTGTAGGGCAGAGGTGAGGGTGTGACCTTTTTCTGCATAGACTTGATTCTTGCTGCCTCAGCTTGGCTTTCGCCCAATGGATGCCCCAGCCATTTTGCTATCATGCCAGTGTTGTGCTTGGCCAGACATTAGAAGAACTGAGGTGTTGGCATCAACCTTCAAACACACACTTACACGCATATGCACACACACACACACACTCACTCACAATGCCCTGAGGGGCCCTAATCTGTCACACTCAGGTACAATGATTTAAGACCAAAATTAGGTTTGAATCTGGCTTCTGTCAGTTTTCGCTTGTTTAAGGATGATTTGCTGACTGATGCGGTCGCCCAGGATCCAGGCTGGTGGAAAAAAAAACACACACACACACACACACAAATGCAGACCCTTAAAGCCTCCATGGTTTTGCTTTGTAATCAGGCTTAGGTGAAAAAATGCTATGTTGTTACAACATAGTTCTAGATATATCAAAGGAATATGGCATTAATTAATTAATAATTATCTTTATTGACTTCTCAGAATTGAATTAGAAGATTGATACTATTCTAAATAACACTATCTGTGGAGCTGAGCCAGGAAGCTGTTAGCTCAGCTTAGCATTAAGACTGGAGGGGGGGGGACTGTAGAGAATTGGGTCTGGACTTTCTCCCTTCACAACGCAGCGAGGGGTCCTCTGCCCAGACCCGTTCACAGAAGCAACAGGTTCTCCGCAGGATTCAGGTGAGGAGTGGTGCAGTAGGCAGAGGCCGGAAGTAATGTAGAAATTTGTCTGCGAACAAAGATGATTTTGTTAACATCATATCAACATGTCTCACTACAAACTCTCTTGACATCTTTGTGGATGTCCGCTATGTCTACAGCATCTCTTTTTCATGCAGAGATATTTGTTTTCTTTCGTTTGTGTTTTATTTTCGTGTCTCCACCGCCCCCCCATCATTCTCAACTATAAATATATAACTATGAATATAATCCTTTATAAGTGGTTGCACATTCACCAAATGTCTGTTAGCTTGTCACCTGCATCACCTTCCTAATCCAACATTCCTCCAACATTTTTTCCTCAGGAGTAATTAACAGTAACTGTGATAATAAAATTGGCATCTTGGCAAATCCTTGAATAGCCGGTGGCAGCTTATCTGCCACAACAGGAGCTACCTCAGCTAACCCTCTCTCAGCTTGTCTCCCTCTTACACGGGCACATTTTCACAACATATATCCCTGCAGCTGCACAAACACACTCATGCATGCATGCACACACATTATTAAGCTAATTTGAAGCCTATATCAAGCCTTTAAAGAGATTGGAGCTGCTCACCCAAGCTGAGGACGAGGTTCATCCTATGGAGATATTTGAATGAGGGAACACTGATCTACATAAGCCAGTAAGCAGGAGGGCATTAGACATTACCTCAGTTCATCCCACACACTTCAAACCGTGTCACTGTCTTTCTCTCCCTCAATCTTTGTCAAAGCTTTTTGGCTGCACTGTGAAAACTAGTCATGATTTTGGCTGTGGGTTCGCCATCCATTCCCTTCGCTTTCATCTCCTTCCCTAACCTGGGTTCCACCTTTTATCTGTCAGAACGGCATCAATGATGAAGAAAGACAAAATGAAAGTTGAACAGCATCTTGGCTCATCCACACGAGAGGCAGCTGGCTAAATACCCCCTGTGGGCACTTCGTCAGACCATATAAAACTAGCCTAATGACAGTTCTGGAGTCAGCTCAAGCATCAACATCAGTCTTACCGCTAATGGTTTGTGACTGGCCAGAGTGTAACCTAATTTTTACCACCAACTTTACAGCACCATCACAGTCACAGTCTCTTTGAAAAGATTCACTCCCCTGGTGCTAAAGTTTTTAGTGATGTATGATATATTGTATTATTGTGGAACATGTGTGTATGCATGTGTGAATATGCATATATCCACATTTGTGTGTGTGTGTGTGTGTGTGTGTGCGTGCGTGTGTGCGCAGAGGGACGGGAAAGCTTGCAACATCTTGGCACAACCTCCATGAATGCCATTCAAACAAAAGTGTTCTGACACCAGACATGAAGAATAAGCAAGACTTTGGTTTCTCTGACTGTCTGTTGTCACTTGAGGTTTTTAAACACGCTTTCAGCTCCCAGGATGGACAGAATCCATTCCAAGCTCGAACACAGAAGGCTTTTGACTGTGCTTTAAGTTTTATACAGTGCTCCTGTAATGGTGTGGTAAAATCATTTTGATTTAGAAGCTCCAAAGGAAAGGGCAGGATTGAGTCAGGATAGCTCCACAGAGAAGAAGTCAGACTTTTCTTTTGTAATTCCAATACAATATCTGTTCATCACAGAATGAAAGGAATTATGGAGTCATATACAAAGTCTAAACAGGCAAAATTTAGTTTCAAATAACTTTTCATAACTTGGATAATTACTTTGTCATGCCCACATGTAAGTTAGGCAACATCTTTGGGGCGGCTGTGTCCTTGGACAAGTTACTCAACCCACAAATTGAGTATGAATGATATGTGATTAAAAAAAATTGCTGTGTATGGCAGTGTTGAATGAATGTGTGTGAATGGTTGACTGTGTTTGTAGTGTAAAGTGCTTGGAGGATTGGTAAGACGAGATAAGTGTATAACTTCAGTCCATTTACCATTTTCATGACACTGCTTGCTAAATGAAACAAATTGAAAAATTACACTCTCCATAATCTCACTTCAGGTGGTCCCCATTTTGGCCTTGTTTTCCATCTTACCAGGAGTTAGATGGGAGGGTTGGCATTAATTACCAGTCAGACACTGCATGTTTATCCAAACAGGACCGAATACTTCTCTCTGTAATACACAAGTTGTCATATTTGCATTATGTATAGCTGGTGGTTAACATTAGTAGCTTTGCCTCCATTCTGGAATAAATTGGGGTTGACTCATTAGTTTTGAATTGGAGAATGTGTGAACCCGATGACTTCATAGTGTGGTCCGAACCTCTGCAGTGTGGCATCATAAGGATGGACAATGCATCTCCACTTTCTCTCACTATCCAGAAATGGTTCCAAAATATCCCAGATACAAACAGCGCCATCTTGTACTATTCTTTGTAATTGTAATTGGATGGAGCTGTGGTCGCAAGTTCTCGCCGATACACGTGCTTGACCAACTGTCAGACTCAGCTGTCAATCATGATGTCTTTGGATGTCGAATTGAAACCAAACTTACCGGAAAAGTTAGCACTTGAACAAACATCAGTGTGATAACCTAAAAACCTAAAATTGATTTATAAGTGTAGTTTGACCTTTCAGTAAGATTCATGTCCCATTCCATAACACAGAGGAGGTAGGATTTATGACCTATGCTGCAGCCTCCCAGCAGGTGGTGATCCTGAAACTTTGGCTTTACTTTTGAGGAACTGTTGAGTTTACTCTCTATAGGTGTGGCGTGCAGTCAGTGGGCTAACACAGAGCTAGCTATCCAATGAATCAGGAATGTATTTGCAATCATAAACCTTCTATAGACAGCAGTTGCCTAATTTGTTATTAAAGCTTTTAACATTTAGGGATATTTACTACTACCACCACCTTTAAAGACTATTAATACTGTGACAGTGTGGGTAACATTGTTATGGTAACTGCTGTGTTATATTTACTGTGCATGGACTGTTTAGATGTTTACGTTTAGTTAAAATATTGCAGTTACTAAGTTTTACAGGATGTCATTCAGCATGGTGGAAGTCAGCTTCCTATTTTGTCGTTGGCTTCCCCCATAGTAATGCGTATAAACTGTCCATGAATAAAATAAATGTTTATTAGCACAAAAACATGATGTAAATGCAAAAGGGGGCTTTACAGAGCTAACCATCAACAACTATATATTAAGATGGAAAACATGAACACTACCAAAATGAAACCAAAACTCAATTGTGCCTCTAGTGGCTGGCTGCAGTATAGGCCATAAATTCCACCCCCCTTGAGATTGGCTCTGACAATAGCTGAGATTGGTTTATGATTGGTCAGCTGGGTATATGGGCAGGAATTCAACAACACAAGTTTGCCATGTGATCACTAATGCACCTACTCTGTCTGCAAATGATGTTGTTATCGCAAGATGGGAGTTCCCATGGTCGGGATATTTTGCTTCAGTTTTGTTCAGTGGGATGAAGTGTAGACACATCATCAATCTTTATGTTCAGTCATTGCTAACTGTCTGTTAATTGTAGCTTGAAAGTAGTATCAATCTTCTCTAATCTTCAGCACAAAAGCAAATTAAGAGTATGGCTCAAAGTACCAACCCTTTTTTCTTTCATTATCCATGGAAAAGTTTCATCTCCACTCATCTCTAGAACTGGAGCCAACAGTCCATCTGCTCTCTGTGTGCAGATTGAGCCCAACAGAAATAAGAAAAAAAAAGCCAACAGAAAGAGACAAAGGGAGCTGTCATTACTATCAATGTGGCCCGAGAGCTCAGATTCAGATATGAAGCAACGAATGGAGTGAGGTAATCTTGGATCTCAGTGAGTAACACACAGAAAAGGAGTGAGTGCATTCAAGGACTGTCCCCCAACTGAACTTTAGTTGATCAATTAACTCCATTATGTTAATCTGGGATGTACTCCATGTTCCCTGTGGCTCTCAGTCTACCCAAGAACCCAGGGATGAGCCAAGACACAGAGGACAGGGAGACAAGTTCATTTCCCGCCGAACGGCGAATGAGGTCATCACATGAAGAGCCTGGGGGCCTTCCGTTCGCCTGTGAGGTCACCCTTAGTGTCTGTCGCAGTCTGTAAATGCACCACATGTCCCATGAGTGGCCACTTTGATGTCTTTAAAGAAGACACGCTCACATGAAGATTATCAGAGACTGTCCGGTCTATTATTATTTGTGTTTTCATTTGCCAAGGCTTTAATGGGGGCCAGATTATTTTGCGCAAGATACCATTTAAACCTGATGGACCAAAGGGCACAGTCAAGCACGAACATACTCTTACGTGTAAACGTACACTGACACATTAACAGTCAAAAAACACAGATGCATTTTTGCCTCCACCACATCCAGGTGACTGGTAACATCTGCAGCTTTTAAGAGGAACAAAGAAACGCAAAGCAGTTGTGTTGTGCTGGTTGGAGAGGTTGTGACTGTGAGTAAAGCATGCATCCCGAAGGTGATTCATGACAGTTTAGGACCCAGGCACGGTCCTTTGCTTTTAGCTGACACACCACATCAAAAGCACATCAATGACCTAGACAAGCAGCCGTGACTAAAAATAAAGGGGCAGAAAAGCCAAGAATAGCCTCAGCATGAGAGGAAGGAGTGAATTACTGCTGCGATAAGCCATGACTCCTACACATGCAGTTGGCTCACAATGCGGCGGGGGCACGCAAATTGGTACCAGCTGTGTGGCCTTGGAGTATGCTGCTGCGGACAGGAGACAGGGTCCAAGTATGCGGATTAATCATTTACTCATATAACACAGCTACGTTGGAAACCTCAGACACTCACTGCATTTATCTCCATTCATATGTGGTGGCACTCATGCTTGGCCTTGTGCTGCAGTGGGTGTGTGTGTGTGTGTGTGTGTGTGTGTGTGTGTGTGTGTGTGTGTGTGTGTGTGTGTGTGTGCACATGTGTGTGTGTGTGACTCAGAAAAGTATGCAGGCTTCAGTGCCCACCATCTAGTCCATTCAGGCTGCAGATGAAGAATGCTCGCTCAGTGGATCAGTCATTTTACGACTTTAAATTATGAGCAGTGTGATCGTTAAAAGATACCCCACTCCTCCTCCCCTGGCGCATCATTCAATCTCATCTCCCACCATAATGCTGTCTATTGATAGGCCAAAAAAGTCGTGGTGACTCTGTTTCCAAGTTTGGCTTTCGTAGAAACCATTTGGCCCACATTTTGGTTTCAGTTGCATTCCTGAAATTTAGCACCCAGTTTTCTAGGAACAACATATTCTGGGAAAACTCCACCATACAGTATTTCAGACAACTATATTTCACTTCATTTATGATTTAGGAAAGTGTGATTCTGCAAGTCAAGCCAGTGGGAGATCCAGCCAACAAATAAAGTTTACTGCCATGAGAAACAGACCTTCAGGGAGACGCTGAGATGTCAGTAAAGTCATGGCTGACACGGTGCTAAGGAGACTGTGGCCACACAGAACACTATGGATGTGCAACACCTACTGCAGGTCTTGTAAACTGCTGACTTCAGATACATAGAATCCCACACCTATCTTTACAGATGGGAATAAAACGCCAAGCTTCATAATGTCTGTGCACACATGCACACACATACAAAAATCATTGCCTCATTGAGTTGTTGGTTTACAGGACAAGACCCCCACGTGCTACTCAGTGAAGCCTCTGTTTATGGTGCTGTTTTTACAGGTCTATAAAATATTAGTCTGAACCACTCAGCTCTTGTATGTGTGGAAAAGCCACATC
Source organism: Paralichthys olivaceus (assembly GCF_024713975.1). Taxonomy (NCBI): domain Eukaryota; kingdom Metazoa; phylum Chordata; class Actinopteri; order Pleuronectiformes; family Paralichthyidae; genus Paralichthys; species Paralichthys olivaceus. The sequence continues at coordinate 10,461,556 of NC_091101.1, forward strand.
TGAGGCCTGCTGGTTTGTCATGAGTGGCTGTGGGGAATAAGAGCTGATGCCGTGGCTTGGGACCCTTCCTATAACAACACAGACTCTTTCGAGGGTCCCACTATGACAGCCAAGACTATTCCTCGGGCCCTGCCTGCTGTACATACTTCAAACAACAAACACGCTATATAGGGGACCTGTGTCATATTTACTGACCAGTCTGTCTGGCTGTTTGCCAAGAGCAGTCGTCAAGCCTAAGTCGTTCGTCTGACATCAGCACACGTCCCTGTCTTTCTGTGTGTCTGTCTGTCTGTAAAGCTATAAGAGACCGTCATCAGACCAGAGCTGCTCCACAGGCATGAGCATCTTTAGTCTCTAGAGTTGCAGAACATCTTGAGAGAGAAGTTCTTTGAGACTTGCCTAATTTCTGTCTGTCTTACACAAATTCTGTCTGTCCCTGTCTGTCTTTCTTTCTGTCCCATGTATCTCTCATTATTATCTCTGGCATTGTAACAGATATACAGACTTTCTTGGTAAAAGGAATATCTTTGTTAGTTGACTGGATTATAATAATCCCCCAAAATCAGCTCTGGCTCCACAGGCTATGCCACTAAAGCTTCTCCCTCCTGAGATCAGGACTGCTGTTCATTCAGCGGGAAAGGTAGAGCACATGTCTTTATTTATCTGCATTCATTTATTCATCACTCCCTGCATAGTCAAATCGGTTCAAACACAAACTTTTAATCGATTTCTTCCTGCCACTGAGCAACACCAGAAAAATCAATTGCAGGAGCACTTTATAATCTTTTGGTAGAATTCCATTAGCAGAGCCAAGAGCTCTGGTTATATGGTATCTGTGGTGGTGAAGCCAGGTCATACCATTGCAGGTACACTAAAAACAAACAGTGAGGACAAACCCAACCTAACAGATTTCTCGTTTGTTTTTCTTGGATCGACTCCATATAACTATGTAAACCATAAAAATTATTCACCCCCCTCTGTCCGCAGACAAGCTTAACTAATGCTTGCACAGTATTACAGGGAGAATGTTTGGAATCTAACATACACACAACACATAAACAGACTGAGTTATATTTGTATATTGAATAAATAACTGCGTCTCTGAAAAATGTAAATAACACAAAAAGACAAACTGAATCTGTTGAGTGAATATCATCCATGAGAAAATGAAATAGCAATAGAGAGAGAGAGAGAGAGAGAATAAGAATAAGAGAATAGAGAGAATAAGCTATAATAATGGAAGATGGCCCAGGGCATTGAATTTATGTGCCACTTTGTGTATGCATGCATTTACCACACAGACACACACACACACAGCACAAAGTGCATCCCATCCACTAACCCAGGAGGAATGTGGGTCCAGTAAATATCTAGAAGGGGAGAGTTGACAGATGGCAGTCCTGAACACAATAATTACCACATACTTCCCACCACTGTGCATGTCTGCTACATCCTCAGCTCCTCAGGCCAGCTCCCTCTAACCCAAACCAACGTGCACATTCAACCAGCGAAGAGCCCACACAGCTTAGGTCTCACAAGCCTGGTTTTGGATTAGCAGCTAAATCTCAGCCACACACACACACACACACAGACTGGCTAACTGTTAACCATAAGCATTAACCCACAGATATATAGGTTTAAGCTAACTCAAATCATGTGATACCGCATCTGGGATCAGTTCCTACCACAGAAGCCTGAAACCACAGAGGCACCGGAGGAGCCATTGTCTGCCTCCCTCACCAAACCTACCGTGACCGACTCCACTAAGACCAACGTTCAGACCCCAGGGCTGCTTCTCACACCATAAACACTCAACTTCAATTCACTAGCTGTCTGCAGCTCCCATCCAACCCACAGGTATGACCACGCATGCTGGAATGGCCAAAACAACGTAATCATCAGATTGGGGGTTGGAATCTGCAGCCATGAAGATGAGTGGCGCCCACCATCGCAATGTCATGAAAACTAAGCTGCACCTCGCTGTGCTGGAGCTCCTCAGATCGTAAAAACTGTCTTGCTCTGCCATACGCTGTCCCCCCGATGGAGCCAACGAGAGCTTCGCTCCAGAGGAAGACATCAACATTGCATTAAATACTTACAAGTCCAGTTTATTTCAACCGGTTGCACAAGAGGAGCAGAGCTTTGAATGTTTACTCAGAGTTTTCAACCTTGGGGTTGAGATGCTATTTGTGGTTGCTTAATGTAACCACAAACAGGGTGACAGGAGATTTGTTAATGTGATATACGGATGTACGATGTATTGAGATGAAAAAAGCAACATTAAATCCATCAAAATGCCTATGTTATTTATTTGAAGCTCTTGACAAACAGACATGAGATACAACATTTGATGAGCTAAAAACCAGGTCAGAGAGGTTGAGAAACAACTTCTCTTGAAATCCAACCAGTCGAACAAAGAACAGATTTATTACAAGAGTCAATAAAAGGTGCTCAGAGGCGATGGATAAGTGTGGGTTTGAGGGATCTATAAGGGATTGTGAGCTGGATAAAAGCGTGTTCTGTGTGTGCACAAACTGCTGAAGGTAGTCTGCTCCATCTTTCTTAGTGCAATCTTTCAGCACAAGGTAATGAAGGATGAAGTGGCCTACCAGAGTTCACTGAGTTGATCTACAAGCACTCCACTGACTCCCCTCTGTGCACTCAGCTCCGATGCTTGGTCATGCAAGGAATGTTCACACATACGGTTACAAACACAAACACTTAGGCATGGCCTGAAAACTGGTAGCAGGTTATCTAACATTCCTGACCTAGAAGACATTGGCTAAATTTGGAGACCGGTGCTTGCCAGAAAAATCACAGCACTGCTTTTTTTGTTCAAATGCCTTAAATGAACTATGTTGGAGTTTATTGAGAAGTACCTCGTGTGGCTGTGCGAATTATAACTGTTGTTTGTCAGAAGCAAAGGTGGAAGCAGTGTGATGTTGTTAAAGTACCGTAAAACATCCAAGGGAATTGGTCTCAGTGGATGTTTGTGTAACACTGATACCAGCGCCTGCTGTTTTCATCCTGTTTATTCACAGCTTTAAACGTTGTTCTATTTAACTGTGACCATTCTCTCCCCCTCAAATTAAGCCCAATTGTGTTTTAATGCAAACCACATTTTTAAAACTTTAACCTCCATTTTTAGCCATGTTAGTGGCAGGGCTGTAGTGATGGTAATGTCAGCCCATTAGCCAGCCAAGTATAGGATAATTTATCTCTACCAATTTTTGAGGGATTGGAACAAATTTCGGGTCATACATTCATGGTTCCCATAGGATGAATCCTAGTGACCTAAGTAATCTCCAGACATTTTGGTCAATGCTTCAGTTAGTTTCAGATTTCTGGTTTTGCACATAGACTGTGTATAATAATGGATGACATGACTGTTCCCCAAAAGTGAACTAAAGTGTCACAATCGACACCTAGTGGCTGGCTGCAGTACAGGTCACAAATCCTGTCTCCTCTATGTTATTGAATGGGACATGGACTAAAACAAAAAAAAGTCAAAGTATATGTCAAATAAAAGTTACTCAAAGATGGTTACTGTCACTTTAGGCAGTTCTTAAAGTGATGTATGTTAAAGTGTAAGTAAAAGTAAGTAAATAATTCCGCCTTGGCTGCAAATAACCTTTTTTATCTAGTCAGCAGTTGTTGGCATGCTAACATTCAGTAGTTAGTTAATTGGTAAAAGGGTAACGATGGTAAGCCATATACCTGATACACATCAGCACGGTATATTTATCCATGAGAATATTTGACATCAGCAATGAGTAAAAGCACTACTGTGCTTCAGCCTCTCAGAGCTGCTAGAATGGCTATGGGGGTTTAAGCCTTAAAAAACCCATTCCATAATCATTTTACAGCCGTAACCAGTAGTTTTAATTTCATAAACCTAATACAATCTTCACAATAGAGGTGTCAGGTCATATAAATCATGATGTGATTGATTTTTGCAACGGTCATACGAAGTGACTGATTCCATCCTCTCAAAGAGGACAGAGGTTGATCAGACCCATATGAATTAGTTTCTTGTCATGAAGTCAGCCAACACCTCTGATTCAGTCTAATATAATATTGGCTAGCAATAGCAGCTTCTTGTTTTGCCAGCACACCCTCTGGGCTTTCAGTGTTCTGTGTTTGTGCAACTGCTTCTGTGTATTTTTTGTCCAGTATTACTTGATTTTGCTTTTCCCCTTACTCCTCCTGCCTCCACATCTGATTATTTCTCCCTTTTTCTTTTTCTTGGATAGAGGGCAGTGGAGGGGGAGAAAAAGAGAATAAGAGTGAGCCTTCCAACCCCGTTAGACTGGTCTCTATCAGCCACACAGCGTTAGTGATGGAACCACAAGTGCTAGTAACTACTGCTTATGTCAAATGTTATTATGTGACTTATGAAGGTCCCCTGTGTGCCATCTCTTGTATTCCCACAGAGTGGTCTGGCCAGGCGCTCGACCCTAAAAATAAACACACATATGCATTTTAGGTATTGGTATATTTGTGCCTCAGAAAATTCATACAGCTACACTAAAATAGGCCGACTTTTGACCCCCTTTATATATATTTTTTCAGACAGCATTGGGATGAGGTTGGGGACATGTTGGTCAACAATTCTGTTTACAGAATTGCCATGCACATAAATTAATCTTCACTTACTGTGAGTTGACATATAGTCAAAATAGTAGCAATTAATCAGTGCGATTTCCCCAAGGAATAAAGAGCAAACAGAAACATGCATGCTCAGTCCATACCTCCCACAACTCCCACAACGGAATTTTTGTCCCAAAACATTTATGAGACATTAAATGAATAGGCTGTACATAAAGCCAGGCTTGACAACACAGTTAACCAGCTTTTAACTGTTTGATCTGAATGGGAAATGTGGAAGCAAGAGCCTTGATAGTTGGAAAATGTGTGTTTTTTTAAAGGAAATGTAATATTTTTCCTGCTACTGCTCTGTGTGTTCCCTTTACTCAGTGCCAGTTTTTACTTGTGTCAAGTGTTCCAGCAATTTCTCTAGTCTTTAGTTTTCCAGTTTTGTTTATCTGAGCTCATAGTTTATGATGTCTGGTTAGCCTACAGATGTGTGAAGAACTGAAGATGACACTGTATAATATGTGTTTAAACAATCTACCAATAGCCTTTATAAAATGATGCCTATTGACAACAATTTATCAGGGTAAATGAGCAACCATGGTAACAACTTTACAACAGGCTAACGGAAACAATTTGCGAACAGCTTAGGTTAACTGTGAACGGGTAAGGCTCAGTTACTTCTCTCTCAGACAAGAGTCAGGTTCAGATGGAAATACAAAGCAAGAGTAGCACTCAACCTTTCCTGTGGTTCAGTCGTTTCAACAGTGCCAGGCGTTTGTCTCAAGAGTTGGTGGAGACCAAAACAAGAACTAAAAAGTGAAACTTGGACTTAGGTAACCAGAAACATGACACCAAATTATGCTAGTGTTGCTCTGTATCTCCTAGATGTGCGGATAGGCAACTTGGTTTAATGTACATGGTTAAGAAGAGATGATATATCAGTGTTGTTTTTGGAGCTTGATTCTATGGTCAAAAAACTAAAATGTAGCAGGTTTTACCAAAGTAAGAAAAAATGATGGGTTTCTTTTTGACTATTGTGTATGCAGTGTGCTCCTAGCCTAGCTCAATTTAAAACAGTTAGCAGCTTTACTCAGCTAGGGAGCACATACAATCGGGTCAGTTTTTATTGTAGTACATTTTATTTCCAGTTTCAAACACAAGATTATGCCCTTTCAAAACACTCCCAACCCTCATATAATTTGTAAGTTACTAAATTATACGGCAAAAGCTGTGAAACTAACATGTTCAAAGATTTTCTATTGCCCTACTTTTAAGAAGACCTGTTACTTGATCCTCAAGACTTCCAGGAATAGGGCCAAGCTCACCAATTGCCTGCAAAGACAAAAAGGCAAATACCGATGACTGGACTACGAACTTGTAATTCTCTGGCATACAGATTACCTCCCATTTCTCCTTCTAACCTCTAGCCCTCATGTACTCTCTCTGCTCTGAGGCTCTCCATCCTCTCCCTCCATTTCACCATAAATTTGACTCTCTGCTCTGGGATGATGCTGTTAGAGTGGTAATTGGAATGTGTGCGTGTGTCGTGTGCATGCTTGTGTTTACGCAAGTGTGTGTTTGTAATCGGTGTTGGGGGGATAGGGGGGGGGGTGTTGGGCCTCTGCTCCGCAGATGTCATAATTAGGAACTGGAATTCTGGGAATTCCTGGGAAGGTTGGACGATCCTAGAGCTTTTCATCTACTGCAGCGGCCCAGCCTTACGGAAAAATACAACATGTTCCAACACACACCATCACAGCAATCAATTACCGCTAACTGTACAACACACATCGTTAACAACAAATATCCCAAAACATCCTACAATTGTAACCTCATTGCACTGAGGTTCACAAGCATCTGTGACATGTTGGTTTTATCTGGACCTAACCACTAATTCATGAGCTGGCTAATTAACCTCAACTATTCTAAATATATCATGTGCTTTATTTATACCACAATCAGAAAATCATTTCTTCATTGGCATTTTCTTCCAAACAAGAAAATGCTAAACTCTTCAACAGTACAATAAAATGCTTTATTCTTTACAGACATGTAGTCTTATACAAAGCTGTTGTGTTATTACCATAAAAGTCCAATGCTGTTTTCTGTAAACACAGGCGCCAGTATAGAAACAATGCTCTCCAATCAAGCCATGTCAAACAACACTTTTCTAATGAGCAACCCAACAGAGTTATTATTGCTCACCAATGCATAGTCCTGCAGGGTCCAATGAGCCCTGGCTAATAACAGACACAAATGAAATTGTGGACTTTTCTCCCTCACAATCTGACTGTTTATATACTCATAACTCTTAACAACCACATGAAACCAAGTTGACAAGTTGGTAAAATTAAAATTAAATATTGTCACTTTAGATTTTGGCACTAAACCCCAGCCATGAGTCAGCTCATTTTGCCATTTTTAGCATCTGCTCTGCAAATTAAAATGTGGCTTTGGTTTAAAGCCGGGAATTATGTGTGTGGTTAACACAAGTTGAATTCAATTTCTTTCTTTATTCTGATGTGATGTCAAACATGCATTTGTGAAATTTGGAGATTGTGCAACAGACTGAAACTGACCAAAAATGTGTTTCTTTCTGTAGACATCATTACTTATGACTTACCTATATAAGCACAGTTCAGTCCTGCAACCAAAACATGAGTTACATTTGGCTGTGATTGCCCAAATGTGTCTCACCATTACACTACAGGACCTCACCTACAGGTGGTCACGATGTGTAAAAAACGTGGTTGCATTTTATGACATTCAGTTCTTTCTGCCCAGTGCTTTCAGCTCCATCATGTTGTTGGAATAACATTTTTTGTCTCTTCCTGCCTAACAAGTTCTACCTTCCTGCTGTGTGGACGCCTTTAAACAAACAGACTAGGATTAACACCCAGTAGTGTAGACCTCACAGTGAAGTGGGTGACAGAAATTTCACAGAACTGCCAAATTCATTTTGGTGTGCCAACCTTAGTGATGCTGGAGGCATGCAACCCATTGCATTTTCACACATTGGCTTTTATTTGTTACATTTAGGCCAGTTTTGCTCTGTGGAGGTAATCACATAAATACACTGAATAGCATAATCAGATTTTCAGCATTAAGGCAAGACCATATTCATAAACTCATTAAAGGGAAGCTACTGCCCAGGAACTGTGGGGGAGCTTTTGGAAAGATGATGTCACCGGCTAACTGTAATGTATGGTGAAGGATTCAAAATGGGGCTTGTTAGGTGTGTTTGTGTGTGTGGGAAGCAGTCAGTCAATGGTTTCTGCCAGGAGCAGTGTAGTACTCACTTGGACAGGTGAAACGGGTACAATTTGAGGAGCTGACAGGTCCAAAAATGTCACAATGAGATCACCTTGTTGACATGTTTATTAATTTATTTTCCGTACTACCAGCAATAAAATGAATAAATGAAAGCGAAAACGGATAGATGAGGCTGCTATATGCATTCTCAAACAAATTTACTGGCCAGAAACAACATTTGGTCTTACACTGGAACGAGGTATTGTTCCGCTGCAAGAATACTGTGAGCCAGCTCGTCTTTTAACAGAGTCTAATGAGGCAGGAACAAATGACTATCCACTCTTAACACTCTCTCTCTACGTGCACTTCTCTGAATATTGTCAATTATCCCCTATGTCTTGGCTGACATGACTCTGAATGTGGGTCACAGGCCACACAATCACCTGGTAATTACCAGAGAGTAAACAAGCCAAGCCAGGGGAGAAGTTTTAATGATTGTCAGGCTGCCACAAAGGACCCTTCATCTCTAATGAGGGGTAAGTGTGTCATATTATGTTGCACAAATGTTGGACCTGTCCATCATGATAAATATAGCATCCCTGGATCCAATAATATGGGATCGAGGCAAATTTGGGGAATCAGTGTGATCAAATGAAAGTGTAACCCAGAAAAGCTCCCTTTGCCTCAATGATGGTGTCCAAACTGACCTTACATAATAAGCCCTTTGCCCAGTGCTTGAATTGGATGATTAATTGCTCACCGGTCTTTTCAGCAGCTATGACACCATGTGCCACCCACGGAGTCTGCTCTGGCCTCATGTCTCACCCTCATTAAATGGGGCCTTTGTGTCCCAGCTGCTCTCTTTTGTACGAGCATGCCCACCTATCAGAGGGGTCGACCCCTGTGTCTCTAGCCATGATGACATCACCTCTGCCCTCATCGGGGCTGTAGCAGCCAAGGTGAGGAGGGCTCTCATGGGCAGCTACAGCCCATCTCTTTTCCCCTTATCACTCAATCACTCCTTTGTGCTGCAAGGCCTGTGGGCTTATATGGACAGTAATGAGACGGAGCACTTTGTCATTGCCAGCGCTGTAGAAATATAAACCATACAGAGCAAACTCTATAATAGCACATTGTTTGAGGGGAGTTAAAATGAGGGTCTGAGATGTGGTTCTCTCACACTGGTTAGAATCAGAGCCCAGAGCTGGCTTGCTGAGCTGGGCCAGTAAAACCTCTCTTTTCACGAGTCAGGTGAGTTAACACACAAAAGAGTGCCGAAATGGGGAAGACAGAGGAGCTTAGCAGCTCACTGTTATAAGAAATGGTATGTTTTTCTGTTTTGGTATGCACACCCACAGTGAAGCTTACATCTATCTACGAATTCCAGAAAACTCTGACTGACTGTCACTCTGTGTCTAGCATGTCTTGTTCATCTTATTGTCCTCACACATTAAGTGCCCAAGGAAGTGCAGCGTCTAATGTAGAGTGATTTGGGCACGACATACATTGAATATTAATACGATTTCAATTAACAGAAGACCAGCGCTGTGGCAGCGGTGGCTGGGACTCATCATCGTAAGTAACGTTGCTGAGCACAACAACAGCACGTTCACAACAATGGGCGATTACAGGCGTTATGACAAGAGGCGCCAACACAGTGGCATTGAGTGAAACTTCACAGAATAAACAGGTGAACAGCTCTTTGGGCAGCAGCAGAGCCACAGCTTGAGGGTTCTGTGGACTGAGTCAGTTTTTACTTGCCACAGCTCCATTACTGCAGGTCACTTTAACAGTAAGAAGGAAAGCTGCAACCAGCATCCACACAGGTCAAGCAAACAGGCATGCTTGACCAAGCACTGCACTAGTCAACACTCAGGAAATACAAGCTCATCGCCTGACACCATCACACACGCAGAAATGCACACATAAACTGAGACAAATTTAGAAACTGGGATATCATCTTCAAGTTCCTCGAAGACTTTTGGTATTTGATATTCTATAACTTCTTACAGCCCAGCACTGCTCCCTGCTCCCAGCTCCTTCATGGGGTTGTGTAAGTAACATTCGCACTGTGAGAGTTCATACACGGCTCTGATTTACTGCTTTACTTTTTCTTTTACAGAGAGACAGTTCACATCATATTTTTGTCGGCAGATCCAAAACACAGTCTAGGCTCGAGGTAAAACAGGAACATACACTTTATTTTATTTGCATTTGTTTTAGTTTGAAAATAACAGTGTGACAGTTTTGTATTAATTTAATTCAAGTTGATAAAAAAATAATTTTTATATATAAATATGAAGCCAAAGCAGCCAGTTTCTAGGAAATGTCAAACTATTCCCTTCAGAGTCCATTCCTTTTATTAATTGGGTAGGATTTAGATTTTTGGCTAAACTGTCTCACAGTTTAGCCAAAATTCGCTCCCTGCAGGAATGCTCACATGACTGTGCAGACTCTGGTCACGTTTACACTTGATAAAATATTTAGTTGATTTCAGATTATAAAGTGGCACAGACCATATTTTTTGATTTCAGTGACATATAAAAGGAAAATATCAGACCAGGGTTACATAGAGAGGATGCAGTGAGGAAATATTAGAATATCGTCCACCACAGTCAGAATTTATAGCTGAATTACACCCACATGCTTCATGTGAAGTACTATCAGAAGTCTGTAAACTGAACATTAATTGCTGTTACAGAAGCCTCCCTCCCAGCAAAGCGACCCCCACCCCCCACATTCACACACACACTCACACCCCAGCCTGGCCTCTCTGTTATGGTTTCATTGGTCGATCACTTGCCAGGGCCCCAGGGGTCCCAACTCAGAACACATGTCTGCTTTCTGTATGTTTATAGTACAGCAGTCAAAGTGAATGAATGTTATTGCTGTCAAAGCGTACTTGTCTATTTTCTGGACAGTGTCACCAAAAGGAGACAATGTTGTTACACAATGGAGAGCTGAAATAGATTCTTAAAACCTGCTGAAACAATACAAATTATATATATGTAAACATAAAAAATATTACGCAAACTGCAGCAGCCTTACTGCGACAATCCTCCCACTTGAGATACAAAGTATTTGGCATCGCAGGCAGTGACAGCTCTGCACTGTGTTCAAGTAATCAAATGACTGTAAACAGACACAGACGAGTGGTGAATGACAAGTGTGTGGAGGCAACATCCCTGTCGTGTCTATATAAAACACACTATTCAAACTTAACTGTTAAGTCAGACATGGAAGAGATTCTTTGAGTTCCCTGAATTGTTGAGACAATGAGAAATGGAAATGTGAACATCTGCAGTCATGAGATGTGATCAAAAGCTCAAGAATAGCCTCTAAAAGGAGGTTTAGATTGTATTTTTTGTTTCAAAATATGTTGACCGCTCCCTGCTCCTCCGTCAAAAGCTTCTCTGGAAAACGTAAATTCAAAGATTACTCCAACCTCATGAATAAAGCTTTGACTTTTGATTTTCATTCACTTGGTCAAACTGTTTGACTGTCAGTCAAACCGCTGAATGTTCTTGTCGTAAGTGCCAATTCTTGGTATTGTGTGTGGCGTTCAAGTGAAGTAGTTAATACTCACAGAATATCAGAGTACCACTTTTCTTCACCTTTCAGTAATTTACGTCTCTCCTCTTGGTAAATGTGTTATAAAAACATTCACCTGCTCCTAAAACCTTGTGGCAGTTTGGAGTTTGGGGTTGCAGCCATGCTTCCCCCGACCTTGGCTGAATTTCAAATGTTGTAAACAAAAGTGAAATACACTGATTGTAGAGTGGGACTGGTCATTCTTGATCATGGACAGTTCTTTGACAAAAACAAATAAATCAGTAATAAAAGAATGAATAGTTCACCCAAAAATGAAAATGCACTCATTATCTACTCACCACTGTGCCGATGGAGGGGTGGGTGAAATGTGAGAAAACAAGTAAATTGCCAATCCAAGTGTCTGTAAATACCGATATTCAAATTTGACTTGAAACGGCATCATTTACACCATGTTTTTAGCCTGAATGTCCTCTGACATCCTCCTCTGGAGCCGCGTGGACCACACCAGTATGGACGCATTTTATATTTTTTTTATCATTCGTTTTTTTACGTTTGAAGAATCGGTCAACATTTACTTCAATTGTATCGGATTTGGCTGTTTACCCCTGAAACTCCCAAGGTGTTTTGTGGACTCAAACACCCACCCCCTCCATCAGCATAGTGATGAGTAGATGATGAGTGAATTTTCATTTTTGGGTGAACTATCCCTTTAACTCAAGGTCTTCTTACTGGATATAGTTCTTCTTTGGTGGATGGAGATAGTTTCATCGTCATGGAAATAGACAAGTTAGTCTAAGATATGTTAATGAGCTTTCGCTTGGAAGAAATGTGGTTAAAAAATGCAGAAAAAAGATAGAAAGTGTAGTTTGAGTAAGACCTTTTGGTCAAAATACTGAGTTGTATACAGAGTCTAGATGCATTTCTTTGTTTTAAATTACACAAACCTATACACAATAACTGATTAATGTCTAATGAGTTTGTTCACATACTAAATGACAAATGTAAAAGTCTCAAAATAACTAAAGTATTTGAACACTTCTCAATTGTTGGTCTTGGTATGAAAGCTCCCTGCAGGGTTTTCCCATATGACTTTGAATGCAGCACCAGTCGACAGCAGTGACACACATACTATTACAAGCCTGCGGACCACTGCCGCACACTGATTGGGCCAAATCGAGGGTGTGTTCACAGCATGGGTAGTTCTTAACAGACATGAATTGAGTAGGAGATTCCAGTTTGTGGTATAGGTACAACTGGAAACACAGTGAGCACGGCTCCAGGCGTGTGCCACACCGTGCACACAGCTACACATGCCTTCCAGAGCACTTTGAGAATACTGCTGCATAGCAGTTTCCGCTCTGTGCTCGTGAACCAATTTGTGGCCCACTGACTGGAAGAAGTTTTATATAAATGAGGAGAACAAGGTCTGTAGTGATGGCATGTTAAATTTAGATCACACCAGACTAATATTGAATCTAAATGTTGTATTAGAGTCATGAGATAGACACAAAAGACAAAAGTAGGATGAAATCATCATAAATTCATGGCAGAAGAAAAGTCCACCACATCTACCATGAGAACATAATGGGAATATTGAAATACTGAGGTTTTCTACGCTGCACCATCTCCTGGCCAAAATACCTCCCATTTCTCAGCTGTGGTGACTTCTCCAAAATTCATTCCACTGCTTGTAAACCTCAATTAAAACGATAGATACTGCAGTCTGAAGATAATAATTATCTATATTTAGAGCTGTAAGTGATTGTCATTTTGGTTAGGTTAGAGCGGGATTCCAATTCCTGCTCTGGGCTAATTTCACTGATGGTCTAAATATAGCCTGGGTTTTAAAGTTAAGTTTTTTTTTCCAGCAGAAGGAGCCAGAGCTTCTCATGAAAAAAAGGATTTTATGAAAAGATTTCAAAGTCACAGCTCTGTGAAATGCGGCCGGCCACAATCAGATGCCCGTTTGTCTGTCTATTCCTCTGTCTGTCTTTCACACACACATGCGCGTGCACACACAACCGCCAATCGTTTCCCCATGTTCGTTTATGGGGCGCCTGAGCAGTGGCGTAATGTATTTGTCTCAGGGTCTGGGTTTTTCGCTGGGCCCTTTTACCCCCCCGCCTGATCACACGCAGACACTGGACCACATCCTTGTTCCTCATTAATCTGCCACCCAACCTGAGAATTTTAACAGCAAACCGCTGGCGATCAGAAAGAAAGGTGCTGGTCGTGGTTCAGGGGGCAGTTTTGCCTGTTATCTGTGTTCCTCCCACAATCCTCAGGCACGCAGGTTAAGTGAAGAAGAAAATGAAAAATGCCTGTAGTTGTAGAATGTGAACGTATTGGTCCGTGTGTGTGTGTGTTAGGCCTACGACTGTCTGGAGGTCGAGACGCTTGTAATTCTTAGTTTATTATGATGAGGTTGCTCTGTTGCTGTGGTTGCAATTAAGGAAATGAAGAAACAATTAGTATCAGTGGGCCCCCTAGAGGCTTGGGAAACAAGTGCAGTTGCCCACCCTGCTTCTTGAGAGTAATTTCCTGCCATCACTACACCACCTCCTCTCCACCTGCAGCCCCTCCACATGTGAAGACTGGCATGGGCGATGTGCAGCTCCTAGAGAGGCCCTTAACCTGAGCGTGGCAACAGCATTAGGTCACTGGAAACATTTTAACTTTATGTTCCTCCTGCGAGCGCATGTCTGCTTGCAGTTATTCCACATGGCATCCTCAAGTGCTGCTCTTTGAAAAATATTCCTCCCAGCAGCGTTTCCAAATGTGCGGCCCTGCCAACGCTGGCCCTCTGTTCTTAGAGCACTCCGTGTAGTAGTGGTTAGCAGACCTCATTGTCACAGACTATAAATCAGGCATTGTGTAACAAACCTCTTCATACTCACTCCCCCCATAGACATTTAAATGCAATTCTATTTATAGGAAATCTAAATTGGATCATGGCACAAGAAGATGAATATATGATCGATGGAGCTGTTTTCTTGCTTGTTTTTTGTATCATCATTAGTAAAACACTCATTTTAAGATTACACTGTATAGTTTTCATTGACTGTTTCTGTAACTTTTCACCTACTTTCTGCGAGAGAAAGGAAAGCTGCAGTTAATTTAATTACTACCCTGCATTAATGACTTAGGTTGCAGACCCACAAGCTAAGCCTATTTTATGTAGAGTACTTGGACATCATATGCCTCAATTTTCTCCAGCCTGTTGGCAGCACCTGGTGTTTCTCGTTCCTCCCACTGCTCTCATACATTATTGCCTTGCAGCCTAAATAAGTGGTCCACTTTTTTATGGCTACACACGCGCACGCACACACACATACACACACACGCACACGTATCTGTTGATTTGTCTCTTCTGCAAGTGCAACAACAAACAGGAGCTGTGAGTTACACTGCAATACATACAAATCTGACCTGTTGGAGGGAGATCATGATAATGCTTAAGTGTGATCAGATAGGATTTGTGGACACATTGTAGGTGCTGTGACAGTCCGCTCACTCGTGAATATTTGCTTTCCAGCGCCAGTTTTATGGCAAAAAAGGGGACTTTCACAGGACACTCCCCTAAAACCTTGGACGTTGATGTCTGCGCCTCTGATTGGTCGTGGAGCCCCGACCGACAACACCTGCTTAACTCCTTCATCCAAATTGACACCCGGGGCTCTGAGAAATATAGGCAGCAGCATCCCTTCCAGCTCATGCATTCAGTCCCCACAGCTGCGCCATAACGCACCGACTCGCAGCTGCGCCGAGCACTGATCCAAGGTGAACCCCTCACACTCACACACATACACACACGCTGCCGGATCTTTGCTGCTGGGGGAATCGAAGCGCACCGCCGGGAGACGCGATGTTGGTGAAACTGGCCGTGGCTCTGCTGGTTCTGTCAGTGTTGGAGCAAGTGGTGGGATCGGATATTACTGATATACACGACAGTCCCCCGGAGAAGCCTGTGAGCCAGAAAGGACGACTGTCTCTGCAGAACACAGGTAAGAAAAAGACGTGCCAGTGTGGGGAAATAAAGAATGTGTGGGATTTCTCGGTTTGGCGCAACTGCTCCACTCATCCTACGTGCTGGGTTTGTCCGGACACGTGTTTCCCGTGGCTGCAGATTAAACCACACAGGAGACGCATCCGGCTGCATAAAACAAACTCCTGTTTATTACTATTATTATTATGATTATAACTTAAATCCCTGCGCTCTGCCGCACGATTGACCATTTTTTCGATTTCGCAGAAAGACGAGATCCTGTAAATACTCTCATACAGAAATTGAATATGTTAGTAAACTATAAATAGAAGGCACAAGGTAATAGGTAATGTATACGGCGGCGCATCTAGGTGTACGTGCGTGCGCGCTGGTGTTGCTTGCGTGTCTGAGCGCGTCATAGTGTAGGTAACAGTTTTCTATGGAGGGGAAATAAAAGCAGGCTTTTTTTTTGCATGTGTTGTATTGTGTTAGACTGACTGTATAGATGGCTGCTGGGTGATTTGGTCAGGCAGGTTAGTGGAGCTGTGATGACTGTTGTTCAGCGCAGGATTTATTGAACCAATCGAATGGTGAAATTACACGTAAATACACATTTTAGTAAAGAACAGAACAATCTAATGTGATTGTGTGTTAATATAAAGTACTAACACCACACCGGGCTGCTGTATTTTATTTCAAACTTGCCGTATTAGTCCACCTTATGTACCATTCACAACTTTTACGCACCACGCGTAAGTGGTCGAATATTGGTGCTTAATTGTTCTCCTGCTACCACGGGGAAATTTTGGGGTTGACAAACTCCCAACAAAGGGTCCCACAGCGCGCGCACACACACACACACGCGTGCACACACACACACACACACACACACACACACAGAGAGAGAGAGAGAGAGATAGACCCTGCTAACACCACTGTGTAATTCAATGCACGCTGCGGCCGAAGCTCGTACGATCCAAGCACATTCCCGTGATGCCAAAACAAGCTGCTGCTGACAGCGGCTCACTTTTCCTGCAAGCGCACTAAAGTTCAACTCAGTGCCTACACCCCCTCCACACACACACACACCCACCCACCCCTAAATAATAGAGGCTCTTTTGTTGTCAATCGTCGATTTTTAATATAAAACAGTCACATTTATAAATTATTTGTATTTGCGGCGGTCGAGGCGCAAGAGGCTCCTATCTTATGCGCACAAGCAAAAGCAAAAGGCGCTACCGAAGACCACATTTCTCATGCCCATCACTGATATCAGGTCCAAGATAAACCACGCGTGTAATTGTGTTTTTACTCAACAGTGTGGAGGTTTTCATGGCCAGAGTGAACTGTTTTAGCTCCTTGCAGACACACATTCTGCAAGTTTACAAACAACCCAGATAATGTCACATTGAGTTGAGTGGCAGTTTGTGTGTCAGATTCCCTGCTGGTGGTCAAACTTCATGTGGCACAGTGCATGCACCCTTTGGGTTAAAATAAGAGAACATAACTTTCTTCCCCTCAATCATCTGTTTTACTTCTGTCTTTAATTACTATACTGAGGAGAAATGGTACTTGAGGGTCAGCCAGCACTGTGTAGGAGCTGATATTACATGTACATCGATATATGCTACGTTTTTTTTCCTATATTGTTGTTGTTGTGCCCCCTCTTGGTGGCCAGTGATGCAAACTCTAATCTTAATCTATCCATGGATGCATTCATGAGAGACTTGTTGATGCACATTTGGTCAACACCCAAATAGAAATCACTGCAGTTCTGTTTCCTCCACAAGCAGTCAAGCTGTATCTGCAATGCACCATCCCATCTCAATGCCATAAGCAGCGCAGACGGATGCTGGTGCAGAATGACACAGTAATATTTCTGTCACCAAGTGTTCCTCTGCAGGAAGCCCCTCAGCTTGGGGAAATTAGACTCCCCCCCCCACCCTGCATCTCTCTAAGGCAAAGTGAATCCGAAACAGACTCTTGGCCATCGAAATCATTACATGCCGCATCAGCTTTGTGATTTGCTTGGCACTCAGAGTGGAGTTGTGCCATTGAGCCGTAGGGTTTTCATTGCCAGCGCACCTGCAACAATCTGCCACTGTGTCTGCTGTGAACGGATGATAAGGTCCCTCCCTCTAACCTGTTCTCTTCTTTCCAGCTGAGATCCAGCACTGCCTGGTGAGTGCAGGGGATGTCGGTTGTGGTGTGTTTGAGTGCTTTGAGAATAACTCCTGCGAGATACGGGGGCTACAGGAAATCTGCATGACGTTCCTGCACAACGCTGGCAAATTTGACTCTCAGGTACTAAACTAGTCAATCTGTGTGTCTGCAAAAAAAATGTGTATAACCGGAGGCAACATTCCTTTTCCTTCTCACTGGTTCGCTGCTTCACACTCGTCATCCATGAACAGATTTGAACAGAACAGCATTTTCTTCAACACACCTTTACCTTACAACATTTTCAAACAGTTTTTCAAGGAGTGCAATCAGACATCTTCTAATCTGATTCCCTCTCTTAGAAAGCTCACTTCCCTCTCAGTGGACTGATGCATGTACAGTTAGGACCACAAGTCACGCGCCAGCTGGCTATACGCCCAGTTAGCTCCCTTTTCATACATAGCGGAGGCTGATACCCTGCCAAGCCTGACTGGGGTCTTAATGTGTCTATAGGGTCACTGAATAAGAACTTACATCTTTGGGAGAAAACACCAGGATATCTCAGCAATGGAACAGTGATTTTTACCGTCATTCATGCAGGATTCATCTCTGAATTCATAGTGTGGAGTCTATAGCTGCACATTCATCGAAACTTTCCTCCAACATGGCCACACATACACTCCAATATTGCTGAAACAGGTGCACGACACCTACCAAAGCTATAATGTAGAACTTGAGATTCAACAGCATCGGCATTTGTCTTAACCCTTTAACTAACAGGTGTGTGTCTGTGTGTGTATGAGCAGGGGAAGTCCTTCATCAAGGATGCTCTGAAGTGTATGGCACACGGTCTAAGGCACAAGTTCAGCTGTATCAGCAGGAAGTGTGTGTCCATTAAGGAGATGGTGTTCCAGCTCCAGAGAGAATGCTACATCAAACACAACCTGTGCTCTGCCGCCAAGGAGAATGTGGCCGTCATGGTGGAGATGATCCACTTCCAAGATCTTTTCCCTAAAGGGTGAGTAGCTGGTTCAACATTGGGCTGCATGGTGGACTGGATTTTCTCTCAAGCTTCATCTCTGTTTGTTTACCTCCCCTGAACTCTTCTCTTCTTCCATGTATAGTATAAGTACAACCCTATTTATTCCTGTCATTCGCCTTGGTGTATCATGCTACCAAACATTAAATCATGTGAGTAATCTGCCTCTCTCTGCCCAGTCCATATGTGGAGCTGGTGAATATTCTCCTGAGCTGCGGTGAGGAGGTGAAGGAGGCACTGACACGGAGTGTCCGGCTACAGTGCGAGCAGAACTGGGGGGCTCTGTGCGACAGCCTTAGCCTGTGCTCCTCCCTCGCACCGTCTCCTGCTAGCTCCACCGTCGAGCACCACCACCGCCGCCCTCTGCCCTCCCACCCTGAGCCAGAGCACCCTCGCCCCCCACGGCAAGGTGACAAAGACAAAGCGGGTAAGGCGGGCTTCAACGCTCACCCACGCAATCGCAGTCAGGGAACACGCCGCCAGAGTCCAGAAGCTGGAGTGATGGCTGACCAGGAAGACCCCGAGGCCACCGACATCCGGAGGTGAAAGTGCAAGGGGACTGTCCCGATTTTGACCACCTGCAACATTTAAAAACACACACTTGCAGACTTATGCACCCCCCCACACATACATACACATGCTCTCTTTCTCACACACATACACACACAGACACACAGACACACACACACACACACACACACACACACACACACACACACACACACACACACACACACACACACACACACACACACACAGTCTCTCTCTCTCTCCTTCTCACACACACACACATGCACACACACAAATTCCCAGACAGACTGAGCAGAAGGAAACAAGCACGACCTTCCCTGTCCTTATTCCGCTCTCTCCAGTCATTCCAGCAGTCCCACGTGTTAAACTTGCAGGGTAAGTGTGGTGAAGCTTGTAATGTTATGCCAGACTGTCAGCCACAGTTTTTTTTTTATTTGAATAATAATTGTTATTATCATGATTATTTCAACTGTTAGGACTATTTTGGCTCTAATATAGCATTTTCTCAAATCATACTGACGGTAAGATTTGAATATATTTGTATTATTTATTTTATTCTTTATGCAATGTTCGAATATCAAAATGTACATAGAAATATACTTATCTATATTTATATAAACATGTATAAATATAGTTACAACATGCAATACTGATATACTATAGATGACATAGTATATGGTGTGCTGTCTGTTGTCCTCTCCACAGTATTGCACCCATCACACGTTGGTCTGTAGATATGTAACATACACCATTAGTTTGTTTCAAAGTGGGAATGTGTATTATAATTATAGATACTTGATGATTAAATACAAATTGTACAGGTTTCAAAGTCCAGTTCTGGCACATATGAATTGTAGTGCATGATGGCCACGAAGCCAACAAACGTGTGCGTTCTTAAAGTGAAAATCCACTCTAAAGAGGATGCAAGTGTAATACTATGAATATGGACGGTTATTTCACCCTTTGTACGTATTGATCATAAAGCTATAGAGTCAATGAGACCCAGGACTGATCTCTGATGACGTCCCCCATGACCGTCTGGGCGGCAATGAATGGGAGACTCTCTGTTTCAGTAACGCTTCAGAAAGTGTCCCATTCGTTGTTGATGGAGTTTCAGAATTGGTGTCTCAGAGACGTTACAGATTAATGTAGCTTCAGGACATCGTTGTTCCTTTTCACAAATAACAACTGAACTAGTTAACACTCACCAAATATTCTCTCTGGTTTTCTGTTCAGCTGTCAACCACAGCAAAGAGAGGAAGTCCGATCACATTTTAAATGTAGAAATCACACACATCAAGGTGCCTAAACTTGTTATTGTCCACAGTGACCGCTTCTCTGTGATTTAAGTGAATGGATGATACTGTCGAGCTATATTTTACAATGATGTTGAGCCACAAAAGTCTTGGATATTGCACTTTGGATGATTGTCGGTGTGTGTTGGAAATGAGACCACGTTAACCCAGAGCAAGCAGTGTTTGAGCAAGCCTGGTCTTTCTAATCGACCTACAGCACAGAGCCCTGTATCCCCACATGCTCCTTAGGACCAGATTGAGCCCCGCTTCTTTAAAAGAGCCATGCTTCCCCTTTGTCGCCATGGCCAGGAAAGAGGCTTGACAAAAATCCTCCAGATCTCCAGCTCCTCTAAATTAGCCCTTATTCCTCTCTGGTCCGTTACCTAGGTCAGGAGAGACATGAAGGCCTGTTATTCTACCCGTTAGAGCTGCAGGCGACGCAGTGAGGACCCAGGAACTGGGTTAAGTCCACATGCGGAGGCTCTGGTGCTGTTATTCTAAATGTTATATTTACCAAGGCCACCAGAGAATTCCTCTGGGCCACAGCCAAGAGCCAGCAACACAGCGAGGCAGAGAGGAGTGGAGCGACAGAGACATAGTCAACTTCTTTTTTTATGCGAGAGGTGACACCATCTTAACTAAAACTCTTCTCCTCTTCCTCCTCCTCTTTTGGGTCACAGACACAGGCTTTTTTTCACCTTTTCAGGCCAGTCGCTGTAGCTGTGGAAGTGTCGTTTGTGAGCACATGACACCACATCGTGGGTAATGCTAGGTGCAAAAAAGACAGTAAAACAGATTTTGTGGCTCAAAATTCCCCCCCCCCCTCCCAATCCTTTAAGCTCAGAGGATTTGAATCATCAGACTTTCAGGCTTTTATTTTTTTCTGTTGTGGAAGTTGGGATTCCTGTGACATCCCAGCACAAGACATAAGCTAATCCTATTGAGAATGTACTGTATGTGTGTAAAGTGACAATCTGTTTAGCTCTCTTGTCATTAGGTTTGATATGGCTTTTTTAAAATAATGTAGTAGCTTGAATGGCTGTTGTGTTCAGAGGAAAAGAAAACTAACTACGTTTCCTGTATTGTTAGAGCTCAGTCGCCACATCAAGTGTTTCCCTCTGTCAAGCACAAGGACTCTGCTTTCACTGTTGAAAATACAGAACATGGTCTAGAAGTTTGTAACTCACCTGTAACACAACGGGCATATGATCCGATAAATATCTTTGGACTCATGAAATCAGCTGTATCTTGTTATCATTAAACTATTTTTGTCTGTATTTTGTACCTGTTGTCCTTCAATGCATTTTGTATCTACAGGGTGTAAAATCGTGAACGCGTACATAGTCTTATAGAACAGACAAAACTTTCCGATGTGAAACATTTAAGCAGAGATGTGTCTCAGGTTCACACAGGTTAAAAGATACCCCCATTCTCGTTTGTCTCGCCACCTCCTTTCTGACAGTGAAATACGGGCCGTGTTTAAAGTTTCAAGGGCAGGAAATCTCCTCCCTATTAAAAAAAAAGGCCTAAACACTCACGTCAGAGCCAGTGGATCGTATAGGCAATGTCTGGGGTGGGTTGAGGGTGTCCGTTTTTGTGGGTTAACCCAATCTCACTGAACATTCAGACAGTTGTTGTGTTGGTGCTTTGAGTTATAGAATCATGTTAAGTAGACTGATGTACATTTGTAGGCACTGCACATGGGATTCTGTCAGGAAGGTGGAAAACTACAGGAAAAAATGAGAATGGCACTCAGTAGAGCACATACCTCCACCAAGGCCTGTGTGTGTGACAGTGTATGTAGAAATGTTTTTTTTAAATGTTAAGATAGATGCAACGGTGGTGAGATATATCTGAATCTCATCTGTCCAAATAACCAAACGCCCATGAAAACATCACCTCCTTGGCAGCGGTGATCATGACACACACACAATTCTGCACACTGCCCCCACCGCTGTGAGCGAATCATCTATGAGTGTGTAGTGATGCTAAGTGACCACTAGATGGAGACATCTCATTGATTTTTAATTGGGATGCGTTCAAGTCAAGTCTATTTAAAAGCAACTACTACAGTTGTGTTGATAAGGCACAATGTGAAATACAATAAATTAATAAAATAACAGATTAGCATAAAATAAATTTAATAAATGCTAAGATATGGATAAAAACAACTTCAGGACACTCAAAACCCAGAAGAAAATGAGAATCAAATATTATGATTTTGAATAGTTAGGTTCAGAATGAAGCTTTACAATTAGAGTTAGGTGCAGTATCAGTTGTCTTATATCTTCATTTGACATGAGAATCTAAAGTGTCTTAACTCCCTTTTGTATGCATTGCTTCTCATTGATTACAGGAATCATGCAAGAACAGTGCATCTCTGAACAAGCTGATAAGGAATTAGAATGGCATTCATTTGAGCATATACCTCCACCAAGGTCCAATAGTCCCTTTTAATTCAATCAAGCTGCATCAAATTTCCTACAATCATAGATATCAGTCCAATTATTGTGACTGATTTGTTTCATCACGATCCATGAATTACTTCCTGGTAAATCATTAACACTGTAGATAAAAAAAACACCCTCTCTGATCAGAGTCTGAAGAAAAATCCAATGAGTTCTTTCTCAAGCCATACTGTAAGTTTTCTGGTAAGCCATCCAGTAGTTTTTGCTCAATCTTGCTTACTGACAAAGAAATTACCCAACAAACAAGCAACAAAGGGGTTAAGGGGCTTTACAGGCTTTTAAGAGGCGCATGTGGTTGTGGGGGGAGTAAAATACCCTCATGGTGTGACCAGTGTTATCTCAGTTCTGGTTTGAGTCTTCAACTTGTGCTGCAAACTGGGGGTGTGTGCTGTCAGAGAGGTGGGTATTTAGATAACAGGGAGGGTTTACTGAAAGGCACTGTCAAGTTGCATTGTGGGAAATCCAGCATTTCAGTTCGTTAGGATATCTCGTACTTTGCTGCTTTAGTTTTAACGGTTATGTCTCTTGGGACTTCCTTATATATTTACCCCTGCCGAGGACATCTTGCTTGTTTGTTTGTTAGCAGGATTATGCAAAAACAAAACAACCAATTTTATTTAAACTTGGTGGAAGGATAGAGTATGGGCCTTGGAAGAGCTCATTACAGTTTCATATCTTATATTTTCACTAACATGAATAATTCATGGTTCTTGATTAAAAAAAATAAAGGAAGCATATTAAGTGGACTGATATCTATAGGTTTGTGGCATTTGGTGCAGCTTGATTGAATTTAATGGGACTGTTGGGCCTTGGTGGAGGTATCATTCTAGTTACTGAAAAGCAATACTAAATTGCCGGCGGGTCAGTCTTTAACCTGATGCCATATATACTGTCTAAAAACTACATAACAAGTTTGCTTGTTTAGACAGATGAGACTCATTTTAATTGCTGTAATAAATCAACCTTTGCAGTGTAGAGTGACCAAATATTTTGAAATGAATATACTGGTTACATATGTTTTCTCTATGCACAGATGAAAAGGGCAGTGTGAGCTACATGTAATACCTAAACACATGCTGATACTGTGACCTCGCTATCATCACGCTTCAGTCAGGAGCAAGGCCTCAGAGCCTGGGGTGATGCATTCTCTGAGACCGCAGAGTGTTGGGGGAAATTATGCTGCGTCACACTCATCCTGTTGCAACAATACATGGAGTCTGAGAATGGCTGACCTCCTGGGCAAACAATAGGTGCCACTGGCCGAACCAGAAATCTCCCAGCTTGTGCGGTTGGTATGGCAACGCAGCTCTATCAATACAGAGGCAGCGGAGCTCACATCTGAGAGGAGGCTGAGCAGCACAGAGACACTACACCTGTGAGAAGAGAAACCTGAGACTGTCAGCCCTGGGTGCTTTGTGAACGTGTCCTGTGCTCCAGTGAGAACTAATGAATTAATGACTGGGTGCCTGAGTTCCATTGATGAATCATTAAAGCAGGGGTTGATGGGTGCACCCCACTTCTGTCTCCTGTTGGTCTCAGAGTGATGGATGAAGCTTAAAATGGTTGAAAAACTTCCTTTTGATTAACAATTTAATTCATACTGCCCTGAATAAAAATAAAATAAAGATGAGTGGAACCTCTGCAGCACAGCTCAGTTTCACTGGGGAATATAGTGTGCGTTGCACCCAGGGAGGAAAATGCTGACACAACTCACTGTGCTTGAATGACTGCCAGCCTCAAAAGGGCTGTAGTAGACAGAAGCATACACGAGACGGGGGTTCAAACATGCCTGTGCCAAATTTGCCTCACTCAGATGATGAATACTGACTTGACAATATCAAACCAGTAACACCTGGACCAGCAGTGTTCTATAAAAAAAGAAACCAGAAGCTCAAGTCAAACAGTGTTGTGCTGTTAAACCACCCCAACAGGCCCTGCAGCACATGGGAGCGGGTGGGGTGATGTGTGTGCAGTTACTACTACAGGATACAAACAAAGGTTGGGTCTGCCTTGAGGAAGTGGAACTGTGTTAACAAGAACAACTCAACAAGAGGCCACAAGTGATACTTGAAAAAGACTGAGGGAGAAAGTCACTAAGTGAACTTGCATTATCAGATACTTTTGCTTTTTGTAGTATATTCTAAAACCAGTACAGTTAAATTTTTGGGATGTTGGACTGTACTTGCTCTGGAACAAAAAAACAAACAGAAAATAGACCATTTTAGTTTGCCTTTCTGTGACGAAATGACCTGATGGTCACATCAGCATTGCAGAACTGCACAAGAATTTGTTACCTCCGACAGGGAGGTTATTTTCACCCCTGTCCCATTGTTTGCTGGTTTGTTTGTTTGTAAGCGAAATTACACAAAAACTACTGGATGGATTACCACAGAATCAATAATGGCATATTTGAAGGACTAATTCCAGATCTACTGAATTTGTGGATTCATAAGGGGGCTGTTAAGCCTTGGCAGAGGTATTTGTTCTGAGTGACATCCTTGTATAGTGACCACAAGCAGAGTGCATGGTTTATATGTTACTTTTGCTTGAGCTGCTTCAGCACAAGTAATCTTACCCGCACTTGTGTAAATGTATACTGCCGGCCCAGCAGGAGTACTTCATCTGAACAGGATACTCTTTCCCCTCTTGCTGAATGATCATTACAGTTTTAATGAGTCAGCTTCAGCTAAGAGAAATGCACACCTATGTGAGGCTCTTGCCTGCAACTATAGCCATCTGATGAGAGAGACAACATTTCCATATGAATTTTGTTATCTGTAGTTTATTCAGTGAAGATGCGATATGATGGTGTGATTACTGCACAGCACAGATCTGACTAAAGTAAAATTAAATCAAGCTCCCAAGGTCGAGCGCCTAAAATAGCAGCAGCTTATTTTAATGAGATTGCTATGTGGTATTATTTTTGAGGGGTTGTGTTGCATCTATCTATCTATCTATCTATCTATCTATCTATCTATCTATCTATCTATCTATCTATCTATCTATCTATCTATCTATCTATCTATCCATCCATCCAACCACCCACCTATCTATCTATCTATCTATCTATCTATCTATCTATCTATCTATCTATCTATCTATCTATCTATCTATCCATCCATCCAACCACCCACCTATCTATCTATCTATCTGTCTATCTATCTATCTATCTATCTTCTTTCAATCAATTTGACAACATAAGCACTGCAAAAAATGTGGTTATTAGTTCATAATGCTGAACATACAGGCTGGTGTTTGGCTTCCAAACGTTACAAAAAGTCACAACACATGCAAATACAGAACCACACTGCAAATATCGCAAACAACACAGGAAATGTTTACAGGGGACCCAAAAAAAGTAATGAACCTGGCTGTAGCTCTCTAAGCCACCGTAATTCTGAAGTGAGGGGAAAACACATTTGTTTAAACAATTAACTTTTTTGCATTAGGAGGAAATGGTTGCCAGTTCTACACCTTAGATTTAGCCCTTTGTTTTCCCCTGACGTACATTTATATATGTATATATATGTATATATATATACATATATAAATATATACTGTATGTACACTATGGGGCTTGGATCATTGATGTATTTTCTTCTTCCTGCTCTAGCTCCTCCCCCTGATTTGAAGGCATCCTTATTTGGGAGGAGAACGTCGCGAGTGCATGTGCCATTCATTGAGGAGGCGTGTTGTAGGCGTGACCTCGTCGCAACTGTCCAATCTACTGTTAGATTTTAGCGATCGAAGGCGGGGCTTCTGAGGGAAATCCTGACGCCCAATGGCTGCTGGCTGAAGGCGGGGGCGGGGCTTGTAGACGGAAGTGTCTCCCGACTGGCCCAGCTGTCATCTAGAAGAGAAGAGACCATTTACACCGGCCGCATAGGAAATGCTGAAAAAGGAAAAACGCTAAAATATGGCAACATCAAAACGATAAGGTCATGTCGCCGAACTGAAGGTAGCTATGCCCGACGTGTCACCAAACACGCACGCTTATCGACGCAAGGAGCTGCAGTATTTGGGTTAAAAGCTGATGACAGGGATCGGCAGGCTGTGTGACATTGAACATACAGGACACGAAACAGACGAGGTCGTTTAAAGAGCCACACACCGTGGACAACTTGTCACGTCCTGAGAATTTGATCCGTCGTGCTGTCGTGAGTTGACGCGGCCGTGAACGTTAACGACATTTCAGGGGACGTTGTAGCCGCTGGGTGCGTTTGTTTTTCACTCCGGCACGGAGAAAAAATGCTACACGGTCGCTGCTGCGGTTATCAAGCTATTATCCTAGCCTAGCGGCTCGGTGCAGGGAACTACCCCAGACCCAGAGCAGACGTCATCAACATACTCTGTATTTAAATGGTCGCGTACGAGGAGGTCATCGCTGGAAAAAAACGACGATTACTCGGTAGGTGTGAGCCACCGCGGCGGCTGAGCTTTCATGGCTGCACTGCAATGCAAAGACGCACTTTAAAATTGACTGCTGCGACCTGCATGATTAATAGGGCACATGGAAGGTGGCGGAGCAGCTGTTAGCTTTGCTGCTAGCTGCCGAAACGACCTTTGGAGACGTCAGCCTGTTAGCTGCCTGCGCTGGTTCCAGGCTGGGTGTTATCCGTGGTCGCCTGCCTTTGCTATATCCGAGTGTTGTATTTCATGTAGGCCTTCAATGGCTAGGCGAGTCACTGACTTAATCTCATTGATTGCATCACAAGACAAGGCAGGGTGCAGCCCGAGCACGTTCACTGCGTTTGGTCAGACGTGTATTTTATTTCTGAAGAGGGCACATCAACTTAATAATTATGTCTCATGCTTTTTTACCCCCCCCTCACCCTCCCTTCCTATTTCAGGATAAAAAAGACGGTGAAAGCCAAAAGTCAACTGAAGATCACTGGGTGTCCTAAATGGGGGACTACGGGTTTGGAGTTCTGGTGAAGAACAGCAGTGGTAACAAATCTGCCTTCCCCTTGCGGATCCCTCCTCACCTCCAACCCCAGCACCCACACCACCCTTCCAACCCCCCCAGCCCCCCTTCCTTCGTAAACAACACCTGCTCCACCAATGGGGGCAGCGCTTGGCTGTTCCCCGCCGTAGCCCCGCACAGTAACATGCAAGATGAGATTCTGGAGTCAGACAAGTCCAAGGCCTTGGACCTCCAGGACATGCAGGAGAAGTCTCAGGTCCAGACCCAGCCCCAGGCCTTGTCTCCGGGCCAGCAGGAGGCCGGGGTAGGCCTAGGAGAGCTTGAGGGTGCGCTCCCTGAGGACGGTTCGCTGGAGAAGGGTTCTTTGGAGAGCAGCAGTGGCAAAGAGAAGCTGAGGATGGAGTCCCCAGTGCTAAGTGGGTTTGACTACCAGGACAGCCTGGGAATGGGTACAAGCATTGCACAGTCCACCTCTTCATCTTCACTGACCAGCTTTAACAACTGGTCCCCTGCTGTCCCATCCACCCAGTCTCCAGTGGTTGGAGAAGATGTAGGAGGGTTCTTTGGCCCGGCTGGCTCCAACGCCAACGGACCTCCCCTGCTGTTCCAGAACTTCTCCCACCACGCAGGCCCTGGCTTTGGTGCGGGGGGGAGTTTTTCTCCGCAGATTGGGCCAGTCTCTCAGCACCACGCGCCCACACCTCATCCCCAACACTACCACCCCCATGGTCAGGGGGTCCCACAGCAGCACCGACGCTCCCCAGCTAGCCCTCATCCACCTCAGCCTTCTTTCCCTCCGCACCCCCACCGCACCGGACCATTCACCCAGCTTCCCCACCTCACTACTGCCCAGAATAAACCCCCCTCTCCTTGGGGAAGCTACCAGAGTCCCTCCACTCCCACGTCCACCTCCTGGAGCCCTGGTGGGTATGGTGGCTGGGGAGGCACACAGGGGGTGCGAGAGTATCGGCGGGGGGTAGGTGGAGGTATGTCGGGCCTTAACTCCATCTCCCCGCTGAAGAAGTCCTTCCCTAACAACCAGGTAGATGACAACTCATCTTAACTGATTTAGTAGAGTAGATGATCTCATGCAATACATTAGGTTTGGAAACTCATCTATCTGTCCTCACAGGTTCCCTCTCAGAAGTTCCCCAGAAATAGTTCTGGCTTCAATCACAAGGGCTGGGTGGAGGACACTATGAGCCGCAGTGACAGCATCTACCCTTTCCAGGTGAGTCATGCTCACTCTAATGTGTAGGAACTGAATAGGTTGTCTAAAACGACTTGGGCTGTGGTCTTACATGGCTGCAAAATGTAAATATGTCCATCCCCCCACCACAGGCCAATGATATTAACCCTGTTAAACATGCTTATCTGTGTCAAATTCAACAAATGAGCCGAAGAGAAAAACATGATCAAATGGATGAATAGAAACTTATTGTGTGTTCTTGTGTATGAGCACTTATCTAGGTCATATGGGTGAAGGAGAGCTCTCTTATCATCTGCTCTGATCACATGGCCTTCCTCCTGTGCTGATTTGAGAAGTCTTGTGCTCGACTGCAGCTTTGCATGCTCCAAGCCCATTTAGATACAATGTGAAGCACAACTCTAATGCGTTATGAATGACTAATCATGGCTCTTCTTTGTTTCCGGATTAGTTTAAAATACCAATTTATTGTTTTACCTTAGGCTGTATTCATTATATTAACATAATATATAATTTTCACAGCAGCGATAGGCAGGTGATCATTTTTGTGACACACTCTGGGTTCCATTTTCTGTTTACAGTGCTTTCATCTGAAGGCCTCGACTGGGATATTCTCTGCAGTTCTTTTTTTATTAGCAATTAGTAATGTAGCAAACTAAGCCGGGGCTCTTACATCTTGTGCTGCTTTAGATGTGAAGGGGGAAGTGAGTTGGCTAATTGTTGTCTTCCTCTCTTTCAGCAGGAGAGAACACGGTCTTTTGATGGTTTCAGTATGCACTCTCTAGAGAACTCGCTGATTGACATTATGAGGGCTGAGCAGGATTCCTTGAAAGGTTGGTTCCCAAACTAAACAATGACGAGGAAGGAATCGTTTCCCTCAATGCTGGCTGAGGATCAATGCAGCCATGTATTTGACAGCAAGGAGAATTTTGGTTGTTGTTTCATAATGCTAGCAACTGATTGCGGTGACAGCAGCTGTTAAGGCTGGACATGCAGGCTGCTGGCTCCCAAATGTTAGAAGCCTGTGTATCCACAACAAGTGGACATATCGATGAAGTGAATACTCATTTGGTGACACACAATGTTTGCTTTTGTCAAGACTTGTAGAAAAATTGTGGCAATGGAAACTTCTAATTCTGTAGTTTTTTGCAGACTAAGAAATCTTTCAATCAGTTTAAGCAGGTGTTTATTTGTCATAATTTTGTCCATAAAATGTTATTTTATTCTTAATCCAACCTCTTTTGGATACTCTGTCAAACGGCCTCTCATATTAGGGCCACAGAGTTAAGAGGTAAGGTGTCTACACAAAAGCTATGAGGCCAAAAGGAAAACAATAGACCCATATCACTGTAATATTATTTTGTAATAGTAAATAGAATAGTATATGTATTTTTATCCTTATTTTTTTCCCCATTCTTTCTTTTTTTCGATAGATCCTGCATTTCAGAATTCAGTTCTTTTTAAGCCATTTTCAGACATACACAACCCAGCTGTGGGTTCTATACACAAACGTGTTTACAACAGCATCAAATCCTCTGCATTATTCAGACAAAAGAGGTGGTGCAGAGGCAGGAAGTGACATTCATTTTGCTGCGTAGGTCACTTGATTTTCTTGACAACACGCTGGTGTCGGTTCTTATCGGCACAAACTGTCTAGACATGTTTGTCGATTGTCAACGTGTGGGTCATCGCCTTTTCACAGTTGATATTTGTTTTCTTTTAGTTTTGTCCATTTTTGTGTCTGTCGCGTGCTAGAAGCATCATCAACTCCCCTACTCGTTCACGGTGAATCCAATGGGGGACTCCCCGCTGTGTCCCCACATTGGATTCCCTTGACTTTCGATGGATTTTAAAAATATACCAAAATATGTCAGTAGCAGTGACTATCATAAATACCAGAATCAAGCATTGCATGTCATGGTTCATTCTTTGGTCATATTTGTTTGTGATTTAAATCAAAACTCTTTAGTTTTTCTAAGTCAAGAATCAAAAATATTGTTTTATTATTGGCACAAAAACTCTAAACAATTGCAATCAAATCCGTTTTAACACTGCATGAATGAGATCCACCATGATGGGTCTCAGCTTGGTATTACATGACGGCACGTCTCATCTTCATGACAACCATCACCAGCATTTTTACAGTGTAGACTCAATGATCTCAGCTAATGCTCTCATTAATAAATCATTGCACTTCAGTTTTGTTGCTGTCTAATGTAAAAGAAGATTTTTTCCCATCACAGCAGCTAATTTTGGACAGATGATACTACCCTTTGATCACACATACATCGAGTGATGGTTTGTAATTTTCAAGGCTAACACAAGAGTCCTTGAATTTATTCCAGAGTTTTCCTCGAATATGATATCACCCTAACATGGGAGAATAAACTGAGCTATATTTACCATTTGATTTATCTACTGAATAACTTCATACTGTCCTGAGATGTTTGTCAACGTGATCCTTCGTTTCAGAAGCTATTTATATGTAAAAGAAAGGAGATTATATTTCATGACAGTATTCTGAGGTCTCTTCTGTTTTTGTCACTTAGGGCGTTACAGCTTCTCTCACCAGGGTGGAGATGGGCCTCTACCTATGAATGGTATGTAAATGACATGCATACAAATATGCAGTAGCAAAGGTCAGCGCTTAAAATCATTGCGTTTCAAATGCTGATAAGAAGTAATAATGGCCATTTTATTGCAAGTCAATACTTAGCTGGCTTCTTCAAAAGTAGGTCATAGGGATTTTCTTTTGGTGAGCTCATATAAAATAAAAAACAAAAGTAAAAACTCAGTATATCATAACCATGCTGAGATATTTCCTGAATAACAAGTTGTAAAACCTTTAAATATTTTGTCACATTATTTGTTTTATTGCTTTCTCAACTGCTGTGGTAGGCATAAGAACTGGCTGACCAAAGGGAGTTCAAATAGAAAAACAATGTTGATCAGAGAGCGTCAAGAGCAAAAATAAGATGATAAGCAAAGACTAATAAATGGGCCTTGTAAACTGAATTTAATGTTTGTAGTGGTATTAAAAATCCCAGTGTCTTTTTTCATTCTTATTATAAGAGAGCTTTATTATTTGAATGATTCCATCTGTCTAGTTTATACTGTACAAATGTATACCAGCATTATATCTGTAGCAGCCTTAAGGTTCAAATAGATAACCTGAGATTTTTGATGAAGAGCATTTTGGCCAGTGGAAGCTCAGAATGGCTGTTACGGCAGCCATTTTGTCTGATGACCAACATATTCATTTCCAGTCAGTTTGTTTTACATCTTCTTTTTATGATGTGCCTTTTTCAAGAAAGCCATTTCAAAGGTGTTTTGTGTTGTTTTATATGCAGCGAGAAGTTATGGCAGAAGACGAGGTAAAGTTTGTGAATGTGTCTTAATTTGTTCATTGCAATGTCAAGCTGTTATGATCCCTGAGTTTTTTTGTGCTGCTTCTGTGTTTGTCTGCTTTATTTTGTTTTGGTTACTGATTATTTTGGCCCTTGATTGTTGTCAGTGTCAAAACCCCTTCTTCTGTCGGGAGTGAAAGTCTTAAGTTTCCCTGCGCAAGACCTGGTAGTGATAATTCTCGTGCTTTTACTTTGTCTTTACAAAATGGTAATCATGGCTGCTTCTGTATGTATTTCTTAAAATAATTCAATGCATTTACCACCAATCAAACTCTCTGCTCATTGCAATATTACATTTGAACAGTGGTTCAGCTTAACCGGTGCTGAGGCCATGTGTAATCCAGGTCATTCTCTCCACTAGGTCATTCCTCTCTGTTCCCCATGGAGGATGAACGCTCTTTTGGAGAGGACGAGTCAGGTGACCAGGGGCTTCCTGGCCTTGGCTCAGCCCACTGTTTCCCCCACCTCAATGGTGAACGCGTGGAACGATATTCTCGCAAGGTGTTTGTTGGAGGTCTGCCCCCAGACATAGATGAAGGTAAAGTTTTGTTACAGCCATAGTGGATGTGTCACTAAGTTCAGTGTTTGAAGGTCCAGTGTGTAAGATTTAGGTAAAAGGATCTTTTGGCTGAAATTGAATGTAAAAATAATCCTTGGGATGTTTTCACTAGTGTGTTTCTTCTAAATTATATGAATTGTTGTTATCTTCACCCTAGAATGGGTCTTTTATATTTAAATACTTTATATTTACATCAAGGGGGTCCTCTCTACGGAGGCCGCCATGTTTTTTACAGTTGTTCAAACTCTACAAACTAAACACCTTTTGAGTTTTTATGACAACTGAAGTCTAACACAGGTTCTCTTTCAAGTTGGGGAGGGTGAGGTGAGGGTTATCAGCTGCAACATGCAATTTCACCCCTAGATGGCACTAAATTCTGCACACTGTACCTTTAAGTAGGTTTTGATGATGATGATAATATTATTGTTGATTGATTTTCTGAGTTTTACTTTTTCAGATGAAATCACTGCCAGTTTCCGTCGGTTTGGTCATTTGTTTGTAGACTGGCCCCACAAGGCAGAGAGCAAGTCCTATTTTCCACCAAAAGGTGAGTCAAACCTGTTAAACTTTATATTTGTTTGAGCGGTTTGAGTTATTGCAATTGCATTGCAATGGTGAATATTTTCTCATTAGTGTGTGTCTTTGCACTTATTGTTCTGTTTTGTCAAACCTTTTCAGGATACGCATTTTTGCTGTTCCAAGACGAGAGCTCTGTTCAGGCTCTGATTGACGCCTGCATTCAAGAGGATAGTAAACTGTACCTGTGTGTCTCTAGCCCCACCATCAAAGACAAGCCTGTAAGTCTCAAACTGCTTCATCTTGTCGAACAAGTACAACATTTTATTGAATGTTTGCATAAGACAAGTGATCGTTGTTTTATTGTCTGATCCTTGTATGCAAAAAAAACTGTAAAATTCAGTGGAGCTGTGTTTTGACTAAAATTAGGGCTTTGCAGTGATAATCACATCAAAGATTATCACAGTTAGATTAATTATTCCCTGAGAAATCAGTCAAAATGTCAACAAAACACACCATCTCACGATTAAAGTGAAAAACTCCACCAAAATGTAATGGGTTCTTTATTGGCCCATGTCCCAGCAGTTTCTGTGTATTCCTGTGGACAGACAAACAGACAATGTGTGCATCTAAACTATTTGACTGTCATCCCAAGAGCTTGATGTAAAAGGTCATAGCCACCACCAACAGCATTTTGCAATATCAGTAAATGGCATCAGAGAATTTTGTTAATATAATGTATCTTATTCATAAAGGAGCTGAGCTGGACTGGGAGAAATACATTTTTGTCATCTTGATTGTTGCAGGTCCAGATCCGACCCTGGAACCTAAATGACAGTGATTTCGTTATGGATGGCTCTCAGCCATTGGATCCGAGGAAGACCATCTTTGTAGGAGGTGTCCCTCGCCCCCTTCGTGCAGGTACGTGTGATGACCCCTAAATGTATTTCATTCCCATTACTGATTTAGATTTCATTAACTTGCATTCTGTGTTGCTGTTCCAGTGGAGCTTGCCATGATTATGGACCGTCTGTATGGGGGAGTGTGTTACGCTGGGATCGATACAGACCCTGAACTCAAGTATCCAAAAGGGGCGGGAAGAGTGGCCTTCTCCAATCAGCAAAGCTACATTGCAGCCATTAGTGCCCGATTTGTTCAACTGCAGCACGGGGAGATTGATAAACGGGTGAGTCCATATGAGGCTAGCAGCTTCCTTTCAGGTCTAATAAAGAGTGAATGTTGATAAAATATTTCCCATCAATCTAACATCCTGCTGTGCACGCATTCAGATTTTTCCTCAACCTCCATTTTGACTGTTTTCCTGTCATCCACCCTCTGCCTCTCAGGTGGAAGTGAAGCCATATGTCCTGGACGACCAGCTGTGTGACGAGTGCCAGGGCACCCGCTGTGGGGGGAAGTTTGCTCCTTTCTTTTGCGCCAACGTGACCTGTCTGCAGTACTACTGTGAGTACTGCTGGGCAGCCATCCACTCCCGGGCCGGCCGCGAGTTCCACAAGCCGCTGGTGAAGGAGGGAGGGGACCGACCACGACACATCTCTTTCCGTTGGAACTGAGGCGAGAGGGCAAGGGAGGGCAAAAACACAGGTTCGGGGAGGGACTGAGAAAGGGGAAGTTGGGGAAGGGGTACGGGCTAATGATATGAAAATAAATGCACTTTTCTTTTAAGTTAAAAAAACAAAACATAATTTATTCTTTTTATTTTTTTTAATTGGGCCCTCTAACAGAAGTAAATGCTAAGAAGAGAGTGAAATCCCATTTATGTTTTGACTTAACGTGTGCATGAGCATATGGATGCATTAGATTTGGATTTAGACGTTTTCTGACTTGACTGTACTTTCTTTTCGTGTTAGCTGGCAAAGCTGCTTACATTTGTTGTCAAGAGTAACATAAAATTTAAGTGAGGTTCATCATACCTAAATCAGTATACTAACTGGAAGTTGAGTTGAAGAAGGGTGCATTTTCTTACTTTGCGCTTACAGGATTAGAAAACAACTGTACCATTTACCAAAGGTTGAGTGCAAAACGTTGGGTTGAACAGAGAAATGACACAGTTTCAAATAGTTGGACGACTTGAGTTTTTCAAGCAGCTCATTGTATAGCATCTGGCCACGTCAAAAAAAAAAAAAGAAAAAAAAGAAAATCTCTTTAGATTGCTGGCATGGGTTTTTAGGTCTTGGTTTAAAAGTTGACACTTTGTAACCAGAAAGGGCAAACCAAAGATTGGCCTAAAACACATCATCGAAAGCAAACATTGATCTGAGGGGTTTCAGGATAATGTTGTGTCCTCTCGTCATGTGACAGGGGAGAGGCTGGAGTTGTGTTGGAGTTTTGGTTTCTGGGTTTCAGCGAATAAAGACACAGCCCTCAGGGCTCAGGTATTGGCAGTAGTATTTGCTCACTTTATATTGTCAGGGATATTAGCACTGGAAGCTAACATGCTAATGTAGTACTAACTAATGGGAATGCACAGTCCAGTCTCCCTGAGCTGTCCTCATGGTGTACCACTGCACGCTCTACCATGACTGGAGCTTCTATCACAAGTGTTGTGGTTGGATATGGTAGTAGCTAGAATTTGCTGTCACAGAGATAAAGATATTATTTTATACATGGCCTGCTGATTTTTGTACAGTGTTTTATAGCTGATTATTTTGTCATGAACATATAAACATTTATTATGCACTACTTTTCTAAATATTTTTTTCAATAGTCATTTTAGGCACATTTTTCACAGATGGGAGAACTCCTTTTGCAATACCTCATTTTTTTCACTTGGTGAAAAATAATTTTGTACCTTTGTTACTAAGAGATCTGCATTTATGGTAAACTTAATTTAAAAAGAAAATGAATGATATTAATATAATTTTCAATTAGCTTTTATATATTTAAGTGCTGGTAAATCTGAAAATTGTCTGGTGCATTGGTGTGATTCTGTAGATAAAAAAGAAAACAAAAACAAGGCTATGATTAGCTAGTCATAAATGGATTCTCCTCTGTCCTAAATAAACATAACAGGATCCTAAGGCATGACAAGACCTTTCTAAACGGATTTTGATAGTCTTGAAAATATATTCTGATATTTCGCTCCTAGGTGCATTCAGTAAGATTATCATTAGGGTAAATGTTTTGGCTTTGGTCAACGTGATCTCTTCCCTTCTATCACCGGAGTGGATATCATCTGTTTGAATATTTAGATCCTCTTTCTGGAACTGCCTGTAAGTTCTACTTATTCTTGGCATGCATAATGTAATACAGAAATACAATGGCTAGTGTTAATGCAGGACCTAATGTAATGCACTAGATCTCTTTTTGACTTTCTTTTCCTTCTCTCTTTGAGATCACCTCTCTTGTAGCCTCTCTTTACATGGTGGAGTCTGCCTTCCTTACACAGACGTGATGTTTATGCAATCTACACAGTGACAACACTTTGGATGCGTTTTGTAATGTAGAGGACACTCAGTAGGACATAGGTGAGGAGAGTTGATCACTTGACTCCCCCCTCCCCCCTCCCCCCCTCTGTGATGTGGCATGCTTTGGGACATAACCTGAATGTGATTTAATGTTGCAAGTTAACTTTGAGCCATTATGTGCAATACTTATTCTTTCCAGAAACAAGTCTCTGCAGTGCAAGTCATTTAATCCATATAGACAATGCAGTCATTTACACATCATTTGTCTCCTATTGTTCATGCTGATGTCTGCAAGAGAAAAAAAAAACTAATTTATACATGAATTTATTTTTAAACATGAGTTTTGTGCTTATTTACTTATTTTGCTACAACCATGCTACTGTGATTGAAAACATTGTATATACTAGGTCGATAATGTATTTAGTATTTGCTATATTTTCAATTGAAATGTTTAACTATCATTTTGATCAGATTTTTGTTATATTTTTTGGGGTGATGTGTTAAAACTCGTGTGTCTAGTTTTTCTAATTGCTGTATTGTGCTCCACATTTTCAGATGAAAAGAAAATTATGTCTGTTAGTATTACTTGATTGCAAAATTTCAAGTTTTTAATTGTATGCTGGGAAGGTTATATTTATTAACTTTTTTTTTTTACCTGATATTTGGATTTTTATTCAGTCATTTGACATTTATACGTAAGTTCCAATTTTTATATTTTCTTCCTGATTAATTTACGCTACAATTCAGACGTCAGTTTTTATAGTTGGTTTGTAGTATTGAAGTAAAACAAAGATCTAATGTCATATATTAATTTGCTGCCAACTGTTTGTAACTGTATGCATACATTTGAAGTATTTGTAATGTGAGATGTTGAATGAATAAAACAGCTGTGAGGAAGAGATTTTTTGCCAAATGTTGATTCAAAGAGGTTAAAGAGAGTATGTTGATCTATTTACCTCCTAAAGGTTTTCGAGTAAAACAAAGCGTCACATGGGATGCCATTGTTGTGTGAGAGCACGCTTTATGCACATCTGGTGAGCTAAGTTAAATCAGGTCAGAGATATTTATAGGCTGGGGCTTATTTCAGGCCTTAGTGGGTGCTGTTCAGCTCACCTAAACCTGCTGTCCTGTGTCTCAGCAAACCGTCTCCTTGTCTAATAAAAACCTGTATCAAGTGAAATTGATGTATGCATGCAACAAAATGTTGTGAATGAGATTTCAAAAGCCTGCAAAGAAAAGATTTGATTATAATTTTCTAAATACTAAAATGCTGACAGCAGACGCGTTTTTTTTTTTTTTTTTTTTTTGTCCAGTCGTGATTTGAACTTGTTCTTTGCATTAGTGGAATGTAACTGAGTATATCTTCCTGGGAAATATTATACTTAAGTACATTTTTGGAAGCTATACTGCAGTATTTCCACCAATCTACAGGTAGTATATGTATCTATAGTTGCTAACTATGCTACAAATAAGATTTAACCTAAAAAAAGGGATAGGCCTATAAAATGCAATGCGTTAGTGTAGATTAAGCTGCAGTACAACTGATTTAAATTGTCTCATTGTCCAAAAACTAAAATGATAAAATGCTCTTTGAATATTAATGCATCCTAATGGCTTATCAGGGCATACATTTACCTGAGGCTTATCGATTGCACTTAAAGACATTATTTTATTTACTGTATATAAATGTTGCTTTTTGAGCCACTTACAGAAACTCTGAGATGCAAGCCACCCTTTGGATAATATGACCCAGAAAACAGGTGAGGTCCTCCGTAGTATCTTCTTTCACTGTTATGCAGATGACACGCAGTTGTACATTCCTCTTAAGTCCACTGATATCACTATGCTGGGTTCTTTTCAGGACTGCCTGTCTGCATGTGTAAACATTTCCTCCAGCTGAATCCTGATAGAACTGAAATCTTATTATTGGACCTCGGCATATCTCTACAGAAATACCACATCAAGTTTTAAGTTATTTGATAACCATTTGTGTTTTGAGCAACACGTCACAAAGCTTGTCCAATCTTGTATTTATCTTTGTACAAATGCTGTCAAACAAACACCATATAACTCAATATGTACTTCCACAAGAAAGCCTTTCTTGAGCTATTTATTTATTTCAATTTTATTTATGCAGACCAGAAAGTCTCTGTGATTTGATTTGGCTTTTATTGGTTTTGTTTATTAATTTAGTATTGTTTGTGGTGTTATTGTATTATATACTGTGCATAATAATAATTATACTGCCACCTGCAGGCTGACAGTTCTACAACAAACCCTAGTACATGAAAACTCGTCATGTGTCCCCCAGTCTGTGGTGTCTCAGTCAGAGTTGCCTGCAGAGTTCAGACTTGTAGAGGGAGGAGATGTCTCCAGCTAAGACTGTGTATGTCCCCAGGTTTGGGTCTCAGCTGGGCTCCAGTCAAAGAGAAGAACCACAGCCGGACCCCACCGTGGTCCAGCCCGAGTCCCAGAGCCAGCAGGTGGACAAGTGCAGGAAGAAGAGAGATGGAGGAAGGAAACCTCGCTCCATTTTAAAAGTCAAATTACCAACATTTAGCACTCGCGGTTTACCCAAGAAGAAGCCGACGCAGGAGGACCAAACACCTGGAAGATGGACGCCCGAGCCTGCCGAAAACAGGACCTCTGTGACCGCAAGAGGGAGCCAGGGTAATGTAGCTGCTAATGATAGCTAAGAGGGTAGCTAGCCCCTGCTAACAGGACTAGCTAGCTTCTTAGCTGCTAATGTTTTCTGAGAAGTCTGCTAGTCCAGTTAGCTGGTGTTAGCTAGCTTCTTAGCTGCTAATGTTTTCTGAGAAGTCTGCTAGTTGGTCAGCTGCTGTTTTGGGACTAGAATTATAGTTTGAGACTGTTTATCTTGAGGGTACAGGAAAAAGTTTTTAATGTTAAATTTAAAATATGAATATCTTTCGTTCACTGATACTGTCCCTAAAAAAATAAGTACATATGAAACCCTATTATTAGGTGTTTTCTAGTTTCATACTTATTTATACCAAGAGAAAACTACCTAAGAAAGAGAAGTGTCTGTTTGAACTGTACGTAAATTGCTATGTTTATAAAAGGTCATGTGGGGTCGCAAGCTAAAAATGCTTGGAACCACTGTCATAAAGAAATTACTTCTGCAGCTAACTACACTTAATTATCATGCTAATATTCTTCATGTTGTTTTTGTTGTTGTGGACAAGACTGTGATGGTGTCCACCCTCAAAGTTAAAATGGATCCGCTTTATACAAAGATGGCAAAACTAAGCATATATGAGCTATAAATAATCTTTCAGTAAAGTTGGTATACTACACTGTTAGCAGAGGAAACCTCATATTCACATTTATTTTGATCACAGATGCTGACTCTGTCCGTGGAGATGTTTTCTTCTCCCAAAGATCCACTTACAGAGCCACAAATGAGAAGAAAAAGGTAGGCCCCATGCAGATGATACAGTGTGTGCAGTGACAACGAGAGAAAACATTCAAACCAGAATTCACCAAAACACACTTTAGATTCAATACAATGAAAACAAAAAAAATCTAACATGTCAGTTTTGTAGACCCACTGCACAACATATCCAGAAATGTACATCACTGTTCACACATTTGACATCTTAAATCAATTT
The DNA here is from genome assembly GCF_024713975.1 of Paralichthys olivaceus. Lineage (NCBI taxonomy): Eukaryota > Metazoa > Chordata > Actinopteri > Pleuronectiformes > Paralichthyidae > Paralichthys > Paralichthys olivaceus. The sequence continues at coordinate 10,502,107 of NC_091101.1, forward strand.
TAATGACTAGTTTCCCCTTTGAAAATCCTCTTTGGCAGTGAAGATATTAACTGCACTGGTGACAAAAAGCAGAAGGGTGGGCTGTGAGTCACACCTCTCGTGACAAACATGGTTATTACTCCAGTCACTCCCTGATTGACTTTTAGTGATATTATAGCATCTTGGATTTAAACATTAACTTCTGCGTCAAGCACCAGTGTAATATTATCTAAAGCCAACTGTTTGCTTACTTGCTGCTTGTTCATTTCACATTTTTGTTCAGAGAATGTATCAGTAAATATTCATTGAATTCTCATAACCACACATGTACAATGTGTTCGCTGTACCCATGAACTAGACCATCAAGCTCTTCTATTCCTTTATTCCTGGATAGGCCACGCTGGCAGTTCTCAGAACCATCTCCAGGATGCTGGAGGAGAACCATCTTATCAGGCAGAGACTCGTCGCCCTCACCCAGGCCCACTTATGCTGCACTACCTGAAATAGCTGGTCACCATAACTCTAATCTAAAACACGTCATCAGCGTTTCTCCCCTGTTCGCAGTAGTGGATGCATTTACTTCCTTAAACATATTGTGTTATAAACCAGTGTTACAGTGTTTGGTGGTTTAGGTGCTTAGTAGGACTGTGCTGTGAAACCATAACCAAGGTTACACAAGGTTCTATAGACAGTGTTGTTTCATTATAAGAGGATATTTCAAATCTTTGCGCTAATTTATTCACATTAGTATGAATACTTAAACATTTTCCCCTCAGAACAATAACAAGTGAACAAAATAGTCATTACTCTATAAACAACGTCTTGTCATTTATGATATTGTGTCCGTCCACATTACAGGATTTACTATTACATTATCTCAGGTAAAACTCTCTTTCTGATCCACCAGAGGGCACCACTTACCCTCGCATTTATGTCTTGTAGTTTCAGTTCCTGGTCACAAAACACTATACAGTATAATTTTACAGTGAAGTAATTGTACTACCTTCTCCTAGAAAGGGCACAAAGCAATTTTAGCATCAGGTAACAAATATCTGTTGCAGTAAAGCGTCATTTTACACTTCAAACCACGGCCTGTGTCGCACTATTATGGATTGAAGATTTCCCTGAGTACAGTTTGTTTTAAAAGCCAATATGATCATAAAAGCTGCTACTCTGTTACCAAACGAGCTTAAAGGAGATATGATTTTTGATTTTTTAATATACAATATAATATTATCCTATAATACAGGATAAATTCAACTAGTGTTTTTGTCACTGTTATTGTTATTTATAGCTTTAATAAAAAAATTGGTGAACAATTTTGAGTTGCGGCATGAACTTGTTTATTAAATGTTTAGTGATGGATCTGCCACCCGAGGTTTCAGGTTCCCGCTGGTTATCGGGATTTATATCAGTAAATCCACTGGAGAGCAGCATGTGGCTGTGATTATTTTAACTGTAAAATGATTGTTGTTAAACCATGGACAATTAACTTTAAATTGTTCTGCAGTTTCTCAATGTTTTGATTGATGAGCCTCATTGCCTCTGTGTTTAGAGGCCAGTTGTTTCAGCCCCTTTCTACTCTGAACTCAACATGGCAGACTTAACAGAGTTCTCATTACAGTTCATACAAGTGTTGCCTCTGGAAGTACAGTATGTGCTTTAATACAGAGTACTTGATGCTGTTAGATAGTATGCCACCCATATGTACTACAGCTGCAAATACCTTAATACATTAAAAAATACTTTTGTTGCAGCTTTTGATTTTTTGTCCCCAAAAACATTTTGGTCACTAAAGTGAGTAACTTTCTCTTCGTTTCATTAGCAACTGCGGCCTATCTTTTAAAAAGTTTGAAGATGAGCTACAATCCAAATAATGACTTTCTGAAAGTTACTGCAGCAAAAACTTGCTGGTTTTAACAACATTGTTTAAAAAGTGATTTGGGTCATTATCACTTCCCTTTGAGTAATAAAACTACAAGTGGCTTGGATGTACTGAGTAATGTAATTATATTCAGCTTGTGTGAACATAGAAAATTAATGATGCTTTAACTCTGCATCAAAAACAAATCATCAAGTTCATCGGCTGATTTACTCTGCAGCAAATAGATCTGGGTTTTTTTTGAACAAGTAAACAGGCAATTTATTGTGATTGTTTTTATAGCATTGAGGATAAATGACTATTGTCATGGTGATTAGCAGTTAAACAGGTCTTTTAATCAGAGCTGTGGTCTGAAAGGAGACTGTGGCGACTGTACCTCCAGACTGCTGAGCCTGTTGAGTGGAGGTTTGCTGCATTGGTTCCATGGCCGAGGAGGCCTTGGTTTGTTATGCAGTTTGAAAGCAGCTGGTTTTGTTGTTCTAAACCAGTTCAGGAAGTAGCACAGTTAGCAGAAATGGGAGATGAGTTGGAGAGATTAATAAAAGACTAACACCTACTTTACCACTTCCTGACTTAGATGAGTGTGATAAAGAGGACTTGGTAATGTGAGCAGATTTCAGAGTTGACTGTGCACTCTGGCAGGATATGTCTTCAATACAAACTGACAATGCACAATCATTCAGTTTCATTTTTTAAGTCTAATCCCAGACCAAAATACACAGAACAAATTATAAACTGGCTGCACCTGGATTTACCTTTCACTGATTATAGATGCACAGACATGTTTATGTGTACTTTTTTATTTAGTCGATTGATAAATTATTTTCATTATCTACATTGAACTGTCCCTGGTGTTTGGGCCACATGGGAGCTACAATCTTTTGTCACTGTGTGAAGTTGATGGCATATCTTCGTCCCATCTTTTAGATTTTTCATGTGAAGGTTTGACATATGTAAAAAAACATATGTGCTTCATATATATTTTTGAGTTTAGATCCACCTCTCTTACATTTCTATTATGTCTTCAAAATGAGTCAGACTTTTTTTTTCTATGCATCTCACATAGAACACATGTAGGTCTGTTTTAAAAATACAGTTACTGGCTTCTTAAAATGTAGAAAATACAATAATCTGTTCAAATGAGAGATTGCTTGAGGCCTGATGAAAATGTTTTGAATCACACTGGAAGTCAAAGAGAAGAACCACAGCCGGACCCCACCGAGAGTCAGAAGCCACCATCAAAACCCTGCCATCATCCATTACTGTTCTGATGTCACAGTGGGAGCATCAACCTAGTGAACATCACTCTGCTCTAATATTTACTCCTGCAACTCTGGTAAGTGACCTCTAGATACCATCAGCTTCAATTGTACTGTTTGCTTATTGCCCATTAGCAAATGGTAGCATACAAACATTCCAAATTTAGATGGTGAACAAGGTAAACATTACACCTGCTAAACATCAAACATTATACTTGTGTGAGCATATTATAGCATGCTTATGTTAGACTTAAGCTCAAAGCTGTTGTGCCTAAGTACAGTCTCACAGAGCCAATAACATGACTGTAGACACTTGATCTCGTTGATCTGTAATCTGTCTTTGCCATAAAGGTCTCTCTTTATAAATCATGTTTAATGTTGTGTAGCAACATGTACCTTTACATAAACAACCTATAATTTAACCCTCTGGCAACCTCAAATTGTAAATCACAGAAATGACAAAATGTTATTTACACTAATTAATCATTTTCTGACTGGGGCACATATACTTGTAATTTTAGTTCTTATTAGATTGATATTTTATTATTTTCAAGCTTTGAATGACCTCTGCCATTCATCAAATCATCTTCAGAGGCCATAATGGGATTGGCAATATAATTTTGGGAAGGTGATGTTTTACCTGTGGATCAACAGTGTAATCACTCTGCCTGCAGGAGCACACAAACACGTCAATCTCACTTCCTGTAGATGGTGCTGACTAATATTTCACAATTTTTGATGTGGTCTGAAGATACACTTTGGGACTTTATGAGACCGCAGCTCATTTTGAGGTAGAATGTTTAATGATAGGCTTGTAAGATAATATTACTGGGTATATTTTGTGGTTTGTTTTCTGAGCAAATGTAGGTCAAAGTTAAAAAGTTTAACTTGCCACCAGACAATCTGACAAATACTGCAGCACATTTACATTAGCATAATTGATTTGTTGTGGTTACATGGAGATGTTAATGCTGTGCGTTTAATCAATCAATTAGAGTTAGTGTAATTTGTTTTGGCATTTTTTGTTATTATAAAGTCAATTAGTGCTGCAAGATCCCTCAACTAACAATGACGCAATGATTGCTTTGACGAAAGAACCTGAGGTAGCAGTAATAGGAAAACATATCTGACTGTAGCATCCAAGAAAATAATGATCCACTCAGATTATCGTTGTTAACCCTTTGTTCTCACTAGTCACAATACACAATGTTATCTGCATTCAAGACAGTTGTGAAAAATAAACTGTACATCTATATAATTAGGGTACTTATACATTTTTTTGTTTGCCACACTTTCATTGTGATTCTGCTAAAACCTTATTGCTGCCTTTTCTTCATTTAAATGACAGGAAAGTTATATTCACAAAAGCGTCATCAGTTCCCACAATGAATCCCTGACAGAGATCCAACTGTGACATTTAATAAACCCAAAGATAAATCATGGCATTTCTGTTGTGTTTTTGAGAGGTATGGTATATGTTAATACAGCATAAAAAGCAGGACTGCTATGTAAGAAAACTCACTGTAACAACAGTGCTTCAGTAAATACGTGGTTTTGGGAGTGGTGGGTGTCAGCTTTACAACATAGGACTCATTTGAAGGCATCAAGGCCAAAATCTACCCCAAACAAGCTCCCCTCCGTATTGGGACAAACATCTAAAGAGCTCATTTGATTTTTTGCTGTAATCCATCCTACCCTGTACTTACAATGACATTAAACAATAGTTGAAGTTTTTTTTAACGAGTAGTTTATTTTGACTGTCTCCAGATGAAGAATTGATTCAGTCTTGATTGCTCTGTGATGGCTACAGTGAGTTTGTGGGTCGATGTGTGTATTTGTGTGTTTAAATCAGTCTTGAACATGTTGCTTCATGTCAAGATGCAAACCTCATTCACTTGTTGTGTAAGACACCACAGACTGAATATAAAGATGAACGACAAAGCTCACAAAAGTGAAGCCAAAGCGTCTCAATCGCGACCTGGTGGCTGGCTGCTGTATAGGTCATGAATCCCACCCCTTCCATATTAAAGTATGGGACATAGACCAAACTAACAATTCAAACTAAATGTTCTATAATTTTTCTTTATAAGATGGTTTATATAATTTTACGTAGTTCTAAATACATGAACGTACTGTATGTCTTTCCATTAAATTGGTTTCAATTATTTATTTAATGCTATAGAAATAGGGCGAAATGTCATGATTGACAGCTCATTCTGACTCAACTGGTCAAGCGCTTGTAGTGTATCAACAGGTTCCCCCTATTGCAGCTCCATCCTCCCGATCACTACTGTCCAGACTTGGGCTCCTAATGTGCAAGATGGCAGCATTCATATCTGGAATATTAATGCTTCCTTTATGGATAATTGGAGGACATGGAGACCTTCTGTCCAGCTTTAAGGGTATATAGATAGAATCATTCAAAACAAGCTTACTCCCTAATTATAAAATGATTATAAACCTGTTTTTAATAATTATTACTATTTAAAGCCTGTGTTTGTGAATTTATGTGTAGAGTTATTCTCTACACTGTTTGCCAGCTGAGGCAATGCAGGTGAAGTGAAGCAGAAGAGAGAGCAGTGCTAATTGGTGTTTAGGGCAATCAGTGTGAGCTGAGGACGTTAGCTCTCTGTTCCACTGCTGCTCTGCACCATTCAGACATTGACTGTGTAACCTTTGGTTGGACGGTCAGTTTGCACCAGCTCTGCATTTAACTTCCCCTGTGTGTCTTCCTCCAGAGACCAGTGGACAGCAGGGAGCTAATTGGTCCTGGTTATGCAGGAATAACTACAAAGACAGATTCCATTGGTGGCAGATTATAGGGGGATCCATTCGCACAACTGGATTACCCTAAAATCATCTAAAACCAGACTAGTTTTGGTTATTCACAAATAACAAAATAATATCAGTACTTTTATTCTATACTTTAATCGAAATGTCATTCTCCTGTAATGATTAAAGAATTCTGTAACCCAGTTTGAATTACATTCACATTCAGGCAAAGCAATATTTTTCACAATATATTAGTTTTATAGTATTTCTCACATCCTAACCCAGTGGTAAAATGATTGACAACCTATGTTCTACTTAAGATTAATAAGTTAAAAACTTTTTTCTATTAGCAAAACGTGTGTAATTACATTATATGCATGCATGATGATATGGTCATACTGTTGTTATTTTAATTTTAATGTGATTTAAAAAAAAGTCAATTACTAATAAATTTGATTGTTTTTCAAACCCATTGACTGAAAGCGTGTATTGCGGTGGAACATCGATACTGTGGCTCACACCACGACCTCGACTGTACAGACTGGCTCCAAAGAATGCCGAAATTGCAAGATAGCAGATATTTTGGCGTAATTTTTGTACAATTGTAGGAAGTGGAGATGCATCATCCATCCATAGTTATCGTCTATATTCCAACCTTATACTACCACCATTATGCACCAACATCCTCCTATATGTTCCAGATAACTGTAAAGATAACTCTACAGATATTTAGTTGTTGTTACCTGCTTGATGTTGCAAAGAAGTTTATATTGTAAAAGCAAAACCCATGTGCCTTCGCACCCCATATCACCATGCATTGTGTGCGTGTGTGTGTGCGTGTGTACTTTGGTTACTATGTAGAGACAAATGATGTTGAGGCACTGGGGAGTCGAGCCTGTGATGCCACTGTAATCCTGCTGATTACAGAGAGTACACAGTCTCTCTGAGGGCTGATCACAGAGCTCTGGACAGTCAATTCACAGGTGGCCTTTGTGTGTGTGGGCATCTGTTGTTAAATGAGACACACACATAGTAAAGGAACAGACAGGAGAGTGCACTGTAGAAGTAAACTGGGAGCAGACTCTAGGACATAGTATGCAATAGGCACTTTCATTTTGCACTAGCAGCTGTGCATGTCTCTCTTTGCCTTAATGAACTCTGACTCAGTACGACATTAAGTCTTCCACTGTCATCTTTTGATATGAGTTTTGACAGGCATGCACCTTTTTGTCTGGTGTGCAGCACATTACATGAGCTCCAGTGATGACTTCCATCAGTGTGTGGTTGGAGGCAGTGTTCAGGAAGGGCAGAGCTGCTTTTCTACTTCTCATGATGTTTCCTAATACTCTAGAGCCCTACAGGTATGAGCTTCAAACAGGCACGAGACGCCTCTGTCTCCACCAACAGAGCAGAGACTGGGACTAATCGCAGCGGGCGCCACACACCTCAGGAAGGTAGCAATTTTCCTTCATTACCGTTAAATCCTGCTTAAAAGAACCGGATTCCACAGACCTAATTACAAGGTGTTAATAATAACAATGTAATGACAGTCATTTTAAAGCCTGCCCAAAACCATAATCTATCTCCCAACTGACTCTCACATTTAAGTGTGTGCTTGCCGTACAGCGATGTCTGAATTTTAAAGGCACCATAATGCTCATTGATTACCATTGTGATTCTCCCACAATTGGTGTGTCAGGTCGAGCGAGTTAGGGCTTGTATCAGGAGCTCTGTCAGCTTTTGTTAAGTGGAAACACAGCTCTTCAGATGTCACACTGATGCCTTTCATCCACAAGCCTAATTGAAGGATGGGAAAGAGTTAAGCATATAAATTATAAGTAGATTTTTTTCCTACTTATGTCTTGTCATCATTTCTCATGCATTAATCCAGAACTTGAAAACTATTTTCCTGTACTTTTAGTGTCAAACATTTGGTCTGTTGACGTCTGTAATTATGACAAAGCCTTGTGAGCTTTCTTCACGAAACAGTCACACTGTGTTCCCTAATTGTCACTAAATGGATGTGATGTGGAGCTGACCTGCTGTCTGGCTCGGGGGTGTGGCACCACAGGAATCCCATCCAGAGCGTCCCAAACACGGCGTCCAATCACAAGTCCGCCCCCCAACCGCTGGATCAGGACGCATCATTGGCTCAAAGTCCCGAGTGCCTCCCAAAGTTTTTCCAGCTCCAACTTTATCAACTTTGTGACAAGCATCAGCCGAGTTTCTGTCCGTGTGAACGCTGCGTGCTTTGCACTCAGAGTAATGTGCTCTCTGGATTGGGATTAGATATCGTTTCGTGAAAAGAAGAAAAGCATGTCTTCGCCAGAGGACTGGAGAGGTGAGTTCCCCACAGTCGAGGCTGAACAACCACCGCGACTGAAGAGGTGCGGGGCGCAGGTGTCGTGTCTGCCCTTCAGCGTGGAGGCGCTCATGTCGGACAGGAAGCCGAAGGACAGAGAAAAGAGAGATGACACTTTCAATGAAGATCAGGAGATCAGGCCGGCGATCCACCAACACTTACTATCTGTTACAAGCGAACCACCGGGGAAAGGGCGCGGTGCGTCTTGGGTATCCAGCCCCCTTAAGATGTCCACACCACCCCGTAAGTGTTTGTCTTGAATTATCCGTCAGAACGAATTTGCTTTTTAAATAATGGTTTATATGATCGTTTCATCCCTCACGATTTAGAAGAAAAACAATCAGTTCACAGTTGGTTGGAGTTTATAGCTGATGCACTGAAGGAGATTTCTATAGATCAAATGTGTCAATGCTCAGTAAACCTTTCAGTCCAGGAAAGGAAAACACATGACAGGCAGGACAAATAATATAATAATTTAGATAAACGTGTTTAAATGCTTTTCATTACGCTTTCTTCTGTTTGTGGCTGTGCCAATAGTATTTTGAAATAAAAAACATGTTTTTAAATTATGTTTTACACATTCCATCTTTTCATTAACTGTCCCAAACCCATATACAATCAGTTTACTCCCATATAAACTAGAAAACAGTAGCAGACAAACATTTTGCGAAGCAGCAAACCAGGATTTTATGATAAATCAGTCATTATTAACAACAATTGTCTTGTCAGTTCATTTTTTTGTTTGTAATGAATAACTTAATAATCAACAAATCGGTTAATTTTTGAGCTACTTGGAAATTAAACACTCATAAATGTTTCTATTAGTCCAAGCAAGTTCTAGCTTCACTGTTTTCTCATGTCCTTTAGGGCAGCTCAGTCCAGCAGTGTGCTCCTTGAGGAAGCACAAAACCAACCGCAAGCCTCGCACTCCCTTCTCCACCACGCAGCTCCTGGCCCTGGAGAGGAAGTTTCGTCAGAAGCAGTACCTGTCCATCGCAGAGCGGGCCGAGTTCTCCTCCGCGCTGTCGCTGTCTGAGACCCAGGTCAAGATCTGGTTCCAGAACCGACGAGCGAAGGCCAAGAGGCTTCAGGAGGCCGAGATGGAGAAACTCAAAATAGCAGCTGGTGTTGGACCCAAGACTGTGCTGCACCCAGGCTTCTCGTCTTTAACCTTCCCCCTCAGTGTCAACCTGCAGTCTGGTTCGGCAGCGCTCTATGGACTGGGCTGCTCGTACAGCTGCAGCCCTGTCCTCCCTGCTGCACATCTGGCCTTATACACCTCACAGGTCGGATACAGACTTTTCCACCTCTCCTGAGGGCGAGCAGCATTATTCAAACTAAATGTTGTGGATCTTTATGGAGGTAAATGAGCATATATTACGCCGTATACCTTATGAGAGACTTGTCTGCAAAGGAGCTGAACTGGAGCTGAAGCTTCTTGATCGAGGACAATATATAAGTGTCCTTATACTTGTTAAGACAGACTATGGATGGATGAGGAAACAGCACCCAACAATCTATCTTTGACGTTTGTCAATGCTGATTCAGCACGTTCACTGATAATGAAGGGAATATTAAGCCACATGTACAATATAATTGTCCTAAACATCAGCTTGCATATATTCTAGAGTCGATTGTCTACTTTTTGTATGTCCTACATGATTATTTTCTTGCTTGTCAGCCTTGAACATGCAAAGATATTTTACTCCTCTGAGAAAATGAGAGGCTCCAGTTGTATATTTGAACGTTTGGCCAAGTGAAGTATTTTAAAGCGACATATTAATTTATAATAACCCTCAGATTCCTATATTTCATGTTAAATATCAAACATTTTGAAAGTTAATATTTTGTGTTTGACATTAAACTTAAGCTTTTAGTTAACCCTCTATTTTGTCCTCTTTGCTTGTTTGTGGCAAACATACTGTACTTCTCAAATGCGTTTGTCCTGTAATATACAACCTTTAAATAGGTGTTGCAGCTGTCTTAGTCTGGTGTCCCGTCTCCTTCGGACATCTAGCCGCTTCGTCTTGTGTCCTGCTCATGAAGTGGCTGTCTGTTCACACCCAGTTCTGTGTGCGGTGGTTTTTTTTGCACAAATGTTCAGAGTGGTTAGAAATTAAAACACTAATGTTTCCTGGAAACCTATAAACGTCTGTGGAGTACATGCATATTTGGGATGTCTCTGCAGTCCTCAAGTAATGGGTGAAGTGGTTTTCTTTCCTCACTGAGCTGTGAACTCAGCCAGATAGATTTTGAGTGACAGTTAAAGTGGACCCACTTTGTAAATTCAGAAGAGATCTCATGATCTTGCTGTCTGCAACAGATGTTTTTTACAACAGACATTTTGACTTAAATGTATAAATATATTACTATTATCACTAATAAAACAAACTATGGCCCTGTTCTTCTTCTTATGGTTACAGGTTACAACGTATTCTATGGAAAAATCCAATGCAGCATGCTGGATTTCTAACTCTGGTAATAAATTGGTTAGTTCCATCTTGGAGAATCACATTTTCTGTGCCTCTGGCTCCTTTGGATTTATTGCCCTATAGAGGATGCAAAACTTGCCACTGTGGGATTTCTTACATGATCTAAGCTGATTAGTTGACCACAGCACTCAGCAGTAGATCATTTGGGTTTAACAAGTGCAGCAATCTAACTAGGTCCTCTTTGATACTTTGTCTAAATTTAAAACTGAAGCATCATCTGCTATGACGAAAATGACTTAATGACACATTGCAATTCAAATCTCAAGTTTCATTTGCATATATCGGTTGGTATCCTTTTTAAACTTTTGTTGAATATCTTCATGCTGAGCCTTACATGACGGATCAAAACATATTAGTTGGACTGAAGTGTTACCTGCTAATCTGCTTTAGAGCTTTACACATGAGATTACATGGTATATTACTGTATGCACCTCACATATACCGAGGAGAGTTGGGCCCCACTAGACCACATGGGTGGATGTTTAACAGGGTGGCCTGAGTTAAGAGGTGCTGTACTCTTTAATGAATATGTATCCAGCCAAATTTCCTCTTAAGATGTCAAATGATGTTTTCTGCAAATAGCACATCTTACATTGTCTTGATTGCATATTGCCCATTGCTATCACAGAGGTAGAGATTTATTCATGTGCTGTGAGCTATATTTTTTAAATTGTATACTTTCAGTAAACTTTGTAACGTAGCATTATACCAGGCTGTCCCTCTGCAGGCAGTGGTTTAATTGTCCTTGTTTCTGAATTCTGACTCTACAACACTATGAAATTACACGTGTAGACTCTGTGATAACAGAACAAGGCATTATATGGTCTCTCTCTCTTCCTCTCCCCTGCTCCCTCTGTAAACTTAGAAAGCTTGTCGCCATTAGCACATATTTCACAGTCCATTTGCTCCCCTCCATTTTGAAATGAAACCCAGCATTACGCTGATAGTGAGGCCTCTAAAAGCTTTGATTGCGCAATAGCCTCCAGTTTCAGATGTTTGTATTGTGAAACTTCAGTGGAAGAAGTGATCACAGCCAAAAGTGAAACGGCTGACCTGTGATGAACAAGAGCTATGGTCTTAAAATGATTTCATGCCTAAACATACAACATCAAATGAATAAAAATCACACAAAATAGTAACTCATTTTAGAAAAAGACACATTTTCAGAACTTAAAGACGGAACTAATCTGAGTAGTCAAGGAGGTTTTTAATCATGCAAATCTTATGTTCTCAGCCATGAGAGTTGTCCAAACAGCCCACAGAGGATCAAAGGACAGGTCCACTCTATTTTTGTGCAATACTCACACGTCCATATGCACACTGAAGCATTTTCCATAGCAGTAATCATTCCTTCTCAGACAAAGTCTAAAGACTCTGCTCTGTGCCAAAATGATCTCTAAAGTTCAGTCAAAGATCATTTGAAATTTCAGTATTCTGACAGAGACAAAATAACTTAAAGAAGAGATTTATTTAATAAACTTAGTGAAAAGTTGCTTTCAGACATGAGCTGAACTCCGGATATCTTCCTGAAACTATCCGGAGGGGCAGTATGTAAGCATGCAAATGACTATGTCAGTTGCTCCGCACAGTCTCCAGAGTTTCTCCTGCCAGCCACCTGGTAAAAACTCTAGATAATGTCTTTATTGTTACAAGTCTGTCTTTTCTGAATACACCGAATAGCCATGCAAATGTACATATCAGTTTATAAATGATGTTCCAAATGTTTAGGAAATGTAGTTTTGTCATTAATCCACAAGGTGTAGCAGCTTCCCAACTGTTGCTGTTCCCTAATTTCAACAGCACTACTCTCACTAAACTCATATTAATTGAATTATTCTTGGCATTCAAAAGACATTTTTGCACATTTTCTTTAGGTAATGACATATCATCGCATATAAAAGTTTACATGTTATCTAATAAGGAATCCACAAACTCTTAGATAATGCATGTTTAATTCAGCATGAGTGCCCTGGTGGTGAATAAAAGAAAACTGTTTTGTGTTGTTCCATTAGTCCGGTGGTAAATGGCATGACTTTGGGGGATGTGGATTTCTAGAGTTAAATGTTGCAGGGATAGAAGCATTTAGGTCCTCAGGCATGCATCACTGAAAATCAGTGTTACATCAATTCAGATTGAGAAAAAGACTAAATCTGTTTCAGAACAAGTAAATATTATATACATATTCATAATAAGCAGCAATCTAATTACTTCTCTCAGACTGGAATTTCATTAAACATGACTGCACATGATTAATGAATCCACTAATTGTTAAAAATGCATTTTAAGCCAAACAAAGCAGCCCGAGCTATCGTGTTCACAGAAATAAGGAGCTAATTTGGGATTCCTCACTGCCCCGCTCCTCTCCTGTCCCACCCTGTTAGGCAAAATTGAGAGTCAGAGGAACATTTCACCATGTAACTGCATGCAGGAACAAAGTTGAGATACAGTGCACGCTTCATCGCACCGTAAAAATACCCTCATATTTGTGGATCACTCCTCACAAGGGTGGCAGTAATGTGGGATACGACAAACAAAAGAGGGGCGGGGTTGTGTGAGAGTAAGAGCAGAGATTTTTTAGCTCCACACACCTCACAGGCCAGAGAGGTAAAAAGCATTGACTTTGGGTTGTTCGAAGTGCTGTCATTAAAGGGCATGCTTTCATCTAGTCTTCAAAGCTGTATAGCAGGTGTGTTTCCCTGAACAATCCCTGGTCTGTCTTCTGTCCTCTGTCGCTGTCCATGGATTTTTAACTATTGAATTTCTGGATGTCTTTTCTGGATGTCTTTTTGTCTGTCTCAGTTTTGTTCTGACCCCTTGTATTTCATGTTGCATTAAAGATAGATAGCTATTATTGATCATAATGCAGCCAGGCACACAGTCAACCTTCACCACTTTGCTGTTAATTTGATTTGTGTGCTGTATGTTAAGGCAAAAGTGCGACAAACTGAGGCATCAGGCTCAGCTGTAGTAAAGAGTTGACAGATTCCTTACTTGGAGAACTTGATCTTAACTCTAACACACACACACACACACACACACACACACACACACACACACACACACACACACACACACACACACACACTCACACACACACAGAGACACTGAGGCAGCTCTCATCCTCCATTCCCAAAGTAATGCCACCTCTAGCAGTTTCTGTCTTTTGTTTAGTTCCTTTAGCTGGTTTTCAAGAGACATTATCTTCAATCAACAACGTGACCCATTTAAACATAAAGACACACCTAAAAGCTTTGGCTTTGAGGTTATAAGACAGAGAGCTACTTCTCGGGTTATGTCTTTCTTTTTTGTAGATCTGGGGCACTGACAGCAACAAGGGAAGAAGTCTAAAAAGGGACATCATGCTCCTTTGAAATATTTCTAATATTTAAGGCCTTGAAACACATGTTATCTTTAAGTTACTTTCTCTCTTACATTCAGTTTTTCAGGCTCTTTTCTCCAACTCTCAACCCCCAATGGATGTTTCCTTTTTTTATGCCCAAGGGTGTTATTGTTGAAGAACTGTTCTCACCCCATAACCACTGGCCCAGCATTGTCTACACTGACATGTTTGTATGTCTCTGCTACTGTGGAGCCCCAATGCTCTATTGATAGCCTGAGAGTAACACGTTGACTGTTGACCTGTGACGTTAAAGAACAGTGTGAGGTTTCATGTTAGTTACTGTTTACGGTCCTGCACATTCAGTACATACTGCCCTCATTGCTTGCGTTTAGAAAGCCTGCAAAAAGCCATCATTTTCAGATTAGACCTTTATTTATTTTGTTCTGAAGTGACTTTTCCAAGAAGGACCCACCAATGTCAACTGAATTAGTGTCTCAAAGTGACATCCATACATTGCCCTGTGGGAGGTTTATACCCCTCTGTCCGAGCCTTTTCAGAGCAGCTCCATTTGTAGCTTTCACCATTGTCCGTGTCTCTTCACAGATCTGTGTGTCCGCTCAGTCTCCTGAGATCTTATGAGTCATCAATCTACCCTATGGCCTCCATTGTACTGAAGGAGACTGAGCCCTCCAAAACTCTCTGGTAACATAAGCGCAGACCCGCTGGCATGAGATATGCACCAGATACTCAGAAATACAAAGGCCGATGTGCACAGACACATGCGATTGAGATTGTATATCCCAGATGTTCCGAGCTCTGAAATCCGAGTTATGTTTCCATTTTTGAAACTGCCTACTTCATCATCTGTGTCATTTCAGTTCATCTGTGAGCTTCAGAGTCCAGAATGTAGAAGTTATAAAGCGGAGTGGCTTTTATGAAACAAGTTTTTGTTTGTTCAGTTGATCAGTCCATAATTTTGGTCTAGACCTACATATTTTAATGGATTCATTGAAGTTTGGCGAAGACATTCACTGGCCCTGGAGGATGAATGCTTCTGACTTTGGAGATCATCTACAACAGTAAATGAATTGACACGATGTTTGTATTGACATTCATTGTTCTCAGATTAGAGTGCACAGCTAAACAGTGTCATGACATTGAACCCCAAACTGCATCAGACCTGCATCGATCATGGTACCTTGAGGCCACTGGTGTTAGTTTGAGTGAGTAGGTGAACCAGAGGCAAAACGGTAATGCAATTTGAACGAAATTGTGATACATCAATTTGACTAGAGCCTGACTGATTATTATCAACATAATGCCAAAAATATGCTCAGTGTAATTTAGAAATTTTGAAGAAAAATATAATAGAATTATCTCAAACCAAGAAAAAGGCTGATGTTCATGTAATGTGGCAGCAGGTAACAAGGCAAGGCAAGTTTATTTTTATTTTATTTTATAATTAAGTACCTCACATAATGTAAAACAGGCATCGTAACAGATTGAAAGTAACATATAATGATAGAAAATAAAAGACATTAAAATAAATAAGAGGCGGTTCTAGGATCTAGATTTAAATAGTTGAAGAATCTTAACTATCGGGTGAATGTGAGTGTGAATGGTTGTTGTCTCTGTATGTTGGTGCTGCGATATGCTGGCGACCTGTCCAGGGTGTACCCCTCCTCTCACTCAATGTCCTAGATGATCGATGGATGGGTTCAAGCCCTGAAGTATCCACTGTGCCGTCATGTCCTTGAGCAGAACGTTGAACCCCTACCAGCTGCCTGCAGACTGCTCTGCAGCTGACCCTGAGGTTTGACATGTGGAGGGGCAGCAAGGAAATGAGATTTGTTTTATGTGAGTCATATTATTGTTACATGCACAGTAAGCCCTAAAGTGGCTTACAGCAGGTTGCATAGGTTACAGCAGCATTTGGTCAGCTGGTAAATTATTGAGATTTTCTTTCAGCTCAAGTCTTTGTTTCCTGTCTTGTAGCCGCTATATGAAAGTGTAGAGAACAGATGGCTGCACAGGCTCCTCTCCTGGTCTGTTGTTATTCAACAACTTTTACCTGTAAAACTTTTACCATGACACCTGCCTGTCAGGTGGAGGCCATGGAGAAGCGGTCAGTCGTCCTTTCTTGCCTGATTTTCTCTCAGTGATATCATTGTAGGTGAAGGAACAGGCCTGACTTTTTACATGGTCAGCATGGGATGCTCGATTTCCCAGTTTATGCGGTACTAACAGAAGACATAGAATGTTTTTTTGTTTATTGTCTACAACCAAATGAAGGAGCCAATGTCCCTGTGTCACACTATAACAGCTGTCTCCTGTGTGTGCGTCTGTGAGCAGTATTCCTCGTGTGGTCCCATCTGAACTTTCTAGAGGGTAAAAGAGGCTCCCACTGTGCTCCTGTTTCACAACTACCTTCCTTAAATAGACCAAAGTGTCTGCTGTCTGCTCTACCCTCCTATTCAATTGTCAACCAACACAAACATGCGGCCACGGTTCCCTTTTGATGCAACAATAAATGTTTGAGGTGTTTCTATTTCTGGACATTCAGAGTTATAAGCGATGTTATCCTGTCTGTCCTCTCTGTGCATGTCTATTCCTCTGTTTATTAATTTTACAACTGTAATGACTCATTCATTGCATCGTGTATCAGTTAAGGGAAAGAAATAGAATGAGCTTCTTTGACTTTAGATTAGGATGAAATATTTTCAGGAATTCCAACACTATCCCCTTCTTTGTTCCTTACAGAAAAACATATTCTACTTTTACTCTCATAAAAGACTAAGAAACTTTTGTTCAGCACAATGAAGATTCAGTCAAGATGTTTTCCTGAGCCTATAAAGTCCAATGTTTTTGTCCTTTAAGAAACTGTGAACTTCACTACTGAACAGTCGAAAAGTTGAAAATATACTTTCTAATCTAATTAAAAGTACTGAATCATAAATTGAATACACTGTGAAGCCTTACTTTCACAACCCAGATGGTTGCCTTTGAAATTTCAGCCTGACTTATCTCTTGCTTAAAGAGCAGAATTTGAACATGATCTCTCCCCTCCGGACATCTCTTGTTCTTCTTTCATCCGGACATGACACCACAGTGTTAGAAGGATCATGACTGTTGTCTTGGTCTCTAAATACTCAGCTTAAATCATTTGAAACAACACAGATGAACAGAAGGTTTTTGTGTCTTTTCAACATTCCGCATTCATTCTTTCAAGGACAGCGAGGACCACAAGTGCTGTGAAGCTGTTTTCTTATCGTGCACCTTGTCACAGTCTGCTCCCAGTTTCTTCCTCAACTCTTATGCACCCGCTGTCCTTATCTCCCTCCTCTCTTCACCCCTCTCCTCCTTCCTGTTCTTTCTGTCTCTCTGTTGGGGATGTTTGTTCAGCTTGTCACTGCGCCAGCACTCGGGTGGGATGTCTGTTGCTGAGTGGTCTTCTGTATTATCCTCTCGCTCTGTTAATCCCCTTTTTGGATGCACAGAGCAGAACCTAAAAAATATGCAATGGTTTCCAGCAGCCAGATGCATTCTAAAAGAGGTTTCCTCTACAAAAATGTGACTCTCGCACACTTTCAGATAGAGCACAGTAGCCATGTTTTCTGAAAGGAGAACTCCAGTGATTAATCATTACACTTCCATAAAGTCGGCAAACTCACAAGAGACAGATTAAATAAAGAAAGGAGAGGACGAGATGTCAGGACATTAACTCCCACTACAATCTTTGACGTCATGCAAAGTGTTTTTGCATTGACGTTATCAGGGTTATTTTTTACAACTCGTTCACTATGTGTAGTCCTCAAGACGAGTAACCATTTGCATGTTTGATTTTGTCACTATCTACAAACACCTTTAATGCTGCCTTCAAATGGAACTTATGAGCACATGTTGTTGCACAAAGTTGTGTGCTTGGCGTTCAAGTGGTTAAGTCGTAAGAGCGCCGCTGCTGGGCATTGGTAGCCTGGAGGCTAAAGTGAACGTTCCTATTAGCGTCTAGAAACCATAGAGGATGACAAATTAGCAAGCTGCTTAATGTAGTAAATACAAAGGCACAATGGCAGAGGACAAAGATGAGGTCCTTGGGATTAGCAACATTTTCTCAGTCTTATATTGTGAAATTTCAAAGAAAAAAAGACACTGAGTAGAGCGTATATCTCTGCCAAGGCCTCATAAATTCAAACAAGCGACAATCAAATGTACACACTCATAGATATCAGCCCACTTAATATACCTGATTTTTTTCATCAAGATTTCAGCATTATTAAATTAAATTAAATTCACAAAAATGTGTAAAAACACCATACCTCATAAAGAAAGTAAAAAAAATCCCTGGATCCGCACCATTTATTGAATGAGCTATAAAAGTTACAGGGTTCTTCCTTGGCCAATACCCAATACCCTTGACCAATAAAGTCAGTTGCATAATCCTGTTAACAGACAAATGGCAATGAAAACATAACCTCCTTGGCAGAGGGACAAGATTTACAATTTTTTTGCACATCAGCTAACATGTCACAGTTCGAGAAAAGGTTGTTCACATGGACTTGAGGGCAGAATGTGGAATGTAGTTGGACAACAGCTGTGGTTTGGAGAAATGTAATGATGTAAATGATAAAAAGGGGCAAATACAAAGTGGACGGTGAAATCTTCATACCAATACAGTTTTATAAGTTAGATCTTTTGGTTATCAGCACCTGTCTTCTCATGGTCTGCTCTGTTTACGAGCACTGGCGGACAGACAGCCTCCAGCTCAGGTGGAAGGGACGGCTTTTTCATACATTTCCTGTTTCAGAAATCACTCCGTTGCTCTGCCTCTGTCATTTCCTGGTGCCCATATTTTGCTATTTTAAAAAAGATGAGACACATCTGCACCCCTCCCACAAGCTAACTGATTAGCATTAGCATCGTCACAATTCACCCATGGGGCATCCTACCAGCATGAGCATCAACACTGGCATCATTAACAGCAGTATCTCGGCTCAGAGCCGTCTCTCTCAGACAGCACCTCTCTCCAGCTAAGCTGCGGAGCGTTGCTCGAGTGGACATCAGCCCTGTTCATCAGCAGGCCTCATTTGCACCCAGCTTAATATTCATTGTATAATTTGATCTGCTTTCACTGACCTGGTTTATTGCTCATCTAACAGGATTTTTTTTTAACTCTGCCTCAGTGACCATCTGTAATAAGATGAGGACGATATTAGAAATTATAAATAAATAAATGACTTATAAAATCTGTCTCTATTTCTATGCAGGATCTGATCTGACCCAGGTCAACTCATCTCCATGTTTGGCTCATCTCCAGTAGAGGTCACTCCATGACACAGTATGACTGTGTGCATCGAGTATATTATCTAATAAATAGTTCAAACGATTTAGGCAACATACAGGCAGATTTGCAGAGATATTAAGAAGCCACAAATGAAACAATATTAAAGAGAGGGTGCAGTGAAATGTGAAAGTGCTTGTTAGATAAATGGATTAATGGAGATGTTTACTTAACAGCTGCTGTATTCTTGTCATGTGGGAGCCTGTTGCTTCCACTTTACCTTCATATGCAACAGTATAATTGCTGGCTCTCACTCAATCTCACTTCCTGTCCTTTACAGATAGTTGACTAATTAAAGGAAAAACCTGATTAAATGAGTGAAGCTCCACTGAAGCCAGTTGGAGAGACGAATGGCTACGGGGTGCTACCAGTGGCCCGTAGCGCAGACAGTAAACAGAGCGCGGGTGGAGAAAGAGAGAGAAGGGATGTGATAAGAAAGGGGAATGAAGAGCAAGACTAAACAAGGACGAATGGGGGGGCTAGCCACAAAGGACGAACACTAAAGGTCAAAAGATGTGCAGGGCCGTCTCCGGCAGGGGCTTACGCATCTATTTTTGAAGCTCTGGATTAAAAAGCCGACTGGTGAAATCTGATTTGTCTTTACAGATTTTGGGAATTTCTTTTCTTCTGTGGTTTACAAAGACAGCGTCCTGCAGCTCTGAAATTAACATATTTTCTATGGATGACTTTAAAGTATGAAGTGCTGCACCCAGTTGTGTGCTTGTCAAGTTGATCTCTCACTGCTATCTGTTGAAAATGACTATAGAGCATCTGATCACCTCTCTGAGGAGACCAGACACAGACGAACAGAGCAACAGTTTCATCATGCAAAGTGCATCTGTGTCTGTCAACATGTTGATGTACTTTGTCATGTATACTAGTCATCAACATGCTCACTCTCAGTTATGCCCATTCTCGTGTTGTGTGAAGTATTAAAAATTCATTAGGCACGAAAGCAATTATGATAGCTTGTGAATAATACACACAGTATTTAATGAAGAATTATACAGATTATTGCAAACAGTTAAGTTGCATTTTGAACCCTAAAAATACTACATGGAGAGACAGGGTGACCAGGAAAGAATTAACTATTAACTAGCAAATGTCCAGGTGTCTCTCTCCACATGTGACCACAGAGGACGCTTCATGGCAGAAGTGGCAGCAGTCTGACTTTGGTGAAATCTGCAGAGCATCCTTTGAGACTCTTTTTTTTAGTCGCCATTGCTCGATACTTACATAAGACTCTAACGTTCTCCTTGCCCCTTTTCTTTATCTCTCCCTGTCTCAGTAAATCGTTTCCCCAGGGCCAGTCATTACCATCATCTGAAGTTGCCATGTCTAACATCACTGTTTTGACGTGCCAATCAAGAGAGACAGTATCGCTTTGAGAATCCCTGCAGCCCTACTGGGAGAAAAAGAAAAGAAAAGAGAAGATAGCGAAAGGAAACAAATTCTCATTGTTTACAGAGGATGCAGTTGACATTGCCAGGACTTTGTGTTGGGCGCTGGAGCAGGTGATAGTCGCGCACACACAGGCACACATTCACCCACACATACACTCTGTCTTGTCGCCACCTCAGCCATCACTCTGAATGATGTCAGTCATATTAATTGCTGTTCCCTTCCCGTGGCACGCTTGAGGAGGTTTCACAGAGGCAAGGACAGTCCGGGGCCCAGAGAAAGCAGGCTTTAAAGGACAACCCTGTGTGTTTGTGAGTGTCTTTGTATGTGTGTGTGTGTGTGTGTGTGTCTGTGTGTGAGAGAGAGAGAGAGAATGGGAGAGAAATTGCCACCATCACAGTATTTACAGTTTGTCATATTTCTCATGAGCATTAAGTTAATTTGATTGAAAGATTCATCCTCTAATTTAACTTGAGACTTGCTGTTCAATACTAGTCATTTATGACTCTAATCACTCTAAAATGTTCGTCTGACTATAATGAATCAAATTCAGATTTTTATGCTCACTGAGGACCAGACATGTCGACAGAGATATTCATTACCTTTAATAAGAAAAAAGCCTGATGTCAAATCAATTTTGATTTTCATGTATCATTTAAGAAACAGAAAACAGATCCGGGAGGGAATGTTCAACTGCTTCTCTTAAAATGAAATCCATGACATAACCTTGTCTGCTCTCATGTCACACTTCAACTACCTCAAGCTGCTTCTCTCAATCTGAATACATGAGGGTGTGTACATTTAAGTGACAGGTGAATTCTTCCAATTGAAAAAGTTTCTGAACCCCTGAAAACTGAAGCGTACAGTCACCTCTGTCTCATTGTTTCAGTTATGACCCAAAATGCATCAATTATTTATTATACAACTTTAATCCAACAAATAAAAGAAATAATACCAGCAGTGGGAATGAAGAGGTGTCACAGTAGCTGCTCTACTTTATTGTACCAGGCTATTCACCACAGACTGGGCCTTTCACTTTGCTAATGATGGTAATACATCACCAGACTGAGCACACACACACACACACACACACACACACACACACACACACACACACACACACACACACACACACACACACACACACACACACACACACACACACACACGTCAACATCAGAGTTTTGTGAGAGTGAAATTTTGAATGTGAGACTCAGCTGGTCCTATCGGGTTTTACCCTTTAGATTCTGGTGTGAAATGTGCTTGAGGAAGTTTGATGTGTGGAGGTCAAAGCTGCATAGTCAGACACACACACACACACACACACACACACACACACACACACACACACACACACACACACAGTGGACTTCGTGCAACTGGACAAGTACACTTTTATTAAGCTGTCCACTGAGATATTTCAACATGGCTGAAGCACATACTCTCATCTGAAGTTGTTATGAAGATAATATAACAACATGAATGCACTAGCCACACCTCTATAACAACTGAATACTCTAAAGAGATTGTTTACTGTCACGTACACACAACATATTTTATTAATGCTCACCATAGCTACCAGATAGAGTAAGTCAGTACTTACAGTACACACCAAAAAAAAAATACAGTACACATCAAATCAGAGGTAATGGTTGATAATGATGTCCTTGTTTCTTGGTCCCTTGCCAATACAATACTTATTCCTGGGTCTTATTTTCAGGGTTTCAACAGAAATTTGATGATATTATAGTTAGATTAGAAGTTTGATTCCAATAATTAGCTTCACATTTTCCTCGGCTTGCTCCATCAAAAGGTTTGATAAAAATGTACCAGCTCAATTGGTTGAAGTATAAAAAACAGTGATTTTAAGATTTTTTGTGTGAAGATTTCCTTGACCAGGTGCAGTGATATCCTGGAGACTTGTCACTATGAGGCAGCATATTGTCCTCAATGTTAGAACTTTATTTTACTCCTGGGATCTGGGAATATATGACATCACCAAAAGAAAGTACAACTCACAAGATGAAGTACCATCAGTCAGATAATCGGGATCCCAGGTTTCAAACTAATGAAATAAAAGCAACTGATGGAAATGATTGCACATTGTAAACCTCTATAGAATGAATCAACCAGATTCGTTTCAACCGAATCAACCGAATTCATTTCATTCTTTCCTTTTGCTGTCAAGGATTATTTGTGACATATTTACTATTTACTCAGTTTTACCTCTAAATAAAATGGCTTCAATAATCTGCCTAAACTGCTTGTGCTACTTACTCCGTCTGATTTTATTGTGGTGATGTCAGTATTTCCCAGGGTTCCGCTGTGGTTAGTTGGGGAGTAAAATGATAATAAGAATGATAACCAACTCCATAAAAATGTGACCCAACGTGTGATGATCCAGCATTATCCTTTTCTAATTAACTTTAAAAATCCAATATAAACGGATTTACTCAAACAAACTTCAAATACAATTCTGCCTTTAAACAAAGCTGAATAGTCAAAGACACCACAAGTCAGGGAAAACTTGTTTTGGTCTTTTCCATAAAAGAGGTAATCAGCTGTTGTCTATGAAAATTACAGGACACAAAGTAATATGAGACAATCATCCATAAAACACTTTCAACCAGTGGAACAAATAATTTATCAGATGTCTGTTGAGGACAGTTGATTTAAAGTCATACTGATATCATTTCATTTTGAAGAGATTTAAATAACAACTCTGAGACATAAATAACAATTGCTTGTGGATGGAATTCACCCTACATGTTCCTCTCTGAAAATATGATTTGGTTTGATGCTTTACCAAAGGAACCCTTAGAGACCCGGATCTTACCATAATGGTTAAAAATATTTCTGGGTGCTGTCTTACAATTTGTCGTAATGTTCATGCTGAGTGCTGCAACTACACTGTATTAAGAGGGGCATGTTTTGACAGTGTTTGGGTACGTGTGTGTGATGGTATTGAAGAGAGCAGTGTCTGACAGCATTAGGGAGTGTGCTGCCCAGTCATGGGATTATCTATCCCAGAGGCGTGTCAGCACCGCTTCGCTCCCTGGCACAACAGCAGAGAGTCTTAATCTCAATCCCCCAAATCCCCTCTGCTCTTCCTGGAGTTTCTACATTTTGAAGACAGTGTAGCGACCGTGATGAACATGGAAAGCTCAGTCTGACTGTCTGCACACAGGTGGGCTTCTCGTCTAATGCAAACACGGGTACATTTAGGGTCACCGTATCCTTCAGTCACACAAAGAGTTAGGACAGAGAGCTGTGTCCTCGTTTGAAGTTGATCAGACCGGCCTCAACAGGAATGCTTGGACTCTTAGCATTGAGGATGAGTCAGTGCTGTGAGAGAGTCATGAGTCATTTCTTGTTTAGACTGACCGTCTCTATATTGTGGCCTCCTGGATACAGTCTGTGGCAGCCCAGCAGGATGGAAAAGGCCTTGCGGAAATCTGCATTGAAGGCGTAGATGATGGGGTTGAGGGAGGAATTAGCCCAGCCGAACCACACGAACACGTCAAACGTGGTGGGGCTGATGCAGGGGAAAGCTTCCCCTCCACTCGACTGCTCGCAGAAGGGCACCATGCAATTGAGGATGAAGAACGGAAGCCAGCAGCACACAAACACCCCCATGATGACCGACAAAGTCTTCAGCACCTTGGTCTCCCTCTTGAACGTCATTTTGAATGAGCTCTCAGACTCTGCGATGCTGGATCCTCCGCCCATGCTGTCATGTCGGTTTTTGGCACTTTCAGCCGCTCGCTCCAGGGCAGAGATCCTCCTGATTTGTCTGTGGGCAATTCGGTATATCTGGGTGTATGTTGCCAGCATTATGGCAACAGGAATGTAAAAGCTTATCAAGGACGTTGAGATGGCGTAGGTCCTGTTAAGGCTCGAGTCACAGTTCTCTGGGCTGTGGTAAGCTGTAGAATTTAAACCTGAAGAGCCAGGCGACCCAGAGAGAGCTCTGTAAGATTTAGTTTGGGCCTTGTGCCAGTTGAGCTGCACCGGGATGAAGGAAATGAGGACAGACAGTGTCCAGGCTACACTTATCATCACATAGGCAACTTTAGGTGTCATCTTCCTCTCATAGCGGAAGGGGCTAGAGATGGCCCAGTACCGGTCCAAGCTTATCACACAAAGGTTCAAAATGGACGCTGTGGAGCACATAATGTCAAATGCCACCCACGTGTCACAAAAGGAGCCAAATGGCCAGAACCCAGCAATTTCTGTCACCGCCTTCCACGGCATCACCAAGATGGCAACCAAGAGGTCTGACACAGCCAGGGAGATCACAAAAAAGTTGGTCACTTTAGTGCGAAGGTGTCGAAATTTGGTGACAGCTGCACAAACTAGAGTGTTTCCAAGCAAGGTGGTGAGGATGAGCAGCGAGAGGAAGCAGGCGGTTAGGACGCGGCTTGATGGTGCCTCATCCAAAAACCCACTGTCGATGACCGTTGTAAAGTTCTTGCGATCCATCCCTGAACATGTGCAGGTTGGCGAGAGTTCCTTTAAGTCATACTGAGGAGTTGTGCTACATTATAACCACTGGAATACAATCTAGGAGGCTTCTGTGCTGCAGCCTCGCACAAAAATCTCCATCTCTGCATGATGCATGCTGAAAGATTAGATGTTTGAGGCAAACGCTTCCTGGGCTCGACATTTGGCCCCTGACTTGGTAAATTAGATCTGACATCATCTGATCTGCATTACTGAAGAGGTAGCAGTAACTTAATTCCTCAGTGTGAATGTAAGCTCCCCTTTCTGCCCTGTTTGTAGGTCCCAAACAGCTGTAATTTGAGGTTACTGCTTTTCAAAGCCACCAGCAGCTCTGTGGATTAAAGAAAGAAATGTGTTAAAATAGAGTTAGGGTTACTACTTTCTTGTTTGTGTAAGACCTGATATCTATAGGCCACTTTTATAGCTGATTATATTGTGAGTGACCATGATCCAATTTAAAATACCATATTGGCTATTTCTGTCAGAGCAGGGTTTTCCCATCTAATTATTTAGGCATGACTCAAGTGTCACGCTTCTTGATTTTCATTTCACGCCTTCAATGCATTAAGTGGCTATTCTAATTTTCATTATCACACTCACCTCTTACTCGCAGCAGAAGCCTGGTGTATTATTTCAAAATAAATGTCCCATCGCCTCCATACAGTAACAACTTCACAGCGCAAAGTCCGTCCAAAGGGCGCTCCAGGCTCCATGTTCGACAGAAACAAACCAAAGAGGAGTCCGACTCTGTCCCCGACGGGCTGCACATCGCTGACTGCTGTGCACGAATAAATAATACAAACAGCAGGATTCAAATGTCACTCAGCCATCACCGCTCCCGCTGCGTCCTCCTGCAGCCTCAGTGCGCGTCTGCGGCCCTAGACCGTGCGCTCCGTCGGCTCACAGTCTCACATGCCCCGGCGCTCTGACGTTATGATCCATTCAAATGGGAAGAAAAAGAAGAAGAAGGGGTGCGAGCATGTGAACGTAGCCCCCAGACGACCACTTATCCCACACTGCTTTACGCACAGCATGATATTCTGCCTCTTACGCAGAGAGTAGAGGTTTGGAAATGCCACAGTGCCAAATACACCCGCCTGTCATCAGCATGGATTTCTCTTAAATTTGACCTAGTAAAATCTGCACTCAGTTGTAGTTTAATGAAATTAAGATGCTGGTTATAAAACTGAATCAGGGCAAGGGCCAAACACGCAGGGAAGTGGGTTAATGAGGCCACCTAATGGCGAATGAGAACAATTGCGTCAGGAGAGGGCACTAAAGATTCTCTTCAGGTCTCACTTTTGTTCAGGAACATATTTTAATAAATGAAATAGAGATTCAGTAAGAAGACAGGCTTATGCCCAGGACAGGAGATTAGAACAAGCACTCTCATTCTTCATCCACAAGCGCCGTTTGTTTTCATGTGCAGACCTATGTCACCTTCAGCAACAGTCATCTTTTCTGTCCTCTCTGACTGATGAATTGTGCACAGCTTGTAAAGATCCTGGCAATATCTGTCAGCACATACCCCTAGTTGTTTTCTTCAGCTCAAGCTGGTATCTACTATGTGGAGCATCATGGGAAGCATGCCGGCTGTCACCTTGATGTAAGTACTTCTGACAGGAGGAAAAGAAGCAGCTTTTACCCTTTTCCATCACAAACAACCATATGACATTCAATAGATGGGTTAGAGCTCGAGACTCAAGCACTGATACAAAGAGGTAAATAACATGTATGTTCACCGAATGAACTCCCTGCTTACCATGTTTATTCTCACTCTGCCCTGGTCTTTTCGTCCAGATTATAGGCTACATACTGTAGATACTGTAGTACATTTGTAAAATAATAAGAATTATAATGTTCAAATTATATATTATATTATTAAAAATAAGTATTTCCCACAAGTAGAGGACACTAGAGCTATTTTTCAGTCCATAAAATTATACTTTTACTAGTTTATTAGATACAGCAACATACTTAATAGCTACAAATGAAGAAAAATACAAGTATTGGTTTAATGCCTGAACTACCTCAGCATCATTAGAATCATTTGTTTCTACATTTACTTACATACAAGAAAACATTCAAACACCAGTATTCTGGATATTTATTTTCTGAGCACCAAGATACAAGACTTGTCTTTAGGCCATGAGCCCTGAAGCAGCAGATAAACCACTCCAACACAGGATTACATTATAATCTGCTGAAAGAATGGTGAGTGGTTATAAATCCTTAAAGGAATATCATCAGTCATCCAACTAGCATCTATATAAAAGAAAATGTCTGACAGAGATGAAGGAGCAGTACCAATCAAACTGACTGTCTCACAATCATGGCACCTCACAGTGTTCTGCTCACATCTACCCTCAAAAAATCTACTGGCCTTAGAACCAGCAAAATACTCACATATCAGCTATTCTGATTTATAATGATTGTGTGATTATTGTTTTTCATGCTTTAATTAAATGACAGTATGTTCTTGCCCTTTCCGTGGTCTCTTTCTGCCAGTGCTGCCTTGCTTTGAGGACACTAACGTCCTGGCAGCCAGTCAGGGTCCAAAGTGAAAATTCAGAGGTAAGACCAGGGATAGAAGAGCGAGCAGCAATGCATTGTGGACCTCCTACAGAGTGTCTTTCTCCACTTGTCTCCTGCTCTGCTGAGTGTCCATGTTCAAAGCTATAGCTGCTGCTCCTCTAACTTGTCGTTCCACACAGAGCCTGCTGCTACTGCACGTGCTGTTAGTTCCCATTTTATAAACATGCTTATTGCCTAATAACGTTGCTCTTCTATCATGTAATGAGTCACTTCCTGTATTCAGACAAGTGAGTTGTGTGTAACGAAACAGATTAAAACTACCACAACACTTTTTTAATATTAGACAGACATGTCTCGGCTTGTGGCCCTCATCAAGGTCGTCACAGCGTTTTGACATGTTTTGGCTTGTTCTCTACAGACAGGTGTTGCAAGAGTGATACTTGGAAGTAAAGACCAAGTTGGGCCAGACACCTCGACTCTGCTTCTTCAGTGAGATGTAACAAAAATTTCTGCAAGAATGAGTGAGCCAAACTGTACATGTGGAGTTATCTTTTTCATTATCTGTCAGACACCATGCTCTTGTGGGTTTCAGTCGTCTGCATAGATCCTCTGTATAGATGTTCAAGTCATGACAGAACTCCTGAGTGTTTTGCCCTGAAAATCGACCGTTTTTATGTGCCAAAATGTGGGAAAGCCTCCGCTCCCCCCCTCTCTGTGCTGTAGCGTGTTTGTGTAAGTGCATATGTGCAGGTTCATATCAGTCTGCAAGTTTTTGTGTGCTGGCAGGCAAATGTTTCAGGTCTTGCTGTTCTCCAGATGTGCACTATAGATCAAATGGATTTTGATTCACTTCAGATCTCTCTCATACTATGTCTGCCTGTTTTTTTTTTAGCCACTTCTCTATATGTTGTCAGTCAGCCTCACACATTTGGTTCAAACAGGAGGTGGGGAACTTTGAGCCACTTCTGATTGTGTCGTCTTCACCTCAAACACCTCTGCCTCCGCATTCTTTTGCATCATGGCAGTATACTCTGTAAGTATCGAAAGACTATTACGATTTCTGTTCTGAATTTAGAATTTAGAAAACGAGATCTATTAGTGCTTTATTGTGTCTTGTGTATCATTTATAGATTTCTACTTTATAACAAATTATTCTTACTTAATGGGCCTTTTTTTCCTTTGAAATCCAAACAAAACTTAGCAGCAAGTCAATACGATATAAAATTCAAGCGGATTTACAAGCATTCCATAAAAAGTGTTGATTTATTCCACAAAGGCAGCACAACATTTCTAAAACTGAAATAATATTTTTCACATTGTGAAAATTACTTTATCCGATCCAGAGTACAGCATATTAGACTTTTGAGGAAATAAAAAGTTTAGATATAAATAAATTAATGAAAATTTAATAAAAATAAATAATACTAATAAATACATGAATGCCATTTTTAACTTTAAAACTACGTAGGCATGGGTATTGAATACATTCACTGGTTATTTCAATGTATGAGAATGCTCTTATCGACAAGTGAGAGCAGAAAAGAGATGAGAACTTTCATCTTTTCTATGAGCTGTTTAGTTTCTTGAGGAAACGAATATAATTCTTGAAGACCATCGTGATGTTTCTGACAGATGTCATTAAGCACTTGTGGCCAATCTGGAAAAAGAACAGACAGAGGTTTGGAGTTACGTCTCATGTGGATACCCAGTATTGATGCAACAGTCAGAGCTCTTTAACTTTTGAGAAATTTGTGTCTTGGTTGGCTCACTTGTTGATGTGGTTCTAGAGCCTTCAGGTTTGCTTTAAGTTCTTTGAGAAGATTCTTGTGTTGTTCAGACACACTAACATTGTTGAGCAGGTGCTTCAGCTCCCTGGTAAAGTTGCCCACACATGAAGACTGAAAAAAACAAAATCACAGGGCATTGTTGACGGGGTGCATGAGTCCTGAATTGAGCTCAACTCAAGTTAAGGTAAAACACTCACCGCATGATTGTTCATATCTGTCCCTGGCACTCGCACTGGCCCAGACTGTAGGAAAAGAACATTGATATTATTTATTTAGTTATAAACGGATGACTACTTTAACTGACAGATGATCAAGTCAAAAGTCACGGGGAGTGAATAATTTAACAAGAGACACATGAGAGTGTTAAATCAAATTGAGTGTGGATACTTACAGATGTGATATTGACTTCTTTCTGTTTGTAGAGTCCATTGAGTTGCTCCAGTCTGTCCATAATCTCCTCATTCAGGTTAAAGTTTATCTCAGCATTGCAGCAGAAATGCAAAAGGAAAACAAGGGCAAACACAGACTTGATCATACTGCAGCGATCTCAATCTCTCACTTCCTTCACAGCTTCTTTTGGTTGACTTAAGTGTGACAACTAATGTTTTGGTCTCTGCCCATTCTTTATATGTACAGAAAAAAGGAAGTCACTGATGTCAGCATCTTACACCTACCTGGAAAAATGAATGATCACTCAAAAATCTGCAAGCTATGTAATGTTCAAACTGCACATGACACCATTTTGAAATGTTTTTTAAAATCTCTGATTTTATGGTAAACGATTTCCAACAACTAGCTTCACTGTATTCTTCAATAAGATTCAACAATAACATCATCTATATAAGTTTTTTGAGAGATATTAAACGTATGCATTGAATTAAATACTAATAATAATTATAATTAATAATAATAAGAGCCACAGACACACAACATTAAACTTTCTTTTGTTGTGATAATTTGTGGAATTCATGTTATTATAACTTCTCAGATAAAAAAAGGTGAACAGAATCCTCCTCACAGCTGCACTGTAACTTCAAAATGTGATGCTTTTTAAGCAATACAAATTCAATGATAGTGTTGATTCACTGGACAATCAGATGAATTGATCAGTTTGCTGTGCTTTTCAAACATAGACTGTGGTTAGAAAGTCAGCCTCATATCCCATCAAGAAATGATCAGTGTCCAAAACCCTCTCCTCTACTCAAATAAATAATACGTTTCTTGTAACAAGTGATTACTTGATTTTTCATACATCCTCCGGTTTGGGAACCAAAACCAATGTGTTGAATGTTCAAACCAAACTCATCAGAAAAATGAGCTTCATAAAATGACAAAAACATCTTTGGGAAAAAGGTTATTTAAATGTACTTTTTACTTTGGTCCATGGCCAATGGACTAAATAAAGACAGGGTTTATGACCTATACTGCAGCCAGCTACCAGGGGTGGGTTGAGTTGTTCTTGCTTCTCTTTTGGGAACTTACATGTCATCCATCTATATAAACATTCAGTTCTGTGTCATAGCAGCTGTCACGTGACAATCTGGTCCTACATTTTTATAAGACATCAACAGTGTTTCTGTGGGAGCACAGTTGACTTCCAGCTGTCAATGTTACAGCAGACAGCCTTGAATTAAGAGTAAGAGGTCTTCAAGCAACTTAAAGCAAAATCCCACCATTATCACAGCAATGGTAGAAGCTTTGAAGCATCAGGCTATTTATATTCAATTCAATTTTATTCTAATAACATCAAATCACAACATATATTTTCTTAAGGCACTTAATATAATAAAGGCAAGACCTTACACAATTATGGAAAAATTCATAAATATTAGGTATCAGGGTCTTTGCATACTATACCAAGTTTTCTAGCTAAACTCATTAATTAGCTGTTACAACTCTTAGCTTGTGTGGGGAAGGGAAATATAAAACCAGATGCTATTGGTTAAATTAAATTATTTATTTAGCAAAAGTCGTGAGCAAGATTACAGATATAAAAGAAGTGAGGCAAACCAAATAACCAAAACAGGACTCTTAACCTAGAGTTAACTAATTAACAACAAATATGGAAAACAGAAATACAAACAAAAATCCTCACAAACTTTTTCAAGAAAACAAAAATACAAAGGGACAGCATCTGTAAACCTAGTGCGACTAACACACGTCAACAAACTACAAAATAATGTAAAAGATCTACTTTTAGATCTAATGTCCTGGCCCGGTCTCCAGCGGTGTAAGGACGTGGATGACTCTAACGAATGCCCTATATACAACAATTACAAAACTAGCTAATGAGATTTAGCAGTCTGGCCAGCTTAGTACAGCTGCCATACCATGGTGGTCTAGGTTTATTTACTCTTCAGGTTCTCAGGGATTTCTGAAGCGGATACTGGGCTGATAAACCAAGAAACAGGCACCAGGAACAGGAAACGAGCAGCTGGCCAGGATGAGGGTACAACTGCAGCCAACCATGTAGCAGGAAGGGCAAGTCTTGATTTACATAAACATATGGCACAGTATTTGGCTGGACAGAAGAGGAGGCCATAACATATGCTAATTCAACTGCTAATGAACTAATGTTTGGTTAGTCTTCAAGCAAGAAACCCAATTGTGCTCACAATGCTAATAGGAGGCTGTGCTTGTTGTGTCATAGTTTGCATTGACCGGTCAAATATAATGGAGAAGCCCCAAGTTTTGGCCTAAAAAGGGGCCAAATTCAAAAGTGGGGACATTGTAAACTTTAAACAGTTACAGGACAGCTTTGGGTCAGTGATCAAAGCATGAAAAAAGCTGGAGGTGAAACTGGTGTAGGTCCTCCTCCATCATTTTAAGCAGCTTGACGCCTCTGACCTCCCCCATGGCCTTGCCACCACAGTGGACAATGAGGACATTTGCTGCTGCTCTTCCTCACAGAGAGGGGATGGTGGCGTTTACGCTGTAGTCAACCCAGCCAAACTAACAGATGAGGCAGGCTGAGGTTACTTCCCAAGGTCTCTGCAGCTCTCTGGGCACCAGGCCACACATAGCCATCACCAGTGATACACAATGTAACTACGAGAGGAAAATAAATGAGCGTGATAAATTTCCAAAGTAATGAAAAGTCTAAAGTTCACTGACAGACTCTAAATACTATTCAGCCCATAGAAGAGGGATAATGTGATATAGGCTAATTAAGTTAAGCAGCTAAGACTGGGACTTCAAGTCTATGCAGTGTGCAGCAGGTGGAAGCATCACAGGTGGCCATGACCTCAACAAGAACTTATGTACTGAAAGAAATAAACACCTTGTAACACATATAAAAGTGACTTTCTTTCTCAACAGCCATATTCAAGGTGACAATCTCCCACTGCTGTTGATAGCAGTTCACATAAATCCAGGCCCCCGCAGACTTATATAAGTATCAAAACCATAAATTTGCAGTGTTTGCAACAGCAGTGTGGGACTGCTATGAGGACTGAGCTGGAGGTATTTGAATTTCTTGAATGGTAAAATTGTTTCTTAATAGTTTGAAAAAATCCAAATATTTATGCTAATAATACTAAGCTGCTGTCGCACGTATCTTAGCTTATTAACATTGATTCAATGAAAATATCAATGAATTGACATCTGACTGTCAACAATGTTATGTGAAAATCTACATTCAGATTAATTGAATTGCTTTAAACTCTATATAAAGAAATGAAGCTGAAATATCCAGGATACATTCGCTACTATCATTTACATTTGGAGCCAGAGTCGTGCAAAAGCAATAAGGGGATGGGATTGGATGCGGTAAAAATGAGCACTTGAACATACATCAGTGGGATAAGAACTATCTCTTGTCTGTAACACCATGAATGGTTGAGGATTTAGATTTGGGCAGGTGACAGTTTGTGGACGACTGAAGAAAACATAAATTTTCCCTAGAAGGAAAGAAATAATATCTCCAGTCTGCTGTGACAATTCCAAGACCAAGTTCCACGGTCCTCAGTCACTTAGATTGAATGTGTTGATCAAAACATCAGTGTGATATGAAATACCTAAAATTACATACTTTTGTTTGATGTACCATTTACATTTACAGTGATGAATGGGACATATTGGTTTTTTACTCATGGATAGCACTCATGTTGTCCTTATTTAGCACTCAATCTACAGCGGTTTCTGGGGTGCATGCACGCTAACGTTGATCACACATGCAACAGGTTCAGAGTGACAGTTACACAGACTAAAAAGTGACAGACAAGTTCTCACATGAGAGAGAAAGCTGCATTGAAAACACTTTCGGGGAACGCGCAGCGGAAACTAAGAGGTCTGCATGGACGATAACAGCTCTATCGACACTAGCACTAGCATTATACCTCAGAGCAGAGAGATAATCAGTTGAGACGGATCCACCCAAGTCTGGGTGTGGAGGTTCCTTCTTGTTAAAAACGAGTTTTGTCTTTCCACTGTCGCCTGGCGTTTGCTCGTTTAGTAAATTGCTGGGTTTCTCTCATAATATTATAAGGTCTCAACCTTGCAGTGTAAAGATAATGAATATCATGATTTGGCATGATGCAAATAAATTCAAACTGAACTGAACCTCAACACAAGATATGATCAACACAGAATATGTATTATCAAAAGTTTGCATTTCTCCTAAAGGCTACCTGCCTTTATCTTTTACAATCTTTGTGGAACTCTGACTTAATGACTCACTGCATCATGGTGTGTGGATGTGGTTAACAGTGTACAGATGTCATCATGGAAGTTGCTGGGGTGCTCTTGTCTATCACACCATCAGCAGTCAGATGAGTCTGCAGGTGTTAATCTTTGAACAACTGAGGGGAACATTTCTGTTGCTAATGGGAACAACAGGGTAAAAAAAGTCCCAGAAGGGCAGAAAAATGTCCCCAGTCATATGTGTGCTGTGACAATTCCAAGACCACAGTTTAATCTTGAGTTTATTTTACAACTGCTGAAAGGATACCCGATAAAGCTTGGAGCTGGCTGCACAAGAGTAGCTCTGTCTCATTAATTGTGAAGGGCTTGAGATGATAGGCTCCTGTGCATTGACACCACAAAAACTCTGTCCTTGCCTTCCCCCAGAAACACACAATTCATGAAGTTGTCACAATAATTTCTATTTTGTGACTTCTTTAAACTGCAAATGTTTTGCTAAAGACAAAACAATACAAATCTCTAGTTGCACATGCACACCATTTTTGGTTTAGAATGTGGACAGTGCTTGTGAACACTGAACAATGACATCAGCTCCACAGATAGATGTATGATGATTGATGTGGTTTGTCCTCTGCTGTGGTGTGTGAAGACAGTAATTACTTATTGGAAACCTAGTGTTTGATCTCTCAGAGCAGGGCCTGTATATGTTGTACTGCTTGTAAATGTAGTGTGGGTGGAAATGAGACTGCTGGCTGGACGAAAACTTTGGGCTACTTGGGAGAGATCTTGTTTTGATAAGACATGAATCGTACATTTCCGTTGAGCTTTTCACATTCAAATCTTGTATGCGTCACATCTTACCTGTCTGGTGTTTCAGAGTGCATACAGTGTATTTTTGCCACAAAAGAGCTTTAAATCCTACACTCTATACTAATGATCATTTCATTACAAGTGTATTTTTAAGGACAACCGCTTCAAATGATGAATCCTGAAGATGATTCAAACCATAGGTATTTTACAAAAGTTATAATACACTTGGGTGGCTGATCTGTGGCCACTCCCAATTTAAGATGGCTTCTCATTATCACAAAATGTTTGCCTGATGATGCTCCAGTACTGAAATGGTGAATAAGCTGTGCAATTTTCGATCAACTAGTCTCAACTTACCCTACGCACCTGCTCCGCCAAACGGATGTTCAAATCTTTCTTTAGTTTTTCAGGCCTGATAAATCACATTCACAAGAACATGAGGTCACTGTGACCTTGACCTTTGACCTTCAGGCACCAAAAAGTAATAAGTCCAGATGAACGTTTGTATTTTATAGACATTCCCTCAAGCAGATCTTACGATATCTTGTTCAAGAAAAACATAAACATACCTTGACATTTGACCCCAAAATCTAATCAGTTCATCCTTGAGTCCAGGTCCATGCCACTGGCTGTCTCCGGCGTGGAGGCATTAATGGTTGGAAGATGAGGAGAATGATCTACTGAACAAAGGTTTAGTAATAGTATTACATTCTATTGCGTGTGCCTCCCATGATGCATTTGTATCTGTTTAAAGGCGTTTAAAGTATTTTGTGTATGTTCAAATACAAACTAAAATAATCGGTCACACAGATTTTTTTGCTCAATTTGCATTGGAGCATCGTTTTTTTCACATCAACAAAATACATCAACAAAAAGCTCATTGACAACTTACACTTAAAATTAAGTAATTAATAGACACAAGTATTCAGCTTTTGAGACCAAAACAACCAAAACTGTTCAAAATTAATACAATTTTTGTTCCTTGTAGACATATCTGTATTCTAGAGTCCAATTTCCATTTGAGGTTTTTTTTTATCTTAATCTTTTTTCTGATATTATCTGTATCTATTCTGCATTTACCACATACTTCCTCCAAAGTCATAACCACATTAATATTTGTACTTTTATCTCTTAAAACCAAAGATAAAAAAGATGAAAGGTTGTTTTAGTCAAATGTGCAGCAACATATAAAAACTGTGACAATGAAAATTAGGAGAATATAGTACATAGAGTATGAAAAACTGATACAATAAAATAGTTGTCTTCATGTATATATATGGATAATATTTTTTGGACCACAATTAAATATTTTGATGCCCTGGTAATCAATAAATTATATTTTATATCCTTGTGGTTGCAAAAACTAGTAACTTATGCTGCCATTACATCTTTTCTCATGATGCAAGAGATAAACAGCTTTCAGGAATATTTCCGTCACTGATCACTGAGCATCAATTAGCAGTAAAACTTCAGGCACGTAGTAAAATGCCTCCAACATAGAAAGCCCAATGTATTTCCTGTTTCTCTATATTTCAGATGGCGCTTCAGTGTTTTCAGCCAGTTTCCTTCAGTGCTTTCAGTGTAATGGTCAGTCCTCCAGCATCACAGAGCTGAAACTCATCCACTCCATCATTATGTGGCTGCTGATGAGCACCAGTGTGGGCTGGGTTTGCTTCATCCCCAAGATCTTCCCTCTCCTCATCTTCCTCAAAGTCATCTGGATAGTCACCTTGTTCTGAAATTTCAGGAACCTCCTGAAAGGCTGAGAGAGAAAGAACCTGCTGAGTGATTTGCCACTGTCATACCAGAACAAAGATACCAAGAGCGAAGGCTTTTGTAGTTGATCATAAATCTACTATTTATAAGCTCGTATTATAAAACTACTAAATGTTGATGAATTTTAACTATTATAAAGGTTAATATAATAGTTCACATACAAAATGATAGATACTTATGCTCTGGTGTATTAAAAAAATACCAATTGTGTTGTATATAAAAATTCCAAATGTCCAAACATTCTCCGGGGGCACTGAACGCAGGTGCCAGAGTGAGAGCCTTAGTCTAGACTTTCCCTGGACTTTCTCTGGACTTTGTCCGAATGAGCCCATGAGAAAACACAGCAGGACATCCTCTGGAGGATTCACCAGAAGTGAATGGGCGTGTTGATGATATTTTAACACATACATTTCTGCCTGCTGCTCCAGCCCTCACCTGGAGATTTCTGTGTTGTACTGAACGTGTCTGAGTGGAACATCTCCTGCTGCGTGGTTCATATGTTAAATGCAAACTCTGCCCGGACCCAATTCTGCAGACATTCTGAGAAGTTCAAGTCTCAAAACTGCCTCAATCGATCAGACAGACCAAAAAAGTTACCATGTGTGGCTACAGAGGGCGCTGTTGCTCGGTAAAAGTTAAATAGTGTTGCTTTAATGGTGTATTCTTACACTGTGGTACTGGTACTTTAACTGAAACCAATAGTCCCACTTTAACCACTTTTGTGGTTTGTTTCAGTGTATGTGTCCAGCACTACGTTACCAGTGGGCTCAGCAGAATCGCTCCTCATCAGAGACCCTGAGTCTCCACTGCAGTCTTCTACAGAGGACAAACTGTCATCTTCATCAAAGTCCTCAGGATAGTGGCAGTCACAGTGGTTCTGTCCTTCGACACACAATTCATCACAATCCTCCTCCTCATCACCAATAGTGTCTTCTTTCTCTTCCCATAAGAATGATTGACTGAGGACCTGTGACCCGAGTGAGGAGTGTTTTCCTTCTGTATTAATGTCACAGCTCTTCCCTTTAGTCTGAGTCACAGGAGCAGAGTCCGTCTCTGTGTCTTTCATGTTCTCTTGGTGGTCCTGCACATAGGCGATGCTAAGCACACAGGCTGCACTCGGCCTGTTTTCTGGGTCGAGGCTGAGCATTCTTTTTATCAAAGAGGAGATGTTGTCTGAGAACACGTCAGGCACGGGTTCATACTCCCCTCTGGTGATCTTGTATAACAGACTCATGAGGTTTGAGGCTGCAAACGGAGACCTGAGAGCACAGAGCTCGTACAGCAGACAGCCGAGAGCCCAGATATCGGACTTGGAGCTGTACGGGACATCTTGACAGAGCTCAGGACTGAGGTAGTTGGGCGTCCCGACACATGTGGAGGCCAGATCGGCTGTGTTGTTCAGTACTCTGGATATCCCAAAGTCCCCTAACTTTACCACACCTTGCTTTGTGAGCAGTACATTTGAGGTTTTGATGTCCCTGTGTAGTATTTTAGCCATGTGTATAAAATTTACAGCCGTAGTCACCTGCACAAACCACCCAATCACAGTGTCCTCTGTGACAAACTCCCCTGGTTTCCTTTCTTTTACTTTGTCGTCTAATGTCCCACCATCACAGTAAGTCATCACAATGTAAAAGAATCCACCGTCAGAGCTCACAAAGGCATCGCTGCATGTCACTATGTGAGGGTGCTCCAGCTTCCTGATGATCTCAGCCTCTTGGAGAACAGCCCTCTGGGTTTTTGCCGCCCTTGTCTCCTCCACTTTCACCCTCTTCACTGCATGCAGGCTCTTCCGCTCCACATGCCTCATCAGGAACACGTCTGCTGCTCCTCCACGGCCCAAACACAGGACCTGCTCATACTGCTCCATGTTTTGTCCGGAGCCAACAAATAATAATCCATTTTAAACAAGTAAAACCATAGTAGAGGTTATAAAGGGCTCTAAATGACACAGCAAAGCAGCTACCAACTTACGCTAGACAACCGTTTGTGTTGATTACTGTTGCCTTGGTAACCAGCTCGGCATGACACTGAAATTGGATAGGAGAACAGTCAGAGAGTAGAAACTGTTCTACTTTTGTGTTTTCAAAAAAGATATTTATCAGAAGCTCACAACTGGTTACAATTGGTTCCTTATACTAAGACTATATTTTGAAATGAAAAAAACACTTTTCTTATGTCTTTCATAGTGGTCCATGGGTTAAGGTTATTTTGTGTAATTTGTGTTTAATAAGCATTTGCTTCTTGTTTAGTACTTTACACAACCTTTTATTTGTACAAGCATTACTGTTTTATTTCCTGATTTATTATTTATCTCTATCTGTTATTTATTTCCTTGAACATGATTATGGCTTGGCTGTTGTTTTGGCTACACAGGACAAAATAATGTCTTATTTAGTTCTTGACATCATCATACATTGTCTATTATAAACATTTCAAAATTGTAAGAACTGTTAACATGTAAATTACAAGACATTGTAAAGGTACTAGACAGCCACTAGATGGCGATGTGGACATTATCTTACTGTTATCTACCAGTAATTGGCTGAAGAAGGAGAGTGGTTTGCGCTCTCTGCGCAGGTACCTGCGCATGTCACAACACAGACTGAGTGAATGTTAATTTTCTCGGTTTCATATTTCTGTGAATTTCACCGTATTTTAGAGTAAAATGCCTCCAAAGGGTAAAGGTGGTAAAACTGCCAAAGGTGAGTGAGTTTTCACTGTGTTCGTGTTTCGTACGTTTAAATCCAGCAACTTTCACGCTCGTAGCGTAAACCTGTCACGCGTGTTTCATGTAATGATGGAGCACTGCTGGCTGCAACGTGACTGTGTTGAAGCTGTGGCTGAACTTTATGTTTTGCAGGAGCAGCTTCAGGAAGCGCAGACGCGGATAAGAAAGACAAAGCGGCCAAAGGAGGCACCGCAGTGAAGGTAACGTTGGTTTTACTGGGGTTTCATGTGACGGAAGGGAGTTTCCTCTCCTCCCACTGACTGGAAGCGGACTATGTGAATGTGTGGTCTTGTTGAATCGGACTGCACTTGTTGACACCTCGCCCAAATATAATCTGCAGATTTCCCGTTCAGCTTCCGACGAGCGGTGAGGACGTGATCCATGACATGGTTACCGAGAGAAACCCCATGTAGGCAGGGCCACGTCACAGTGTTTTATTGTGGTCACGGCAGCATTTGTCATGAGGAAGTTATAATCGCCATAATGGAAAAACTAGACAAAATTTGACAAATATTAAACAGTAAAATCCTCTGAAACTTGACATGCAGCCGGTGGGGGGGTCAGCATGAGCAAGAATGAGGTGAAATATCTGTCACCTGTTAAGGATTTAAAAAAAAAAAATCCATTTAAAATAGTTATGAGTGCCATAATTAAGAAGAAGCTAATTTTGCCTTTAAATTTCCTGATATTCTGCAGTAAAATCTTCTGAATGTTGAAATACAGACAGTGGGGGTCACCATGATCAAGAGTGAGGTGAAGTATCTATGTCACCTCCCAAGGATTAAAAAACATGTCATGCCTCACACTGATGCGATGTTCTTGAGTGTTTAATTGCTAAGTTGAATACCTGCATTGATATTGAAAAGCTATAGTTTGTGTCCTGCCTGTGGTTTATTCCTGCAAGTCTCACTGTGCTCTTACTGTGTGTGTTCCTAGGTTCGACACATCCTTTGTGAAAAACATGGAAAATGTATGGAGGCGATGGAGAAGCTGAAGGCTGGCGTCCGTTTCAGTGAAGTGGCATCACAGTACAGTGAAGACAAAGCAAGACAAGGAGTAAGAACATGCTCTCATAATCAGTTGTACAGTTTTATTCAGGTTCAAACCAGTTGCATCCATTCCTGGCCTTTTACAATTAGATGTTCTTCTGTAATTTTATATATACGATGGAATATCATATACCATTGAATGAGTGCTGTTTATGATATACAGAGCGAAACGTCAGTATGAGTCCTAAAGGGTAATAAAATTCAAACAGATTATTCACAGATGAATAATACATGTCTACTCACTGTTATTGCAACATGTGTTATGTTTATCTCTGCACCACACCTACACTCATGTAGTCACTGAAGTTTCCCAGACACACCACTGTCTTTGGATGTGTTAAATCAAATAGTCACTTCTACTATGCAACTTTCCTTTCGTTTTTACTCTTATTCGTATTAAAGCTCTCGAAGTCTCCGATGGAAAAGCTGGTCAACTTTTCAGAGCTAGTTAACCTGAGCCTGCTTGGGTTAAACATTTTTACTGTGTTCATTTTGACGTTAGATTTGAGATTAGGTAGCTGTGTAACTAAAGGGTAGAGAATGGTTAATCAACCATACAAATTACTCCATTCAAATTCATTTTGACAACCCTGCCTGGTTAGTATTGTATGATCTTGGCTAACTCTTTTCAAGAGGATTTGCTAAGCAGTAACTTATAAACTACATCTTTGCATCTGAACAACCTGAGCCCTTAAGTCAGACTTTTTTCATGTATTCTCAGGCACTGGAAAATGGGTTAGGGTTAGAGGGTTTCAGTCCCTTCATTTCTTGCTTGATACTCATATCAGGTGCATACAGTAACTGACTGTTATTACGATGACAGGGTGATCTGGGATGGATGACGCGAGGATCGATGGTTGGACCTTTCCAGGATGCAGCATTTGCTCTGCCTATCAGCTCCATGGATAAACCTGTCTACACAGACCCTCCTGTCAAGACTAAGTTTGGCTACCACATCATTATGGTTGAGGGAAAAAAGTGAGGCTCAACGTTCAAAATTGGGACTCAGATTCTGTATTTTTAAATTATGGTTTTCACCTCTTTATATTTTGCTAAATGTTAATTAACAATATTTTTCTTTGTGAAATGTACTTAAGCATACTGACAACTTAGCCAGAATTCACAGTTGTCTGGGTTTTTCTTTTCAGTTTTGATAATGTTTGCGGAACTCAAACCACAAATCGCCAAATAAATGTTTCCCTCGTGTAGTACAGAATGTGTAAGGTTTGTGTGGGTGTGTGTGGGTGAGAGAGAGTGGCAGAGAGACTTGGCAGAGGAAGTTTCATCCTCACTCTGAACAACTTCTGGTTTAAAGTCTTTTAGAGACACTGTACAACCAATATTTCAAATGATTGCAGAGCCAACCCCGTTGAGAAGATCATGTAGATAATGAAAAGTAAAAAACCATGTTTCTGTTTGAATTTTTAAATAGGAGATAACAAAGAAAGCTGAGAAATGTTGTTCAAAATACTGTGTAGGATTGCAGCCAATAATTCTTTTTATTATCCTTCAATCTGCTGACTATATTCTCAATCTCTCGATCAGTTGGTCTGAGTACAAGATGTTAAGAAAGGCGATGCCATTAATTTGATTGTTTAGATATTCAGATCACTGTTGCATAAAGACAAAGGAAACACGCACGCCTCACTATTCACAAGCCGCAGTGTCTTTTAGCGAAACGATTAAACAAAAACAGCAGCCTGTTGATCAAATGGTTGATAAAACAGGTTATTGTTTCCGTACTATTACCGACTGTTAAATGGGGTAGCATTGAGTAGTTTGTTCTCATTTTATGTATTTCAACTAAATGAATCATTCAAAGACATAATATACAATATATTTTGACTCATTATGTTTTCAAAGACAATGATTAAAATATTAGACAGAATTTACAAGTTTCCCTAACTACATGAATCTCCCCTTTAAAGGTTCAGTGTGTAGAATGTGATGGTGAAGTTGCATGTTGCAGCTGAATACCCTCCCCTTCCAAGCATGAAGGAGAACCTGTGGTAGCCTTTGGTTTTCAGAAAAACTCAAAAGGTGTTTAGTTTGTCCGGTCTACCAGACCAGACCCTCTCCTGAATATCTCCTGTAGATATAAAGTAATTAAATGTAAAGGGCCCATTCTAGGGTAAAGTAAACAACAATTCGTAAAATTTAGATGAAGAACCACTAGGATCATTTTAATTTAATATCTGCCAATAGATCCTTTCACCTACATCTTACACACTGAACCTAAAGTCCCTGGTTACAAGTCCTGATCACATCACACTAACATTGACCGACGGTGTGACATCCAGACCGCCAGGAGGCGCCAGCCCGCACAGGCCGCGACAGCAGGGCCCGCACCGGGAAAAGGCAGCTGACGTTGTTACGACTTGCTGGATGATTGGTGAGGTAAGATGGCGGCGCCAGAGGAGCCAGAATTATCCCAGGCTCAGACTGAAAAACTCCTCCAGTTTCAGGTAGACAGCCCCAACACAACACTAACACGCGCCCGTTTGAACCGTCTCATGCTAACACGCTCCCGTTGACTCGACAACCACGCGAGCAGGAGAATCTGTGCGCGTTAAAGCGCTTTCTGCTCAGTCAACTTCGGTAGCGTTACCCCCGAACCTTAGCCGTCTCCTGGAGCCACAGCTAACGTTAGCGGAGCTAGCTAGCATTAGCAAAGGTAGCTAACAAGTTAGCACAGTTTAAGGGCCATGGATGGATCCGCACAGCGCACCGTCGTTTGTTCTGCTCACAGATATACAGCCTGTCCAGCTTTGTTCTCCAGCGTCACTCGTGGTGCGTGTGGTTTGGGTTTTATGACTTGACGTCAACTTGGCTAACGTTAGCACTCCACTGACGCTTCCTGAAACAGTTGCTGAGTTCACACCAGCAGTCGTGATGGAGCTGTCACTGAAGTTCCCCAGCCACACCACTGTTGCTGGACCTGTTCAATCGAATAGTCAGCTCTCTGTCGATGTGAACGAGGCAACTTTCTTCTCGTTTCACTCTGTTTTAAAGCTCTCGGAGTCTCCGATGGAAAAGCTGGTCGACTTCTCAGAGCTAGCTAACCTGAGCCTGCCTGGGTTAAACATCTCCTGTGTTCATTTTGACGTTAGATTTGACATTAGGTGGCTGTGTAACTAAAGGGTAGTGAATCAACCAAGTAAATTACTCTATTCAAATTCATTCTGTCAGGTTAATGTTGTATGATCGTTGCTAAGCAGTAGCTAATAAACAACATCTTTGCCCTTCTGAGCAACCTGAACCCTTAAATCAGACTTTTGTCATCTTCATCAGGACCTAACTGGGTTGGAGTCAATGGACCAATGTCGTCGAACATTAGAGCAGCATAATTGGAACATAGAGGTAAAGTGTCTCAAATTCATTTTCGTGCATCTTTATTACATCTTTATTCTTAATAGATTATGGGGACTTTTGCTTTCTTGCTCTGATTAATTAGCCTTTTTGTCTCGACTTACTCTCGATGTGTTTTAGGCTGCAGTACAAGACAGACTCAATGAGCAGGAAGGAGTTCCCAGTGTGTTTAACCCTCCACCATCCAGACCATTACAGGTCAATACAGCAGACCATAGAGTATATAGTTACATCGTGTCAAGGCCACAACCCAGGGTAGGTCTGCACACTTTCACATCGGTTCTTTAGATTTTATTTACCTCACAAAATAAAACTACAAGGTATCTGTTTTTGCCTTGCCCTTCTGTATCATTGTTAATGGTCTTGCTTGGATATGCCTCTAACATTAAAACTGCTCAGTGACTTTTCTTTTCTTATTTTTTTTCTTACACAATGCCTAGGAAATACCTGATGTCTGGCATTTCTCTTTTATTAAACTGCATTGACTCTTCTTTTCAGGGATTAATAGGATGGAGTTACTACTTGATAATGCTACCGTTCAGATTTACATATTACACACTTCTGGACATATTCAGGTAATTCGAGCACATTGAGTTATACATGTAGCTGCTTGATAGAGGATGGTAATTAACTGTCAGTGTTTTTTTCCTGAAGGTTTGCCCTGCGGTTCATCAGGCCAGATCCGCGTGGTCGTGTGACAGACCCTGTCGGAGACGTTGTGTCCTTCATTCATAGTTTTGAGGAGCGGTATGGTCGGGCACACCCTGTATTTTACCAGGGAACATACAGCCAGGTACGTTCAGAGACATGCTGGCAGACACACGTTTTGAATCAAGTTCATTCATACAACAAGGTTCAATTGCA
The DNA here is from genome assembly GCF_024713975.1 of Paralichthys olivaceus. NCBI lineage: Eukaryota > Metazoa > Chordata > Actinopteri > Pleuronectiformes > Paralichthyidae > Paralichthys > Paralichthys olivaceus. The sequence continues at coordinate 10,546,997 of NC_091101.1, forward strand.
ACATGTTGTGATTTTGATCACTGTGACATGTGCAGGCACTGAATGATGCCAAACGGGAGCTCCGCTACCTATTAGTGTACCTTCATGGAGATGACCATCAAGACACTGATGAGTTTTGCTGGTATAATACTTCTTTTTTTTTTACCTCTATTGCCTGAAGTGCTTCATATTACCTGTTGTCTGCTTAGTACAGTTGGTAGCTTGTTACTCAAAGCACATTTGCTGTTTCTCCATAGCTCCACCCTATGTACAGAAGAGGTCATTACCTTCCTCAACACACAAATGCTCTTTTGGGCATGCTCAACCAGCAAGCCTGAGGGCTACAGAGGTACGCAGATGTAATGTTATTGAATGTGTCTGCATTATGTGATCATGAAAAATATGTTTGGTAGCAATCAGACACATGTATCTACTGTATGAAAGAGATGTGAGACAAAAACTTGTCTTCAACCATATGACAGAAAATCAAATGTGAAGTGATGATTATTTTCAGATTCCAGGTTTTGATCCAAAGCACTATACAAATGTATTATTATAAATATTATGTGGTTTTATTTGTATGTTTCAGTGAACTGATTATCTAAAGTAGTAAACTGCGTTATAACAGTTATATGTAAGTGTAATATATCTGGATGTGTTCCAGTGTCCCAAGCATTGCGGGAGAACACCTATCCATTCCTGGCCATGATTATGCTGAAAGATCGCAAGATGACGGTGGTGGGAAGGCTCGAGGGTCTGATTCAGCCGGAGGACTTCATCAATCAGCTCACCTTCATCATGGATGCCAACCAAACATATCTGATGTCAGAGCGCCTTGAACGGTAAGTCAGTGATGGATTCTAACATACTGTTTTCCTTTTATACATTTCATCTAATACAAGACAAACTGGGAGTTAGATGTTTTAATTGAAGTTCAAATGTGTGACTGTCTGGATCAATTTACTTCATTCTCATTGTGAAGTTTAAAGTCCAAGAATAGTTTGTTTGATGTCACACTCTGCCCGAACACCAGAGTTATTTAAAACTGGAGTACTGTTTTTTAATAGTTTTTAATTTGCCTTTATATACCACATAAAATGTTTACCATGCTTGCATCTTTTTTTCAGCACGTTTCCTATATTACCAGACTGACACTTTGACATAAAAAACAAAATTTGATATGGCAAATTATTATTATTTTTTTTCTTTACATGAAAAAACACAAACATGCTCATCGGAGCATTTTTAAAGTTGAAAATCTGGTCTGCAACACGTGCAGTTAATGACTAATGTTTTCAGGGAGGAGAGGAACCAGACACAAGTGCTACGGCAGCAGCAGGATGAGGCCTATCTGGCCTCCCTCCGTGCCGACCAGGAGAAGGACAGAAAGAAAAGGGAGGAGCAGGAGCAGCGCATGCAAGAGGAGGAGAAGGTTCGACAGAGCGCTCTTGCTGAGGAGCGGAGACGAAGGGTGGGTTTTATTTTCTTTTTACATTGTACACGCCAATTTACACATAGTGACTATAACCAATCATTTTTGATTTCTGATTCATGTTGTCACATTTTGTTGTGAATCCAGACACTCGAAGAGGAGAAGGAGAGGAAGTCAGAATGTCTTCCTTCTGAGCCGCCTGCAGATGATCCAGAGAGTGTCAAAATAGTGTTTAAGCTGCCCAATGATACACGAGTAGAGAGACGATTCCTGTTTGGGCAGTCTCTGACGGTGAGTACCACAGTTATCAAGACTCAAGACACTTGACCATTTTTCTCATCCAGTAGTTGTCTGCAGGTTTCCCAATGTAATTCACTTTTTTCTAAACTAGCATATATTTTATTCACAACCTTAATAATTCTGATCCTGGTCAAAGGTGGTTTGACACCTATAATTTGAGATATTTTCATCTGACACAGACATGGCTCACATGTGAATGAGATCATTTTTCTCAGATAGTGTTTTTTTCTCTCTCTTCAGTGAATGGTTTATTTTTTTCTTTTTCAGGTAATATATGACTTCCTTTTCTCATTGAAAGAAACCCCTGAGAAGTTTCAGATAGTTACAAACTTCCCTCGCCGAGTCTTGCCCTGCCTCCCAACCGAAGAGCAGCCCAACCCCCCCACACTGAAAGAGGCAGGACTCAGCCGCTCCGAGGTCCTTTTTGTTCAGGACCTTACGGATGATTAATAGATGACATACCTCCTCTACGTGGAAACACATTTTCCTTCGATGCTCAACCGCCCTCTCCCGTTTTTTCATTTTACTTTTGTCAAATGGCCATTATGCACAAGGGGGTCACTGATATAAAATCATGACCCGGACTAATCAGAACCACCCAGCATCCAGTCCTTGTTTGGTTGTGTTTACAGGGTTCCCAGTAGCCTGGAAAGTCTTGAATTTTATCAAATAAATATTTCTTGAAGTCCTTCCTTGAACTCATCTTTACATCCCTGTGGAGGGAGGTGTGTTTTCCATCGTCTGTACTAGTTACCAGTTAATTCTGGTCTTTCCTTACTGATAAATGTTGCAGCAAAGGAATTAATCACCTACTTACCTACAGTAGCATAGCTTTGTTAAAAACCCCGATCATTTCTTTAATTACTCCATGTCAACTGGGAAACTGAGGAAGTCAGGTTGTATTAATACTTACTGATGCACACAGGATGCAGCATGAAGTATGGACTTCTATGATGGCATGAATGCTTTGCTTTTCTTGATGTTTGCTCCATTTTGTCCTAATTCAGCACCCTCTGCCTAAAGTTTACACACGCCTCCTTCAGTGGATGACAAGCACAGACCTGGTTTTGCTTTGGTACTGCTGTGATTGTTTATCCATGTGGTTTGGAGAGCTAATGTATTACTTCAGGGAACAGGTTGATGGACTCGGACATAAAGGAAATATGGGAACCCTGTTTTAAATGAGCCATGACCTGTACATAAGTTAGATATTTAAATCCTCCAAAATTCACCTGACTTTTCTTCTTTGTTTTTGACTCATCTGTGTCATAAAATGACCAAACACAGGTTGGTTACTATGTAAAGCAGACTGCCTCAATCTCATGAAGTTTAAAAGGACAATATTTAACAAAGGCCACAGCTTTTACATGTGGCTTTATCTAGCATAGTACAAGTCTGCCCATAGTGTGCCTGTGGTTACTCATAAATGCCTGTTTTGCCTGTAACATCTAAATGGGCTCATGTAAAGATGTAATTTTCCAACTATAAATTAAAAACATTTTAAAAACATGGGTTTATTGAGAATGTACAACTTGCTTGATGTAAGGAGATCTATCAGAAAAGCTGATTTTTTTTGTCTGCTATGATTTGATGTATAACATCACCCTAAAGAGAAACTAAAGCCATTTTTAGACAAACTGGAGAGTTTACGAAACATTTGGGTCTCCCGAGTTTACTTTTCACATATGAACAACACAAATCTGTTCATTGTTCAGGTAAGTCGTGGTGCAACGATTAAATGCCGCTGCGGAAACTACTTGTCACAAAAAGTAATCTTGACATCTGTTTTTTACGCTCCTGAGATATGTTTTTTTTTTGTTTTCAGTTTTGCATCCCCTGATAGAAATGTCAACATGCCCACTCGAGGGGAAACCTTTAAATGACCTATGACAAGTGTGATATTGGTATACATCATACATTTATTAGTGAACAACCCTCTCAGATCAGCCACAACAATAAAAAAAAATATGATTGCACTACTTGGTAAAGCATAACTAGCAACTTTCATTTAAAAAAAGTACAAATCTTAAAAATTTCAAACAGTATACAGATGTATATATAATACACTAACTAGTTATGTTAAATGCTACAAACAATATGATTCCAATGGAATGAAAAATTATAACAATAAGAACCATTTCCTATATATAATATATATATTAGTTGTTTTCTCCCCCCGCCCACCCCCCTCAATACAAACATGGAAAAAATGAGGTAACTGTAAATGTGCAAGTACCAAAGCAAAATATCTGCCTAACACAGAACGCATGCCCCTGGCTCTGTTGGCGGGTGGGTAGTCTGGTGTTCAGGCAAAGGACCCCTAGAGGCCAGGGAGAGTAAGAACAGTAAACCACTATCCCACCACAGCAAAAATCATTGGTAAACAATAAATGGCGTCTACGGAGCAATCAATCACAAATCCTAAATAAATTTTAGCTGCTCATTGGAACACATTTTTGCACCACACAAGCTGTGAGATTATTTCAATAACGCTTAACAGAAAGACTACAAGACTCTATTCTCATTTGCTGTTAAATGTTACTTCATTGTCTAGGCCTTATAATGGGAGCATCTCTTTGTATTTAACAGAGTATCTGAATATTGTCAATTAAATATTTACTCAAAAAATAATAGTGCTAACATCGACATGAGTTAAGGTATCTATATGTGAACAATACATTTTAAGATATTGATACACTGAGAGGAAGAGCCCGGTAGGCAGGTACAGTACTACACTGAAATAAGTATGACAACACTATTCTTTTTTTTTAATCCCTTAAACTATATTGATTTTCACTGACATTGTTTAGGGGTATTAGTATAACATGCTTTAAGAATACATGGGATCCAGGACAAACTATTGCATTCACGCAAGTGAGTTTTCATACCTAAAAGCAGAACATCTAGCACCTTTTCACTATGGCTTTTGATAAACTACAGTAGTTTCAGAGCATGTTATTTTCAGTCGTTAGGGCAATAACAGTAACACAACGTATGTAAGAATTTCTGGATTCAAGACCAGCAGTTTTTTTTTTTCCTTCTTTTTTTCTATAAAATGAAGTTAGCGCAATAAAATCTTGTAGTCATTCAGTTCTATTACAAATGTGTGCAGTACAATGCATGGCAGTTATCAGCTGAGCGTTAAGATCCAAACCCCCAGAATCCAAAGCCAACTAGAGCTAAAATCAGTTGGGATCTGGTCGACAAGCATGCATATTGTGCACCATTAAATAGGTCCCCACCAGATTTTCGAGATATCCTCCACTATAACACACTTGTTTGTTTTTTCTCTTTAAAAAGTCATGCAAACACCTCTGAAGTAGATTTGGGAGTGAGTTAGGTAGGATAGTGTGCAACGCGGCACGTTTAGAAATGGGATCACAACCGCTATGTCTCAACATATGGTTTGAGTACAAGAACAAAAGTCAAACAGGTTTGAATAATACACTTGTAATGAGTTGCAGTGTACATTGCCTCTTTTCAGTGAATATTAATAACATATTTACTGATTTTTTTTCTTGCATGCCTGTCGTTAAATGATATAATATCTACTATTCCAGACAAAACAGAATATTATAATTGATTACATTAAAATTATTTATGGTCTGAGGAAAACGACCAAACTAAATTCAGATATACCCTTTTCATGGCATCCTTTCCATTTCAAATGGACTGTTCTCCTTTATTTTTTATATACTGAGAGGCCCTGAGTGATATTTTTTTAACTTACAATATATGCCAGCGAATAGATATGTACACATAGGTTAATTCTCAAAGCTGTGGGTTTAACTCATTAAATGGCTTCTTTTTTTCTCTCGAAGGTGGCACAGACGTCAAAGACTCACATTCACTTAAGAAACAAAAGTAAAGTAAAAGGCAAGATCCCTTCACATGTAAAAGCAAAGGTTACAACTGCCTGTTAGTGCTTAACCGGGGCAGCTAAGAGAAAAGAGTGAATCCAATGCAAAAAAGTTCATTTGTTGCTCTTCTCGCTCCCACCCCAAATATATTCTTATTTTTTGTGTGAACACAAAAGCAGGGGACTAGAAGTCTTACAGTGTTTCTACACTACTGAACACTCCAGCGCTGTGCCATTTAAAGGCTGCCTCGATCACGGTGGGATACACAGACAGCTGGCGAAACGTGGAGCGTCACCAGTGACTTCTACAAGGGTTTTCAACATTCTTCTGTCTTCAAACGTTGATCTAAAAGCATTCACACTGAAGCTGTACATACAGTTGCTCTTTTACAACACCATTACCATGGCCTAAGACAATGACCTGACCAAGTTACCAGAACATAACACATACCATACACAAACATTGTTAGTGCTCCAACTGTTTCCTTCAATGTATTTTCTCTAGAAGAAATAACCAATAAATAAAGTATTTTTTTTAACTGACATACTTTCAAAACAAGTGGAAATTAAAAATTATTTTCAGGATTAGTAATAGGTTTGTGCTTGTCAAGGTCATAAGAAGGCAGATCTGAAATCTTGAACAGGAGGCTATATCTGTATCGTGGATTTGGCTCACAGACAAAGAAATAAAAAAGCCCGGTCGTCCTATAGAGGGCAAGAAAATGTTCATGTCAAACTTGCCACTCACTGCACATATTGCTTTCTGCACAGGCCTCCAGAGCTCTATGGCAACAGCATACCCTTAGTATAAGAGGACTCCCATCCTTAAACGCAGTCAGGGTGGAACCACATGCAAGTCTTCCCTCATGGCGCTTTCTGAATAAACAAGCAGTTCTTTTAGTATGCTTCTGTGTGATACACTTTGTTGGCAATGCTTGATTAAAATATTGCTAGTCTGAATCAACAGTTCATGCAAATCCTTAGCATGCTGCCCTGTATCCAGTGGTTACACAATGCATCGGGTCTGTGAACAGGACAAACATACACACACAATATGCACACGCAAGTACACACTCGCCAGAGGAACAATGCTGACGTGGAGGGTGGATGTAGCACTTGTGCAGTTATGCCAGATGACCCTTAAAAAGACGCAGTCCATTAATCCATGACTACTTTTGCACAGATCTGTGTTCCAAAGTAGATTATCTGGGGTAGAAGATAAACCACAGTTGCATGTCCCATAACCTCAGGCTTAACAGAATCTGCATTTAACCACAGCAAGTCACACTTTCACAAGAGCATTGGCAATATCTGAAACAAATAAAGGGTAAAACTGTTGAAATGATCAATATTATTGCAGAACATACATTATTAACAAGAGACTTTGTCCAACACCTTACACAATCATGCATCTATGATGGTCAGGCATCGTCTCCAAACACAGTTACCCATGTTGAAGTATTTCTATTTATTTTCTGCTAATTGCACAAGGTGTCCAGCCAAAGATCCTCCACGCTCCTGACTCACCTCTTCCAATGCAGGAAGCCCACTATTCATGAACACCACAACCAAATCCATGAACGAAAAATGAAACCCTGTAAACAAAAGCAGCAAACAATGCATTGTAGGGAAAATCTTTGGAATCTGCAACAAGGGGGCAGAGAAAGAACTGGCTGGCGATCCCAGAACTCTGGCTATAGGCTGCAATAGGCAGTGGGTTTCATGAGACTCAGACCATGAAGCACAGCAGAGGTACAACAGGCTCCAGAAACAATCCTGGATTGCTTATTATTTAGGAAAGGGGCGGGAGTGGTGGGTTGGTAAGCTATATTTACTGGAGGACGCAGGCAAGGTGGCAGGTGTCCCCAGATTTGGGACAGACTCAAGTGTGTGCAGCTTTCCAGTTCAGCACTCAGAGAGAGTTCTCACTCCACCTCCCGGTGAACGTCCGAGGCATCCGCTCGGCAGATAGGACAAGTGCGATTGGTCTGGAAGCAAAGCACGTACTACAATGAGTACACAGAATACACAGAGACAGAAAAGGGTTTCGTTTAAATGGCATCGACTTACCTTTAACCATTTATCCACACACTTGGCATGGAATTCGTGGTTACAAGGTAATACCCGAAGTAGCTGCCTACACTCAAAGTCACTAAAGCACACAACACACCTGAGAGGAAGAGAGGAAACAATTAATTGATGTAAATAAACTGAATATGAGTGTTTTGATTTTTTACGTAGGAGGTGAGGAAAGGACTTACAGCGTTTGTTCAGATAGATGACTCTCTGAGTTGAATCTGTAGGACGGGAGTTGCTCTATATCTGCTTTTGTGAGACCGCGTGGTTTTGCTTCACCCAACCTCTCTGCCAGATTCAGTAATGCCTACAAAGACAGAGAGTGAAAAAGAGAAAGAGACCTTTTGAAAAGGTAATTTGTATGAACAGATCAACTATCAAATTAGGGTGGGGGGCAGCAAATTGTACCCATCCACTAACAAGGAGGAGGCAGGAATTATAATCTATACTGAAGCCCACCACCAGGGGATGATCAAGATGATTCGGCAGCTGAGCTGTCATGTCGTCTCTACAGTTTATGGTGCAGACTGGGAAAAATATCACACAAAGTTTTTACTGGCCCTGTGTACAGAGTGTATGAGAGCATACTGTGTGTGTTAGCCTGACGAAATCTAACCTCAGAGAAGGGCAGCCGTTGACATGCTGCCATACCTGCGTGGACTGGGGAATAATGTTTTCCACAGGTGGGAGCCACCTTTATATTTAGTGTGAAAACATGTGGTGTGTTGTTTTCGTCTAAACGCCACACTCACCTCATAGTTCTCCATCTCCACATCATCCACATCCAGGTCCAGACTGATGGCTGGGCCCACTGCTGTTGGAGGCACAGGAAGCATTGACCTGAGCAGAGAAAGTAAGAGACACAACCTGTTGAGCAAACTTCACTGTGATCATGAGCAACACAAACCAGCAATGAGCAGTAACTACAGTCAACCACTGTTTTTGTCCCTTTGTCACTCCATTGGGGTGATTCAGAGGACAAGGGACAAGACACTTTTAAATCAAACTCAGCTGCTATATTCTGACACAAAATAGTCGAACACTGAGGCCAGTAAATTAGTATTGAACATGAATTTACATATGAGTGAATAACTGCATGATTCATGCCTCTATATTTCATAACCAGGCCCTTCCATGTACTCACAGGAAGTAAGGGAGGAAGCCTGGGTAGTAAGCTGGAGGAGGTGGAGGCGGGGGGAGAGGTTGCTGCAACCGGTATCTCTGTCCGTTCACTCGTCGGGGCAACATGTGGGGATATGGCTGTTGAGAAACACAAACAGATTAATGCAGTGGTCACCAACCGTTTGAAGCCCAAGATGGCTTTTTAATTCCATAACATAAGCTGTTTGTGATATCTTTTCAAAAAACATACCAAGGAGGTAGTATTTATTATTTAATTTTGCAATTTCTGTTAAAGGCTGAATGTAAAATAAAAAATATAAAAGTAGTCCTGTGTACTCAAATAAATACCAGTACTATACAGTATGAAGCTGTGCATCTTCCACTCCTTTTTTCTTTTAACACAAAGGAAAGGATTTATTTTGAAACGCGTACAGGAAGTATTGCAACTATTTATGTTGAAAAATGTAAAATTGAACAGATAAACATTGAAAGTCAGGTGAAAGATCATTTTCTCTGTTTATTCTCTTTATAATATACATATTTCCAACACTTTCTGAACCTCTTTCAAAGTAAAAAGCAAGCTTTAGTTGATCTGTGGGCTACTTCTCTCAAACAAACCAGGGCAAGAGACAGCAGATGCTATGGCCTTCTGTTTGTTTGTTTGCAAAAAAGTAAAAATGAACCACACATAACATGACACCTGCCTGGACAATGGAAATATTCCCTGCATAAGATAGACTTCTCAGGTGCCTAAGTGAAAAAATTTTTAAGTGCTCAAAACATGAGGACACACACACATCTATGTTCCTTTTTTTGTTAATATCCTGTTCATTTATAATCATCAGTCTTATTAACATTGTTGTTACTATTATTATGCTGTTATTAGTCTTTTTGTTTTACAATGTTATGGCCATGTCTGCCAATAAAGCTTCTCTGACTTGAACACAAAACTAGTGTTCTATCACATGACTATTATGATGCAAAAAAATTCAAGTGTTCACTTATCCATTACATAAACCTCACGACCACACAATAAAGTTCTGATTTGCCACGGCAGGCAGGAGGGATAAACACAGGTTATCCACCAGCAGAGCCAAGGTAACATTGGTTTCCATAAAAGCTGGCCAGCAGCAATTGGAATCGTTTGATTGTGTTAAGAAACACTGCTGTTGATTTAGTTCATATACTACAGCTGACATGGAGAGACATACTGTCAGGCATTACAGGGCTCATTGCAGTTCCATAGCTGACCACTGATTTGGAAGACTGGGAATTTTGTGGCACTGTGTCGTGCTCTTCACATACAGCGGTGAAGAAATCAACACCCATCTGTGTCACGCGATTAGAAAAGTAAAACTGTGTCTCAGGGCATTTTTATGGAAGGACATGACAAATTTCCCATCAGCCTTAACTGCACCGTCTTTAAATTTAAGACGTTGCAGCCAATTTATGGTTAATTTAAGAACTAAATTTCCTTGATTTTAATACTTTTTGAGGAGCCGCGGGAACCCTGATATATTTAATAGTTGTTAGTTAATGGCCAATATGCATGTGAATGATCCAAAAAAGTCTGAGAAGTTGTCTTACCACTCCGAAAGGAAGCTCCTGATGCAGAGGCTCTTGAGGAAGATACTGCAAGGGCAGAGAAGGAGGCAGCGCTGGTGGGTGATGAGAGGGAGGGTAGGAGAAGGTCCCTAGCGGGTGTTGGTCCCCTCTTAGGTCAACTTCATTCTCTACCCTCTGCAGAGGCTGAGAGGAAGAGAGAAAATAAATAAGACTCAAAATATACACACAACTTACATAAACGTGTGTAACATATACACAACTCACCATGCGGGGGTGTTGAGGCTGTAAAGGGACAAACTGGCTCAAGGGAGTAAGGTGCGGCGGCTGGTGGGGGGGTACAGTTGGGGTTGGGTGCAATACAAAATGTTCGCTGGAGATCAGGGGTGGAAAGGCTTGATAAGACACTGGCATATGCTGCATGGTACATGCCTGTATGAGCTGAAGAGTGGAAAAAAACAAGAAGGGACAAACATTTATTTTAGTCATTTTTCTTTTGGGATTTCAGTTAATACAAATAATCAAACTCAAAATTTTGAAAAAGCCTCAATCTAACCAAGGTAAATAAGCTCATTTTCATTTATTGTAAGTCAGTTATAATGAAAACATGTTGTAGTAAACAGAGGCATTTACATAACCAGAGTACTGACAGTATTACCAATACAGCTCACAAGATGTGATTGTGAAGTTTCCACAAATAAGGAACTAAATGTACAACCAAATTGTTGTGACTGAACTGTTGCTATTAATAACTTTTGCAACATCAAGACTACAAAACAAATCCTGCATAGTTACAGCAGCACTTAGTTTCTTATAGTCATGAACAGTGACAGATTGTATGGCTGGTATGGTGTGCTACATGGAGGCCACTGAACATTTGGGCTCTTCCCTTTCAAACTCACAGGAGGAGGAAGGCAGCAGAGCAGAGAGAGCTGTCCGCTGAACATTACCGAGCATGCTGGGAGCTGCTGAGTGTTGCACCCTGGAAGGGGCTGCCCGGTGTGGAAAGGAAATCCATGGGTCGTCACCGTCGTAACAGTGTATGATATTGGAACTGATCCCTGGTGCATCTTTTTAAAAAAAAGTGGGAGGGGGAGATGGGATGACTCCACAAACTTCATAAAACAGAAGACTGTCTGCCAAAGATAAATAATATACAATTGCATCACATCCTGCATGTTCTAAATCTGTTCATACATTTGTTCAGGAAGAAAAGCAATTCATATTCAATACATGCTGTAACTTATTTCCCCACCAGACTGTTCTGCTTCTTTTACCTGGTCATGTAGATCCACCATGATGGGACTCTGCTGGGGCAGGTGAGCAGCAGCAGGGTGAAGCATGCGTGGTGGTGTGCTGGTGTGGCTGTATTGTCTGGACTCATCTAAAGGAACCTGATGGTGATGCTGGGAGAAAAGCAGATGATGGAAGTTCTCATCCTGAACCAGGGAAGAGTGCAGCACAGGTCTGTCTCGTCTCCCCCACTGGCGTCTCACAGGTGGACTGTAAGATTATTGGGAAGAAAAATCATCATTGCCAGAGACGGGTCAAAGCATTGTCCCTATTTAACACTAACCATACCGGGTAAATACAATGCATGTTGTTTGCTGAAAATTCGTTTTTTGAATGCCTTAGTCATGGTGGACAGTTGCATTTCCATTTAAATGTGCTCAACATTTGTTTGTTTTTTAAATGGCATAAAATAAAAACAAGCTAGTTTGGTCATTTACACTTCATACTAATCCAACAACTGCTTAGTGGTATATAGTTTTTCCACCTAAATATTATTGAAAATTTGCTACATGAGCATATATGACCAAATACTTGCATGTTAGGAAACAAGCAAGTCATATCTTTGGCAACTGGTTATGTTGAAATGCGTTAAAGTGGGGGCTTAAATTCTCTTATTTAAGACTAAAATGTCCATATTGATGTTTTGTCTTTAAAACAAAAACGCAATAAAAAAAGAAAGGACAGATTATTTCACCTTCTCCTGAGATGCACTGGAGCGTTGCAGGGCTCTCCAAGGAACCTCCTCGGGTTTAAGGGGGCTGTTGGTGGCAGCCTATTTACTGCTATTTCCCATGGTCGCATTGGTGACGTCGTGCAGACGAGTCACACTATGGGAAAGGAAACTGTACAGCGGAGGCACTTGTATGTGGCCTCTGATTGTCTTAACCCTGCAAAAAAACACATATAAATATATAAATAATCAATTTTGCTTCTTACACTTAATTATAAATTATCTCTTTTATCCATCAACAATTTAGTCACTTAGAAAATTTAAAGAAATAAAATAAAAATCTGAGTTTGACAGCAGGAATATGCCAAATGAAATGATTCCAGTGCCGGTCATTTCTCCCCCAAAAGGATTAGAAATGTTCTAAATTATAAGCATATAATACCATGCTAATAAAACGGGGGTTGAAAAAATACTATAGTTACATTGTTGGTCATTTCTCTGAGGATCACTCAAGATACTGGCATCCTACTTTGGTGACAAACTCTCTTTTATGTAGTCACGGTTTAACTTCAAACGATGACATTTTAAATTTGCCTAAATCCTCTAAAATTCTGAATATAGGGAAAATGTTTAGGACCTCATATAGAATCTAAGCATGTGGGCAAGCGTTCAGGAAATGTTATTCACTTAATCAGATCTATTTATGATACATTTCACTGCTACATTTAAGTTTCACAGACTTTTTTCCAGATTTCTTATAATTTCTTGGAAATGGGCTTGGATTGCAAACACTGTGCTTAGGCACATCCATCAGGCAACTTCTTTATACTTATGTGATAAGTGACTGTTACAGGCAGTAACATAGACTGTAAGTCTGCAACACCAGTTGAAAAATGACTTGTGGTAATTTTGCTGGATATTTAATTCCATTGTGCTTTTTATCTCTCTTGTGATTAGTACAGTTGTTTTTTCTGGCTTGCACAATAGGCTACTTTAACCTTTAAACATGTATTTATAATGACTACCATTATGTTTTTTCTAATAATTTCAACTTGATTGAACTTATGATCCATCTTGTCTTTTAAAACTGACAAACAAAAAAATTACATAAATGAACTTGAAACTACCCATCTAATAAATGTTCCTTTTATAATAGAAAACATACTTGAATGTGTGCATGCTTGTTTCAAATGCATAAGAGCAGCGGTATCATGAGACAAACAACATCATGTTGGCTATAACACGTTACCAGGGAGACAGGTCAAGATCCAGAATATAAACTATAAACTACATTTATAATACATGTCATGTCGTGAAGAATAAAAATGTTAAGTACATATTACGTGAATAAAATCTTTAATTAGAGGCATTATAGTGTTACATAAAAATGTTAAGTACATATTACGTAATTAAAATCTTTAAATATAGGCATTACAGTGTTGCATGTGCTGAGGACCAATGTAATTTAGATGTATATGATTAACTGGTAGTGTAATCAATACCGGAACAGAATAAATAGGGGTCGCTGTAGCCTGCCTGAACAAAAACATGGAAAGCCATGTGCTCAAGAGACAAAGCAACAACAAAAGATGTGGTAGGTCAAGCGGACTGCTCGCCACCACACAGCGGAGGAGGCCACTGTGGCGTAACACGGGTTATTACAAGCCTCATGTGGAGCCACACGCACACCGCTGCGGACACGAGGAACATTATCGTTGATGCAGACATTACTTCCTCACTTCGGGCGCTAATTTAACGTCCGCTGACCAAGCGCTGCTGCTAACTTGAGCCAAGCTATGCTAACGCTTTGTCCAAAACACAGCAGCGCTCAGCTGAAGCAAGCTACTTAGCCAGCATGCTAATATGTGGCTAGCACGTCTGCTCGGTTATCACTATGCATTTTGCCCGTGTAGCTAACATGTTGCACCTCAGCCCAGCATTGCACGGCCACATTTAGCATGTGAGTTGGCTAACAACAGAGCCCACATCTTACTTTCTTAGCTAGTTTGCTTGCTCGCTGAGAAAGGGGGCGATGGCAGGTGATCCAGCCTCCGAAACGACGTGTCCCATCAATGTATCCTTGCTTGTAGCCTCCTCTAACCGACCACCATCACCGGACACTAACTGGCGTTGACTGAGTCCCAATCGAGCGCAGTTTCCTCCCGACAGATCCCGACAATGTCCCCGACAGGGCTTCTGTTAGCTTGCTAACGCTAACCAGCTAACACAACGTTTCCAGCTGCTGCATATGGGAATCCGTTACCTCCGATAACTTCCGAATGTCCTGTCGGTTAACGGCGACGTTCGCCTGAGCACGAGTCACCGTTACACGCGTGGAACAACAACGTTAACGACACAGCAACGGAAAACATTCCTTGGCGCGTGTATGTGCCTTGAAATGCATTGTTATGGCGAGTCCACGCCCCCTCTCCTAGAGCAACCAATCAGCGCGCAGCAAACACAGACAGCGGACACCCAGACAGTCTACTTTGCTATCAAACAGTTCCTGTTGTTATTTATTCAGTTTATAAACAACAAGGTCCCTGGAAGTCAACTCCGCTTGTCATGTCATTACTCTATACACTCAATCATTTGACAAAATAGGATGCATCATTATAGATTATGGCATACAGATAGTATAGAAAGCTCCAACTGAAACAAATATGTTAAAGTACTGTTACAAATTTGTATAATGATACTAATTATAGTACTAATAAAGTTAAAGTAGCACTGACAGGACTCTGTACAATGAGACAGACACCCAGAAAGTCACTGCGCTTGGCTCAGATGCATCAAAACGAGCAGTTCCCGTTTTTTTTTTTTTTTTTAGTCCACTAAAAGTCAACTAAACTTTCGAAAGAAAGGTTTTCTGTACAAATTAATTTAACAAAATATCATTCAGTGTTATAGAAGAAACTATCCAGCAGTAATTAAAAGGATAGCTCCACCTAAAATACATAAAAGTATATAATGCTGTTAAATTACTGCTTGCAAATAATAATACAATTATATTAAATAACACTGACAGGATGCTGTGAGAAGAGTACTTTAACCTCTGAAAATTAAAGTGCATTTAGCTGTCAATACTTCTATACTGTTTATTTAAATTTTGAATGCAGTGCTTGTGATGTCGTAGTTCTATACTGTGGTAAACAATGTAAACAGTTATTCCTCCACTGACTGCCATGCAGTTGTAAGCACAATATCATCTCATCAGAAAAGGTGTCCACAGGTCAAACTCTACAAATACAGAATAATTAGCAATCCAAGCATCATCAATCTGAAAAAGTTTTGGAATTTTAGATTAAAGCAAATCTCTTGTGACAAACATTCAAACACATAAATGTAAAGTTTCTTTAGAGTATACATACCCTAAGAAATAATTAGTATTTGGTACTGTGTTATTGTAGGTCTGTATACTGTGGCCTACTGTCTGTTTTGACTGTCACTGGAGGCCACTGTGTCCTACTGTAGACTACCCGGCTGATTATGTAATATTGCACTTGCTTGTTCAACAAACGAGCAACAAACATTTCCTCTAAGTGTCTTTGCTGGACAGTGAATGCAAGCTGCAAAAATATGTGAAGTGATGCTGGACTTGAGCAATATCGAGCTTTAATTGGCCTTTAAATGCTTCACATCGGGCCCGGTGTCCAGTAAGTGTTCATAAATAATGTCTTCGTGTGTTTTCACTGCACTGGGACACAGCCAGTCTTCTGAGCTGAGCCTACAGAAAACAAGCACCATAGTGAAGAGCTGGGCGAGGAGAGCAGCAGGGTTTGCCACAGAGACTAAATGTAAACATTACAACATATCGCACTCGGTGGCAGCAAAACAAGGAGGGGCTGGAGGTTGAGCAGGATGACAGCTATAATAACCCGTTTAACCACATCCCGGTAAACACGCACCGCAAACCTCCACAAAACAACATCCAGGCCAGAAGCAGCGATCAGAAAGAGGAGCAGAGCTGTTACCTGATTGTTAATATGCAAACATATGATCACTGATAGCTCCCTCGTAGTGTTCACATCTCGTCAGGCTAAGTGCGGCATCCCACGGTCAGCTGTTCCACTGTGGAACATTCCGTGGGTTTCACCACTGCTGCGAAAAAAGGTGCGGAACATCACACCGTCGTAATACCACGGCACTCTGTGTGGACACTGCGTGGGTTTGAGGCTTTGCGACCCCGAGGCTACTCCCGCAATCACCGCCTTTTCACTATAGGAGTCGATAATCCAGCCCCACGGGTCTTTAGAGTTTCTGCGGTTCCCCGTTACACCCCCGTGTCTCTTATTTCCAGAGCTGGGAGCAGGCGCCGTGCTGCCATTTTTACCGTAATACACAGATCAGAGCAGCTCAGTGTGACTGCAAAACTTGTTGATAAAAAAACCCCAAACTAATTTGTACCCATGGGGAGAAGCATACTAAGACCCTTTATTACTAAATAAGCATTATTAGCGTTAAATATTTTGTAACAATGAATTACAGTTGTACGAGAAATGTAGTTGTGGAATAAAAACTGTAGCTATTGGTTAAGTCCAGTGTGTAAGATTTAGGTGAAAGGGAACTATTGGCAGACATTTAATGTAGAATAATCCTCATGATTTTTTCACTAGTTCGTTTCATCTAAATTGTATGAATTGTAGTTTTCTTAACCCAATAAAAGGCCCTTTATATATAAATACTTTATATTTACATCGAGGGGACCCTCTCTACGGAGACCGCCGTGTTTTTTACATTAGTCCAGACTGGACAAACTAAACACCTTTTGAGTTTTTATGACAATTAAAGGCTACCAAAGTTTTTTTTTCATGTTTGGAAGGAGAGGATGAGGTGAGGGGTGTTCAGCTGCAACATGCAATTTCAACACTAGATATCATAACATTCTACACACTGCACCTTTAATAAGGCCCTGTTCATACCTTGGGTGATCTGTTAACAACATGTCCAATCAAATGTATTTATATAGCACAGTATCACAACAAACAGTTGTCTCAGGGTGCTGCACAAAAGTCCAAAAGTTCCACACCGAGCAAGCATGAGCAACAGCGGGGAGGAAAAACTCCCAGGTGGAAGAAACCTCTGGCAGAACCGGGCTCGGTGTGGACGGCCTATGCCAGGACCGGTTCAGATCAGTTTTAGCTTTTACACAAGCTTAAACTGATCTGAATCATCAGACTGCATCAAATTGTCCAATCAGGGCAGAAGAAGACCTACCCCTACTGGGTGGACTGAAGTGGGAGGAGAGTGACTGCCCAGCAGCTTATGCTGTTGTTCCTCCATTAATGTAGAATTCAGAAGCCAAGCATGATCTAAAGCTCTGTTCCTACTATCTGTATGTGCTGTGCTTGTTTTGACTAGTTCTTAGACATAAGAAAATGTGTACACACAGAGAAAGGCCAAAAATACATATGGCTTCAATCCAAAGTAAATTAATTGACGGTACACTAATTCTTCCACAAGGAATGATATGAACAACACATTTGTGAACTGGAATGGAAAATATCCAGAGTTCAACAGAATAGAAAGAAAATATGTTTAAAAATACATTATTAGTTATTCATTTACTTTGGTACATTTTTATTACATTATTTAAATCTGTCATTCTCTTTACAAAATCATGTTTGTTGTGTTGCAAGCTTGTGTGCGTTGTTACTTCTTATCATCTTGTCTATGTAAGACAACACTCTCGATTTTTAATTTTATTTTGTGCACTAAAAATGTTTTGGTATTGTTTTATTATGTTCCACCCAATGAAGAGTCAGCAGTGCTGGTGTTGTTTTCATGTGGTAAGTTATCAACCAAAGTCTAATTGGATAAGATTAACCACCAGATTCCTGGGATATCAGTCATCAATATACAGAGAGAGTCGACTTGGAATGATCTTTTTATTATTGTGCTAATTAGCTAATGCTAGTTATGATACCATGCCGAACTAAGATAGTAACCATGGTAATTATCACATAAGCATTGTCTTTGTGAGCATGTTAGCATGCTTGTGTTACCATTTTGTTGTCCCTGATTATTCAGTGTACATGTACATGTAAGGTTTTTAAACTGTGTTTTGTCAAGTCTTAAAATAAATTCACTGGTCAGCATAAAGAGGGGGAGTTTTGCGCTTTTGCTTTGAGGTAAATGTCTGATTATGAATGAAGCAAATGGGTAGATTATCATTTGTGTAAGGCCCTTTAATTAGAAGGACAGGGGATGGGGGGTGGGGGCTGTGGGGGCTCATTAGGGAGGTGCACAAATCTGAACAAGGCATCTGTCCAATGAAGGCTGCTGATGAGACACACTTTACAAAGGCCGCATGGACACACCGTTTTTTCTCAATCGAGGCAAATAGACTGTTGTTACCATGGACAACAGAGGCAGCCATTCAGAGAGGTCAGTTCACATGCTCCTGGGGCTCTGGTATGGACACTGGTGACCCAGTATGGCACGATGCCCTGTATCCCCAGTGGGCTGACCAGACAATGATGGGGAGAGGAGCTTGCTGCACTGGACCTATCTGTTAGTACTATAAACAGTCATAATGTGTCCATGTGTGAAGGCTTACAACAGGTGGATATTTTGCAAAGTTGATCAATTTATCTTTTTGCCCTTAGTAAGATACTTTTGCGAATTTTGTTCAGCAAGCAAACACAAGGAAGAGGTTAAGTGTCCGGATTATTGCCAGCGCGTACGTGTATGTGTTAATCATTTATATTTACGACAGTGTGACGGTAATCACTGGGATGAACAAGAGCCAAAGGTCTCATTTAGACATCAGTGAAAGAGAAGCTTCTCTCTGAATGTCGTCTGGTAAGTCTGACTGCTTCATTTTATATTTGATTCATGCTTTTTGAGTGTCATTGTTGTTTTGGAGTCAGCACATTTCTGTGAGGATCACAAAGAGAACTAATGTAAAATGTGCTGATATTGGATAGACAGGGAATATATGTGTGACTTAAATCTGGTGTGGTAAAAACTGTATTACATAGGATATAGTATATACTATAGAAGCGCAGAGCTACCAAAGTGATTATACCTCAGAAATTAAAGCATTAAAATTTGTTTATTCTCATATTTATTAAAAACTGATACTCAAAACATCCAAATTCATCGAAGTGTTTGGATTGCAACTTTAATTACACCAGGTAGAAACAGCGGAATTAATGTTGGCAGACATTTGAACAGCTTGAAATAGCTTTAAACATTCACAAAAATACTAATTCATAGGGATACTTTAATCCTTAAATGACAAAATCAATGAATTAACATTTACATATGACTGTAAAATATCCACCTTGATTTTGATCTGTTAATATTCGCTACAAGAGTAGGACACATTTACTTCAACTGTAATTTGAAATGTTTCAGGGGCTTTTCAAGTAATGAAATTTGTAATCCTCAAAAATCTCTTTCACTTGTTTTTTTCATGTTCACGTTTTATCAAAATTATTTGCTGTTCAAGTTCTTGCTTACTTCAATATAATTTTATGTATTGTGAATCCCCAACTAACAATCTATGCTTTTTAGTGAACCTCTAACTTTATTAGTGTTAAAGATTCAATCAGTGCGTAAAGCTGACACTGCTCTTCTTTCTCTGTAAATGAAACTTTCCAACATATTATCTATTCAGTGATGTCACATCATAGCTATGGTGCTACTAATCTGGGTGTTGTCAAAAGTGCAATATACTGTCAAACTTCAACCCACAGAAATGACAGCGTGTGATACCAGTAATAGCAATCTGTCTGTTTGCATCTTACATCATAAAATGATTTGAATGTTGTTAGAGTTATTTCCAGGGGAATACACCATGAAAAACAGTACAATGGTATGAGAAAGGGCTGAAACCTCATATTTGACAGGTTAAATTATTAGATGATGGCTGTGTTGGTCTCTCAATTACTCACTTGGGGTGGACTGAAATATCTCCAAAATTATTGGATCCAATTTTTGTACAGCTATTCCTGGTCCCCAGTGCATGAATGACTTTGGTCTATGTCTGACTTCTCATCAAGCGCTACCAGCTCAGTGGTATGTTTCACTTTTAGATTTGCTGACATCTTTCATCTCTCACAACTTTTTTTGTTTACCTGACACTTCTGGTTATGATTTAATATGCACAAGTAATTATGGTGCACAAGGTAAACATTTCCAATATGGTCACTGTCATTGTGGTCACTATCTAACTATTTTGCTTTTAAGATTTCTTTTTCTTTTCATTTTCAGTCATGGAGGGGATCACAGGAAGTATTCTACTCTTGTGCCTCATCAGCTTAACATATGGTGACTGGTGATGTTCTTTTTTTCAATTTTTATCATTATGTACCTATTTACATCTCTACCTAACACTCATATACTGTGTTTCTGCAGCTAATACCAGTCCTAGAATCGAATATTCCTTTTACAATGTGTGTGAAGACATCCCCATAGGTATAGTGTGTGAGAAATATTGAGAACTGCTATTATTTCACTTTTGTGATATTATGCCTCACAAAATACTGCACATCTTTATACTTTCCACCAATGTTTTTTTTTTACAGGTGGCTACGCGTTTACTATAAAAGCATCAGACACAGAAAATAATAATCTGACTTATTCACTCTCCGGGCCAAATGCTGAATACTTCAATGTGGGCAAACACACTGGGATCGTAACAATCAAACGGCCGCTAGACAGAGAGGTATTGCAGGATAGAAGGAGATATCCGTCCATGATCAACAACTTAATTTTATTTTGTGTGTATTTGTTCTATCATCTTATATATTTGTTTTTAAATTTACTTTGTTATAGATTACTGAAGTAATGCCTCTTGATGTTCTTGTCTCTGATGGTTCCAACAGTGTAAGTGACATTAGTGTCAATCATCTGTTTCATATTAGTTTTGTTCTTTGTATTCAATGATTGGATTATGCATTGTCTTCCAGACCCCACAAGAAATATATATAATATTGGATGAGGCCAATGACAACAAACCCCTATTCCAGGAGGCTTCATATGATGATGAGATTCCAGAAGTAAGTCAAATCTCTGTGTCAATAGTTCTCTTAACATTTTTCTATATAAAATATGTTTAAAAAACAACAATCCATCATGATGTAAGAATTAGCTTTCACTTAATGCTGAGAGACATTCCTGTGTTTAATTTGATTTTTTATTGTCTATTTTCATCAGAATACCACTGTAGGCACAGTTTTGTTTAGAGTTCATGCTACTGATGCAGACACTGGAGCTGCTGGAGTTGTTCATTACAGCATTGTTCAAGTGAGATTCCTCAATAAAGTCCTTTATTGATATTATATTTTGATGTACCATAAACATTACGAAAGGTTTAAGTGCACTATTTTTTCTAGGTTACTCCAAATGAAGGATCCAGTGTGTTCAGCATCATAGCCACAACTGGTGATGTCAAATTAGCAGGACCTCTGAATTATACTTCACTAAGCACTTTCTATCGTCTTGAGATCAAGGCAACAGTAAGTATTGTGCTTACAGCTGAGTTGGTTTTTGTTATATATATATTTATCCTTGATGAAACAAAGCATCTCTTCTCTTAACCTAGGTGATGACTGTTTCCAGTCTTTATGCCAAGCTAAGCTAACCATCTCCTGACTGTAGCTTCATGCTACACAGAAATATATCAGAGAGTGGCATCAAGCTTCTAATGATACAATGCAACAAATATATATTGTAAGAAATTGTAGATTCGGGAACAGGTCTTATTTTTAAGATTATGTATTCATTTTATTATCTAACATCAGTCTGAGGAGCATAGTGCTCCATGTATAGCTTGATTTATTTGTTATTTATTTATTTGTGCTTCAGTCATGCCTCCATGCTCCCACAATTAAATTCACTGTTTTTCACCATCATGCTTATTTTCTATTACATGCTGCCTAACAATTTTTGAGTTTCAATCCCTTTGTGTGTTTAATTTCAGGATGGTGGGGGCCAGTGTCATTATAATGAAACAAACTATTTCTCCAGTGTTGTATATTCCTTCATTGCGGTTGAGGACGTTGCAGATCTCGACCCACAATTCCTCGGTGTTCCCTACATAGGGAGAGTTGAGGAGAACTCACCGGTGGTGAGTGCTCATGAAGTTTATTCAGGGTGCATGCAGGGTGAATGAAGGTTTTATTGACAATATTCTATTCAGTGCATTTCACCATTCCGCTAAAAAGGAAACAAATGTACATAAAGCCATGTAACCTTGTATCTTTTTTAAGGAGACATATTACGCCTTTTCAGGTTTTCCCTTTCCTCCAGTATGTGTCTAGTTTTTTGTGTAAGTAAAAGTTAAACAAGTCCAAAGTCTGTACCAAAGGGAGCTCCTGTCTCCCACAAAAAACACTGCTCAGGAAGCAACTTCCTGGGTATTGTGATGTCACATGATATAGTATTGGCTACAGCTATTCTGGCAGGCCCCTAACAAAGCCAGGGGAATTTGGAAGTGGTTGACCAATCACAACAGAGTGGGCCAGCTGGCCAATCAAAGCAGACAATCTAAATATAATATATATAATATCTCCCCTTAAATGTATTTTCTTTTTTTCCTCACTGCAAATCATGATGTGATAAGACACAAAGCCTCCACATTGTTTGTGTCACGGACAGTCCATAGTTTGTGTGTAAATAAGAGACTTTCAGCTACTTTAAGAAAAACATTTGTTTTTCTCTGACAGGACACGTCTGTGTTTAAAGTGACTGCCATGGACCAAGACATAGGAATCAATGATGTTATCCACTACAGCATTATAAGTGAGCTTCAACAACCTACACAAAAATAAAAACAGTGTATTGTTTGCAGTGAGAGCGAGCATGTGAGAAATGATTTTGTCTTTTTTGTTCACATTGTTTGACAGATTCCACAGAAGCTGGCCTGTTTAAAATCTCAAGAGACAATGGCGTCATATCTGTTATGTCACCAATTGACAGAGAACATGTTGGTGATACTGTTAGCCTGACTGTAAAGGTACTGTAAATATACATAGTAATAATATTGAGTGTAATAATTGTTAATTTAACATTTTGTATAACAATTGAAGGAATAGTTCAACATCATGGAATATATATTTTTTTCTAGTTTCATACTGGATTTGATGAAAGGATTGAAACCACTCTCATTCTAGTATAATAAACATAAAGCTCACAGCCAATCAGCCTTAAAATCCTCCAATTACAAGCTTCTTCTCATGGCAACGACACAACACTGTGTTTTTCTGTTTATTTAAAGAAATGAGATACACCATGTTAATCAGTGACCATAGGAGTTGGTGGCAGAGCTTCTTATCTGACTTTTGGCAAGGAAGTGACAAAGTATATTTCCTGAAATGTCAAGATAAGATGTTGAAGCTGCAGCTGGGAGAAAACCAGAATGGGAACATTTTAACGAGTACTACTCCCAGGCTCCACTTTAATACCGTCTACAAAGGTCCTACTTGCACTAACCACAGCAATAGAAAAAACAACATGGAGACTGTCAGGGGATTTTCAGAGCTGCTGCTGGCTGGGTCCTGTGCAGCAGCCACAGCCACATTTGGCTTTGTTTTTATATCATCAAATTAGAAATTAAAACCAAACTTAGCAGAAAAATTCACATTTGGACAAACATCAGTGTGCTAAGAAACACCTAAAATTACAGAAAACATCTTTGAGAAAAAAGCATTTTATGTGTATAATGACATATTATTGTATATTTTATATAGCATATTATTTGTTTGGTCCATGTCCCATCCGCTAACATGGAGGAGGCTGAATTTAAACCTAAAAATGCAGTTAATCACCAGTTTGTAATGAAGAGGCTCTAGCTTCACTTTAGCCCCGGAGCTGTCATGCCATCCATCTTTATAAACGATCAATAATTCCTCCAAATTGCATTACAAGCAGACATCTTGACGAGCCTTCGCAGCTTTGTCATCCCCTCTGCCTGGTTCCTGATGAGAGAGGAGGAGATGAGGAGGCAGACAAGTCATTTGTGAAGAAGGTGCGATCTTTGCTCCTGAATCTAAGTTAAATTGACTGAAATTATGACAGAAGCAGAATCTCCTCTCAGTCACAAAACCATTTCAAGCATGGTGTCGTGAACTCTCCCAGAAAACAATATGTGATTTTATGCAAATATTTGCTGAGGTTGAGTTTTTTTTTCACTCCAAATTCATGTGTGGGAGGAGGAAAATGCAACATACAGCCTCTCAATGGTGCCAGTGATATGTTACAAAAATTAGACACAAGGTAGAAAATATATTTTAGCTGAGTTGAGAAAGTAAAATGATTATTCTGTGTTATGTTTTAGGCCACCGAGTCTAAACCAAACATCCATGGGTCACAAGCCAGCGCCACAGCAAATGTACTGATCAACATCATTGATCTCAATGACAACAAGCCTAAGTTTTATAAGTGTGGAGACTCAGGAGACGCAGCCTCCTGTGTGACAGCGAGCCACTTCACAGGAGACGTCTTTGAGCACTCGCTGGGATCTATATCGATCAACATGACGGTCAAAGACCTCGATAAGGTAAGAAATTATGACATTTAAAACCAAAAGAGTCACATTCATGATGGCGCATGAATAATCTCTGTTGGAATTTCACAGATTTCCCGCATAAAACTAATCCTGGAGGGAACTGACAAGGACGTGTTTTCTGTGGAACCTCAATATACGTCAGCAGATAGTATCATACAGCTCCTGGTCAAGCAGCCCAAACTGCTGGACTTTGAAGATAAACAGCAAATGGTTCTGCAGGTATGAGTTCAAAACAGGCTGTGACATGTTCTCATAATTGTGTTTTGACCAGTCTAAGGTGTTAATGTGTGGGTGTCACCATGTGTACAGGTGGTTGCCATAGATGAGGATGAACCCAGCTACCGCTCCACTGCTACAGTTACTATTAACATCAAGGACACCAATGACAACAGCCCCATATTCCCACACGACACATATAAGCTGAATGTGTCTGAGCACTCTCCTGTTGGGACGATAGTGGCCACAATCACTGTATGTCTTAAACTTGTCTTATTTTCTCACTCAGACTGTGTAAGAAACTCTCAGATGCACTCACATTATTTTTTTTCCCAGGCAGAGGATCCTGACACAATGGATCAAGGCAACATCACCTACAGACTTCTTCCAGAGAGCATGTATGTCTACACTCAAACCAAACTATATTTTATTGGGTATTTGAGTGCAGCTTTTGTCTGCATATTTTGTTTTCATGCTCCCTGACACAACACCACCGAATGCATCTGTCTGTATCTGTGTTGCCAGACGACTGTATTTTGACGTGGAGCCAAAAACGGGCACAATATATGTGAAAAACACGACTCTGTTGGATCGCGAGGTCAGATCTCTGTATTCAGCGACTCTGGAGGCCAGAGACATAGATGAAAAGCCTGGCACCACAGTGCTGGAGATCACTGTGACCGATATCAATGACCAGAATCCCGTCTTCAACCGAGACTCCTACCTGGTGTTTGTGGAGGAGGGTGGACAGCTTGAAATTAAGATTGAGGTAACAGTGACAGAATGATAAGACAACAGTAGGTATTCCTATCCTTTTGGTGTTGGTGCCGTGCTGGCACTGGAGAATAATTTGTAGATCTTGATGAAGAAAATATGATACTCATGAGTGTGTGAAATTTGGTGCAGATCCAAGTAAAAAATTTTTTTTTTTAAATATTCAGGCAGTCAACTCAAACTGCCTCTACGATTGTCTGTCATTGCACACCCTCTCAATTTGGTGGTGTATTTAAACAGCAATGATTTACCATCCATCTCTTTGCTTGTGGATGCCTCTGCCTTGCATCAGTATCACTACCTGTCAGCTCCCCACCACCCCAGCAGCCACCTGCAGGCTCCAACAGACAAGTTAAAGATATTATTTGATCACTTTATCACAGTATTCCTATACAGACACCAAGAGGAATGAATGGTGTCATAGCAGCAAATGAATGGTCATAGTTTGGGATTTAATATTTTCAAGTCACAGACAAATGTTTTTTTAGGGTGTCCACATGTTTCCAGGAATGCAGTTTACATTACATTAGTAGCAACATTACATAAAACACATTATTTCCTAAATGTTTTCTCTAATGTTTCTCATTTGGAAAGGCAACTGATGGAGATGATGCTGATACAGAAAACAGCCAAATCGTGTATGGAATTATGCAGAGCAAGTACAGTAACAACTTCACCATCAACCCAATCACCGGCGTGTTAAAAAACAAGGGCAAACTGGATCGAGAGGCACTGGACCCGAAGCTGAATGGGAGGATTGAACTCAACGTAACTGCTACTGACAAAGGAAGTCCTCCATTGTCCTCTGTGGTCACAGTTATTATCAATGTAGAGGTGAGACTTCAGAAATGTATATTAAGACTCTGGTGCTGTGATGCTACTGATGCTGCCACTCCCTGGTGAAGTTGATAACTATTAGTGTTTTCTTTTCATGCAGGACATCAATGATAATGTTCCACAATTCAATCCCTCCTCTTATAACTTCTCTGTTAAAGAAGGAGAACGAGGTGAGTGTTAAAGTTTGCAAATGGATTTCAGGTGTTCAGCATTGTGTGGCCTGATTTTAATTGTATTTCTTTCCATTAAAATCAGGTGCATATGTTGGCTTTGTCTATGCTGAGGATTTGGACCAAACCACAGACTTCAATCGCATTTCTTTCAGCATAATCGACGGAAGCTTCGGCAGCTTCATCATTCGCACCTTTGCAGACAAGAGGGGCTACAGGGGGAACATCACCGTGGACCCGGACATTGAATTGGACTATGAGAGTGCTCGTAAGCAATTCAGACTGAGGGTAGAGGCAACAGATCTTGAGCAGAAGAAAGCTGTAACGATAGTGGAGGTGAACGTGCTGGACGTGAACGACGAGAGGCCTGAGTTCACGCCGACGGCGCCTGTGACGGTGAAGGAGAACACCACCGTCAGTGGGGTCATTGGGAGTTTCACAGGCCAGGACAAAGACGGAAACCACTCACTGGTTTATGAACTGGAATCCATGAATTGCAGATGCAACGGCTCTCTAATACCCTGCGGCTGGTTTATCCTCGATCCAACGGGGGAAGTCAGACTCAACCTGTCGTACAGAGTGGACTATGAACAGTGTGACCAGGTGGTGATAGAGGCCCAGGTGTTGGACGAGTTCACTGAGAAGGGAGAAAACAACAGTGTTAAAACAGGTCAGAACTGGGGCTGGAGATAAGACAATCAAATCAAAGCAGTAAAAGCATAGTACAGGCATAAAATCATCAAACACACACTGTGCTTTAATTTGATCTGTTTCAGAAAAAATGGTGATCAACATTGAGGACATCAATGACAACGCTCCAGAATTCCTTCCCTCAGAGTCTGTATTTGGTTCGTATTTTTTTCCACTTGTGACTCCTTAAAGGGGAATTCTGGCATTTTCAACCTGGGCGCTATGTATATAAATGTGGGTGCTGTCGTGCTGAGCATGGCCTGCCGGTGTGTGTCCCCACAATAACATTCCTCCCGGTACAAACACACAGTCCTGCCGACTACAAAGTGCTTCTTCTCTGTGGCTGAGGGAGGAGAGTGGTCGTCCTACAACCAGAGGGGCGTTGGTTGAATCCCAGTCTTCCCCATCTGCATGTAGAAGTGTCCTTGGGCAAGATATTGAACCCCAAATTGCCCCTCATAGAAAAAGTGCAGTCCATAGATGCACTGTATGAATGTGTGTGTGAATGTATGAACTGCAATAACCTGTTCTGTAAAGTGCTTTGAGTGGTCATTAAGACTAAGAGCGCTATTTAAATACAGACCACCATGCCAGTGAACCAGTTTGTTGGTCCAACCAGGCTTCTAACACAGAAGTATTATCTTAGTGAAGACAATTATTTGAGCCTTTAATTGGAGATGAAAAGTTCTTGTAGAGGACATTTCATTGACTGTTGCAGTTGCCCAATCAGATTGCATTGTAGCCAGCGGAGGTGATCTACCAGATCGAGTCTCATTTAATTACACACCCACAATTATAAACAAAGGTATCCTTTGTTCTAATACCCCTTCTTTCCCCTCTTTAGTTGTGGTGTCTGAAAGTGCAAGCAAAGGGACGTCAGTTGCAGGTGTCACTGTGAGTATGAAAGAGGAAAAAAGAACTAACATGATTTCAGCCTGTTATAACATACATAAAAATGACGTCCAGGCTTTCTTGCTTGTATCTCACACTGCTCTCAGGCTACAGATCTTGACTCTGGAGTTAACAGGCAGATTGACTTTAAAGTAACAAATGTCCAGTTCGAAGACACCACCAATCACACAAGTAACATGAGGATGCTGTTTGAGGCCATCACCACACAACAGAAGGATATTTATGTTGGGATTATTCAGTGAGTAAACAATAATCCATCAGCATCATACTAGTTAGTACAAATCATTCAGCTCTAAACATGTATGTGGTTGTTCTTACAACTTTTGGTGCATGTGTGAGTGTGTTAGAGTTGGATTTGAAGTGACTGTTAATATTGAAAGGAGAAGCTGAAAAAGAGAGACAGATAAAAAGGGCTTGTGCATGAACATAAACGTGGCTCCAGAGGAGGATGACACCACAGGAGCAGTATGGAGGCATGTTATTTTTTTAGTAGTTTTTTTCACGTTTGAAGAAGTGATCACCAGTTTTGAGAACAGAAACAAAACAGCCAGAGGTGACACAATGAGTGAGATAAAAAAGACCAACAGAAACAGAATTTTGTAGCTTCCCTTAACCCTTAATAAAGTGAAACAACACAAACAACCCACAAAAAGTCAGAAAACAATAAGGAAGAAGGATATGAGGCCTTTTATGTGTCTGTACTTGGTGTCTGTGTCTATTACTGCTCTTATGATTTCTTCAACATTCCACAGAACTACTGAGGGACTAGACATGTCACTGAAGGGGAAATATTTAGTAACGGTGACTGCAACTGATACTGGTGGCCTCTCCAGCAGAACCGTACTGGAGGTGAGCCAATGAAATTAAATGAGGCTTTAGCTCATCTATCTTTGAAAGCACCAATGTGAGTGACAAAAAACTGCAGCCTGTATTTATACTGTTTTCATATTGCAGATTTTCACAGTTGACGAATCGTATAAAGTCGAACTTCAGTTTACAAGAACTGTAGAGGAAGTTGAACAGGATCGTGATAAAATTATCTGGTAAAGATTTCTTCAGGACATAGTGTGTTTTAAAAAGAGATTAAAACTGATGATGGAGAACTTAATTCTGTTCTCATTAATGACTGAGTATTTTCTCTGATCTCTACATGTCCAGGTCGCTCACTGCTGCCACCAAGACTGCTGTTGAAGTTGTTGCAATCAGGCCTGAAACTGGTGAAATATCCAGGCAAGTTTAACACTAACTTGACATCAGAATATATTCTACAGTCAAAACACTGGCTGGTGTTGACAGAAACTCTTCTCGTCGACGTTCAGTTTTTGTCCACTAGGTGGGGCAAGTTTGTCTGAAAACAGTCATATTATGGAGGCTCACTTATTTAATGTTGGTCGCTGATGATAAGGATTTTAGATTTGAAAATCTAAAACTGTTGATTCAAGTTCAGTGTTTGAGTGTTTTCTCCCCTCAGAGCTTCAACTATCACTGTGATGGTGGTTTATTTCGTCTTCTCCAACGGGACTGCTCTCACCTCTACTGAAGTGGAGAGGATGGTCTCTGTTCCTGAGTATTATCCTGTACTGGCGGACCTTGGTCTCAGATACATTGTAAGGAAAAAATTAAGTTATTCTAATTAATAAATTGAATACATTTGATGTGAGCTTGTTGTACTCTCTTTAAGGTACAGTCTGAAACATAAAATCATCAATGGTAACTAGACCAAGGCACACCTACAAAAATGTGTCTTTAAGTTAGATTTAAATCAGACAAATCTCCTCAGGAAGATTGTTCCAAAGAGTGGAAGCCCTGACAGAAAAGGCCCAGTCACCTCTGGTCCTCAGGTGGGACCGTTGAATGAAGAGCAGGGCCTTCACTGAGGACCTTAGGTTACAACAGGGCATATGTGGTATCGAATGATCTGAAATGTCCAGGCTCCAATTGTGATCGTTTATAAGAGGACTGATGATAAACAACCTTCTCGTTGTATCTGGAGATGTAATATGTCTCCACCCCTTCTTACACTGCACATCTGAATTCTGACTATATTTTAATATATTGGAAAAAATAATCAAAATATATGAGTTTACTGCAAAAGTTCAAGATGTCAGATAACTATATTGAATTTGATTATTCACAAATAAGGAAGAAACAATGATAATTATAGAATGTTTTTATTTGATTATGTGATTATGCAGGTCTAATTGAAGCCTCATAGGTCTACAGACAACAACATAATAAAGACAGATTTCTTCCTTGTGTTTCAGGGGCAGGCTCCTGTGATCGAACCAGACGTAGATCCTGTGAAGTACATCCTGCTGGGGATGGTGGGAGGCCTCATCATCCTGCTGGCGGTCCTCACCACCTCTCTCATGTGCACTCGGAGAAAGTAAGAAATAGGGGAATAAAGTTAGAGACAGGACAAAAACATACTGTCTGTTCTGGCAAAGACCCATGTCCTATAGTTTTTAAAAGTATTGTGAGAGTTTTGGTGTCAATGTATGTATCCACTTGCTTCTTATAGGTATAGGAGGAAGCTGAAGGCCGCTAAAGCTATGAAGTCCGCGTCCATGGTGGCGTCTGACAACCAGAAGGGTGGCGCTGTGGTGCCTGGAACCAACAAGTACACCATGGAGGGGTAAGGAGACAACAGCACCTCAATAATAAAGGAATATGAACAATTGACAACAATGATCAATAGGAAATATGGCAGATGTTTTACTCTTTTTGTCATCAATCTTTTTGATTAAAACATATGAGTTACCTCAGATCCTGTACAAAAATCCCTCTACAAATCTAATTGATTGATCGATTATTCCCTGACAGAGCCAATCCTGTTCTCAACCTCACCATGGTCCTGGACTTGGACGAGGCGAGCTCAGATGTGGACAAAGTCAGGTAAAGACGACCCTCCTGACTGTCGTGCTTATCACCATCATCTGCTGATGGCGGTTATTTGCGTGGTGACCACAGTTTGACGAGGCGGTGGCTCACAGTGACACGCAGCCTCTCTCTCTCTGCTCTGGTTAGCTACTGGGACGGTTTCCAGGTCAACATTTTGTCACAGCCTGCTCACGGCAGCATGTTGTGACACAGAGCTGGTTCCTGCTCCAACAGTGTCATGTGACCTGCAGCTAAACCAAACACCTCTACAATGATTTGAAAAAGGAAACATTGTCTTTAGGAGAATACTGACTGTGAGTTCTAGGATTAATTTGATTATTTCTTTTTTCACAAAAGTCTCAATTCCCTCGACTACAATGATGACATGGACATTCACGGAAAGGATATAAAAACAAACATGGTGAGATTAAATTTTTTAATCCACCTCATTTTTTAACCTTTTATTTGAATTTTTTTCTAATAATATTAATTCTTTCCTCATCAGCTGATGATCCAGGAGGAAGAGGAGGAGGAGGAGGAGGACAGTGGACCACCAGAGTATATTGAGCCTCTGGGTGCAGCGCTGGCCCAGCGGGGACAGAAGAGAGACAAACCTCATGTGGGTTTTAATAACCCTGCTTTCAGCACCACAGACCTGTGATGGAGAGAATGAAGAGAGAGGCACCAAGCTCAGGCCTCAGATGGACACATGTTGCTCTTCTGTGACCAGATCGACCAAATAACCAATCAAACAAATAGGGCCTTGTCTAAAGGCCCGGGCGAAAGAGAAATGACCTTGCTGGTTGTCGTTTTCCCATCCTGCGCCCATGTTTAAAAAGTAAATGCAATTGCGCCATTTGCTTAGATTAGTAAAATAGAGCTTATAGTTTTGCATTGAAAACTTGTCTTTATATGATTTTATGTTCTGACCAATATTAAGTAAATATAATGTTATTAAGATTCGACTTTGGATTTTGCATCTTAAGTGATTAGTTTGCTTTGTCTAAAAATGAAAAGGGAAAGCATGTCACACTATGGAAACAATTCTATGGACACCATTTTACTATCATATACTACACTTCCTTTTTGCTTAAACATTATAGAGTTATACAACTTTCATATCAGTCCATCTTAGCTTCAAAAACTGAAAGTAGAGGAGAGAAAGAAAACAAAATCAGCCAATCAGCATCCCACACACAATAATAATAATAATAATAATAAACCAATTAAGATGATTGGGTAATTCACACAAATGTTTCTTGAACATTAGACGGCTGTGTCCAGTTTATTCTAAGCTAAGCACAACTAAGCGTAGCTTCATATTTAATGATCAGAGCTGAGAGTTGTATTCATCTTCTCATCAAACTCTCAGCAACGAGACAAAGCGACTTTCCAAAATGTCGAACTCTTCCTTTAAAAGTCTCTGTACAAAAACAGTATCCAGACGAGATGAGGGGAGACAAACTGTCTCAGACTACGACACAGTTTGATACAGTTTGATACAGTTTGATCCTGCCTGAGAGCCGACGTTGACAGGAAAAAAGTTTCCTCACTCCTGATCTAGGCCGAGAGAATCCAGACTAAATCAACAGAAAAAAAACAAAACCATTACTTGTTGCACACATGAATAACTTTATTTTGTTCATATATTAAGCAATGGATTAAAAATTGTTCGATTAGCTTTGAAATTAACTGTATTATATGATATGCCAACACACAATGTAAGTTTTTTTTTGTTACAGCTGATGCTACTAGAAAGAAAATCAAACAAGAGGTACTCAAAAGAATCCAACATCCTGTATGAATGAAATCCTGCATGTCAGCCTCAAGGTTTAACCTCGGGAACGTTCTGTTAAAAGAGTTTACCCTGGATTTGATACACTTGTTGCAGAAATAAAACCTCATGCAGTGACACTTTGTGACGTCAAGCAGCAGATTGAACGGATCATTTCACTGACATCTAAATGAATGTAATACAAGTGCAATCTGTGAATAAAACCATTTTCTTACAGTGTGGATATCAGCCCACGAATGTATGAAGACCATCATCACTGACACTTTAACCTCCTCTGAATTAAAAACACAGTTTCATCACAAAATTTACAACTCAATCACTCACCATGGCATTAAAATACAGTAAAGTGGTAACAACATGAGTCATTGCTTTTCCAAAATGATCCTGATTGTGCTCGTCATCAGTACATTTTTATGCATTTTTCATAATAAAAACAAGTCATTTTGCCAAATCTAAAAGCGGAATATAAGACATACAAAAAGCCAGCGCTGATGGTAGAGACTCCTCTCACACACAAGGAAACATTTAGATCAATTCAAATTTCCAAATGTCCGAAATAAAACGACCCATAAAACGTGCTGACTGAGCAGGAGGTCATAAATCACAATATAATAATAAAATGTCACTTGAAGTAATCTCTCCCTCTGTTGATGCTGTTCAGTGCCGAGCTTGTTAGCAACCAGGAGAAGGATCACTGGTTGCCATGGCATCGCATTGTCTGAGGTGCATAAAACGAAGAAAGCAAAAAAAGCAGCAGCTAAAATGACTCAGTGTACGATTGAAAGGTCCTGGTGAAAAACAGGAGATGGATAAGAGCTAATGATGACATAAAACCCTCATTTTTCCAAACATGGTCAATACGGCAGGTTTTAAAGAGAAAGAGAGAAGTCCCAGAAAAACTGTGAAAAAGGGAAATCTAATAAAAGAGAAACAAAAAAAACCTTCAATGGCTGATGTGTATTAAATGCTTTTGTGCTTTTTTGTCTCGTGTGAGGACGTGATTCTCTTCTCACATTTTCAAGACAATGTTCACTGAGCATCACAGCCACACCGACCAGATGTCACATGATTTTTTTTCCTTCAGCCAGCTGTTGCTTGATCCTCGTGTCACTCGGTGGTGTGAGCTCTGGAGCAGCAGTGAGGCTGCTGCATGTTCTCCATCAGCTGACGGAACGGGTTTCTCCTGCGTCGACTCACTTTCCCGTCCCGCTCCCCTCTCTTCCCGGCCCGGCCTTTGCCCGACCCTGAGCCTGACCCGCCCTGGGAGGCCTCTGAAGTGAGGGGCATGGCCGAGGGGTTGAGAGGAGGCGGGGGCGGCATGGACGGTTTCTGCTTCTTCACCTGCTTTTCCAGGTGTTTCTGGATGGCTGAGCCCAGGACGGCCACTTCCAACACAGCCCCATACACCTCCCATGTCATCCCTTTCTCGTCCCAGCTCACCTCCTGCACCGGCTCCTCACACTTCTCCTCATCTTTCTCCTTACAGTTCACTGATTCAGTTTGGTCCTCCTCTTCTTCAGCTTCTTTTTTCTTCTCTTCAGTTACCTTCTCCTCCTCTTCACATTCTACCTCTTTCTCAACCTGCTTGTCTTTAACTTCTTCCTCCTCCACAATCTTCTCCTCCATACATGCCTCCTTCATGACCTCGGGAAACGTTGTGGCGGTGGGCGTTCTCGGGGTCATGGGCGCTGTAGCAACTGAACGAAACTCCACTTGTCGACTCACCTGCATCTCAGCGTCTTTAGTCTCTGCACCCACAGCTCCACATTTCCCAATGGAGCTTGGAAAGTAGAAGGCATGGTCCCCTTCAGGAGGGGTCATAGGGCTGGTGGCTGCAGACTGACACTGCACCACCTCCAGGCTCACCTGTGTGCAGATGTTGTGGCAGCCGAAGGGAGCTGGAGATTCAGGGACAGGAGGTTTTGTCACAGCCTCGTCATGTACATCTTTATTCTCTCTGCCCTCTGAACTGTCAGGTTTCATTGTGATAATTGGTTGTTCACTGGCAGGAGCAGATGATTCTGCAGCTTTGCTTTGTGGAGGATTTGTGTCCAGATCAGGAGCATCAGCCTCTGTGGAGATCTTCTTATCTCCTTCACTTTTGTTTTCACTCAGTTCCTCATATTCATCTATCTTGACCATCTCTGGCTCAATGGAATAACAACACAACTCATTCTTCTCTTCGTCTTCCTCGTCATTGTTGCCATAGTGGGTGACCAGGATTGTAATGTCCTGATCCATGCTTCCCATCCTCTGCTGCTTACTCTGATGATCTCTATCCTCCACAGTAACTTGTGACTGTGTTACCGCAGCAGCTGTGGAGCTGGCAGAGCTGGAGCCGTCATTCACCTCGGTTGATGTGGCACATTTCAAAGCTGCGGTTTTCTCTGACTCAGCTTCTGTCAGACTTCTTGTCGCAGAGAAACTCTCTTGTTGGCCGCTCTCCCTCTGCTCCTCAGGTCTTTTCACTGGCTCCCCCCTCTGTACCGTCTCCCTCCCGACGAGCTCGGGGAAAGCAGTGGTCGACGGCGTCTTTGGGGTCATGGGGGATGTGGCAACAGAGCAGAACTCAACCTGCTGACCCACCTGTAGCTCGGCATCTTTAGAGCCAGAGCCCACAGATCCCCCAAAGGAGTTTGGGAAGAAGAAGGGATGGCTGCCCTCGGGAGGAGTCATGGGGCTGGTGGCTGCAGAGCGACACTGGACGACCTCCAGGCTCACCTGCGTGCGCATGTGTTGCTGTCCAAATGGAGCTGGGGAACGTGGGTCTGGAGAGAGTGGGTTGGAGGGGTCTGGTGTTGATGGCACAGGCACCAGCACAGTCGCACTTTCTAGCTTTTTTTCTCTGTCCTGACCCACAATTCCATCCTCAGACTTTTCCTTCTGAATGTCAGCATCTCCATTCTTCAGGGACTTGGTAGAGATTGTCATGTTTTTATGAGTAGCTGTTGTATCAGCATCAGGTTGTTGTGTCAGAGTGGTGGCATCGGTCTGTGTGTGGTCTTTGATTTGTGTTGAGTCATGTTTGTCTCTATCCTCCCCTGAAAGCAGTTGATCTTTGGATTTCGGGCTCTCGTTCGTTTGTTGTTTGGGCTGATGGTCCCATCGGGTTGTTGACTCTTGACTTGTGTTTATCTGAGCTCCCTCTGGCACAGCACTGCCATCTGAGCCACCTGAACGCTCTCCATCATCTGTCTTCTCATGAGGCTGGTGGTCCTCTCTGAGACCTCTCATCTCGTCCTTAAGACTTCCCATCCTGTCTCTGCATTTATGTGGTACAAGTGCCTGCAGGGGTACAACACAGCCGTGATTGTGCCATTTGTAATCAGTGACTATAACAACAAGCCTCAGCATGAGAGGAGGATGAAAAACATTTTGTTTTTGTGATAAAAATGATTCTGTCAAACGCAGACATGCAGCACATGTTACATCACTGCTACTACTTGATGGAAATTATTCACGTTTATTTTAGTCGCCCAGTGTAATCTGGGGCATACTCACTATTACTCAACACTCCATTAAACTGCATTTCAAACACTATCATTCAGATTTCTTAGAACATTTTACTATTGATTAGGATTGAGACCTTTCTGCCTTAAAATACATTCACACAGCTCACATTTACATTCTATTTAATCTCATAATAACATAAAAGCATGCACAGGAATCCAGCATAGGGCTCTATTTTCTAACTACGAGAGCAAACATGATGAAATAAACTGTAGGAAATCACGAGTCAAAGACATACCTCAGCAGTCCGAGTCAAAGTGGAGTCTCCCCATGGCTCAGTTTCAGATTTGGGTCAAACATTACAAATCTCAGTGCTGATCGAGACCCCACATCTGTCCGT
Source organism: Paralichthys olivaceus (assembly GCF_024713975.1). Classification (NCBI taxonomy): domain Eukaryota; kingdom Metazoa; phylum Chordata; class Actinopteri; order Pleuronectiformes; family Paralichthyidae; genus Paralichthys; species Paralichthys olivaceus. The sequence continues at coordinate 10,583,932 of NC_091101.1, forward strand.
ACATCTCCCCTGTTGATTGGAAGTGATTTGCAGTCGCTACAGGTTTGTCTCTAGAAGAATCTGTCTTAGGCAACCCTCGCTCTTTAAGCTGTGGCTGTGTCTATTGAAAAGCTTCACATTTCCAGTTTCCCTGGAAACCACGGTCGGGTTTCTGGCAGTGAGTGGTAATGTAATGACAAAAAACTCTGCTCGGCTCTCTAATCATCAGTAAATCATAGTAATTAACTGCAGGTTCTCATAGCAACACAGAGATGATTGTGAGCAGAGAGATGAGCCTGTGAGTTGGCTTTACTGGAGACATTTTTAGAAGAGTCATGAAGAGGTGATAAAAGCTTCATGCTGACAAAAGTGGTCAGTTTAAAGGGAAGTGAACACTGGAGGGATTTCTCTTCTTTATTTGTGTGTGTGTGTGTCTGAACACTCTCAGTATAAAGAAATCACTGATTAATGAATGAAATGAAAATGGCTTGTCTTCTAAACCAGATTTAGTTTTGCAGCAGCAGATTATCTCAAGTCTCATTTCAGAACCAGAAGACGAATGTAAAACTGGAGTGTATGAGAGGATATTTGTACTGCAACTGTGAGTGCACATGAAAGACAACAGGGCAGATCAGCTGAAGGAGCCGGGGGGAAGCTGAGCTGCACCTCCCACACAAACAAACTCCTGTAAACCACCTCGTCTTTCACACTCCACTCGCCCCCCCACTCAAACCTCTCTGCTTCACGACACACATTTATCTAAAGCCTCTTTAATTCTGCTAGCCTCCAGTAAACTGTCTGGAACACATTTATTGAATGCTTCCTAATTTATTTGGGAAGAATCTTTCCGTTCGAGGTTTGCTGTAGTGGTGGGCTGCAGCTCGACCAGAACACCGTGTACTGACAGAAGTATGCTCACCATTAATTCAAAAGACCTCCGCCAATCCCCAGCCGCCTCGAGAGTGCTGTTGCCTGGCAACCGCGTAGTGTGATGGAGGTAGGTGTGCTGCTGAAGGGCCAAGGTAGACAGCTCCGATCACATTCTCATCAGGAGCACTCAGCCTGCCAAAGGCCGTCTACTCAGCAATGTGTTGGTGACCGTGGTAATTCATTGATGAGCCCTCAAAACAACAGTGTGGTCACACACACTCACTCACACTCACTCACACACACACACGCACACACACACACACACACACACAACTTCTGCAGCAGCCGCTGACCATGTTTTATCACATTTGATAAACCTGAGAAACATGTTTTATCTGTTTTATTTCCTAAAATATTCACATATAATGAAAGAGCAAGAAACACAAATGGATGATGGGAAAATGTGACAGGAGAACAAGACTTTCTAAAGATTTCCTTTGGAATGTTAGCTGTATGGTGTTATGTGTACACACTATGTAACTTTTGTCTTGTTTTCTGATGCCGACATAATTCCGTTCCAACAATTACTACTTGTCTATAACCTATGGATGACCAGGAAGGTTGGCTCCGGCTGGAATTGTTCATATTTTATGAATTATTTGGTTTCCAGTTTTTGTCCAAACTCCTTGATGGTGTCCGTGGCCTTGTCCGCAGCTTTGCCTATGGCTGTTTGGGTCTGTCTGCTGGCTTCTTGAGCAGCTTCAAAGAGTCAGAGTGAAGGAGAAGAGAAATATTCAGGGACTTAAATCACCACTAAGCTAATAAAAAGTTGTTCAGGTAGTAGAGTTTGATTGAAACTATTAATCTTTTGTCATTTCTCATACTCAAAATAATCAACTCTTGTAACATTCTGAGGAATTTTTTGTAACTTTTTCATCCTCTGACAGCCTGGATCTGTTCTTTAGCTGTAACCTGCATGACAGTTCAGAGACAGAGGAGTGGGCACATTACCTGTGTTGGCTGTTTCTCTGGAGGAATCGGCCACCTGCTGCACAGCATCTTGAGCTGCCTGCACTGAAAACACACCAGGGACTTACAGTGACTTCAGGGGTAGAAAACTACAGCAGTTGGCATGATTGCTTCTAAAGATTCCAATTCCACAATTTTAAACATTTGTATAGGATAACAATAAACCAGTTGACAAGTATTTTCTATCAGACCTGTGTCGTTTTTTGTTGTTGTAGTTCTGTACCTGCAGTGTCTGTGACTCCTTTTGCAGCCGAGTGGCTTGTGCCTTTCAGGCTCTCAAAGGACTTCTTAAATGAGGCCATGGTCTCCTGTCTTCGTCCCTACGGGGTCCAAACATCCGTCTGAGCCGGCAGCGGCGGGAGCTGCTGTTTAATACCCTCTGTTTGGGGCTCAGACACCACCGAGCCTGCACGTTCCAGCCGGATTAACTCAAACAAAAACCTGCCCAAAGTGTCCTCATTCAGACTGGCATCCCAACTATGACAGCGTCCTGCCAGGAGCCAGAGCCCACTCAGCAGATTCTACTAAACCCTGGGATCAAACCCGCAGACAGGAGCGAGCAAAAAGAGAAGCATGCCAGGACGATGCACAACAAATCCTCATTTAGATCAACACGTAGGGAAACAGAAGTGATCACGAGAGGTTTAAAAATCTAAAGATTGGTCAAAGCCAAGAGAATTTAAACATGATCAAACAACACTAACCAATGGTTTCTTTTTTTACTCTTTATTTACAGAGGATTTGTATGTCTGGCTTAACACATAAACCTTAATATTGACAAGTCCTGCAATTTAAAGCACATTTTGATATGACAACCATTATGATTTCAAGACATAATATATTGACTTGTTAAAATCTTCAGTACACACAAACACACGCACACACAAACATGTATACTCTGTCCATTTCTAACAGATAGTTTACTGGAATGATTTCACAAGCAACTATAAAGATACAATGTAAAAAACTCTTACTTCAAAAACATTCAAATAAATCTCCAAAGAAATGCAAAAAAGAAAAGACCCACAAACAGGCTTTGTTGACACTTAGGGAATATTATTGTATTCATATCTGCTTGCAACCGGACATATTTATTTTTTCTTCTCCCAATGCCTCATTGGAAGATGATGAACATCTATTGCACATTTCTAAATACACATACACACAAGTACAAAGTCACAAGCCCTGGCTCTGGTCTCATTTCATTGGGAGGGAATCAAGGAAATGAGACTGAGAGGACAAATCCTACATCTCAATAAATACTTACACCCAACACATTACATTAATAACATGACATTTACAATATATAATAATAAAAGATTTGTCTTGAAGGAAGAACATTTTTCAGAGGGAATGCTTGTCGTTTTTGTTGTTTTTTGCAACAGGGGTATAATTATAATAGTTTTAACATTTGTCCTTTTGATTATTAGAAATATTATTGTGCTGCTGGTTGGATGGTGGCTTGGACTGATGCTTTTATGCTTCTGGCTCGTAATCCTGGCTCTCCTGGGGAAAAGAAGAGATTTTTCAGTGACAGGAAGACCCCACAGAGAAAATCTGCAGATTAAATTCATCAGTGAGACTTTAATTGATACTTAATCACCCACAATTCAACTTGAATCAGTTACAGGAGACTGTATATGACAGAGAGCTTATGGTAAGACATGATCGCTCTCTGTCAGATAATGATGTCACTCCATCACCCGTGCTCCTCTGCTGGTTCAGTGTCTCTAAGTGGCCTGCAGAGGGCAGCACCGGCCTGCACCATCCTCAATAACATGTCGTGAGCACAATCCCGTCATTCTTGTAACCCTGCACACGCCTCCCCCTCCTGACACATGATCATACAACAGAACACGGCCTCCAGAAAATTTAAAACAGTCTTGGCGTATCTGTGTGAAACAAGTAGAAATTAATTTTAGTTTAAATCTCTTCATCCATCCTGAGGAGGTTCCACTCACTCAGCAGCGCTTCGTCTCCATATTTACAGCAATGCAGGGAGACCCTGACATTACCCACAATGCAGTGAGGCAGAGCTCGTCATCACCACACCCATTCAGACGATGCTCGCACATTGCTGGTGTAGCACAGGATGGGGGAGGGGAAAGAGATGCGGAGGAGTGGGAGAGACATGGAGGAGGACACAGATGATACAAGCTACTGCCTTTGAGAAAATCACTTGTAATTTGAATCTCAGCAAATGTCCACGTTTTATTCCTTCAAATGATTAAAGAAATAATCCAGAGACAGAGGCTGTACATGGAAATGAATAGAAAATCCAAGCAAATGCTCTGAATGAATTGTACATTATCACAAATTATGTAAAATCTCATATTAAATCTTCTTCTAACTGAAGCTCTAAATATTTTAATATTCACTCTTAATATTACAGGTTTCTGCTTTAGGAATGTTTTTTATAAACAATTAAAGCTATTTAAAATCTGCTTTCGGAGCAATAGGTACTGCACAGTTTGTCTCGCCCCTGACAGTCAAATTCCAAAAATAGCCATCTGTGTCAGACTCGCATCCTTTCTCCACACACGCACACACACACACAAACACATCTAATGCTCCGTGTAGGTAGGTGGTGCTATATTCACTGTACTCGCTATGTGGCAATCAGCTTGTTAAACCCTCCGTTTTTATTTCCAGAGGCGAGAAGAATTACCTCAGTGGGAGCGGCAGGGTTTGTGTGGGACAGAAGAGAAGGGCAGTGCGGAGCGCCATTGAAATGCAATACAGAAATAAATGTGTGTAACCCTGCAGATCTGTTGAATACTGATGAGTCTCGATCTACTGTAAGTGAACGGTCTCATCCCTGCCTGTGGTCTGCAGCTTTTTCTTTTTTTCTTTTACAATATACAAATAGCTGTCCATCACATGACTTAATTCAAACACTGAGACGTGACATGCTTTAACGTAGAGCAGACATGTGCACGTTGTGTCGAGTAGGCTGATTACCTGCTGGGTCTCGTCATATGTTTCTCCTTCTGGCTCCAGCATTGCCTCTCCCTGGCCCTCCATGGCCTCCTGCCCATACTCCTCAGGCTGCAGAGACAGAGACAGAGAGAAAGGAGGGTGAAGAGAGCAAGATCCACAGTAACACCAGCACCTACACATAAACATGTATCTGGTTATTGTTTATTCTAAACCTATTTCTCAAACTGGGATTCTGTTTCCTACCAGGACGCTGTGGAGATGATGTATCTTTATGATCTTAACAATTCATTAATTTATCTCTTAACTTTCCTTTCTGTGGCATCATCTGAGAGCCTAAAGAAGATGCTTACATTTTACTTAATGAGGATGAATAGTTTCTTAAAAAGACAATAATTCTAAAAAGTTTCTTTAACAGTAGTAACTGAAGTAAATAAGGCAACAAATGTTGGGCACTATTTCCAGCTGTGGTCTCTGGTGGGTATTTATAACAGTGGGATTAAATTAAATTCAACTACAGTGCGTGTTCAGGGTAATGAAACACACCAATGTGTTTTTAATAGTTTCTTGGGAGCAGTGGAGCTCTATAGCACAAACTAGTCAGATTCACCAGACAACGCTTGTTAGCAGGTAAATGTATTTTGTCTTTTGTATTTTTGATGCCTTTTTTGACAATAACAAAAACAGAGAATATCCCTATTCTTTTGCTTTAGCTTGATATTGACAGTTCTCGTTTAAACTGTACTGTATCCCCTTCTAAGATCTTTCTGAAGCAGACAGTTCTCCATCCTCGCTGCACCTGCTTCTACAGGCCCTGAAAACAAAGCCAGTGGGTCGCCGCACATGTATTTTTAAACACAGCACTAATCAAGTCAATTAGGTCAGAAAAGAAGGGGACCATAATCCTGAGCTGTATCAAGCTGGTGTTACTGCTTTAAGTCCTCAACAAGATTAGCATGGCCTTAAATGCTACACAATAGGAATCCTGCACTAAGACATAGATCAGACGGATCGCTGCCTGAGAAAAAGTCAACATGAAGAACATTGTGTATTGTATCACAATCACAACAGAGGGGAAATAAATTATGTGTCCCACTGGTAAAATGTTTGAATTCAGGTGAAATTCAAAAAGCATGTTCAGACCATGTAGCTCAAATCTCTCAAATAAAAAAATGAAAATCACACCTTTTAATTATTCAGTTACATATTTTAGAAGAGATGAAGAGATGTGAAATTTATTCTAGTGCAAAAATATTTTGAATATTCTTATCTGCAAGACAAAGCAGCTGTACAGTCCAGCAGGAGCTCAAACTGAGCCAAGTATGACTGTAGGTGGACAACATGACTGCTCCCCAAAAGTGAAGCCAAAACGTCTCGATCTCCATCTGGTGGTTGGCTGCAGTATAGGCCATAAATCCTGCCTCCTCCATGTTAGTGTATGGGGCATGCACCAAACTAAAAAGTCAAAGCACAAGTCAAATATTTCTCAAAGATGGTTTCTGTCAAGGTATAGGTTAAGGTTTTTTCAAGTGTTTTTCTGATTAGTTTAGTTTAAATAAGCTATTTGATAAAAGCACGGTGACACATCATGATTGACGGATGAGACTGAACCGTGATTGATCAAGCACATGTTTGACCTCCCTTCTGCAGCTCCATCCTCCGATTGCTACTGTGCACACTCCACATGTGCCAGATGGCTGCGTTCGTATCCAGGATATTTTAGCTTCAATTCAGGATAATGGGAAGAAGTGGAGATGTGTCTTCCATTTTCTTACACAGTCTATGGTGTCCACTGTACAGAAATGAGGCTAAAATATGCCAGAAAAGACGCTGCCAGCTTGCACTGGTGAGATCATTTGGAACCACAGTCTGCCAGGAATGATCCTGAGGTGAAGTCATGGTAGCAAGGACCCACTGACCGTCGGTCTCGGCCTTTAGATCATAACGTCTCACCCTGTTTTTACACTATCAAATGACTAATTCAAACCAAATGAATCTGAAACATGGACAACTAAATCTAAAATGACAGGAACAATACTTGGTGTGCACTTTAACTGCTCACATAAAGGAGGCGAGGTTTACACTCTTCACTGCAGTCAGACACCAGGACGTGATTGAGGTGTTTTGGCTTCACTTTTGGGGAGCTGCCATGTCGTCCATCTTTATAATACAGTCATCGCTCTGCACATGTGACAACAGTGTCATCGGTCTAACGGTCTGTTGTCAGGGTGTTAAAATGAGTAGTCTTATCACTCAGACTGTGCCTTCAACAGAAGCCTGTTAGAGCAGCCTGTCAGATTTACTAGATTAGAGGGTCCAGCTCTGAAGGATGAAGCCTTAAGACAAGAGGAGGACCTCTCTGTTTCACTGACAGTCTGACAGAGATAGACGAAATGTCAACGTGCTGACAAAACACGAACAGTGTATCTAAGCGAAAGAGAACTGGAGGAAAACACTCAAGGTTTTATGTTGCTTTATCGATTTTCTGTGTTCGTGGAGAGTTGAATCTCTTCCACCTTTCTCCTCACATGTCAGGATCGCAGTGTGTAAAGTGATGTAAGCAGTGACTTTTACAGAGGTTATCGGGGGGGGGGAAGGGTATAAGAATGGAAAGGCTGTATGTTGAGGAGAGCTGATAGTCCCACAGAGACACTGATCAGGTCATTTAAAGGTGCCAGAACAATGAAACAGGCCTTGATTTATTATACAAGTGGACATTGTGCAGGCAGTGCAGAACAACTATTCATCCTTAAGATCCCCTCACTCCCTTCAAAAAAAACAGGGGTAAAACAAGGTCTATAAGTCTATCATTAATAAATACAAATATAAAACAAGTTGTTTTGTGTATTGTTCTGTATACAAGCTGCCAAACTGATGTCTTAAAAACCTAATGAACCAAAAAACCCAATACTGTTATATAAGATCAAAATACAGAAAACATCTGACAGCCGAGGAATAAAATAGATGAACTGCGGACTGTGTTTTGGAACATCACACAGATTTATCAACCGTATAAACTTGGCTCTGCTACAACAGCAGTCCTTTCCAGACTTTAATGAACACAGCTCACAAGTAGATGCCAAGAGTAAGTGAGATCTGAATTGGAACAGATAACATTCCTTTTTTCCCTTTACCTGCCCACGTGACAGAGAGCTGTAGAAGCACTGTGTCGTGTGCACAAACACGAGAAGGCTCGGTCCAGAATAACAGTGAGCTGTTGCATTGTTACTACAAGGCAGATTCTCTCTTCATTTCCTTGTTGGCATGTTATTCAAAGGGCACTGATTATATTTATAAAGTGTTCTCTTCTGTAGCTTTGGAGGAAGTTTCTTTAAAATAAAAATAATCCTGTTGATATCATCAGGTTAACTTCAGTTTGGGCCTGAGACATACCATTTAGTGTTTGACTCATTCCAGTGGTTAAAAGTCAAAAGCACAGAGATCTGCTATCTAAGTGATCAACATCAATTTATCCCCCCAAAAAACCTCTGGTTCTATCATCTTAAATGTGAAGAGCTTTTGTGTCTTTTATAATGATTCCACTCATCACTACTCTAGTAAGCTTTACATTAAAGATCATTAAACTGACCACAGATAGGTCTACTTTAAAAATGCATTTCAGTTTTGCCCGTCTGTATTTTTGAGGACAAACAAGAAAAACACCAAAAATGGATTAACAGTTAATTCCCTCTCCAGCAGATGTGTGTCCAATGCTATGTCTAATAATAGAAAATAATCTGTTTACATATATCACTATATTTTGCATTAACTTAATATTATTGTCTACATCATGCGTGTTTTAAATATGTAACTTATTTGTTGTTATTTGATTTAATTCTTATATAATATATATAATATTAATAATTTCATAATAATAATAATAAGGCAGCCGATTATGGTTTTCACATTGTACATACGTTCATGTCAGAGGGGAACTCGTCCTTCTTCCCCAGACCAGTGGCAGCTACGATGTTCCCCATAGCTCCAGTGGTCTTCTCAGCCACTGCAGAGTCACACACAAACATCATGTACTCACACACACACACTCGTAACATTATCTCAACAATTCTGCAGACAGATTAAAAGCATGCACATGATCTTAGACCTCCTTTGTTTCTCTACTAGATTATTGTACATAATGGCCACTTACGCTTTCCCCCTGCAACACACAAACTCTCCCTCCCTCTTCACCATAATGAATTTGCAATGAAGTTTCATGTTCCTGTAATGACACTAACCTCATGGCTACAGCAACGACGTTAAGGTTTGAAAAACAACAACTCACCTGTGCCCACGCTGTCTTTGGCCTTGTTACCTGAAGTAACAAAGAAAAGAGATCACTTGTGATTTGACATTTCGACCACTGCGATTTGTTTCTTTTGTGCATTTGAGTGTGTGTAGATAAAAGAATTTTACACTTTCCAAAAACTTCAAACCAAAGTGGCTCTGCCATTCATTCAGAGAGGAATGAATAGGTCCCTGTAGTCTGAACACCAGGCTGCTTGGTGCTTCGTTTCAACAAAATAAGTCAAACTTCTCTACTGATGCTGCAGTAGACCAACGGCTAGTTTGTTTGTTTTTATATGAGTCAAGAAAAAAGCTGCTGAAACAAGCGTAATAACTCTGACCATGCAGCTCACCACTGCTTTGCCACCACACCCGCGCAATCCCAGCAAGGAGTTATTAAACCTTGTGGATTTCAACCACAGCCGCCAGCATTGTTTAATTCTCCGACCATTGGCAGATCCCATTAATCTACACTGTGCTCCATCAAGCTTTTTGGGCAATCTAGTGTGTGCTCGGTGGCCCTGATCACTCAAGCATTGTCATTCTCTCTACTGTGCAGCTGTCACGTGCCTTATTGGTCCCAGAGGGCCTTTAAAAGCCAAATGAGAAGAAATGAAATGATGATGAAGTGCACAATCATCACTACAAACGGCGGGGCTAAAAGAAGAACATACATCTGAGAGCTATTCAAGAATGCAACACACGTGGATGATAGCTGCAGTTCTTATGACTGAAAGATATTAGAATTACGAGTATTGTATGTTATACAAGAATTGTATATTGGTTTAAAGCTTCTTTAGGGAAACAACCTTTGATAAATAGTTGTTTTATTGAACAAAAATTTTTGTTCAATAAAATGTGTTTCAAAATCATTTAGGAGTTTATTTCCAAAAGTCTACTACACAATACACTTATCACACAAAAGTCTTGTGCCATTTCTTATTTCAATTTCAAAGTTAAATATCACTTTTAATGGTGCTGATTTCTTTTTTAATGAAGGAAAAATTACATGATTCACCATCACACACCATGAGGATAATTTCACATGTGAATCTTATATACTATATGAATCTTACTATTATCATGTAAATCATCATCACCTAAACATTGACTGATTTATTATCCAATCATATTATTGAAACGGATCATTAATATCATGGTTATTTTGTCATGTAATTTGAGGCTGTGGTGATTGTTTAGAGAGCTGTAGAAAAGCACTGACACTAAATATACCGACACTGATGTGACTGGGGGGTTTTCACAAAGTAATTACACTGCTTTTAAAATAGAACTGTATAAATACTCCAGCATGTCATAGTCGGGCACATAAATGCTCTGTGAATGAATCTCTTGTGACAGTAAATGGCATCTAGTACAACAGGGTTTTTCTCATCGCCGCCTCTCATTCTCCATGCGCTCCGCTCAGCAGGGTGGGCGGTCTGCAGCAGCTGTCAAAAGGTGGGCCACAGACCTATCAGATCACTCTTACCCCTCCTCCAAGAGGGGCCTTCAAGCAAATCAGAGGCTGCTTTCTAGGGCACCACCACCACCACCACCATGCTCAACAAGCAGCACGCAGGAGCACACAGATGCCTTAGAGACGCTCCGTTCCCTTCTCTATGTACAACAGGCAAAAGGCAAGATGAGGCATTACACGCAAGGGATGGAAACACGCCTGCACATGTTGTGACATGTTTGAGCTGAGCCGACGTGTGGCAGCGGCGTGGTGCTCGATATGTGGTTAATAAGATTCCATCTTGTTGCAGACACATCTGACAACATCACCTGGAACATCATCCTTCTCTTGAATGCACCCAAAGCAAACGGTCAACATATCAATGGTGCAAGCTTGTAGAACCACCAGTACGGGGTGTCACTGGAAATCTGCCCCCCCCACCATCCTGACAGTTCAACAGCTGAACCGATGACAAATTAAAGGGCCTCTGTCCAGCTCTGGGTCTCCTGAGTCACCCAGCCCTCCTCCCACCCACCACCAACTCACCACCAACAGATCAACTGCAGGGTATCAAGCACAGACGGCCAGTAGAGAGGAAATATTATTAATCTTTAACAACATGGTGATGTGTCAATATCAATATATAGTGACTGAAATATATTAAGTTGATTAATTGTTTAGTTGCTTAACACAATATTAATCAGCTACACTTTTTGATAATTTATTATTAGTTAATGGACATTTTTCAAGTATAAATGTGAAGCACCACCTGCATCCAGCCTCTGCATACATTGTGCTGGATTTCTTTACATTATTACATATTTACATTGTAGACGGTTGTTTACTGGACAAGACAAGTCATGTGAAGATGTCCGACTCTTACCTGTAATGAGCATTTTTCACAATTTCCTGACATTTTAAAAACCTTAATGGTTATGTGAATAATCAAGCAAATAATCTTAATGTTCATATATACAGCAGTTGAAAGATTCCTTAATTGCAGCTGTAGACTTGTCAAAACCGAAACTACATTAATCAAATTAGGTTTTCTGAATCATGGCTATTATAATTTTGCTCAATGTTTTAATTTATTTAATATTAGACAATAGAATTTCAACATAATTGTTTGAAACCTTTAAATCCTGAATTATTGGCCAGCAACACAGATAATTTCCTTGAACTGAAACAAAACAGACACTGAACTGGGGCCGGAAGATCTTTTGTAATTCTATGAAACTGTTTTTGTCACTTCCTATTTTAACCTTGTCCAGCTGCTCTTTCAGGCATCTGTCTACCTCAACACCATTTGTGTGTTTTTCTTAAATAACGATCTGAAGCAATGGACATCGATCGGGTCAATAGTCTCAGTCACACAATTGGCAACTACGCTTTGAAAATCAAGACTGATCTGTGTAGATCTGTGTAATGTTGTTAGATTACAAATTAGGCAGCCTTTAGCCTGTGCCTCCAGGAGGTGATCGGGGGCTTAGACTGTTTTACAATCTGCTGCCAACCAATGCACATGATCCCACCATCCCGCTGCCCAACCCCCACTCATGCTCCCATCTCCTGCCTGTGGCCCAGTCAAGTGGGGCGAGAGGGCATAAGGACATACGGAGCATTATATCACATCATCTACGTCAAGAAAAGGACTTCCTGTTCCAGAGTATCTTCTCTAAAACCACCTACATTTAGGAGCACAAATGCTAGATTAGTGATTCTGGTATGATGAACTACGCTGCAGCCTGCATCAGTAAAATTAGATATTGATCAGCGTTTTTCGCGGCAGACATTTTGACATGTCACAGAAAGAAAAGCACAGGTTTTATGATAGAATGTATAATGGCTGAATTCAGTTTCAGGGTCCTGGTGTTGTTCATGCAGCATCATTACCTTACTGGGACACTTGAACAGAACAGTCGTTGTTAATCAAAATCAATGATGCCATAATAAACTACAGTACTTTCTGTAATTTTTGACCATATACTGTGAAATATCTGTCATTTTAACTAGTACTGCACATTTAGTCCAATAAATTCAACATAACCATGAAGACATATTGTCACATAGTATTAGTTATTGGTAGGATTTAGTATTCTCATATTATTTGGTACCGTCTTATGCCTTTAATTGAGACCTCAGTTCTGCCTGCTAAGGATTCTGCTATTTACCAAACTAATTTAACAAATGGTTAAATCATACATGGCTGTATAATTTAACCATCTGTTTCAGGACATATGGAAATAGAGCCTGAGCTGAATCATTAAACATCCTCTCTGCTTATTTGTTGCTGCTCCTGCATGAAGCGGGAACATTAGCAGTCTTAGTTGGCTCGTGTGCAAATGATCTTACCTACAAACATGACTCCTTCTTTAGTCTTTTCTGCTGCGACCGCGACTCCCTCCTTGGTCTTCTCTGCAGCCACAGCCATCCCCTCTTTCGCTTTAGACAAACCCTTCATAAACACATCCATCTTGGCCGAACTACTGTGGAGAGAGGAAGCACAAGAGCTGCCAGTCACTATAGCTGATGTGCACATGTGGATTTAATGGTTCCACTATTAACACACAACTATTGGTAGATTATTCCAATACTTGCCTCTTCTACCAAGCTCTATGCGTTCCAGCCTGACATGAAACCATACGTTAAGGTAGAAGAGGACAGCAACGCCCCCTGTGGCAGATCCTGACAGTTGCAGTCCATCAGGCTATAGTAACCCCCCCCCACTCATGCACTCAACCCCCTTTTTTCACATCCTCGTCAATGCATGAAATATTCAGAGGCACAAAGACTTCAATGATTTTGTTAATTGTGGGGGTGCTCATGAATTATTGCTCGCATGAAATACTACTCTCGGTGGCGGCGACATGACGGGACTGCGCCTCGGCCTCTGTTAAAGAAGGGAATCCACAGCGTGTTAGTGTGTGACTGGAAGGTGGCACTCACACAGCGACGCTGGGGGAAGGGAGGCACGACGGCCACTATAATATATATATATATATAAATATATATATATATATATATATATGATATATATATGAACGCATCACGGTTTTTAACGTGATGTGCATGTGATACGAGCGTGGAATGATGTGCATGTGTTACGAGCGTGTCCGGTCACACGCACGGACACATTTGGATAAAAAAAACTAAAAAACCCACCCGGCTGCAGGGGAACAGCTCGGACCATGTTCTAACATCAGGTATCGATCCTGCAGATTGTCATCCTGTGATGTCGCAGGTCAAACATTACTACATGTCCTACATTTCTCACGTTTGCACGCGCGCCTGCACGACTGAATACATTAGCCCCGTCTTCCTCAGAAACACTGACAAACCCAGACGAGACACCGTATATCATCCACAGTGTACGCTTGTATTTGGAAATAGGTTCAGATTGCTTTTTAAAGCAGCGTCTTTCCATTACGACGCTCCCATGTCATGGTCCTCAAATGGTGGTGACCTCTATATGTGTAAAAATAAGAAGAACACAGAGTTGAAACACAGACAGAGGAGCTCTTACCTATGTACAAATTGCCTTCGACTTGTCCCCTTATGATTCCGTCGCACAGTCGAGTCTTCACTATCGTCTAAATGGGAGATATCTTCAAATGATCACTAGGTGGGCCTTCCTCGGGCTGATCTCCACCAACAGGGACGGCCCCCTTCACGGTGCGGCTCAGACTATCACGCCCCCCCCTCCCTCCTCTTCCTCTCTCTCCTCTCACCATCACTACCTCCACTATCGATCATTCTCGGATCAGATGTCAACTGGTTCAGAAAGAAGAAGCATTAACGCCTCCACTTTGCCCCCTTTTTCCCTATAGCGTCTTTTTCCAGGTGTCCACATGTGACTGTAAAGGATCTATTACTAAACTATAGTAATCCAATTAAGTATAATGATGTGGGCTCAGAATCCAATTATCAGCAATATATGTTGTCAGTTTGTGTAGCTGCAACTGTTATCTACGATTATTATCATCTCCTATTTGTATGTACTTCTTTTGAATAAAGGAATATTAGAATTGATTTAGTCCATTTGGATCAAGGGTTCTTGTGGACTCCATTTTGGATCTAAATGCTACCGACACCACACATTGCTTCTGTCACTGGTATGTTTCTTTAATGGCTTTCACCAAGAAATAAAATCACCATGCTGTGTAACTGATGCCCTTTAGTTTCATGTATCTTTAATTTGAACTGTATTGAATTACACCAGTGTCTGTGAAGGATACATTCAAAAATGTGTAACAGTCTATTAAAATATGCCAAAGCTCTCAACTGCATCAGCCTGATGTGAGGGTGATACCATTCAGTGGAAGAGGTGGGGGTGGATTAATGTAGCATGAAGCCACGTGAGGCTTTGCTTTATATAAATCTTTAGACCAGCAAGTTCACTTATAATTTAAGCAGATGCTCACATAATCACGAAAGCAATTAAAGAAAAATGATAATTTAAGAATATATATGTTGTGTAATGTTCCTCGCTGTCCTGAAAAGTCGGCGATTTCTATGTTGCGTGTTGAATTACAAATCCACACTATGCGGCCATGATTCGCGTCATTTGTGGTGTATCATCTTTTTATGACCGCATCCTGGGCCAATCAGAGCAGAGGATCGAGGAGGAGGAGGAGGACGGTATCGAACATTCCGTCCTGTCGCTTTCTTAGGAGTAAAAACCGAGCAGGAACTAAAACACGCGCCTCATCGCGTTATTACGTGTGCCCATGAATATACCACACGTCCCCTCCCCGTCTCACTGCCCCCCCTCCGCCACCTCTTTCTTTATCCCCTGTCTGACGTATATACAGTGACGTCATCCTCGTTGTAGTGGGCGAGTGATTGCGAAATCCCCCCGTCGCCCCTCCCCTGGAGTTGAGGAAATCCCAGATAGCAACATCCCCTTGAATCCTCCTGTCCCGTCTCATCTGGTCTCTGTGGAATGAGCAGACAGGCCGTGGGCACGGATGTGTCATGGTCCTGAGAGGAGGTAACCTACATGTGCAGGACCAGCTCGTTGTGCGACAAACAGCAGCTTCCTCTGCGGGTCGCGCTGTTAAACAATCATTTATTCCCATGCTCCCAAACGTCACACGTGAGTCACGTGGCTGCACTCGTTCATCTAGTGAGGCCGGGAGCTGTCCGTGGTGCTGAACTGACGTCTGACTCTGTCCATGGTTCTGATCTGCTCCAGCCAACACTTCGCTGCTCTGCGGGAGCAGCTGCAGCTGAGGGGGGTTCACACTAGCTTCAGTTGGATTACTTTACATACTGTACATTCTGGGATCCGTTCAAACCTGCTGTCAGCTCAGGGTGATGGATGCACTGGCTTGGTTTCCTCACTTGCAGCTTGTACTTGTGAGACACATCTGCCCTCTTGTGGTGCTTTGTAGTAATGGAATGCCAGTCATTCTGCATTTGCAGCAACTTTCACCGAAATCATCAATTAATCAATCAATCAATCAAATTATATTTGTGCAGCACAAATCTATCATTAACTAGGTGTGACCCCCCCCCCCCCCCCCAAAACAACATCAACAAACAAAGCGAGGGTGTCATAAGTGAGTGAGCCCTCCCCCAGGACGGGAGGGGTGGGGGAGAAACAGAGCAGCAATGACAACTGTAATGATAGAAGTATTGCCAGTAATGACAGTTTATGTGAGCAGGCATATGAATATAAAATATATGAGCTGTTTATGAATGAGACCATGTGATCATGTTCTTATAAGGACAGAGGCTCTCATCGCTGCTAGCAAACATATAGTTATCCATCTACGGCTCAGGCACCTGAGGGGTGAATCTTTGGCAGGGAATAATAAGTCTGTTGTCTAGGCTGGCGTCACGTTTTGTGTAGTTTGTTTCTCAATTTTTCACAATCAAACAGACAAACAAAAGGCAATGGGGTCCACTGTCTCTCTTGCCCCGGTAAAAAACTATGAATTATACGCAGTGCCTAAATGCCAAAGCAGGGCAAGTTTATTTGTATAGCACATTTCAACAATGAGGGAATTCAAATGCTCTACATAAAATATGAAAGGCATCATGACAAATTGTAAAAGTAATATAAGACAATACAAAAAAGATGCTTTCAAAAAGAAATTAAAAGAGTTAAATACAGAATATAAATAAATAAAATAAGAAATAAAAGAGTGAAAATAAGAGTGAAAATAAGAAATAAAAGAGTGAAAATAAGAAATAAAAGAGTAAAAATAAGAAATGACCAATGGGATATATCTATATTCAGGAACAAACCAGTTGGTTATAATTTTTGCAAGAATATAATTTACAGTACATGTGTCCTGAAAGGTTCAGTGTGTAGAATTTAGTGACATCTAGAGGTGAAGTTTCATGTTGCAGCTGAATACTCCTCATCTCACCCTCCCCTTTCAACATGAAAGAGAACCTGTACTTCAGTTGTCATGGAAACTCAAAAGGTTTTAGTTTTTCCAGTATTAGACAACAATGAAAAACATGGCGGCCTCCACAGAGAGGACCCCCTCCACGTAAATATAACGTTTTTAAATATAAAGGGCCCATTCTATGGTAAAGAAAACAACAATTCATACAATTTAGATGAAACACACCAGTGAAAACATCACTAGGATTATTTTATATTCAATTTCTGCCAAAAATTCCTTTCACCTAAATCTTACACACTGGACCTTTAAGTCTTTTTTAAGGTGTTAAGAAAAATCTTCAGTACAGATGTTTGAAGAAAGATAGTGTTCACATTGGTGGTGAATAAAATGATTAGCCTCAGTTGTCCTCACTTGAATATATGAGTCTATGACAGTATGGATCGGTCGAGAGAGAAGATCCTTTATCCAACGTAAAGGTCAAACAGTCAAATCAAAAAGCTTCAAGTACAATAGAAACATCTCAGTATTTACCCTAATTGGTAGTGGGAAGATAACAAGTCAACATCACTAAAAGTCAAGTAAAGATTATTTTCTTAAAAATGAAGACTGTCATCTCATCCCATTGCCAGAGACAGGATGGCGACTCCCAACACAAAACATAAGACATCCCAATCTAATGCATTCCAATTCGTAAAAGTTTCTCACACACGATATCAAAAGTATCAGAAGCCACATAAGTCACAAATTGTATGACTAATTTACTCAACCACGTCATGACACTGAACATTCAAGGAGAATTTGTGCTACAAATGTAAAAGTGAAGGGTGTTCCACGTCAGAACAAAGGGGTTGTGCTTGTTCTCTTTAACATTATGTCTCAGTCAGTTAATGAAGACCATTCATTCTCCTACACTTTAACAATGACTCAGCAACTCGCCATGACAGTTTAACAGCTTATATTATTATTAGCTTCAGCCAGCTACTGTTACATCACACTTTCCTCTCAGGTTTGGTTTCCAGGAACACAAATTCTCTCAAACATGATTTCCTGGTTTAGTTTATTACACATCTTAATCATCACAGCATTTACAGCCACATTCAGACTTGTATTAATTACATCGATGTCACAGGTGAGTAATGATTGTGGGAAAACATGCTGATATAGATCCTGAGATTTAAAATCTGTGATGCTGCTTTACACACACACACACACACACACACACACACACACACACACACACACACACACACACACACACACACACACTTGATCAAATGTAATGTCATGTCAAGTCTTGGAATATGAATAATGAACCGATTCAATAATGTTTCCTTTTAGCCTTCTATTACAATTAATCCTTTATCATTTCATTTTTAATTATTTTGTTTTGATCACAACCATCATAAACCTTAAAAATATAAAAGTAAGTTGAACAAATAGATTTTAAATGAATTAATTGACTGATATTTCACTAAAATGACATAAAACAACAAGTGAATTATCTTAAATAATAAAATGTTAAGATATTTCCATGAGAAAATTTAAGTTTCAGTGCTTGAAATTTCCCATTTATATTTTTACCTCGATCAAGGCGGTCACGTATTCACCCCTGTATGTTTGAGATTTTGTTAAAACTACAGAAAACATTACTACAAAACTGAGAGGAGGGATGTGGTATGTATGGTGAGAAATTACATTTTTGTGTGGATTTGGATCATACAGGTTCAGGGGACGGATATTGTTGAGTGTGTGCATTTTGGTGCAGATCCATTTTAAAATCAAGATCTAATGGGGTTTAATAAGGAGGCCTTTATGTTTGTCTTGTTTAAATGTGTATTTTCTTCAGTGAGATACTGAAAAGTCTGTTAAAAAAAGAAGTTAATAATTCTTCCAGTAAATCACAGTTGGTTTCGGTCCTGATTGGCTCCCCTCAGTGAGAGATTCCTAACACCAGTGAACAGGGTTATAATGAGCAGCATCTTGCAAAGCCTCCTCTCAGCAGGTTCGGTTTATTTGAATTAGAGGAGCTTGCTCTTAACTGCTAATAATGGTCTGGGGTTAAGACTGTGAGAAGTTGGTTTTCCAATCCATTTAACAAATTCCCCTTTTACTTCACTGCATTAACTTGCACAACACGCTGAAGGACAGAACTTTCACTCTTAACTGCAGCATATTCAAGTAAATTGAACAATATCTGTCTGTTTTGTTTAATATAAGCTCAGAAGATTATTTTGCTGCCCAGTAGTTTAAGAATGAATGGAGGAGACTGTGCCTGCTCCACAGACCCAGCAGGCCAAAATAAATGTGATTAACCACACCTTATACTCTGGGAAATAAATTGTGAAATAAAATGTTGTCTGTGTGCAGTTCCAAAACCGCTAACACAGTCAGATTTCTCAGCCTCAGTCGGGCCGGGTGGTGGTCTTTCAGCCCCCGGTGAACCTGCCTTTATCTATTATGGCTTCTTTACAGCCTGAGCTCCCGCATGATGCTTTTCCTTTTACAGATCCATTGAGTGGAGTCAGTCAGTCACCGCAAGCTTTATATAAGTCCAATCAATCTGAGTTATAAAATCTTGACATGGGCTGAGGCCGTGGTACAGCTGAAATTTACAGCTGTTTAGATTGCAAGTAATTTTCCCATGGCATGTGCATACACACACTGCATATGCCTTGTGGAGCTGAGTGAAAATAAAACCCTGCCTGCGAGAGATTTCAAATCTGAGTTTTACTCCCTCTTTGAAGCAATCATGAATGACTGGGTACATTTACTGCATCAGACGACTTTAATACTCTTTACTCGGCCATAAACTGAGAGGGTGGTGTGTTTGCTGCAGGTCGTCCAGTAGAAAGCATTCTCGACGCTTTTAGGAATGATGAATAAACCGATAAACTGAAGTAGCCCTGACAACCTTTAGGTGGCAGCAGAGACTGCTTATCTCCTCGAGGAGAGTGATTACTATTCACAGCACTAACCAGGGTACATATCAACCCAGGACGTACATGAATCGATTCAGTTTAATGTATACCCACGGTTGCACAGAATGAAATATTTACTTGTGTATGACACTTCTCCGTAGCTCGAGAGTGGCTGTTATTAGGCGTAGCAAGTTGCTGCTGTCATCACCTTGAGCAGACTCAGCTCCGTGTGTGTCTCTGTGTGTGTGTGTGTGTGTGTGTGTGCACTTGTGCGAGCAGCACAAGTTCAGCATCCACATCCAAAATGGCCCAAGAAGAAATGCTGTCTCACCGTCAAGACACTGCAGGAAAAGAAAAGGAACATTGTAGCCTTTGTGAATGTGTTCTCACTGCACACACTGCAGCCTATTCTCACTGTGACTGTCCTGATGTTTGCTGCTCTCACAGAGGATTTGTGTTGTATTTGGTTTTGTTAATTGAACATGTCTGTATGTGTCATTAAGCTGATGCTGTGACCTCTCCACATCTCTTAAGAATACACCCACGCTTTTAATAATGTGTGTTAATTTATGCAACGTTTGTTGTTAACATATTTGTTTTTATGATCCTCTGGATACATTATACACGGTGTTGGCAAGTCTATAGTCTGCAGATGGAACTATCCTGTGGCTATAATAATACATGTACTGAAATTAAAGGCATTATGCAAATTGTACATACAATGTGCTCAAAGCTATATCTATGTTCCTTATGCATGCAGACTTAATTCAATGGATCTGTGTGAAAGCACTTAAACCAATGATTGAACTCGATATACAGCCCCTGAATGGAAGCCAAGCGATACAGATTAACAATATGACATCCTGAAAGCAATATTACACTTATGTCATGCAATCTGTTAAACTGTCTCTAGGCTGACCAGATGAACAGAAGACCAAGATATGGTTTCCACACAGCTGCATGTGTGTGTTCGTCTGTGGATTTGCTCTTGACAGGAAAATGTTTTCCGTTTCTCCTTTATTTGTTAATTTTGGGCAGTTATATAAACCCTCCCCAGCTGGCTGGTTTCCTGCACAATTGACTGCTATTTATGTTGATGCATAATTGCATTACATAATGAGTTGTGCTGTGTTTAAGAGGAGTCAAACAGCTGTGGCTATTGGCTGTCTCTGAGTCAAGCACTCTGCTCTCTCTCTGCCAGGCGACAGCCTAATCATAAATGGGAGCTGTCACAGGTCATTGTCAATTTTAAGCCATATCAATGGGGCTTTTGTAACTGCTACAGCACCTCAATATATTTTGTCAATGAATTGTAAGATTTTAAGTCCATGGAGATTTGATTCATTTATATTCTTTTATCAGACCGTTGCTAATTTAAACACAGCAGTCGTACAATGTCATCAGTGACAGACAGAGAAATCAATCTCTGTTATGGAGAGAGAGGGAGAAAGAGAGAGAGGGATAGACAGATAGAGAGAATGAGATAGACAGACAGAGAGAGTGAGAGAGAGAGAGATAGACAGAGAGAGTGAGAGAGACAGACAGAGAGTGAGAGAGATAGACAGACAGACAGAGAGAGTGAGAGAGAGAGAGAGATAGACAGACAAACAGAGAGAGTGAGAGAGAGAGAGAGAGAGAGAGAGAGATGTGGAAGGAGAGGTGAACATTTGCTGCGGCTGACTCTGCCCGAAGGTTCCCCAGCAGATGGTAGTGCAGCATCGCAGAGGAACTTCTTTCAGCACAGGAGGAAAATGGTGCAGGAGACGGGCTGTCTGAAAATGAACGCTGCAGATTCTGAGGTACGAACCTTAATGGGATAATAGGATAATATCTTACCTACACCATCATTGTGCAAGGCAGCACATTTTGAAAAAAAATGACAGAATCATGAATGACAGCAGTATATCTTTCAACATCTCCCATATGGTGTACCCAGGGGGACGATTAAAAGTGGAGCACATTAAAAGCCGCGGTGCAATGAATGTATGTGCGTATGGCTGCAGTTTTGAATCCAGTCACTTACGTAAATGAATCCAGGATTGAGTGCAATCATAATATTCAAACTGCAGATTAAATACTTGATACGGCAGGAGCAAAGGCATCCAGCTGGGTTTGCAGAAAACAAGGATCAGAGCAAATATCAAATGTGCTCACATGCCATAAGTCAAACTTGTCTACAGGGGCTTCATTTGCATCACAAAGAGCATATATTACAGGAGTGTTTACGATTTTTATGTCATCAGATGTCGAATGGTGTCTGCATGTGAAAAACAGGTATACTGATGTCAAAATATAAAGCACCCTCTACCTGTTACAAGGCTGAGATCAGGCCTTTTCAAATTTACCCCGCATGTTGAAGTGAAATCAAACTGGTTGATTCATGAGAGTTTCACTCTGACTATGCCCCAACACAAAGTCGGTGCTGTTTTGCATGTCATTTGGGAAATAAGTTGGCTGCCTCTTATCTCTACACTGGATGGGTGCAGATTCACGCTCGTAAAAGTGCTTGAAGAAAGTTTGTGACACTGTAGCACCAAACAGGCTGAGAACAGAAAGTGGCCATACATACATAACCATGCAACATTTAATATGTGCTCACCTTCATGCACACACAAGGCAGGATGTCATGCTCTGATGACAGGAGCTCGGGGCAATATTCATTAAGAAGAACACAGGCGTTTTAAGGTATCTCTCATATATGTTCTGACTAAATCTATCAGTGCTGGAAACATCAGCCGCTAGTTCTGAGGCAGAGCCCAGTTCTTTGAAGTTGAGCAAAACGGGTCTCATCAGATAAGAGCTCTATAGACTGAGACATCCAGCATAAAAAAATGCTGTGATTGGGAACCTGGTAAGCTAATGAGTTTGCACTTCTATCTTCTCAATTTGTACAGGCTTTTGTGCCAAGGCCTTTGAGGCTTTTCTGTGCCAAGTCTTGTAATAGTGTTCCCATTGTTCGCCTGAGAATCTGACACTTTTTCATGAAACTTAGGGGGAATCCATCTCTCAACTTTTTTTTTCACATGGGAAAGACAAGGAGGCCAGAAAGAAATCACTGTGAATTATGGATTTTGCTGCAGGGACATTACAATCACAATGAAATGGTAGCAGATATAAAAAGATTCCTCTCTTAAGAGGCTCCAAAGATTCTTCACAACTGCATCTGAGCTGCAATGCGGTGTAACAAGTCATAAGTAGTTCTTGTTTAAGACTTGTGAAACAATAGCCAACCCCCCCCCCCCCATGTGACAGCCAGCGAGAGACTGAACTCTTGCACTCTTATAGGCAATAATCATCAATAACTATTAGCTGTTGGCTCCTCAAATAATGTGGATATTACAGTCGCATTTTTCCTGTCAGAGATTTTGCAACAGAAGTGAAATTATTTAAGGCTGCCTGTGTAGTGCAGCGGTCTCCCTCCTTCCCTGTCTCCCACCCTCTCCCTTTCTCTCTTTTGGTTCGTCTCTGTCTTAGCAAACCGCATAACTATCTGATAAATGAGCTACAAATGAGGGAGGAGGTTTTACACTTGGGTGTTGTTTAAATTATCGGGAGGGCAGTGACCACAGTGCTTATTTAAGCTTAAGATGCAGGCTGTGGAGATTTGCTGGGAGCAGATCTAGAGGCTGGTTTAGTCTTCAGGCATGTCCAATCCTATCCATTCAACCATTAATGCCTGAGAGTAGACCAGAGGAAACATTACAGCCCTCAGATCAACTCAGAGGCAGCGAGTCCAGAGTCCCTCTCCTCCTCAAACTCACTGTTTTTACTCAGTAGAAATTCCGTTTTATACATGACAAGACAGTGCTGAGCTCTCTCCATATCTCCCTCACTATTTCAACACAACTGTGCACCCAATTGATAATTACAGTTACCTTCAATCTGATAATCAGCTGTCTGAGGAGAGTGGGATAAACACAGTGCACATTATGCACAGTGTTGTGTATGTAAATAGATTTCACTCACAAATATTCTACAGGTCAAACATGCTCGCAGCAGCTTAATGAGAGATTGGAAAGAAAATTAGAAACAAATGCCTCCAAAACAAAAAGCCTGAATTCTTCTGTACAGTTCATTGGTACAGTACAAACAGAACACCCACCTCCCTCTGTAATTCACAGGTGCACACACACAAACACGCACGCAGTAATTCTATGAGGCTCAAGGTTGTCGTGCTTATTGAATATATCAACTTAACCACTGATGTCATTGATCAAAAAGCCAATTCCAGTTCTATTATTGTGTTAGAGGGTAAAACAATTGCCAAATGACTTTGTAAGGTGCACTCACTTGGTAAACAGATCTGAGATCCATTAAAGCCTTGGAGATTATCAAGCCTCAGTCCAACAATTTGTGGAGATTGCTCTAAACACCTTGCTGCTGACCTTCCTCGTCCAGTTGAAAGTCAATGGGAAACGTGGCAGGGAGCCCGCCGATGCCACAAGCGCCCCCTGCACTTTAATTATATCGTGCTGCAACGGACGGCTATTTCCTTGTCCAGCCATGTGTCCCTGTCGATACCCTGGACCCACTTATATAGTCCAAATGTGCCATAGGCTTAATAGTCCCCATGATACTGCTGGCCACACTTAATCAGGGTATCTTTGTTCCATGATAGATACGGCATATAAGTCTATCTCATTAATATTAATGCCAGGGCTTTGTTCCATGCATGCTGTGCTTTGTGGTTTACTGAAGCTGCCTCTCTCTGACCTCTGAGTGAGGAACGTGGATGTTTTCCATGTGCTTAATCATAATGCACACTATCTACTGCATTGATAGGTTAATGTACCCAAGAGGATCAATGCAGACTCGAGGACGTCTAGCACACCAGACATTTAAAGGTTCGGGAAAGGCTTTAACAATGTCTGTCTATGTTAGGATCTCGTTCTGGCTTAATTAAATGGGGTTGTGTAGGGTCTGGTAACTGGGGTGATGAGTTACTGTAGATAATTGGCAAAAGCAGCTGTTCTAAAGAATGCAAATTTAACCGAGAGTTCATTAAAGGCAAATAAACAATATTTTTCTACCGATGTTTGAAAACTTATTCTTAAAGATCAGATTAAGTTCAATACTACTAAAAAACAGGAGCTATAATGAATGTTTATAACCTGTGGGGTCCTAAATCAGATACAACTCAAAGCTGTCTGGAAGTAGTTTCCATCAGTTATGTAATGTTGGACTAATATTTAGAATATCTGAAGATATCTGAACCCATTCCCTGAATAACTGACTGGCAAAGGATCAACAGTTGAAGCATTTTTTTACTGGTAATTTCCATAAAACATTATGTAAATCTGCTTTCGAAAAAAACTGAAATAGGCTTTTTTCCTGACACAGAAAAGTCAGCAATAAGGGAAAACAAGTCAGAAACTATTTTTAACCCTCTGTGTGAAGAAAATGTTTTCAATCTGGTATTTGTATAGAGCGTATATGGCCTTCAAACATTAATAAGTGTTTCTTCAGTGCTTTTTTTATTTAGTAAAATAACACTGGTTTACTGTATCTTAGTCCCATGAAAGGGAAAAAGCTTCTGCATGGATACAGAGAAAAACATTTGCTCCTAATGAATAAATAATGAAAGGAAACGAGGTGCTTGCATTAATTTGCAAAGCAGAAATTTTCACAGAGTTTTAAGCCAACGAATTTGGGGATCATTTACCTCATGGCGTGTGTCGTGCTACAATATGCAGCCAAATATAGCAGCACTTTGGTGAAGAAACTTTAAAAATGCAGTGTACTTGACAGTAAATGAAATGGAAGACAATCTACAACCTTTTTATTTTTAATGGTCTGGTGCTGAATCTCAGTGTAAACCAAAAGGAGCAGCTGAGCATGTTTTTAAACTGAAGGATATAAGACCTAAGCTGGTAATATACATTTATAAATTGTAGAAACAACTGAATTTTATTCTTGTCTCTCTATATATTTACATATATATATACATATATATATGCATCATATTTATATATGACACCTTTGCTTACATTCACGACTACATTATAGTGACACTGTTGTTCCTTTCCTGCAGCACATGAGCACAGATGAAGACTGTTCTCAGTGAATATACAGAAGACCATTGAGCATCTGCAGGTCTGCAGAGCAATTGTCTTTTTTTATTTCCCAGTGTCTGGCGAGCCACAGCAGAGCTTTATGGTCCAAGAACTGGAAAGCTGCTGTCTTTCCTTGGTGGAGACCTGAAAGCAAACTCATTTGTGTGCCAGTGACTGGTCCTTGCAACATTTATCTTTAGAGGATAACCCATATTGAAAAGGCGACTATAAAGAGGTTGAATGAGATCGCTCACTAAACAATCTCTGCAGGATAATAATTAATATGCAACTCAAGGATTGTGTCTCAGCAGGGGTCCCCACCTGTGGTGAGACAGCAGAAATGCCCCCAGCAGACCTGAGTTCATTTACCTTTTTCAATCATTAAATTATTGCACATTCTCTGAGAAGCAGCCTTGTTCCTCAGTGCAGAGGAGAATCTGTCTTTCTGGAGAAGAAACCCAGATGAAGTAGGTAAACACTCTGACATCCTTTTCTTGGCGAGTATGTGAGTGAGCAACGATCTGTCCCACATGAAAAATTATTTGTGACTATGAAGTATTACATCACTTAACGGTAAGACTTAGGAAAAAAAAACTTAATTAGCGCCTCCAGAGAGCAGAAACAGATCCAAGATTTCAAGGGTAACACTCAGCCAAAATCTCAGCCAATATATTATCTCTCACATTAGTCGGTACTCCACTGCAAGACAGCACTCTTTTCATTTGGAGATATACAATATGGCAGGCGCTGATGAATAAATGTAAGTCCTGGTCGTGAGCCCAAATATTTTCCATGTTAAATTACCCAAGCTGCCATCAAGCTACTCCTACTCTACTTTTACCAGAGTCAACCTGGTATCACACCACCATTATGTATGTATGGCTGCATTTTATATCAGAAAGCAGAAGGAGATAGGATCTTTGTTTTCCATTAGGATTATTTTAAAAGGGGAAGGAGTGATATGGTGCGTGATGAGCATTTCAAAAAGGTCCTGAGGCTTAGGTGGGTTTCAAACTAGTGAAATAAGATTGAGCCATTCAGCTCCTGGTCTCAACTGAGGATCTTAATTGGCATGTGATTGGCTGTCATGAGACATCACAGGAACGCTGGGGTGTTTTTTGAAAGTCGCTCGCTGTGTGCAAACACGTGGATCCAACAGATGGCAACATTGTTCCTTCTTCACCATAACAGGTTACTTGGCGATCCGCCAGTGAGGTATGGGTGCATTGACAGAACCCTCCAAAATAAAAACAGCCATCAAATACAAGTGTGGGCGATGACGATGTGACTAATTGTTGCCATGGTGATCTGGCCTTTGAGATAACGTCTAACGGTAAGGGAAAAAGGAGCCAGCCACGTAGAGAGCACAGGAGGAAATGAGAGAGAAAAGAGGGGGACGAGAGGAGATGAAGAGGGTGAAAGAAAAGGAGCGCTAATGTTCCATGTGGGAGAAGAGGAAGGAGAGAAGTCACCTCATAATGTAAGGTCAATTTGATGTCCATTCATTTGTTCAAGAAATGGCCTTTATCCTTTGAGACTATCACTTCTCATTCTACAATTATTAGTGTTCAAAAGGGATTTTAACCGAACCCCGGTCAACATCACCAAGGTTATTGCAAGTAGTGAGGGTTTGTTCTCTCTGGTCCGCTTATTATAACTCTGTGATATCTGAGAAATACCACAAATTTCTTCGATAAAAGAGCCAGGGGGTTCTTTTACCTAAGTTTAATTATGTTTATTAGATTCCCCTAACAGCAGGGTAATGTAAGCCCAGTCTTGGACAAAAAGCCTCCTCACACTCATCTTCCAAAAGTCAAAAATGACATGCTCATGTGCTTCTTTCTGAGAAAAAAAGGATTTATACCTGCCATGAGCTGCAGTCTGAGGGATGCACTTATCCCCTCAATCACATTTTGCAAGGCTTTGTCTACGACCGAGGTAGCATGGCTGGCGCGTGTGTGCTGTTTGCTCAAGCAGTGTTACCCGACAGTGAGTGCCGAGTCAGTGTCTGCTGTGTTTATGTTGTGCCGAGGAGAGAAGCCTGGCCACAGACTGTTGCATCAGCTTTTCCTTTTGTTTAACAGGACAATGAACACTGGATGCTCGTAAATGCAAGACAGAAAAAGCGAAGGGAGGAAAATAGAGAGCATGAAAAGGAAGAGGCTCTTCATTTCAACAGCATAACATCATCTCTACAAATTGTTAAAGTAAAAAAAAAAATCTGACTAATCCAGTTTTCCCCATGGTCAAGGTCAGCTCTTTAATAAGGCAGATATAAATCACCACCGGGTTCATATTTCCCGTTGGTGCTATCTGAGACCCTGCAGTGCTGTTGTGTTTTGTATTATCACATGGGAGCTGCCAGTGGTGTGGCACACTACACTGAGCTTTGGCTTGTCACAGCGCTGTGTGTCATATGACAACCTGCTACCTGGCAATAGTTTCCACTGGGGCTGAGCGATAAGAGGGGGTGCTGCAGATAAGATGTCTCCCGTTCTGGATGTAGCCACGAGCCTGTGCCATTTACAAGGCAGGCGCTGATCATTTTTAAAACAGTGCCAGGACTCTTGTTCCACAGCACATGCCACATTTGTTTCTCACAGCATGAAACAGCCTTTGTAGTCTGTTTTAATGTTGCCCTACAAAAATGTCATTGATGGCCGAGTTGCCATCACTACCATCTTTTTTTAGTGGTGACTGTTGAATAGCAGCCACCACTGTACGTGACTAACTGTTACGCCTCCGACTGCGGCGTGATAAGGACGCAGGAATGGGGATTTGTCCTCACTCCCACACGAGCTGCTGCTAAATGACAGTGAAGTGACGAGTCCTGACGATTCTGACATGATACATGTCGTCTTTTGCCGAGCAAAATTCGTCAGTAACACTCGTCACTGTGCCACTTGTCACGGTGCTCCTGCTACTCATCGCTGTGCCTGTCAATGCACTGTGCACAAGAAAAAAAATAATGATCCCATTTCCCGTTGCCACAAATGTTTTTCTAACTGGATCTCCTCCTGTTCTAATATAAAAGACATCTATTTTTCTAATACAGGAAAATTGTTGCAAATGTTTGTTTTTTCCACAGCCATATTGTGCTGGGAGAGAATAGTGTTTTGTCATGTTGTGCACTCCTGGGTACACTCGCTGCTCTCCCCTTGTGTTTACAGGACAGTTTGTTTCTGCAACAACCTCTCAGCAGGAGTGTGTTAAATTAGTGGGGCGTGTGTGTTTATGTGTGTGTGTGTGTTTGCAGGTCTGTGTGAGCAAATGTGCACCAGGCTGTCTTCCTGTGTATGTGCTCCACGTAAGCTTAAACGAGGCAGTTGCGACGAACGCCACGTAGTAGCAATCAGCTAAGGCTTCATTAAAATGTAAATTCCACCCAAGTCTCTTGTGAGTCTTTATAGTGCTTCCAAAATAACTGCACAAAGGCTTCTGGGGACTTGTACGTATGATCTAATCTGTGTGTCTTATTTGAAACCCCTCTCTCTCTGTGCAAGCAGAATTGGAGAGCCCCATCTGATCTGGGGGGAACAGAACACTTAGAACCAATGCCTGGCATTTCAGACCGTGCCGCTTTCACTGTTTATTTGCTTTTCAAGAGCAGCACAAAGCTAATTAGACAGCTGGTGTTGAGCCAATTTGTGGCCCTCAGTCTGTTGTTTACCCACTTTTTGCATAATTCAGACGTGATTGTTGACATAGCATGATGCCGTTACGCGGCCACAAGTGGCCATTTGGTGAATTTTCCCTCGGTGCAGCCGCAGTGGCAGGATGCGGGGCTGAGGGGAAGAACACGGGTGTCAATTATGCGCTTTTGTGTCCTAAACACTCACCCATTTACAATTAAGACCCATACACAGTAAATACCACACAGGCATAAAAAGAGAGTGAGAGTGGTTTAAACCGGAAACATTTAGTATGTAGTTTACTGTTTGAGATCCATTTTAGACATTAATCTTCCAGGCTGCCCATGAAAATTACATTTCACCCAATTTAATCTGAAAAGTTGTACACTGACTGCATCTGTGCAGAAGATAACTATCCAAAATCAAATCATATGCATTAATGACGGAGATGCTTAACTTTTTTTTCGTATGATGGTTTCAGTGAAAATTAAGTAAAACACACAACTCTGTTTCTTACTTTGAAAACTAAAGTGCTGCGTCAGTATAGAATCATAACAACCAACATCATTAAAAAGCTGCTTCATCAGATCATCACATCAATCTAACACTAAGTGGTCTCTGGCTACTACAACTTCTTAAGTTTGACACTTATATTATTCAATATCAACATTGAATATGTTTGAATATAATAGATTAATCATATTATATACTGCATTGTAATACTGCTGCTTTTGCTTGAGTAAGAATCTACAAACGTCTTTCATCTCTGCATTTTTAACTGTGCATGATATACCATAGTAAACTGTGCTAAATGATTAAATATTATAAATATGGTTTAAAGGCGTTCAATGAGAGTTGGAAAGGAAAAATGATTTGCTTGACTTCTTTCAAAGGTGAAAAACGCTTAAGTGTGACTCTTACACTCTTCTCTTACATGATCAAATCGATGCATATTGACATGCAACATCCATCCAGCCTGTGACCATCACCTCTTATCCTGCTAAGTGTCTCAGGGGGCTGCAGCCTATAGGTGTTACACACTCTGTACGGCACAGGTCACCTGTTTATCACAGGGCTAACACATATATGCAAACACATTCACACCCACTACACACACACATGATTACAATTCACAAGACCTGCAGGTTTTGGACTGCGAGAGGAAACAGGAGCCACAGGATGAAACCCACGCAGACACAAAGAGAGCATAGAAAGTCCCCACAGTAAAGCCCCAGCTGGTCAGGTTGGGGTCCTGCTGTGAAGTGACAGCACAAACAACTGAGCTTTTGCTTTGCATTCATGCAATAACCAACACAGATGAATACGTTTCTCCAAATATTTTGTCTTGAAGCACTTTTACAGACTCTGCTGGAGGTTGAATGTTGAATGTACTTTGTTAGGTCAGATATGGGTAAAAATACAGGAAACAAAATGCATCAGAATGAGCAGTACAACCTCCATCCATCAGAATAGTATTGTTCTTCTTGGTTGTTTTATCCTTAATAGATTTTTGTAGCATGGAGGAAGTGTTGCTATTTTGTAATATCATTTGCTGGTGATATGCTGTTCATGGAAAAAAAAAGGACGGGATCATTTATGACAAAGGAGTCATAAGGAACATTACCTGTCATGTCATATCATATAAGCTGCTCCCAATATATAATAAAATTTAATTCCAATAGGATAAACCTTCACTTTTCTACTTTATCCACCTTCTCTGTGACAAACTGGGCAGAGTCCTGAATGTGTTAGATCGGAGGATGACACCACTTTTGGGTGATAAAAGTTTGATGGAGCAAGAATCTGCTCACAAGCAGAGATGTTGTTTAGAGCTTGTTGCACTTGTCCCTATGCCCGAGTGACACAAAAAGTATTTTAAGCGGGTTGAAAATAGCACAAGAATACAAAGCAGCCCTCTTTTTTGAAACAACGTACAAGATTATTCCACGAAGTGATGTAAATGAGAGCATGGGATGTTATATTACAAATACAAACATTTTAAATGCATGTAGCAGTTATTCATTTTTCATTTAATTTAATATCACACAGGGACATCTAGGGAAAAGTGATTTGAATAAGAAGCAGGTTTATTACTGTGGACCTGAGAATTACAACAGCTTTCAATCATGTTGTACTTCAGGTGAAGAGTCCCTCAAAAAAGAGGTGTATGACAGCAAGAGAGTGAATGAGAAATGAGAGGACTCAAAATGCTGAATCACATTAGGATGGCCTGCATACCGTATGTATGATTTCCTTATCAGAACAGCCCTTCATACAGCGTTAATATACAGTCCTGCTAGGCTCTACATTAATATACAATCCTGCTAGACTGTATATTGATACAAGACTGCTGAGTGTTTGAGGTGCCAGACGTTCTCTGCCTCAAGATACATACTGTCAGACAATATAAATCTATCCACCACCACCACTGTGGTTCTGTGCCTCTCTCTAACATCACTACCCTGTATGAGGCCATAGTCGGCAATGTAAGATGCTGTTTGATTTTTTTGTGTTTTCGTGTTGGCGTGAAGATGTGACAAACTTTGGTTTGTCAAGTTTTTCAAGTACTTTGTTAGACAGGCCAAAAACAACAACAATGCATTCGATTATAAATATCAGATGGTGTGGTCATTGTTAGTGTTGGTTCACAGCAAGAGGGTTCATGGTTTGAATCCCAGTCCAGCCAGAGCCTTTCTGTGTGGAGTCTGGATGTTATCCCTGTGTCTGTGTAGGTTTACTCTGGGTTCTCTTGTTTTCTCCCACAATCCAAAGATATGATTGGGGTTAGATTGATTGGAGACTCTAAATTTACCAATTGGGTAAATGTGACCGTGAACGGTTGTTTGTCTCTGTATGACGGCAGTGCGATATATGCTGCCGACCATGGTGTACTCCTCCACTCACCCAGTTTCAGCTGAGATTGGCTCCAGTCCACCATTAGCCTCAAAGGATAAGCGGTATAGATAATGGATGAATCGAGGGATGGAGGGAGGGAGGGAGGGATGGTGGAGTTTTTTTTCATCCATGCTGGCCGTGGTTTAAGGCTTGCATGAGAATACACTAAGTGGATATCTAGAAAGGTCCTCGGAGAACCCATATATCCACCTAGGCCAAGGTCCTATCTTACTATGTAAAAGAAAGTGAAAAAGATCTGCTCGTTTACCCAGATTCATTCCAAATTTCACACATATGCAAATATTTCAGTGGTGAACCTTTGCCTCCTTTTCACCTCCAATCAGTGCAAGTAAGGGTCTTGCTAAAAGACTGTAGGAGATGGGGATCGAATCCAAGACTTATGGTTAGAGGAGGACCCACTCTTCCTCCAGAGCCGTTATAAAAACATAACTTTTATGGCAGTGGCAAAGATTGAACCCATATGGCACCACCAGACCAGTTCACCCAGAACCAATGGCTTGTTTAGACCTGTTGAGCTGTAGGATCAAAAGAGCTGCTTGTACTGTGTGGTTTTCTTGTGAAGTTATCCCACTATCATGTGAACTGGGTCAGTTTTGGCCCAGTGTTTTTTAAGGTCTAGTCCTTATCTTAAAAAACGTAATGATGTCAAGCTGACTTCAAAATTACCGTTATAACAGCAACAATGAAACTCTTTCTGAGCGCTGCTTAGCAAAGATAAAAATATATCCGCTATAAAGATAAAATATTACAGAGAATCACATTCATGCTCACACACCCACAGAGACCGTCCTGCCAGACACCACACTGCTGCTGGCTGGTTCTGAATTGTGGAATTTGTGACAACCAAAGCTAAATATGCATCCAGAGTTTTCCCCCAGTGGAAAGCTCAGTTGTATGGAGGCAGATCAAGAAGAGTCTTACTCTCAAAGGGTTTCATGCTGCAGACCACGAGAAGCTTTTGAAGGCAACTAAAGTGAGTCTAGTATTCTTCTCGCTTTATTTGCTGTGGAAATACTACTACTATTGTTTTATCCATTAAAACCTAGAGGACAACCTTTTTCTTTATATGAAGACTGAAAATGGTATAACAGTGATTAATGCAGCTCAGTCTTCATTATGTAACGTGTTGCATGGATACACATAGCGTGAGAATGCTGGGTTTACTGTGCGCAGGGTTACACTGTAGGTGTAGGCTCCTGTCAGCTGTCCTGCTGAACCAAGTGAACCAGTCATGTTAATATGTTGGTTTGTTTTTGCAGCAATGTTCCACACTAACCGAATTAGCTTCACATCTCTGCACTTCACAAACCCTCTGTGTTTTCTTAACTTGCCTATTATTTCAGAGATCCAAGGATCTTTAATTCATCAGTGCAGAAGTAAAAAATAATGCAAGCAACATTGCTATGTATGACCCATCAAATGTGTGAGATTAAAGAAGGAATATGAAGTCATTGAATAGTGAATAAGGACTGTACTGGACCAACGCACGCTTGGATAAAAGTTGGAATATTGAGCTGCAGAGAAGCTTCAGACAAAGGAGTAATTGGTTTCTTTGGGACATGTGGCAGGGTGTCAATGCAAAGGTTACAAGAGGCCGCTAGACATGCAGCTCCCCAGCCCACTACACCAGAGACAATTTTTATGAATGCCTCATTATCTCCCATTCACATCTTGTTTATCATTTCATCGATATCAGTTTAGCTACAAGGTATAGCTTGAAGGAAATTAATGCCTGCAGATAGTACACTACTGCTACTATTTCCCTTTGTGCTCTAACTTTTGCTTTTAGCTTTATATTTAAGTGAATACCATTGAAAAAAAAAAGATCAAAATGAAACAAAATAAAAGTTCAGGACAGAAGGGGTCAGAGGACAGTCGAGAAAAGAAAAAGCAATAACCTAAAAGTAATAACGCATGCACCGTTCAAAAACACGATGTTTGCTGATTTGTTTGCTCGGGCTTTTGATGTATATGTGAGTATATTTTCCTTTCATGCTTCTTATAGTCAGACTGAGTGATATGAAAGCCGCGTTCAGATGGGGAGGTCTTTGTTTAAATGTGACTCTTTATTTCCTTTGTCAGGAGGACGTCAGATCACGACCCTGTGTTTCCGTCAGTCATCCCTTCAGCCCAGAGGGGAGCAGTCTGTCTCCATCACGCAGGCCTTCCATCTTCTGCTGTCCTTTTGTTTCACACTCTATTCATAGATCATGAAAAGAGAGAGAAGTCTTTCACATTTCTCCCTCTCCGTCTTTAATCCTATTTTTGTCCTTGTGTTGCTTGATTAAGTTGTCATGTACGAGGTTGTATCCTCTCGCAGCTACTCACAGCATAATAATTATCAAAATGGATGCATTTATTTCTCCCACACACACACACACACACACACACACACACATACACACACACACACACACACACACACACACACACACACACACACACACACACACACACACACAGCACAGCACAGCACAGCACAGCACACCAGGGGAGGCTGCAGGTAGGGTGTTCATGTCTCTTATCATCAACAAACAAAATCTATCAGTGATCATGTTCCCAGTGTGCGTCCCCTTATCAAAGTGAGGTAGACTGGGGCTTTGTGTGATGCAGACGCATGTTAAAAATATCTGCATGTGTCTTTATTTGCACACGTGTTCCTGTATCTGTGTTTGTGTGTCTGCCTGGTTGCACCGTATGCCTGTGTGAGCCATGTACAGTATCTGCTCCCAAAGTACTTAGCCAGAGGAGCTGTCTGCTGTTTGAATAAGGGCAGTCAGTCACCGGCACTAAAGAGAACATTCATCAAGCACGTTCACAGCTTACACCTGTTTCTGCTGGCGAAGACAGACAAGCTGGGACGGCCGCGTTTGCCACATCACTCTCTGCGGTCTCTCCCTCAAGTGTTCCTGAGGGGGCTCTGCGCACATATTGTTCCTGATGCTTTTCACATTAGCTCCCCGCAATGACCATCACCATTTGCAGGTAAATAAAGCTAACCTGCCCCGCTGTGACAAGAGGCAAGGGAGCTGTAGTTATTAGCGTCCCCAAATCATAAATTCACCTGCATCGCGGAGCTAGTGATGCATTTCAAACAACATTACAGCATCATCATCCCTTATGCTTGACTTCACCGTGGAGGATGTGACCTCACAAAGTGCCAGGGGTTTGATACAGTTGTTGCCGCTAACAGCAGGCGCCCATGCCTGCTGCTCAGTCTTGTTAAACCCTGCGACTATAGCGCAGCTTAATTTCCCACTAATATGACAGCTGTGTTCTAATCATGATAAAGGGCTTCCTGTGCTGCCCGAGGACCCAGTGGCCTCACCTTGGAGCTCAAAGCATTGCACCCTTTCAGTACTGTGCTGCATCACACTTAATTGCCTAACTCTATTCTGACATGGCCACTCAGTGGAATTGGGCCTTTCTGGCTTCACTTATCACACTTCTCTCTTTGGTGAGTTGTGTGTGTGTGTGTGAGTTGTGTGTGTGTGTCACTTTTTCTTGTTGCTCACTTCAGTGTGCATTTCCTTACACAAACAGGATATGGACATTATTATTGTGATCCATCAAAGGATATGCGTCACCCCTTCATATGTTCCTTCTGCCTGTCCCAGTTTTTTATATTACACTCTTATCTTCTTGGCGCCTCTGTTGTCTCCGTAGTGCAGAAAAAAAGAGCTCTTTCACTCCTCTCACATGCAGTCCACATTCACGGCGTTATCGATTTCCTTTAAAATTGTATTTGCGGAAAACAGGAAGACTGTGGGCTTCAATATTTCCTATTCTCTGCAACACCTGGTCTGGGGTTGCTAGGTAACACGTTGCGGGGCTGTGTTTGATGTGTGTGTGCTCTTTGCAAATGGCTTTGATCCTTCGCACACTGACAGACTCTCCACACAGCTACCTTCCCCTGGTAGTTTTGGCACCTCATCACACCACAGAGACCAAAATATATCCGAAAGCTCCCAAGTGAAATGGAATACCAACCTTGTTAGGCAAAGTAGGGAAGGGGAAGCTGTCCAGAAAAGTTTAAGCTTTAAACTCTTTTAATTAAGAACGCCACTGGACAAGCCGAGGGTGCATCCGAGTCATGAAGTCATGTGACAAACCAGACTGCGGCTCTCTGAGAGCAACATTATGTTGTGCACTTATTAAGGATTAAAAAGACTCTCTTTAATATTAATCAACATCTAAATGGATCTCTACATGAAACTCTTGTAATTAATAAAGCCTGTAGTTGCAATCAAGACACGCAGGTAAAGTATGCTAATCTCAGCATCCTTTAAATGTAACGAAATGTGGGATCCTCAGTGTGAGAGATAACTATGTTGCACGTAAATCATAATTAAGTAAACACTTTTCAAAACACTCCCAGCATGTCATTTCCTGTTTACATCATAACATTTTATATATCGTCAGTGTAGTAAACTCTCACTCCGAGCACATGAAAATGCATTGTTCAGGGAAAAAACAAATATTTTTATAACTCACTTTGCTGACAGAGGAACCAGTCAAATTTATTGCTTGAGAAAACACACGTTATGCCATCTGTTTTGAAGTTAATGGGTAAAGTTTTACGAGAAACCCATTCTGAAGATAATCAAATCTTTTTAATGCATAATTCACAAAATTTATTTCCTTTAGAGGCACACAAATCAATATATATTGCTGCTGTAAACAATGTCAGTCCAGAAGATCTGAGTTAATGTTTAATTTTGTGTAAAATTATTTATTTACTGTCCATCACAGCGAGAAAGCTGATTAACTGTTGTCCTGTGATGAAACAAAAAATCAAGATAAAGTAGAAATTTAAATGAATGTCAAACCATGTGAGCTAACCTGCAAAATACAGGACAAATACCTGAGTCTGAAATTAATCATCCTCAGTTTGCCATTTCCACACAGACCTGCACAGCAGTTTTGAGATTTGGGCCAGAGAAGAGACAGAGAGAGGAAGAGAATGTAGGAGAGCAGAAGCAGGCCAAGCACACGGCTGCATTTTAGGTTGTGTGAGGTTATTACAGGTATGATTATTTAGTTCCACAGGGCAATTGGCTCAAATGAGGGCTGATAGCTTTGGAGGGCAGCAAACAGCTGGAGAGCTCATCTCTGCCAGCAGCCACATTAAGACCATTTCCCTCCCAGGTGCATCAGCTGCTCTGATCCGTGATTAAAGCATAACTAATGAAGAGTTGATGAAAGTAATCAGGTGCCATTACATCTGCAGACGCTTTCAAGATGCTGGAACTGCATCCTCATAGTTTAAGAGAACATCTTTTTAACACCAGACAGGATTTGAATTCAGACTCTTAATTAAGGATTTCAGGTGGAAATTAAAGCATTAAAATAGAAAATTTACAAGCTTCTCATATTGTCACTGTAAAAGACAAATAACAGCACAGTGAGCTCATCTGTCACAGCCATGTGAATAAGTGCCAATACTTTGTCAATATAGCTTCACAACAGCATCACTCTATCTTATTTACACATTCATAAATGTAACCCAGCAACCAATCCATAACTGGCGGCTCAGCAATGCAAACTGTGTCATTTCTTTGTACCACTGTGAGAAAACATTTACCTTGTCTCAAACCCACACCTGCTTCACACA
Organism: Paralichthys olivaceus; assembly: GCF_024713975.1. Taxonomy (NCBI): domain Eukaryota; kingdom Metazoa; phylum Chordata; class Actinopteri; order Pleuronectiformes; family Paralichthyidae; genus Paralichthys; species Paralichthys olivaceus. The sequence continues at coordinate 10,621,982 of NC_091101.1, forward strand.
CTGCATTAGTGCATTCAACCGCTGACAGTTACAGCACATACCTCCGCCAAGGCTAACACCCTATCTCACTGTGTTAAAGAAGGTGAAGAAGAATTTCTGCATCCGCTCCGAGCTAATCGGTTCATCCTTGGGTCATGTCCCACCCCTCCACAAAATTTGATAGAAATCAATTAAATCGTTTTTGCAAAATCCTGCTAACGCACAAGCAGACAAACATCTGTATATGAAGACAAAACCTCCTTAGTGGAGGGAATAGTGGCAACATGTGCTGTACCGTGAGAACCTGCATGTTGCAATAACACATAAGTTATGTGTGAAATTCTTAACAACTCTCACCCTCAACAGTCACTATCTTGAGGAAGGGGAGGGACCCTCGATTCATTTTCTAAATGCCACCACCGCGGTGTTGTAATTTCCATGTGGCATTTAACATAATTTTTATGTCAAGTGAGCAACAAAGGTGAGAAATATTCTCGTGGACAACAACTGCAGGCACATGTTGCATCATCATTTGTGTGTGTGAGCAATGGCCATATTTAATCTGAGACAACACAACACTGTCAAAATCAATCACTATACCAGTGAGTATGTAATAATACAAGTACTATTGGAAGTGTCTGCATTGAGAGACTGTGATTGTGTACAGCACTGCATAACATGGTAACGTGAACGACTGCAGTGCCAGACTGAAATTATATTTTGAGTTAGTTTGGATTTGGCTGAAATCCAGGTGCATCAATGTTTTAAAGTTAACACTTAACAGAACTACACAAAATTATGTCAAAGCCTGGTGGAAATGAATTGTCATAATCTCTCCTCAGTGCAATATATATGAGCAACCACTCACAGCGGAAAAAGGAAATTTGGCCCAATGCAATGCACAGCGTGGGCGTTCGGACCCCTGAGCATCTTGTAATTGCATTTCATAATGGTTATTTCTTCCTCCTCACTCCTTTCTCTTGCAATATGAAAGGTAATGAAGACTGCATGGAAAGCAAATTTACTAGCTTCAAAAGATGTGTACGATTTCACCTGCAACCTGTGATTTCAGCATTACTTTGATGGAACCGAAAATACAGACATCCTGTCATCTGGCAGCTAGGGAGCCCACACACACCTACACACTCTGATAGTAGCGATAGGTTTCATTCATCAATCAATTCCTCGCTGAAGTCTCATCAGGCTGTCACTTTTTGTGCCAAAAAACAATGAATGATGAATTACTGAATTCAATTAGGTGACAGCAGCTGTCACTCGGGCCAGTTAAACTATTTGCAGTACTAATCCTGAGAAAGTCTTCACCGTGTTTTTTTCCCCTCCCCTAGTTCTGCTTGTGGTCTCTGCTCTTGTTGACAAATGCGACATCATTGTAGAGGACAGGAAGCTGAATTGCATCTCAGGGCTGTTTCCATGTAATATTCATTGTCAGCTGAGAACACAGTGGCCTTAAGTTTTAGATCAAAAGCATTTCTATTCAGCAACAAGGGAAAGCACTTGAGTGTGGAGGAGGAATTCACAAAACGCCTTGGTCTCTCTTTGATATTTTAGTTTCCTATCAGACCTTTGCTTTGAAGGAGTACAGTCCATGAGCTGTCATGCTAATAACAAAGAGCTGCATCTTTGGGGAGTTACAGCATTTAGCGGCATAAACTTGTCGTAACTTAAATCGGAAATCTTTTGTTTCATGTCCCGCACCAAGCCAAATGTACATTATGTCTACATGAAGCAGCTGGATTAATCTTCTCTTCTGCCATAGCATTGCTTGTTTGATGCCATTTCTTCACACAGTCTTGCTGCCAACATTCCTAATGCTGTCAGCTATTCCACCACAGTAATGCTCAATGTGTACAGCAGCTGTGCTTGAGTGAAAATGTGTTATAATTGTGATCTCCCACAAGTAATCAATGTTAATGAACAGGAGCAATTCAACCCAGAAAAGATAGAGTCTAAAAACCTTGCGGCTGCAGCACTCTGAGATATATCTGGAGCATGAACAAGTGAAATGCAGATTTATGGTGATAAATTATAGTTTATATAATTCATGAAATCTTTATTTCATTTTACATCACCGTAATATGTGATACTGATATTTTGTGCACAACGTCAGCCACCCATTCACTGTCAGCTGTCACTGTAGCTACCAGTCCTCAGAGTCGTCTCACTGACATTTTTAAGAGAATCTCATCTCCTTTGCCTCGAGCTATGACTATTTTAACTTAGGCTAGACAATGTGAAAATCATGTGAATTATGGCTTTAAATGAGCTGTTTCAGACTAATACTATTTTTGAGCATATATATACAACTCCAGTATCCCACAAGAAATGGATTGATATCTTATCTGTTTATCTTTGCACAGTAATGCATTAATTTCACTCCTCCATGATGGTGCTTGATAAAATGTAAGTTGTTCTTTTGCATAAAAATCCTACGTAGGAGTTGACATTATAGACTCAATGGTCTACTTTAAGACCCCGGTGATGAGATAAACCACATTCATTTCATAACCAACAGAATTTGTCTTCTACATCCATTTCTCCCTCCCACACATGTGCACATGTTGAAGTGATATATTGAACTCCAACCAGTTCATTAAATATCCATTCTTAATTTCCTGAGCTTGTGCAGATAGCCAGCCTATTACATATTTAGTTGACTCCTCTGCTGCACGGCACAGAAATCAATCTGCAGTGAGACACAAAGTACAGTAGCCAATGTGAGGACCCCCTCCCACTACCACGTTTATACATGTTTTATTACCTTTCTCTCACAATTGATCAGGAGCTCTTTTGATTAATACTCAGAGGACATCTTTTATACATAATACTCAAAAAGGCATCAGAAACTGCTGGCCCCGATGATGAATAGGTTATGAAATGTTATTGTATATAAGAGAAACCAGCTCAAACCCAAGCTGGAAGGGCAGAAGGCTAAAAAATCTGATGAATCCATGCACAGATTCTTCACCCTGTACCGTCCACCCATTTTTACACAAATATAAACACACATTTCCATTTGTGCCCGGTACCACTGAGCATAATTTATTCATTTTGCGCATTTTGAAATGATGATGAAAATGCTGTTTTTAAAGGTAGTGGTCAGAAGGAAAAAATTAAACGAGAGAAAATCATCAGACGCTCTTTTCAGATTCCCTGCAGCAAACTGCCTGAGATCACAGCAAATAATGACAGCTTCTTCACAAACCCATGTTTAAGCTCAGGATACACAACTACACATATATTTATTTGTTTTTTACTTTGTGCATGACATAATTTGCATTTGAAATGAAATATTTATTTTGCGATCCATTGGCAAAAATATTTTACAGCAGCAAACACATTTAGTGTTTAGCTTCTGTGAATGCCAGCATGAAAACCTTATATAAATTAACACGTTAAGCAAGGCATGGCAGTGATGTAAAATTACACAAATTATTGAGAAGAGGCTTTGCTCGAATGGGAAAACAAAAGTAGAAACAGCAGATTACACGTACAGAAAAACAATTAAATGATGGTGAACTAATGTGGAACAAGAAGCGTTATTATGATTTAGATCGTGGAAAAAGACAGTTGGTTCTTCTGAGCCGTCGAGCACACCAAGGTCTAAAGTACTGATGATACTCTAAAGTGTTAGATAGGATACTTAGTCCCTGAGTGAAACACACCATCTATAACAGCCTGAGTACAGCATGTCCCTGACAGCACAAACTCACCTAATAATCCTTGAAACCCGGGACAACCTGACTTCTGCACTTCAGCACCAAATAAATGCTGAGGAAAGGTCTGTGAATATACCTAAAGATTTTATTTTTTTAACTTTATTTTATGAAGGTTACTTTTACACAATATATTGTGTAGCAGCTCAGTGAAGGACAGGTAAAAGGTGAGCGTCAAATCGTGGAATTGTTTTGTTTCCCACATGAATTAATTCAGTGTGAGTGATGGGGGTCATCCTGGGGACTGATAAGTCTATGCGTGTGTGTTTTTTTGTGGTCCATGTAACATGCTTACTTGCAGAGTTTAATTCTGCAATTCACCAAGTCCTGAGGGATGGCGAAGGGCCAACTGTTGTTGCAGCTCACTTCTTCCTCTGTGGGGAAAGTGGGGTTATGTAGATAAGCCCACGTTCCACTTTGGTTGGTTCATCCGGTGTAACCCTGACTGTGAGGGGGATATAAAGTAATGCCCTGACAAACCCTGGCAGTTCAGCTTAGAGAAGAAAAGAGGTTAATGGGAACCCCTCACATTCATAAGCTCTTATCTAATGACTGTGTTAGGGTGAAATGCGTTTATCATCAATGGCATCTCTCAATGAAAGTCATTTGAATAATTTCAAGATGCAGTTTTACGCCTGCCAGAGCAAATGTGTGTGTTGCCAGGCAATCTGCCCTCCTAGCAGTAAAGGCTGTCGTAATAATATGCACAATCCAACGGCACAAAAACTGTTTGGACAGAGCTTGTCCTGAGCTGGATTTACAAAGCAAGCAAACAGCTGATTGCATGAGTCAAGAGCCAGGTATGTGCCTTAAATATGTAATGAATGCACAGGCTAGTCAGACAGCATTGCTCCTGAGAAGCACAAGAGAGGAAAAGCAGCACCTTTTTCAGACAGGTTAAGAGCCTTATGAGTGCACACAAAATTAGGATATAAAATCATTTAACCTGGATGGCAACTGGTTCAGATGGGATAAGCTGCATTAAAGTCAAATATCTTGGTAAAGCAGAGACAAGAACAGGGCAGTTTTAAGATAACATGACAAGACCTGCTGAATCCACCAGATCAAAAGGGAACGGATTGTATATCTACCAATAAGGACAGATCCCAAGAGAGTGAGTTGACAGTGAACTGGTGTTGACCAATGTGAGCCTTTCATCCAGGCTGTGCCCTGGGTGAAAATGCATCAATACCAATGAAGTAGACACAAGATAGCTGCCAAATACACTGCAATGACTTACGCTGGTAAACTGCAACTTTAGGTAAATTAGTTCCTAAAATAAAGTTGCTAAATATGTGTGAATATGTATGAAAATCACCCTTATAAGTGGAATTGAAAAGCAGTGGCGGCTGGTGATAAAATTCACAGACTCAACAAAACAACACAACTGACAGTATGTCAATCCTGTAGCCTCAGTTCCTCTGTGTGATTAACCAACTCTTTTTCTCATATTAAGAGAGGGAGAAGCCCCGGGTGTAAGCGCGTCCTCGTCACATGCAGGCTGCTGAATCTGTTATTCAGGTGAGACAAAGCTCTTTCTCGTGAAAGGGTGTTTTTTTAAAGAAATTACAGAATTTCCGGCAGTTCCGTTTGAAAACGCCATGTTTTTGCCGGTCAGCTTGCAACGGATGTGACTCCGTGACGGCTGATGTGAATTGAAACAATGTCCCTGAGATGGCGTCAAGGGTCGACCAATCACATCAGATTTAAAAAAAACTTATATCTATACTAATTCACTGTAAATAAAAGTGGGAGTGTCTGGGGTGCAGCAGGAAAGTTAATTTACTCAAGTACAATTCTCAGATACTTGAGTATTCCTATTTCTAGTCCTCCAATCTTGAGAGAGAGGGATATATTGCATTTTCTACACAACCACTTTTATGCCACAACCACAATTCCTAATTACTTTTAAACTGAGCTGTTATACAATAAAAATATAATAGTCTTAAAATATATGATGTATTGTTAAATATTAAACCATTATCTCAGTAGAAAGTGAAATACTACTCACATGTTTCAAGTAAACTGTCAATAATCATCATGCAACGTACGGGCTAGAATGAAATGTTGTTTCTCACAGAAAAAAGTTTAAGATAAAAACAGAACACAACCATGAAGGTGGGTTTGTTACAGTATATGACTACTGGGGATCAAGGTGCAGTACGTCAACAAAGTAAAAAGTAACATGACTGGCACAATATATATTAAAAACCAAACATCAATAACAGGATAAAACAACGGTCAACAATGTTATCATTCTGATATGGTTATTCAGATTATGAAAAATAAATTGCTTTGTCAATCTTACCGTAAATATTACAAGAGTATATACAAGTAATAGTATATATTGAACTAGTATGATAGTAAAATAGTGAGAGTGAAAATTGTGCAATCGTATTCACAATAGCATAGAACACTTTTATATAATAGTGATAATCATATAGCCTGAATGACTCCTCTATAAAGTCTAAATTATTATTATTGTTATATATGGTTTAAAAAAGACCTAACAATATGTAGCTAATGTGATTATGCATACATAAACACATAAATAATATACCAAATATCATAGACATTTGTATGCTAATTTGTAGATCAGTATTAATATCTAGTATATTATGCAGTTCTACCACCACTGCAAATAAAGCACATTCCCCCTGGGTGTGTTGAGGAGATATCGCTATAGTTTTTATGTAAAAATAGTCCAGCTCTGTCAGTGTGTGCCTGGATAAAGATAGCTGTGCTGAAGCCAGACTGAGGGAATGACTACGCGCGCATGACAGGTCTTTAGCTGTGATTTTGACGGGTTTGTCAAATGACTATCCAATAAATTCAACTCTGTGAACTAGGCCAAGAATAATAGTGGGAACTCAGATTAACAGCAGCTTTAGCTGATCAGTGAAAGTTGAACATTTTTCAGAGTTCAACACAGAGTGAAGTTAGGAGCAGAGGAAGTTAGTACAAGCCATGTTCACTGCTGCTCTGGGCAGAGGGAAGAAGGCCAAGCTATCCTGACGGAATTCACACTTCTGTAGCGCGGTCAGAGAAATGGAAGCTGAGCTGCCATCTGCAACTTATACAGAACCCTGCGTTTTTCTTTTTGAGCGAGGTGGGTTAAAGCTCTCTCATCAAAGGGATCGCAACCTGATGCAAGAAGGCCTGTCATCTGAATTGGGATTGAACGTAGCTGTCACAGTGAAAGCAGGCTGCGAACTGTGCAGAGGCTAGCACGGTCAAAAGAGGTGAGTGTAACTTGTCCAACATTTCACTACAAGGGGAGCTAGTTCTTTGTGCTTCACCACACTCACACCTCTCATCCTGAGAAAGCCAGCTGCTGTGTTCAGTGCTTTAGAAAGAAAATATCAAAGCACTGCTGTAGGTATTTCTTTCCCCTGTGGATGCAGTGGCAGCGAGAGGAGGGGTAACCCACAGCTAGTTGGACATTTGCCAGGTTGACAGACCAGGCAGATGGAAAGTGTGCCCAATGAGAAGAGGTTGAAGTAACAACCTGAACACAAGCTGCCTGAACGTACCTGTGCTGCCTGCCTGGAGAATCATACAAAATGACATTGCTAGCTGGCAGCAAATCTCTGAGCAGAGCCGAGCACCTGCAGCAACAAAAGGTCAAGATCGTGACACCGAACTAGCACTTTAAATCAGGGCTGTAGCAAACATTCATCAGCAATTAAAACTGTCCAAAACTCAAAAACTGTGGCGTATAAGTCTGGGCCATAAAAGTGCCACAATTCACACAGAGGGCAGATTATATGTCCCTCCATACAAAATTCCTGATTCAGTAAGTTACACCTTTATGTCATTTCTTGTTTACTGTTATCTCTGTAGCGTTTAACAAAGCTATACATCATTGAATATATTGCAAAAATTGTTCCTTGTTCAAGCACATTTTTTACTTAGAAAATTAACATTTTAATAGTTTTGTTATTGCTATTTTCTTAGGGACTACTGACAGGAAAGAGGCACTCTGGGGTCTATAAGATTTCAGTGGGGGCCAGTGCCCTAGACCCTGCAGTTGAATCCACCCCTAGTTTTTTATGGTACGACTAAGAGACGCTGGAAATTCTCACATTAAAAAGGCAGAAAAATGTATACTTCATCATAACTAGAGAGTATTCTTTTTCATCTGCTCCAGGATATATTGACGAGATATACTCACTGTATCTCTTTAAGTATAGTTTGTGGTTTAGCGTACCCAGATATTTGCCTGGGAGGAAGCTCCTTTTTATCTTTTTCAAATATGTACACACACTGTGCACATGCATGCATGTATGATGCTTCTGTGGGTTAGAGGCTCTCTATATATGACCTGGATTATGAGGATGTAATGTTTTGCCTGAGAACAGGTTGTGCTTCAAGTGAGCGATTTAGCCCTTGGTAGTTGTCAACTGTGCTTCTGAAAAGGCTTAATATACGTTTACGACAACCTTCTCCTTTTATATACTCCGCAGGCTGTGTATTGGAGTGAGAGTATGATTTTGACAGATGGAGGAGGAAAAGAAAAATCTGAAGAACTTCCCTTGGGGACATCTTAATGGGATTCATTTCATTCTTTGACTGCATTGCTTAACAGGGAGAAATGCAATGAGCTGACACATCAAACGTTATCATGGTGATTTTAAAGTAGAGTTAAGCCCTTTATGTGTACCTCTCTGAAAGGAAGTTTTGTTGAATCCCACCCCTGAACGCATTCATGCTATCAAATGACCATTGTCGCTCTTGACTCTTCAGATCTCATGTTTCGCTTGAACAAGTATGTTAAGTCACCATCATCATCAAAGAAAGCTCTGCATTCCCCCTGAAAATACCCCCATTTATTAGTCTGGTAACCTTGAGTTGCAACAGGAAGCAAAGAGTTGCATTTTAGGGCCTTCATAGAGGATATCAATCAGCCATAGTCGACTAATAACTTGTGCAGCATTTATCTCCTTGTCAGAAAAGGGAGGAGAGAGGAATGATGAAGGGAGACAACCTCTAGTGCTGTTCCCATTACAACATGGCTTTCCACAGCCCTCAGGCTAAAAGGGAATGTCAGGGGGGGGATCTGAAAGGAGCAGAGAGTGCAGGGAATACAGGCGGCGACTTGAGACGGCATGCCAAACAGTGAACAGAGCTGAGACCTTTTGAAAAGTCAGACAGTTAACTTCTGACTGATTCACTTCATCTCCATCAGCATTGTTTATTTATGTGGCAGATGGGTTGCATAAATTTCATTGTGGACCTCACCGTTATAAACCTAACTCAATTAGCCAGCCGGGGTGTTAGCAGACACTTGCTGGATCCATCGCAGCAAATCACAATGGGCAGATGGGTGATATTTTTCATTTTTGGTGGGCTAAGGCTCAAACCCATTATTTTTCCTTGTTTGTGTGAGTGCCTGACTCATTGAATAATCAGCATGATTAATAAAACCAGTCTCCCCAGGCATAATGTTTTTGGCTCAAGCTGTGATGTGGACCCTGGTGTGTCTGTAGAGGGATTCAGCCGCTCTCATTCACTGTGTTTCCCTGTGCTGGGTGGATTCTTTTTGTTTTGACTGTTGGACATTGTTACGAATAATGTGACAAATTTATCATTAATTCAAATGAACTCATGTTTTCTCCACCTTACGCCTTTTGACTTCTATTTCTAACCCCTAATTACTCCTTTTCCTTCCTGTGTGTGTATTTCTCTTCCCATTGTCGTCTTAACTGTACCCTGTTTAATCAATCCATCTTTCACTTTCCAACATTTCTCTTTCATTTTAAATATTTCTCACGTCTCTACTTCATCTACATACCAGTATCCTCTCTCCGCCTCCTCATCCATCGCTCACTTCATATCTCCCTCTTTCTCTCCCCGCCAGTGAGCCCACCCTGGCAGCCTTGGCCCTCTTAAATGCATCATTTCTTCCAAGAGATATCCTTCTGCACTGACCTCTGTGCTAGCTGGCTGCCTGCCATCTCCACTCAATGGACTCATCAATCCATCTTGGTTCTTGGATGGCCTTGATTTTATTGTCTCACACAGCCCTCTGTCGTCCTGTTCATCTCTCATCCTTAATGTCATCCTTTCAGATTTTAACATGTCTGCATTTTCTGAGCACAGAGCGTTTGATTACATTGAGCTGGAACGGCAGTCCAGGTGGGCTATTGTGTTCGAGTCCTTGCAGGGGCATCGGATGTGCAGGCACGGATATGCCATTTTTGCAGAGTTAATCATTGGATTGTGGAGCAGCGGCCACTTTCTAACTCAATTTATTTTCCCCCTCATCATTACTGATGATGGATTGGACATATTAATGTATTGATGCCTTATGTTAAATGATGCTTGTATATATTTATCAATCATGCAAAACACTGTTGATTTGAACAACAGATTTCATGAGGAAAAAAGTAGACTCTATGACCTGCAAGTTAAGGGTCACGTGAAAAACAGTTGCTATCGATAATTATCACAATAAACGCAACATTTCTAAAAGTTTAAAGACTCGTTGTGTTTAAAAGCAGGAACAGATTTTACAAATCTGATATATTGTATATTTTCATTAAAATTAAATATATATATATATAATAATTGTATATATATATATATATATATATATATATATATATTTAACTTTAATAAAATTAAATAATTTTAATGAAAATTATTTTATTGCCCATCCTTCAAAATATGAAACTATACTAGCTAACACCTTAATACTTTAGTAATCACTAGACAACAAATGGTTGCTAAATAATTTAATACTTAAATATATATCAATTGAAATTAAAGCTTAGCCCGGAAGGTAAATTAAATAAGAATAATAACAGCTCATACAGCCAGCAGTCATCATGCTAGCAGAGCTTGCTCTAGTGGTATATCATAGACTGCATGTAAAGATGGATGACACATCTCCACTTCTCCACATTATCCAGAAATGAAGCTAAAATATCAAGAATATGAAAGCTGCCATCATATGCATTTGCAGTGTGTGCAGGGGTGATCAGGGGAGCTGTGGCAGCAAAGCACCATCGATACAAGGGCTTGCCCAAGTGCGAGACAGTCAGCGCTGTCGATCATGGCGTTTCACCTGTTTTTATAGCATCAAATGACAGATCGAAATCAAACTTATAAGACACATGAACAGTTGGATGCACATCGGTGTGATATGAACTACCTACAATGACAGAAACCAGAAAAGCTTATTTAAAGTTGTACTTTGACTCTTTAGTTTATCCATGTCCCACCCATTAACATGGAGGAGGCAGGATTTTTGGCCCATACTGCAGTCAGCCATCCAGTGGTGATCAAGATGCTTTGGGTTCATTTTTGGAGAGCTGTCCTGTTTGCGTACAGGCTTTTTGATATTTCAACTTCCCCCAATGCTCATGTGACTCGGCTCACAGGTCATAGCGGTGCATTGAGAGTCTCCCTGAATAGTCTGTTTGCATTATAGATGATTTGAGCATTGCTTAAGATTAACACCCAACATGTCCTCAGTATGCATTATAAATTTCTCTCTACTTTCCCTCTTGATTGCTTGTTCAACTGCTTTCTTTTCTGTCCGCTCTGGATGAGTGGGGTCATGAGGAAGATGAATAAATGCATGACCATTTTACGCCTTGTTCCTTATTTTCGGAGAAATGTCTTCATGAGGCAATTGCAGATCAATAAGTACGCCACCACACTATCTACAGGAGAAGTTAAGGGCTGAGTTTGCTGTAATATATGGACATGCTTAATGTCAGTCATGCTTCCGCAGCTCTCCAAGGCCATTATGAGCATTTGCTCGGCACTATTTATAGAGAGGCTCAGCATGTTTAGTCATGAAACACCTGACCCTTCAAATCAGAGCCCACTGAGTTGAACATTGGAAACTTGCTTGGATCATAATTTTTTAACCTCCACAGAAGCAGCATGAGGCAAATGAAATTACAAAAAGGAAAAGTGGAAACCAGGAAAAGTGAGGAAAATATAAATCTGAAAATGGCAAATGTGTCCCTGTAACCTTCACCTTTATCCACCATCAGTCTTTCATCATGTACTTGACCTGTCCCTCTTTCAAATACAGCTTTTCTGTCCCCCTGAACGTCCCTCAGCTTCTGTGGACGCTGCGTCACAGTCGCAAACTGAAAAAGGCAGCTCACACACAGACTCCTGTTTGTGTTACTGGCTCTGACTGAACCCTGAGGTTCAGACCTTACTATCCATATATTCTGTTTTTCCAGCGACCCCACTGTGCTGAGCAAACTTCAGAGACGAGGAGCAGAGACGGAGGGCACTTACTGCTTTCACACTCCGAAGAGAACTCCTTTGCTTTTAGCTTGATTCAAATCGGGTTCACTCATAAAATTATTTAAAATGTGCTCTTGACATTTTAACACCCTCTCTCAATTTGAATTCGACTACACTCTTCGGCAGAAATGAATGACAATAATAAAATTTGCATATTACAACAGCGACTCAGATGTGTTTTTCTGAAGGTTGCATGAAAAATCTATGAAACACAGAGTTACTTAAAATGAAATCATAGTTTGCTTTAAAGCATAGCATTGGTTTTGTAATCATCCCGTTGCTATTTTTTCTGCCTACAAAGGCAAAATGGCATTTAATTGCTATTGCAAATGTACATCTGTGTGCCTGTGAATATAAATGAGACTGCCAGGCCTCTTGTTCTCATGGTAACACAAGTAGGATGTGATGTGCTGATTGACCTTGGCGGTGTGGAGTTTCTGTTCCCACATGAATTTAACAGCAAGGTAAGACTCAGGGTGTCTGCACGGTAACGATTCTGCCGATTGTGATGTCAAATGTTGCTGTTTGCATCAGCTCATTTTGTCTGGCTGCATATAAATTTGAGGAAGTCTAAATAGTTTATGTAATGAGAAAACAAGTCTGTCAGAAAAAGAAATTGCATTCATTTCATTCACTGCACTTATCTTATTAGGAAATGACTGCAACCATTCAGGTGATCCTTGTGTAATGTTTCAATTTACACAGGCAATGCATTACAACGATACATGGACCAGTATGTTGCTGCTGCTGTGCGTCATCAGGCCTGTGGGGGGCACTCCAGCACTTTCCCCCTCCGCCTGTAGCTCTCCTTCCTCCATCTCCACTTTTTCTCAGCTCTCCCTCTCCATTTTCTGTCTTCGGACTCTCTGTTTTCTCTTCTGTGACTCTATCACTCCTCTCTCTCTTTCTCGTACTAATGCGCTCTCTCATCACTTCTTCTCTTCGCTCTCTCTCTCTCTTTCTCTCTCTCCCTAACACCCTCTCTCTCAAGTTCTTCTTCCTCTTGTTCCACTATTTCACTTTTGGTCGACACTCGTTTTCTCTCCTACTCTCCCTCTTTCTTCTCTGTCCCTCATGCTCATTTCTGATGTATGTCTGCCACATTTTTTTTTGTTCGGGATTTTCAGCTGATACTGAAAGCTCCACTCTCTCCCTTCTCCCTGCACGTCGACATGAAATAAAATGTACACACATAACCACTAAGACATTAGTAGCTCGACCTTCTTTCTGTTGGACGTTTTTCTCATTCATTGCATTTCCATATTGCAGCATGGTATAATTAGTATGGCTTTCTATACAAGAGCATTATCAGGTTGCTGTTAGATGAAAAAGAGAAAGAAATAATGGGAGTCTGATGACATAGGACATTCTTTTTTTCCTCCCTGCAATTTTCCAGGGAGCGATAGTGAGTTTGACGTCAGCTCATCACTCATTGCACCGAATCTTGTTCATTCAACGTGTTTAATCCTCGGGCAGCTCTAAAAAGATAACTGGCCATCAAATTAAGGGGATGCATTTATGTTAAATTGTCAGAAATATAAAATATGCCGGATGCTTTGAGAGCATGCTTTTGCTCTGTGATGCAATCTTGCCCCCAATAAATCCATGATGCTCTTTGGAGGGACCAGAAATAGATGGGAATATCTAATCTTTTATTTTTGCTTTGTTTCAAATCATTTGTAGATTCATAAACAATCACCCAGCCATTTAATCTTGTTGGAGCTCCAGGCTTAAAACTGTCTTCTCAAGTAGACAGATATTTATCTAAAAAATGTCACCATGCCAAGAGTATTCATTCATGCCAGGAGTTGTAATCGAGTTGACAACATCTGCACTCCAGGGATTAAGTGAAAGAACAGCAAAATGCTAGGACAGATTGGGCAAATTATACTCAATCACCCTGCCTGTGGATAAATAGAGCCACTTTAAAGTTTGATGTGACTTTCCTGTGTGCACATGGACTGTCAGCTAAACCTACAGCACCCAATTTGTTTCATTATAACATTATTGATTTCACCTTTGTCACAAATTATAATAAAATGCAGGCCATGTCAAGAGATGGTAATTAATGATTAGCCCTCATATGTATTACTTTGTCAGGGAATGACCGATAGGTGCTTGATGGCTGGCGGCCATGACCTTGACAGGGGAAATTACCACCGAGGGGCAGACCAAGGAGATAGGTTGTATAAAGCAGCCATTGCTTAATGACCAAGTTACATCATATTATTGCTTATGGCTTCATGACCCACGAACACAGAGATAATTAATTTTAAACCACGTTTCCAAGTATAATTTTACCAGGATCCACAGTCCACTGTAAATAATTCAGTGAGTCATCAATTATCTATCATCTCAGTTAATAATTTGATTGGATGAAATAAAGTAACCAACAAAGTGAAGATGAGGAACATGTGGTGGTCGGGGGTTGAACTGTGGTTTGGGTGTTTCACAGGGTAGAACGAGGTGGTGCCTCTGAGTAATGTAGGTGTGTGCTAACCACCTGTAACGGCTGCACACATGAACCCAATTAGCACTCTTTTTCCAGAGCCCTCTATAGATGGAGAGTAACTGCTCTGCTGTAAAGAATCTCACCAGGTTGTTATGTGTAGCTGTCTGTTCATGGGATCACGCTAATGCTATGTTCAAGTCACATGGGATTGATAGTAGAGAAGTTAACAGCTTGTGAGCGTTCATGTCACCAAGACAGTTGTATTATTAAAGTCCCCCTCCGATTAAAAATTGAGTTTCTAAACACGTTAACATGTTAACCCTAACCCTAACCCTAACCCTTGTGCTTTTTGATAAAATATATATTTTGAGAGAAAAAAAAGCAGTCAGTGCCATGGCTGAGTATTTCCACCTTAACACGGCAGTAAACCATTGCCAGTCCAGTCTGACAGCCAGGGTTTGTGATGTCACAAACCTTAGAAACCAATTAACTAGTGAGGATGGCTCAGTAATTGGAAAAGAGTCCTCGGCTGCAGGTAAGCTGTAAAGGGGGGAGACTGGGAGCAGGGGCAAAACCGAATCAGCAAATCTAGAGATCCAAGTCACAAAACGAGAAATGAAGGAGGAGATTTTCATTTAAGCCATGTTAAGGGCATGGGGGAATTTTTTCATTGTCACATATTTCACTGTCATTTTAAGGAACAAACATGAGTTTTAGGAGGTTTAAAGAACTTGGGGTGAGAAATGTTAACATCATATCCATTACAGTTGGCTTTATGTATATTGAATGACTAATATGACGGATTCATATTTGTTTGAATTCAGAGCTTTATAAAAGTCTAGCTTATAATTATGACAATTTAAAGGAACTCGGACATGATAAGAACATAACACAATGTTAAATCACATGTTTAACATTCAACAGAACAAGCGAACAGCTACTGAACAAACACAACAGCTCATGTTAAAGGGTCAACTAATGTATCAAAATATCAATAGACAAGTCTTGAGTGTTTTTAAACCTCATCACCTCTCTTTGGTGTGTAAATTCAATTCATAGGTGGAGGTGCGATGTTTTAGGATTCCCATGGCTGCTAAATGAGCACAACAGCAATTATGTGTCACTGGGAAATGTGTCCCACCTGAGCAGGTGTATTCTGCATCTGGATCAGAATAGTGCTCAACTTACTTTCAAAGCTAAAGTATACTTGTCTTTAATGAAAACAGTAATATTAAAGTCTTTTGCAGTATTTTAGGTTTTCTCAACAGCTCAAAAACTGACCTTATGTATATATTTATTTAGTACATTTAATACATACAATTACCTTATTTATTTGGATTGGTAGCATTAGTGGGCCACTCACAGTGTTAATGATGGAAAACTGGCACTTTCTGGCACCACTTCTTAGGACCGACCAACTATCGATTGAGAACACACTCAACAATGAATGATGGAATTGATTGAAATTATTTGATATTGGTCATGGTTAGATTTATTAAGAGGAATGGGTGATCATTTCATCCTCATATCTCACACAGTTTCAACAGTCTAGAGACAGTTCTGTAATATGAGCAGTTTATGAGAATAATTTATAATGTATACAATAGTTAATTTATTAAAGAACAAGACAGGATAAGTGGAGACTTTACTCCTCTGCTAATTTAGACAAACTCACTTCAGGGCTGTCACTTAATTAATGAGAAGCTTTCACAAATCTGTAACTTGTGATTTGATACAACATGATCTATCATTAATCTATTTGCACAGGAAGACTGAGAAGAAAAGGAGCATTTATCATTTTACTATGTAAATCATCAATAACTAAATGCAGTGCTCAATTTGAAAAAAAAGGGGACCAAGAAAATTGACAGAGGGGTGTTTCTGAACATGAACGAGTCAGAATACGGATAAGTGTGAAAACCTCACAGGTGGATAATGAAGAGAGGGATTATTTTGTCAAAGCTTGGATCGTCTACTAATACACAGGCCTGTACCCGCATGGTGAATCACTTAGACAAAAGCATTTGGATATTATTTCATGTTATCACAGTGCTTCATTCAGATGATTAATGGATCACAAAGTGTGTTTAAAGCCTCTCTGATGGATAGAGAGATAGAGAGATTGTTTTCATGCCTGTAAACTGCAGAATGTGTTCCGTCTGATTTTATACGACTTTACATCACAAGAAACAATGTCACAAGCTTTTAGCTTCAAGTTTATGCAACACCCACTGTGCAGAGGCCCCTGCCCTTAACATTAAATCGATGTTTAAAGAAACCTTGATACTGGCAAATTCAAAAAACGTAAAATATTTTTGTATTCTAGCGGGTAATTAGTTATTCCTCAGCTGTAGCCAATTATTTAGTCTGAAATTAACAAGCATAATGTATTAGGTATGCACCTACACATCTCTCACACACACACACACACACACACACACACACACACACACCTTTGGAGTGGATGGGTAAGAGGTGGTAGGTACTCTCCAGCAGACAAGTATAATCTCCTCTATAAATCTGTATCAGAGCTGCTCTACTCCGAGCAGCTTATCCAAAGTCCAGCCACATGAGTAGGAGGCTCTTGTACAACAAAATGTCACAAAACCAAACATTTACCAAAATGCAGCTTTTTCCTCTGCCGTGTAGCATTTTCCTTCTATTATATGCAATTTAAGTTGGAGTGAAAATTACAGAGGTCAACAGAACCCCTCATTAAATGAATGACTGTTCTGGGAATATAAAAGCAAGGAGGGGGGGGGGGGGGAGACAAACTCCTCTTGGGGATTTTTCAAGCATTTTTCTCATAAATTAAACCACACAGAGAATAATGGATCAGATTCTCAGACACTGTGTTAATTGAATTCTCTAGTCTCTGAAAGGTGGTTTAATTTCAAACAAATTTAAAACCACATCTGTGTATTTTGATCATAAAAGCAGCAACAATGAGCAAATAGATTAACAATTAGGGGCGCCTGCATTTAAATGCTTTTGGAATATATTCCTCAAGGAAACCGTAACTGCACAACATTTAACTGATTGTCTTCTCGTTCAACACTCCAACAGCTTCCTCCATTAGAGGTAGGATTTCTCTTCTCATGTGATCTGTTTAAGTAAAATCAATTATCTGTGATTAAAACAACCCAGCAGCCGCCGGTCCCTAAAGCAAGAGGTGATTTAGAATTATCTGTCAGCTACGTCAGAGAGGAAATGGCAGGACGCCATCGTCGTGTGGTGATGAATTTGGGCGGAATGGAATAGGAAAAAGCTGCAAAGAGAGAGGGAGAAGGGATATTTCTGCTGCACAGAGCCAGAAACATTAGCATTTTTGTGTGCTGCAGCCCTAAAACTATGCAAGAAAAATTGAAAGTGAAAGTTCATCATACTTATTTTCTGTTTACTCTGCCCCTGCTGTGAAACAACCCTCCCTGAGTTCACCCTGCGTCTATCATGAGAGGCAATATTCCCTGCTCCCCCAGAAAAGGTTGACCGGCTTCCACCCATCCTCCTCCGCCTCGCTTTACTGAAATTGCAGCAGCCAGACTGTGCTGTCATTTGTAGCTTGTATTGAGACAAAAAAAAGCCTTCTGGGTAACATCGTTTGAATGTGACCAGCACAAACAGACTCCCAGAACTAACAGAAGTGGTTGCACAAGTCTCACACTCAGTCCTTATTATTGTGGAGTGCTCCGCATCTCCAAACAGTCGACGTTCTCTGCAAACCCCTGCAGCACAGTGAATCAATGAGCCAAACGTTCATAAAGATTGTGCCAATGTCTCACCACAAATCAAACATTTATGGCTTCATATCAACACATTTTCTTGTCTAAATTGGATGTGGAGCCTTTTAAAATCTGAAGAAGTTGGTCAATTGGGCTTTGCTCTCTGTAAAATCCGAAGAAAACAAAGCATTTCCATTCGATGCACAACTGATGAAACTGCACAGATGCCGAAACACAAACACCATCAGCTGCTAATCATTCATAACACTGACTGAGCGCTGAACAAATCAAAGTCCTTTAACTCAAGTCTGGTCATAGTTGTCATGTCGTCTACAAGACAACAATCCTGTGGTTATCCACTATATCAACTCTGAATCTGTCTGAGCCGGGACATATAATGAGAGAGGCTGAGTGGTAAGGAGTCGGGGCTCCTTCAAAGTCTAATTGAAAGATATGCATTTAAGCAGGGCTCTTAGTGGTCTTGCCTTTTAGTTGGCTCTGAAGCCAGCAGGTAGGCTTTTACACTGCTCATGGTTAGCCCATTAGCTAAGCTGCCTCCCCCAGACAGAGCCGGAGCTCTGAAAACATGCCAAAAATCAAAGTCGGGACCAGCCAAAGTCACTTCACTGGCAACCAGCTATACAGTATGTTGTGTTCACACCATGATAGCTGGCGCAGATACGGATGCTGTGTTTCTGCGCGACGCCTAGTTGTTAGAGCTTAAGGCTAAATTGGCAAGATTCACTGATGTAGAGGACATAGTCTTGTATGGTAGAAAGTACTGATTTCCTAAAAGAAGAATTTCCAGCAACATTTGGTAAATTAAACCTACATTTCTGTACCTGCCTGCTCTCTCAGTGCTGACCACAGGAATTTCTGTGATCTCTTTAGTTCAGATCAGTTTCTCAACATTGTGAACTTCTCTATAGCAGTAAAGAATGTAAAGTTTTTCCAGCAACAAAAAAAAAACATTTTGCATTTATTGTTCCCACTGTAAACAGACAATCTCAATTAGGGGAAACAGAAAGAATGACCCCTTGATGGATATGACTTTCCATCTTCTTCAACCTCAGAACAAAGAGCTTTGTAACACAGTATCTAATTCATTTAAAATGTGAAGCCTCAGATATATAGACAGCAGCAAAACAATTATAAACACACAAGTGACGGCTTTTTTTTAAATGACTGGCTGCAATGAATATCCAGGGTCAACTTAATTTGCTTTTTCAGCCCCTGAGTGCAAATGCGAGTAGTAGATTAGCTGTGCAGACGGCAACAGCGATGCGAATAATGTTTTTAGTCAATTATTGACTGAGAATAAATTCCATAAGAGACAACATAATGTCCAAGTTAAGCCAGTAGCGCTGTGGCTTGAATTTAACAAAATGGTAATTTGATCAGCTTGTAATTTGCCTTCAGTTTAACAAGGTGATGCGTCTGTGTTTTCAGCAGATGAAATGTGTTCCTACTGTGCGCTTGATATCCTTGACAAATTTCCATCCATAAAATTTTCAGAAAGGCACTGCCTGACCCGTGGCCTGCCCAGGACAATAACAAGGTCTCCTGTGCTGCTGAAGCTGGGTAGCCACAGACAGCCTTTGTGCTGTATCTCATTATCAATTTGGCTCCTCTTCCTCCTCTCTCCCGTGACGTAGCATACGGAGAATCTCTGTGCTCTCTGCATGATCCCTGAATGTCACTAGATCTGGGATATAAGCCGAGCAGCTCTGCTGCAAACAGAGGGGTCCCTCTCATTTCCTACCAAAACTAATGCATGCAATCAAAAGCAGTGGGCAAGGAGTAAATACTTTCAAGACAAAGCCTTGGATATGGTGACTCACTCTCAGTCAAGCCGTACAAAGTCTAGACGTTATCACAATGCCCACCCTTTTTTATTCTGGTAGAGGAAAGCACCGCCAAGACTAGAATAGTTTACAGAAAAGTGGCCAAGAGTGATGGAAAAGTCTCACTAGCACTGTGTGTTTGTAATGTCAAAACAGGAAGAAAAATTGCTGAAATGTAAGTGCAAAAAATAACAATAGCCAGTCCTAAAAGAAGGAACATTATGTGAAAGGAACAGCTCATTAGCTGCAGCGGTTTTGGATGTTCAAAACAATGTGTCACTACACGTTTGAAAATGACATCCTGCTGAAACAAACAGACAACATTTCTCTCCTGTCGCTGGGCTGAAGTCAGAAGAAACATTGAGCCACATAGAGAGCATAATCTTCAAGACTTCAGTATCTCCCTCCCTCTGAAACGTGTTTCTTCTTTTCTTTTCAAATAATGTAAGCACTTTATCTATATGTACACATGCAGTGTATATAGGCTCATGTAAGAAGCTTTAATTCAGCACATTTGAATGTGACTGAGGCAAATATCATTTTATTCAAAACAAACAAGGAAATAAATAAATAAGTCCATCGGACTAGTTCAAAGGAGTGCTTTCTAAGCTCGGCTCACTGATCGAGCAACCTGAAAAGGGGCCCCAGGAGATGGTGGGTTTCACATCCTAGCGTGATTTATGGTCTACCATAACAAATCAACAAGTTTAACTTTAATTGTTTTCTTTGCGATGGGAGGTGGGGTAGTTAATACAGAGCAATGATTGATGGCACAGGGCACCAAGTATGGCTCGGTACTTTGTCTTTTGGAGTGCAGCTCAGGAATTGAACCAGTTGATAGAAACAATTAATTTGAGAGAGGATTTTTTTGATTTAGGAAATATGCTGGTTCTACAAATAACCTGCAATTTGCACCACTGCTGCGTCATCGAACACTACATGATCTTCAGGTGTTTTATCAATTAAATTCTGTCCTACAAGGAGTCAGTTTTTTATTTTCTAATTAACATGGGTTTACACCTGTCTCCATTTCAGTTAGTGTGGGAACACTTGCGTAAAACTTTATCTGAGGAAGTGACATTTCATGTGGTTTAATAAAGTTAGCCCGTGTTCAAGCTACATTACTTTGCTAAGTAATTGAGACAACCATTTAATTAAATGCTTTGCTGATGATGCTTCTCTTGGAATAGTGGCTGTTAACCATTAATCAGTGGTGCACACCTAATTTACAAGGACAACAGAGCAGGAATGGGGCCTGCACAGGAGAGGAAATGGTCACGCTGTTAGTCTGAATCACCCTAAATCACCATTACTAATTAGTGAAGCTACTGACACCAGCAGCACTGAGTGTGCTGTCAGGCCCACTATATTATATCTGTATTTATACATACATACACACACATTAAAACCAGTGACTGGTTTTAATGCGGCTGATGGGTGTACTGCGATTACACATGGTCGTAGGATAAAATAACATTCCCATAACTGTAAATAACCATGGCTGACATCACAGCTGATCAGCACTCCATAGATCATAGTGCAGCCTTTGTGATAACTGTCGCCATGTGGTCTAGAGGTGCCGCTGAGTGCTCCACAGAGTAACCTCGCAGCTCCTGCCAGTAACTCAGGGCATGCCAGAGTGGGTCTATTTATTCTTTGCATTTGTTCCAGCCTTCTGGCGACTGATGCAATAGAAGAGATGATTTACTCCTGTTGATTATTGAATCATAGAGAAGGAAAAAAAGCTGTGCACGGAAAGCTACACATGAGTTTTAATTAAGTTTGGACAAAAACCACTCTTTCCTCAGTCAATTCGTACAAATGACCTTCATTGTGAATTACAGTAATGAAATATGATGAGCACAGCTTGATTCCAGACCAAACTGAGGGGTTGAGAAAAGAATGATTGTGGTTCTGTGAGTGAGGCTGCATGGAAAGTTTCTGTTGCTACAATGGTTACACAGTCCTGAAACTGCAAAGACAATAAATCAAACATAATTGATTGCAATACTGTCCTGGAGTGTTTTTGCAAGCATCAATCACATTTACAATGAATTACAGGGGCTGCTGCAACTGCTTATAAGGCAGAACAAACTGAGATGGACTCACCACAACAAACAAATTATATTGTTTTGTTTGGTGCGAGGAAGCAGTAAAGTTCATGAAGTTCAGATTTAAAAATGAAGAATAATAAAAATGATTGGTACAATCAAAAACCAGTCACATAATTTGATTAGAAATATTGGTCAGATATCCCATATTCTACTTTACAATACAGTATATAAACAAAACTGAAAAACATTCAGTCTTTTTATTTTAATTCAAGCATTGGTCATAACAAAAGCACAAAAACTATACATGCATAGTCTGTATAGTGTATTTCAGAGAGATGCTTCAGAACATTATGCCTTATAGCAAACAAATCAAGCCATTATATCAATATTGCAACAGTTTGTGACATCTTCTTTCTTTGTGAAAGTGAGAGATAAAGATCGGTCACTCTCAGGGCAGTATGATGGCTTAAATAGATATTCAACAGCCAGCATCTAGTTTTAAGAAAATTGGTTCAGTAGTCTTTGTGTAATCCATGGACAGACGAACAGACAAATGGCAACAAGGGATTGTATTACACTAACATTTTACACAAAATGTGTAACATTAAACAGGAACAACACATTTAATTACAGAGTCCACAAAAAAGTGTAATAACACGTGAATGCAGCCTTTTGCCGCCCTGGCCTGGGACACATATTTGGTCAGGACACTGGGCAGACCCAACAATAAAACAACAGTAAAACCAAGTTATTACACCATTCATCAATACCAACAGTAAACAAGGACTGAGGACACACAGGGGGTTGAGTCAACTCACACTGAGCTGAACTCTAAAGAAAATAGTCTGTGAGGAGACTCAAGGTATGAGACAGGGGCTAAAGGGCACAAAGGTCAAGAGTGTAATTGGATACGGACAATATGAATTCAGATGTCTTTACTTACTTCAGGTCACCAGATAAACCTGGAGGGATTAGCAGCATGCCTTCCGTCAACGTCACATTGAGTTTGGCTCATAAAGACGCTAACTTTCTTAGCAACTAGCTGGTGACCAGGATGCAGCATTTAGCAACCAAAGAGCCTGATCTTTCCCTCGTTAGTTTCTAAAGCTCAAATAAGAACTAGCAGAATGATTACCTTATTATTTGCGAACACGTGCGAAACAGATGAAAGGTCGCTGAAAGTGCTGATCTGCTTTTTAATTATGAATTTTGTGAACAGAAAGGTGCTTGTAAAAAGAAAAACCTCAATTTCTGCCTCTCTCACTTTAGCCCTCCTCTGAAGTTGGCCATCCTCCTCTCACAGTCATTCACTCTTTCTCTCTTCCCTTTTTAGTCCCGACCTCTGAACAGTCTTCCCTGCTCCAAAGGCTCACCGAGGCTCCATTTGTGAGTGTTAAATGATGCATGCAAATGCAAATAAACCCATGGACATCTCAGAATATTGGTCCTGGACCCACAGGGAATCAACAGTGCAGGGCAAACATACTTTTCCTACATCTGGAGAGAATCATTTTTAACCCATATACCCAGGTTGGAAAAACACATACATAAAATCAGTTCAGCAGCAGAAACCAATTACCCCTCCCTCCGCCAATGCTCTGCACAACAAACTCTTTCATTGATCTGGTGATAATTACCTCAGTCACATCATAAAGCACCTGGAACAGATTGGTGGCTCAAATTATTGATTACCCCTGGGCTACCCTTCCTCGTTCATTGTATTGCCGCTATACATTACTTGATGAGATCTGCTTTGCCGTGCTTTCCCCCTGCATTTCTCATGGGTGCTGTGCAGGGATACATTGACAAAGGGTTTTAGTGGTCAAATCCACAATTTCAAAGTCATTTCTCATTTTTTTCCCAGGCTTTTGGTTATCCTGTGTATCACTACAAACCGAGGTTTACTTACAGTACAATTAGCTGGTGTCTGCATCTCCTACCCAGCAACACAAAAAACTATATTAATCTCAAACGGTTTCGGTCCAAAAGTGACCTTCCCTTTCTGGTTGTAACTCGGGGCCTGCCCTGGCAAGCACCAGCTGTGTGTAATGCTTCGTTACACATCTTCCTTGAGGCATTTCAGTACGTGACCCTGAAACCTCTGCCCACTAGCCACACATACATCCACTAGCCAAGTCCCCACCACAGTCACAACTATGGTCTGACCTCCACTGAGGCCAGCGCATTTTGTCGGCAATAAATAACGAGGTATGAATCTTTGGCTCCAGCTCCTTTTCCTCTCAATATTTCACAAAGCTCACTCGAAGGTGCCTGTATTATTTTTACAAGCCTTAATTTTTTATGGATCACGGTGGCAGCCTGTCATAAGTCTCCCTCAGCTTGTTTCCATTGAAAAGAGAACAACAAGACGACACACAGGAGATGTTCTGCTCTGTTACTGAGTCGGTCTTAGCTTTGTGCTTGTCTGGTTATCAGAAGAACAATGCCTCCTGGCATTTCCCCGGATTCCTCTCTCTTCAAACACGATGAAAATACAACAGAAGCTGAACCAAAAATGGCTACACGAATTACAAAGTGCAGTCTGTGGGTATAACTAGTTTTTTTTCACTTGTTTTTTTTTTGCTAGCATGGTAATCTTTGAGAGCTGTTGACTTACAAATGAATGAACTCATTTAAACGTTGGCTAGATGAGAAACCTTCATTTTTATTAAAACATTTCTTAGACGATAATGGACTTATTAAATACCATTGGATTAATCAGCAGGTCAAGCACAGGGAGCAACTTTTAATTAGTAATTCCTCAACATGTTGTATCTCCACAATGGGTCAATAATATGAGCTATTCCCAGGATATGTAATTATTGTGTTATGTAAGTGGGTTGCATTTTGCTAACAACCAGTGAAAAACAAACATCAGGTTTAAAAACATGTTCACTGAGGTGTAATCCCCTGTGTACAGTAACAAGCTAATCTGATGAATAGTGTATAATAAATAGCTGCCGATCTGTTTTGTGTATTAATGCTAGCCTTACAAGTGCCTTAATTAGACTGAAAGATACCACATGATTTTCACTATGCGAGCATTATTCTTAATTCATATTCAACCACATTGAGAGCTGGGACATAAGCTTACATCCAACACAAAACCACATGATTAGCTGCAGAAACAGTGAATGCAACGTCTGTGAAAACAGTACAAAAAGCTGATTTAAATGAAAATGGGGCTCATAATATGTGCCTATAAAACCATGTGTTCCTTTAGATTACTATAAGGAATAAGAGGATCATGCTTTACGACAAATAAGCAATATTGGGTAACATTTTAAAAAGATTAAATCCTGCATCATAAGAAAACATGCGCTCGCTTGTTTTGTTGATTAATCTACCATCAACCATTCATCAACACTAATTCTATTTTCGCCGCCGACTTTGCAGCTTCTCATACTCAATATTGGAGGAAGTTAATATCCGAGCACAGGAATTAAGATGATCTAGCTCTGACGGGAGAGTGCAGTTCTCTCCGTGCAAGAGGTACCGCCTGCAGGAAAGGTTGTTGAGGACAGAAAGCTCACCTTAGCCATCTGCAGTGAACCAAACTGGCTCTGGGCAGGTGTTCAACATGACCAGGTGGAAAGCAGCTGACACAGACCTACAGTAGCTCCTCCGCGCTATTTGTCACTGTAAATAACAATTGTTTCTTCAATATTAAAAGTGGACAGGAGTGAGCACCCAGCCAGTCTTCCTCATTCTCCTCTAATTCAGTCAATTAAAAAGAAAGGTCGTGTGGAAACAGATGGCTAAACTTTAACTGTGTTCTGAGTCCGGAGGCAGAAAGAGACAATGTACCATTCACACATTCAGTATATATGAGAGGCAGACAGTAAATGGCCAAATGACTCGGGTTTTATTCACTGAAAGAACCAAAGTGTATTTTCATGCAAAGATTGCATTGCAGAAAATCCTATGGGGGGCTGTTTGGCTCACAGTCTAGTACACATCCGTATTTTGCATGTTAAACTTGTTGCACACTAGCAGGTTGCACACAGCAACAATTTAAAAAGACGGTTTGATCCCTCTGGGTATACTGTATTTGAGAGCTTTACATCCTTCAGTAGCTTACATCCTCAATAGGTAAAATACTTATATTCGTCTGCTCAGTCTCAAAGCTGAAGTATTGTTAGATAGAACAGTTTTTCCAAGGCTGAGTTTTCTTTAATCATTTACTGCAGAAGGAACTACTGTAGCCTACACAACACAACACAACTAAAGAACAACTATAACACCAACTGAGAGTGCATCTGGGAGAAGAAAGGATACGTTTTCGGTGCTCAGGGACAGGACAATTAAAGTAGAATAAAGTCTGCTAAAGTTAAAACAGCCTGCTGAACCTCCCCGGAGTAATGCAGGAAGCTTGTGTAGGCAGTAAGGTGGGGAGGAACGGCAAACAGAATGTTGTCACACTTTCACTCCCTGCGGAGCTGAGCTAAAAGGAGGGGAGACATGGATCTGGAAACAGTACACTGCCTCCAGCTTCTGCTGTTTTCTGTCGCAACCTTTGTGAAATTCCTGCTGATGAGGTAATTATACTGGAAAATGTGCTGCTTTTCGTCTAACTAGTTATTGACAGTGGTTAATGTCCAGCTGTATGTGGCGCCATCCACGATATTGTACAAAAACCCCACACATCAGTAAATTGTGTCTATTTGTTCTTCATCAGTATTATTACCATTTTTTATGAATTATGTGTTGCACAACTGTAACAAAGCAGTTTCCCTGTGGGGTCAAGTGTTTCTGAATTCTGAATTTTTAATCAAATGTTTAAAAACTGAGCAACAGTAGCTGACCTGATGAGGTGTTGTCCAGCACTGGGACTTGTTTGAGTTCAGTGGAAAATGTGTGTACTTTTATTCCAACATATGAACCCAATGTACATACACATAAACAGAATTTACTCTAGGGACGTTGTGGGGGGCGTGTTTCTTTTAGCCGACATCCACTGGTTGTTGAGGTTCAGTGAGCCTTTTGAAGAAGAGAGAGCAGAGTGTATGCACTGTGACAGACAATTTTGTTTCAGCGTGGTCATCATTTCACCTAATAACATCGCCGCTATTGGATGGATGCGAGATGAAAGTTGTCTCTATACTTCAAAACCTGATGTAGAAACACTGTGCCTGTATGCAGAATGTTAAGATCCCTGAAGGAAGAGTTTTTTCCTGAAGGCTTGTGAAGTTGTTTGGATGTGCCTTTGGGGGAATGTTAACTTTTCCAGTTTATGGAGCATTTGACAACACTTACTGGTGGTGCCAAACATGTTTTTAATGGTGCCACTTGGGCACTTATGCATTAAGTAGGATCACATAATCTGCTGCTAAAGAAGTGTGTGTATTTATTAGGGTGTGTGTGTTAACACTGTGGATTTCTGTGAATAAGCCACAGCTTGCTATGAAAGAGACTACATGCACCTCTACACTCAACCAAACTGCTTATGGCATCCCACTATGTAAATCAAACTGTCCTGTCAAAATCCTGTAGTTACTAGAACTCCACAAACACAAAGCTGGTAACTGCGTCATCAAAGCCAACAGATGGTGATTCGATGACTAGACGAGCAGCCATGACTTTTTTCAACGCTGCAGACAGTAACAAATTAAAAACATTTATCTCCACCACAGGATACTTAACCTGACAATGATAAACACACATCTGCTTCGTTCTGTTGCAGGAAATGTGACACTGTAGAAAAAAACAACAAAGTCATGGTCTCAAGTGAGGGATGTCGGAAAGTTAAAAGATGACTTCACTCAGCTGGTGGATATTCTCCTGTGTCACACTGTAACAAAGACATTTTTTTTAATTTTAGGTAATCTCAGCAGCATACAGCTGCTTTTCATCCACAGTTATAAAGAGATGGTTGTTCAGACACATTACGAAGTACGAAGTAACCTAAACATCAAAACACTGTGTGGGATAATATGACTGTATAGCTGCTCTGTGACATGCACTGAAGACCAGACATTTCCCTGCAATATGTATCTGCCAGCAGTACAGACATGTACAGAAAATGTGATAATACATCAGGAAAACATCCAGAAAAATCCCATCGAGCGAGTGGGCATGTTGATGACATTGCTATCACGGTGTGGACATGAAAGTAGAGGAGTACAATGAC
Source organism: Paralichthys olivaceus (assembly GCF_024713975.1). Lineage (NCBI taxonomy): Eukaryota > Metazoa > Chordata > Actinopteri > Pleuronectiformes > Paralichthyidae > Paralichthys > Paralichthys olivaceus. The sequence continues at coordinate 10,650,171 of NC_091101.1, forward strand.
AAAGAGGCGCCATACATGTAGAAGATGTTGACAAATTCCTCTTGCATTTCGTACACAGGGGCCATTCCTCACCTCAACGCTCTGGACATTTTCGAACAATCTCCTACTGCAGACAGTTTCCAGGTTATGCCTGAAAACAGCTTACGATGTTTACAAGTTGATGTTTCAAGAATACAGTTTGTGGCATTTTAACTTCTTTAACTTAAAGGTTCAGTGTGTAAGATTTAGATGAAAGGGTTATAGTAGCAGAAATTTTAAATAAAATAATTCTAGTGATATTTTCACTAGAGTGTTTCAACTGAATTGTATTAATTGTTTTTTTCTTTATCCTGAGCGCTTTATATATAAATACTTTATATTTAAAGGGAGCGGGTCCTCTCTATGGAGGCCCCCATGTTATTTACAGTAGTCCAGACTGGACAAACTAAACACCTTTTGAGTTTTTATGACAGCTGAAGGTGACCACAGGTTCTCCTTCATGTTTGGAAGGGGAGGGTGAGGTGAGGGGTATTCAGCTGCAACATGCAACTTCCCCACTAGATGTCACAAAATTCTACACACTGAACCTTAAAGAGAAACAGTTGTTGAACAATTTTGTGTAAATAAAAATATGTCCGATTTAAGACACTTCAGAAGTAGTTTTGTTCTCTTCTTAGAGTCTTATGGATTCTTAGAGAAAAAACACACAAACCACAAAAGTAAAGAGGAGTTTTAAAAACATGTTTATCAATAATGAAAGGGAAGTGTTTAATTTAGAAGCTGAAGCCAAAAAAGCATTTCCCTCCTTATCTTCCCTGGAGTGTCGAGTGTGAGGAGAAGAAAAACAGGCTTGGATTGCAGCAACGAAGGCAGTGATGCTGTGTCTCTGTCACCATGAAGTCTTCACTTCTGCTGATGTTAATTAATACAGTAGAGTCTCATATGGAAATTAAGGAAGAGCCTAATGATGGCTATGACTGCAAACAAGGCGAACTTTAAAGCTGCTCTGAGAGATATTATGTGATCTGGATTTGTTTCTGCTGTCAACCACATATTGACTGCAGCTATGTGCAGAATCACAATATTATGTCATATCTAGTAAACACATCTAACAAACTAGTTCAAACTAAATACATTGAAGGCGAGTCCTCTGAACCTCATGGTGCCATGTTTTGTGTCTGACATGCATTTAAAAACATTAAGACTGACTTTCATTAACCTTCTCAGATTAATTTATGTCAGCTGTTTTCTCAGTGAAGCCATGTTTGCAGCATGTTCAGCAGAAAACAGGTAGACTGGTGAGGGAAGTAGAGCTTTAAGGCAGCGAAGACTTAGGAGCTTAAGGAGCTGATGGATGAGACCAGAATTTACAAGCGCAGTGAATTTTACATTTTAATTTTCAGAAGAGAATCAAGAAACTGTGACTGTTGTTTTGAGCATATTTGTTTTGGAATCTTAGGCCCACATTTTAATGAAGCTGTAACTAGAAAAGCACTCAGTAGAGCACATACATCCGCCAAGGCCCAACAGTCCCCTTAAATTCAATCAAGCTGCACCAAATTGTACACACTCACAAAAATCAGTTCTCTAAATATGCTAGATTTTGTATATTAAGATGAATGATTCCCTGAGAAAAGAGTGATAGTGTTGAAAAACAACCCATCACTGTGAAAGAAAGTGAAAAAAATTCTTGAACTGCCACTCCACACCAAAACTTTATGGGTTCTTCTGAGACCCCTACTCCATCCTTCCATCAATCTTGCTAACAATCACATTGAGAAACAAACTAACCAACAAACAAACAGACAGGGGTGAAAACACAATGTCCTTGTCAGAGGGATATTAACTTGATCCTAAGTGAAACTGCAATTTTAAAAAAGGCAGCAAAATGCAGATATGACATTTACAACATAACCACACAACATAAACAAACATTTTGTAAACACGTACATATGTACAATTTTGAAACGTCTACTTAGCAGATATTTTACACTTAAAGGAAATTAATATTAGTGTGGATACATTGTGGAATAACTACGTAACACTGACACTGACATTTACAATAAGCTAACAACAATAGATACACTGTGAGCGCAATATGCTGCTAATTCAATAGTCAAGCTCTAATATTAACCATTTTGTACTGACTGTGTTTTTAATGTCCCAATTACATTTAATCAAAGTTTGGTGGTATCATGTTAATACTGGGGGATTTGCACATGAGTGGTAAAAGGCAATTCTAGATTTCTTACATAGTAAAAACTAATTAGAAAACCCACTGATTGCCTGTAAAATTCATGTTTAAGCACATATTTATGTGTTCAATCTGAATGAGTCACTCAGAAGCAAAACACAACTGTTTGTTGTTTCTCCAGTTTCAAGAGAATCATAGTAAATCTTAATTAAAAGAGAACTGAAACTCCAGGACCAGGGACTATAAAATAGACATCCTTTGATAATATGTGGGCATTACTCTTACAGTTAGAGAAGTAATTTGGGAGAGTCGTTTATTAGCCCGAAGCCTTTTCAGACAGATATGACCTTGAGAGCCCCTGTACCAGCGGACCAGCTGCAGTCCATGATTCATTTAACACCTTCTGTGCCTCCAGAATCACTGCGGGCACATGCACTGTTGATTAAACTCTTTGTGGGAAAATTCATATTTAAAGCAACTGCCACATGAACATGAATGATAACCAGCCAAACCAACACAGTCCTGAGGAGCCATGATGGGGAATTTATGAGAAATTCACTTCAATTTACAATTTACTCTGCAATCAACATACTGTTTCCTCCATATACAGCATAATGTACAGCACATTTCTGTCAGTGAATAATTATAAGGAATCTGAGAAGGCTACTCACGGAACGATATAAATGTCATTACAGTGCATTCAAGCAGGAAATCTAGTACAGGGAACCAGAGATTAGCCTCTGGGTGGGAACGCTCCACATACGACCATAAGAGGCTCAGTGGGTGAATGAATGATGATTGAGAAAACTCCACTGAACAATTTGTAAGTATGAAATTTAGCAAGGGGTCTTTTTTAAATGAACTAGGCCACAGTCAATTTCAAGAGAACCTGCCATACTGTCTGTCTTATGACTTGTACTTTCGCAAACCCAAAAAAGGTGGAAGAAAAATACTGACCCTGAATCAAAAATCTAGTGGTTAATAGCAAAAATTTAAAAATGATGTGGGATGAAAGGGGGATGGAGGTACGGTACTGTACTGTACTTTGGGTCTCTGGAATACGCAAGGCATGTCAGGGAAAACATTGGAACCAGATTGAGAATGGTAATGGCAGCAGAGCAAAACCTGTCGAAGGCTTGGAGCAATCAGGATCAAATGAGGGAAACAACAAGGACTGAGGTAAGCACTGGTCAATGGAACATTCTGGAGAAGATTTGAGTGATGAGTTGGGATTAACACTTTGTACTGGCATAGGTGGAGTAGATGATGAATTGAGCTTCAGGCCGTGTTCCCACCTGGTATTAACAACCGTTGTCCAATCACAAGTGGATAGACCTATCAGTATTACAAAGTTAATGGGGGGGATAAAACCCAAATTGCAATGGGAACGCACTTGGGATCCCTTCCCTCAGACCGCATTCGAAGGGGGTCTGGGAAGCATGTGGCCACGTTCTTTGAGCTGCCTGCAAAAAAAAGCTATGTTTATATAATGAAGCAAAACTATTTTTACAATTCTCATTGTTTCCAATACATTGATTTATTTGTGCCAACCGACACTAAATTAACCACAACTTATTGATTTCTTATCTTAAAAAACGTATTTTGTAGCGCTCCAAAGCAGAGCATTGATTCACTCACCCCATCTGGCTGCTCTCTCACATGACACACAGGAACATGCTTACTGACAGTATTGACAGTTGTCCTATCTGAGAGCAGAGAAGTGAGATCTCATCACAGGAGATGCTCGAGGAGACGCTTTCTGTTGCCAGGTGTGAGCTGTTCACTTGTGATCGTTTCCTTTGAGAAGCATGTTAATGGCATGTTTGAAAGGGACCTCAGTTGTGCAGGTGAGTAAGCAGGAGAAGAACACAACCCACGCCTGAAAAAAGCAAAAGTAAACAACTGGAGAATAACCAGACCCTGAAAGTCTGAGCCTCACGTAAAAATAGAAAACTGTCTAAATGTATTACTGTAAAAAGTAATGCTGTAATTTCTTTTTTTTTATTTACCCTTTGTTGATAATGTCTTTCAGCTCCTGGTGCTCTCCCATGTTCTGAAAAATATCTTCCATTTCACCTGCAGCTCGTTCTTACAGGAACACTGCACATCTCGGATTCAACACAACATCACCAGCAGCTTGTTGATAGAAGCAATCCATCACGTAGAGTTCAAGGGTTATACTCCAGGTCTGTGCTTCACGGCCACGCTCCCAGATCTAACACCTCGTCCCCCATCTGCCCTAGACCATCCACAAGTGTCACTTTGCATCTGGCTGGTTGACAGCTGTGTTTATTAAAATGCACAAGGCTATCTCCGTTCCAGCCCCTTTAAAGGGTAATACTGAAATAAATGGGGAAATGATTATGTTTATGATGCAGGACAATTTCACATGTTTTGTGCACACTCAATAGCAGCTTTAATATGTGCATAATAACAGCTTTTAGCATACTGTCCTTGTGTCTCTGGCTGGGGATGTTGGTCAGATGGTTGGTTGAATTGGTGGATTTGGTTCAGAAATCTCTTTCCTGAATTGCCATTAAATTGGAGCAGACATTAATTGGGCCCAGAGCACACATTTTAATGACACTGGTGATCCCATTACCTTTCATCTACAATTTCTATTCATTATATTTTAGAGTGGTTTAAGTATTCTCCAGTAAAACATTTCTTTACTTTACATTTGTAAAGTTAAATCTTTTAACAATTATTAGATGTAATGCAATTTAATGTGGTAACAGACATTCATGGGCCTCAAGTGATTTGTTTGTTAGTTAGTTAGCTGCATTAGGGACTGTTGGGCATTGGCGGAGGAATGCACCCTCTTGTGCGCTTTCTACTTACCAAATGTTAGCTTGCTAAGATGCTAAACTATTAGTTAGTGAAAATATTGGTAGATGTTATACCTACTAATCAACATTGGCATGTTGATAAGGTATCACGTCGCCCAACTGTAAGTATAGATACAATCTTTAAAGTCGTATGTTAAATTTACAAGTGATTTCCATGTACACAGGCTGACATTTACCGCATGGCTGGAACTGCATTTATTTCCCCAACATTTTGTCTGCTGCCTCATTATTTAAAAAGAAAATTACAATGTAGGGTTTTGCTCTTATCACTAGAAAACAGCATTATAACCTTCAGACACAGTTTGTAACATCCTCACTACGTCTTTATCTGTCCTCTAATGAATCTGGCATTTATTTGTTGAGGACTTCTGAGTTCAGTTCAGCACAAACAGATCTGAGAAATATTTATCTCTGTCTGTTTGATTAAAAATTCACATGCTGGTGTCTTTATAGACACATACTCTATGTATGAGCATGTGACTGTGAATTGCAAAAGTCCTCCACATTAGAACATTTTGCTGCAATTATATTATGAAATCCACATCTGAACGAAAAAGTGATGAATCACTCTTTGATGTTCTAAGACTGGATATGCAAGGGTTCATACAAGCAAGTAAACACGTGCTTGTGTGTCTGCTTACACAAAAAGGGTTTTAATTTGACTATAACTTAACGTTCGCTGCTTCTGCAAGATGTCAAAAAAAGAAGCATAAACAAAAGAAGCAATGACTGCTTTTGTTGCCTTATAATGTAACAAGTCTTTGCTCTTTGTATTCAGTATAAACATTCTCAAATCTTTTTGTCAGCTTTTTGACAAAAGGTTTAGTAGAAAATCTTTTAAATAATTTCTTTACAATCCCAGATGAACAATTAGAGCACAGAGAGCAAAACACATAATTATAATCTCATCTAAAGACTTATCTCAGGGTGATTTTTGCAATCAGTGATGTTTTCTGAGTGATAATGTTGATTTGAGGGAACGCCTCATGACTAATACTCGTGTTTGGGTCAAACAGAATGAGAATTCAGAATTAGAGGTTGGTGTCAGCATCAGAAAAAAAATGTCAGTTATCAGACACTGTGTTCTAAACAACTCAATGTCTTTTTAAAGGGTAAATCAATAATCCCATTGGGAGAAATACTGCTGCTACATGGCTCTCATCTGTGTTTACAAGCACTTCAGTGAGTTGATAATTCCCAGCAGTCAGCTGTGGCTTGATTTTTGATGCAAAATGAAATCTGAAAACCTCAAATCTGCTGTCCTTAATCAGGTGAAGGTAAAAAGCAAGACTAGAATCAGAGTATACATGTCTAATGGTGTTAAAAAGGCTGTAAACTAACAAGGTTTATAATAATGACCTATAAATAAACCCTGATGAGAGGATCTCAGATTTCAACTATCATTATATGGCTGTTAAAGCTCTTAAATGTAGGCAGGTGCCTGCCCATTGATGGTCTTTTATCAGAAGCTGCAGCAGTCAGGACCAGTTCATCTCCATCTCAGCTGTGGACACAGTGGGCCTGGGTTTAGGTAAGTTTCTCAGCTAGCTGAAATAGGAGCTAACCACATAAATAACATTCTGGTCACAACCCAAAGACAGACCCAGAGAAAAAATAGTTTACAGAGAGAGGCTTCAGACTAACTTAATAAATTGGTTCCACCGGTACGCCTAACTTTTTCATTTAGGTGCACCAGCACATAATTTGGGTGCTCCCAAAGTTTTTCAATGTTCCTTTTGGCATCACAATAATCTATAATAAGCCATTCTTGACAGTTCCCATATATATTGGTAATTTCTTAACTAGGACTAGGTATTGCCACTGATTTCCCAAATCAATTTGATTCTGATTCACAAGGTTTTGATTCAGTTCGATTGAATATCTATTCAGTTTTGGACATTTCATTGTAGAATACCAACTTGGCATAGATATGAAAGACATTTTCAGAGAACTAAAGCTGTAAACTGAACAAGGAAACCTCTATCTTGGTGCATTATTGAAAAAAATATAAAGGTAGGCCTGTCACATTAAGACATTTATTTGATGATATTTTTCTCCCACACCCTTTAAAAGAGCAATGACATTAATTCTAAAGAATATCCAGTCTGGATATGTTACCAGAACCTTGGGGAACACCACAAAACACAGATTATCTAAATAAAGCATAATTATGAACCTGAAGCAAGACAGTCCTTCCTGATATGTACACCGAGGACCAATCCAAAGTGTATCCACAAATACAGACACCATTTTAATAACTAGGGACCTGCAACCACTTATCATCTAGATACACCGTCATACTTACAACCTCCTCCATGTCACTTTCACACTAATTTACACCCCTCACACTTTCATATGAGCTCACAAATTTGACATTTGATGTCAGTGACCTTCATTTAACATAAATGTGTGAATAATGTTTCCAGAGCTGGGAACTTACCAGTTGGGCTAATAAAGACTCTTGGTCGAGTGGAGGTGAATGTGTTAAAGACTAAAGGAGGAAATCTTTTTCTAGAAGACCCATCACCTGAAACTTAGCTGATGTCTTTTAAGTGTAAGCATTTGCATGAGAAAGACTCAGGTTAGGCCATTGATTTGGCAGCAGATATGAGATAGCGAGGCTATACTGCCAGCTGCATGTGAGTTGTGTTAAATCGACTACTATAAAGTCAGCCTTTACATTTGATGTTATGGTTATAAAGCAAGCATGTTGAGGGTAGTGTAGCTGATAATATACCTTTAAGCAACCTGATTCAGTCATGTAAGGTGGAAATTTCAAGTAAAATTTGATTTCATTGGTTGAGTTGTGAGTGTCCCACCTAGTAGTTTCCAGCGATGTACTCTTAAACTTAAAAAAAGTAGTAATGTTGTTCATGTTGCTATAATTTGCAGTCAACATGATACAGGACAAAACAAAGCTAAATGTGAAATCTGTTCATATTAATATCACTTGGGAACAGCTGCATTTGAGGCTGTTCTGTGGTTACTGTGCAGGATGGAGACATGGTGTAGCTCTCACTCAGTACATGCAGGTGAGTTGGTCACTGGGGCAGAGTCACGTCAGCAGTAAACTGTAAATGTAACAGTAAATGTTCTTTATGAGCTACAGTTTGTCACAAAATAAATAAATACTACACCTTCTTAACAGTCAAACACAGTTCTAAGTTTTGTTTTGCATTAGTGTCCCTGGTGCTTTTAAAGGTACAGTGTGTAGAATTTAAATATAAAGGGCCTTTTCTGGGGTAAAGAAAACTACAATTCATACAATTTAGATGAAATGAACTAGTGAAAACAAAATGAGGATTATTCTACATTAAATTTCTGCCAATATTTCCCTTTCACCTAAATCTTACACACTAGACCTTTAAATGACAGTGTTGAGGCTAAATCTGTTGTTGTGTCAGATGCAGCAGTCAAGAGTGTCTCTTAAAATAATGTTACTATATATCTCACTGATGGAATAATGATATTTCAGGCCATAAAGCATAATTTAGATCAGATAGTTGTGAGTTGTTTTGGAAAACAAATGTCTATTAGTTAATTTGTTAAATAATTGCAGAGCTAACTCTTAATCCTGATGATGATTTTGGGTGATATCATCCAGTTCTAGTTGACTGGCAACAGTAAACACTGACAGAAGACTGCAGTCCCAACACGATGCTTTATCTGTGCAGCCTGTGTACACCAAGTGTGTTCACACTGAGTACAAAGCATGTTTAAGAGGTGGCATTATTGCATATTCAAGGATTGAAGTGATGCCAATAAACACAGGTCTGCACCGGGCAACACAAACTGTCAGAAAAAGTATGTCTAACGTGAACTGAAAATGTGTCAAAAACGTCTGAAAAGTTAGTGCTGAAGGGTTTGTGACTTCAGTTCATGAAAGTATAGAGGCAAGAAGAAAACTGAGAAGTGCATAGGGAAAATAACAGGAGCAGAGTTTCTGGAAAGTTTTGAGAACATTCATGGCTGAATGGTCTCAGTCAGGTACAGGACCACTCCAATAAACACGGACTGAACAAACTTTCCAGGTCAAATTCAAAAATTGTGAGGTTTACTGGTCTATTAAACTTATTAAATACCCAATAGAATGTATTCTGCAGTTTACATGCTCTAAGTGAACCTATTAAGCTGGAAATTAGTGTATTGCACTGCATGCAAATGTTAACGCTCTCCTGCTTTAACATGCCTTCTCACATTAATGTGTGTGTACATACAAGGCTCCGACAGAGACACAGAAACAGAAATACACGGACAAACACAATGAATTAACTTAAGTAAAGCAATTAGAAGGAGAGAAGTTGCAAACCAGGCAGAAAACCACTTCACCATGGTAGTTCCAGCAACTTGGCTATTGACAATATTGACCCGAGCTCTGTCAGACACAACTGAGTAGCTGTTTGCAGCCAATTGCATGTGTGTTGCAGTGAGAAATAAGTAGCTTACTATAAATTACACTGTAATCAGCAGAATGATGTTCCAGGACTGTGCACCTTTCTCTGAAAACCGGGACTTTCCTCACAGTTCTGTGGCATCAAATACATTGTTTCATCTGAGCAATATCATAAGTCTGTGTGGCATTCATGAAGAGCCTTGTGAGTATGTTGGTGACTAACTATGTAGGGACAGGGAGAGATGTTGACAATGCTTTGTTTGGTTTTTACTATAACCTAATATTGGAAATAACTGGACAGATTTTACATTTAAGCACAGTTAATGCAAACATGTTTGGTGGTCTGGAACACTAGGGGTGTCTGTACTGCTTGGGTAAACATTAATAATTCAAATAGATTGGTCCTGTGTTGAGATTTTACTGATAAGATCATTGTATAATTGCAGGTTATAATGTAAGACTGTCTCGCTGCATTCTCTGCAAAGAAAATACAAGCAAGGTGACAAAACACAATCAGATGAATAAATCTTCTCCCCTGCTTTGATGACATACCTTTTAGAAAAAAAATGCACTAAAAAAGTAAAACTTCCATCCATCCATCCATTATCTACACCACGTATCCTCTGAGGGCCAAGCGGGGGCTGGAGCCAATCCCAGCTGACATTGTGTAAGAGGCGGGGTACGGGACAGGTCGCTATGGTGTCGCAAGGCTGACAAACAACCCTCCATCCTCACATTCACACCCACAGTCAATTTAGACTCTCCAGTGAACCCAAGCTGAAAGTATTTGGACTGTGGGAGGAACCCGGAGTACCTGGAGAAAACCCACAGGGACAGAACACATAAACTCCACACAGAAAGACCAGGGTCAGCAAACATGTTCAAACTCAGAACCGTCTTACTGTGAAGTGACAGTGCTAACCACTGCACCACCGGGCGGCCCATAACCAAAACCTGTTCCATCCAAACAATTTAGAAGTAGAGTTAGACGACATATGTGCAGCAAAAATAAAAGAACCTAAAATAAATACTAACAAATAAAACAAGCACAAAAAGTGACACAGTAGCAACACCTAAAAAATATATTTTTGCCATTTTGGAACATTTTTGACAGGTAAACATGTTTGTTCACTTTCAGTGTTTTTACAACATGAAGTGTTTTTTCCTTGCTTGTGTTTACTGTTTTTGCATTTCCAGAGCAGCTCTTTTGGCAACTGTAGTTTCGAATATCATATCAAAACAAATAAGTTATAGTATACATTCAATCAGAAATATTATATATTTTCACAGTTAAAAAAGTGAGGGTATTATATAGTTCACCTGACATGCTGTGTGCGTGCATCCCCTTTCTTGGCCTGAAGCTGGTTGTTTCAGAGCTTAAGGGAATTTGGTGGAGTAGACATTTCCTCATGGGCTGAGCTGTGGTTTGCCAGTTGTACTTATTTCTTTATTTTCAGATTGACTTCCTCTACCTGTGTCCTCAATGCTCATAGTGGCTTTATGTTACAGCTGCCTCAGGCTGAGTGTCGTCCCAACACTCCATCAAATTGAGTGACAGGTGCTGGCCTAACCTGCACACCTGAGGGGACAAATAAAGGACTCACAATGCACTTTATAGCCTCAAGGTGAAAAATGCATATTGGAGCCTTGAGGAACTGAATAGTTTTTTTGTTTTTCATCATAATGTCTGGTTTTTGACCTACAATAAAGGGAGTATACTTCTTTTAGTTTGCCATATTATTTAACAGAAGCATTACACACTCAGTTGGGCCAAGCCTTAGTGATTATCTTTAGTCATTTTTTTGGCATTTTAAATATGCGCAGCTCAACAAGGGCAAAGAAAATAACAAGTCCAGAGGAGACAAATAAAAAAATATATAGCTGTATTTTTGCAGAAACCTTGAATTTGAAGAGCAGTAACTCGAAGCCATCTGAAATGTTTTTATGTTATATATCTTCCACAAAATTAAACTGTTTGTGCCACTGTGAGAGTATATAGAGTTGATAGGCAAATGTTTTCTTTGTTTCCAACCATCCGTAAACTTAAATTGGATTTTTTATGGTCAATGGTCGTTGATGTGATTAGTGCTCTTTTTGTTCTTTTCACAACCACTTCACCAACTTCTCTATTTGAAGTTAAGGCCTATGATTTAATTCGTGGCAAGTTTTTTTTTTTTTTAGCAATTTAAGTTCAAACCCATTTTCTTGTTGGCACTATGTGTCTTCAGCGAGGCAGGGGAAGTATGTCTCAGTGAGGAGATTTGGCCATCATTAAATGAGAGTGAATCACTACTGTTGCAGTGTGAAGACATTTTTTTCATTAAAGCCTCTAATCACTGAGAATAATTAAACTGATAATAATGGCACTTTGTAATCTGCAAAATGAAAAATAAGGGCTTATCTCTCAAAGCAGGAAACATTTTAATGAAATTATGAAGTGGTGTTAGATCAATCTAAGTGCGCAGTTTTTAGAAATGCTCCTTCTATATCTGCATATGTCATTCTTAATGTGACTAAAAGTATTTTTGTGTCAGATGTCTGCAGCTTTGTGAAGTCAGAGTTAAAATTAGATTATCTCAAGTTTTTTTCTCATCTTGATTACGATCCCCACATTAACCCTCCTCTTTATGCATCCCCAGCATAACGATATAGCATCTGTGTGCTGATAAGTCATTAAGACTTTCAACTAAGGTTAGGTTTGTGTTATTATAATAATGGGACCTTATGCCACTTACTGTAAAGCTGTTAAAACAACACTTAAAGCAACATTATGCAGCAATTCTACCTTAAAATAAGCTTTAAAATCATTATGATGGTGCACCGATGTCTGCACCATCACTCCACGGCCCTGCCACCTGTTCTTGCTCCACTTTGGTGAGTGAGACTTTAGAAATAGTCTCTGCCAAAGTGTGGCCCAGCAGGTTCAAGAGTAATGTCAAACTGTAGAGCAGTTAGCAGTGGCTGTAGTAGTAGTATTAAATCAAGATAACATTTAATTTGCCCTGGGATAGTTCCATGTCTGTATCTCTGGTACTCACACTCACACAAACCCTGACTGTGCTGTTTGCATGAAGGTGTCCTGCAGATACAGAAAGAGAATTGGGGAGATTATGGAAAGACAGAACAAGTCCGTTTCTGCATGCTTTGTTGCATGTTTTGTGGTTGTAAATATTTAAAACTAAAACATGAAACTAAACGTTAAAATCAGATGATGAGACAATGTGACACAAGAATAGTAATATTCTTATTAACATATCAATAATATAACTTTTTATATCACAGTACCATTATGTCACAACACCTGCACTAATTCTCTGATCCACGATAAAATGTAAGTGCATATGTTTCACCGTCCTCACTTATCGAAGTAATGATCCTCTGTAAATAAACCAAATCCATGTTGTTTTAATATGGACATGGAAATGAAAATACAGCAGAAATCCTAAAGAGTAAAAGTCTGCATGAGTTAATACAGGTCAGAGTGCATGAAAGTTCACTTTTAGTTGACAAATGCAAGTCTTTGTCTGACTGTCAGTACTGTGTAAGATGGAGCATATATAGAAAAGGCTTGAATACTTCCTCTCTCCAATCTCCAATTAACTAACACAACCAGAGCTTTTCATGTCCTTCCAGAGAGGGATTTACCAGTGCACGGTAATAAAACAAAAACATCACTTCAGAGTCAGTGTCTACTGAATGTGTCTCAATGTGCACAGACAAAGAGCTGCACTATCAATTCCTTTTACCATGGCAACCGCCCCTTTCTCTGAGGTAGTTTGAGCACAATTGCAATAAAAAGCTTTGGAAAAAAGTTGGACCTCAGATCCTCCCACTTAAGTCTTGAAAGGTCCCTCTAATTAATGTTGTTTTCATGATCAAAGTGAAACTGGTTAGAGACAAAGTTTAACACCAGCAAACAGAACCCAAATCATTGTGTCAGAGTGACAGACCCGGGTTTGTTGTCCATTCTTTCCCAAAGACAGTGACAGGAGCTCAGTAGAAAATAAATAACACTCTCACATAACAAAATAAAACAAGAACACTTAGCATGCCATTAACACACAAGTAATGCTTTGGCATCCAAATAACACATTTACACAGATGTCATCTACTAATCACTGTTGTTCCAATACATAGATCTACAGTTCAAATTAACACTGTTGCAAAATACCAACAGTGAATACTGAAGCTTCCTATCTAATGTTAGTCATACATAATTGCAGCTTGGATTAAATTAGAGGGGATGAAAACGCTCACACGACGCCAAAAGAGTGTCAAATATAGATGGGTGTTTTTTGTTTGTTTGTTTATTTACAAGGTACAACACTGTGTAATTTATTGAATCATGGCAACAGGATGCACGGTACAATTGTGCCACTTTCCTGAGATGTGCCTCTGACATATGAAAAATATCAGCCTTTAGAATTTTTTTATTAAAAATTGATCCTTGACTGCATGTAGCCAAAGATGCCTCTGTTCATTACCTGAGGTGTTTTTCAGCTAAATGGAACAATGTTCTGGAACGACGACTCTGTGCCCAAAGGATTTCTACCTCTTCACTGCAGACCCCCACCAACCTGCAGCACTCCGCATATCCTATTCCTCAGTGTCGGTCACTACGCCCGGATCCAAGAGTGCCCTAGCAAATCTATTCACCTCAGGGAAAGTTGCCTCAGGGAAAATTGCCTCAGGGGGAAATGCAGACAGTTGTTATTCCTGTCCGTCTTCATTATGTGAGATTTAAAGCTGCTGCACCTTGTTTACAGCTCTGTCAGAAATACAGCTGCCGCACCATTTCTCCTCTGGAAATTTTGCGAGAAGGGTCTGAACAACATTTGTGTTAATCAAAAGCGGCAGTGATGATGCATGCGTGTGTTTGAGTGATCAGATGCCAACACTGCATGGCTGCAGTGAAATGAGCCTTTTATGTCGTTTATTTTGAGCAATTATGTGTCAATTGTTGGTTCCTCTCTTTTCTAGAGGAGACTTGAACAGATGTGTGGTTGAAGATGAATTGTTTCAGACTCGTGGGAAACTCTCAGAGGGCTTGAGCGATATGCATGGCAGGAGATGATACATAGGTCAGCGAGGCTGTCGAAGGGCTGTCTTAACATTTCATTATTGATATACAGAGTAGCAACCTTGGTATTATCCTAACCTGTTTTAACTATTTATAGAGTAAGCACACATCTTCAGAGCTGGATGAAAGGAGCATGTCAACTGTTATACGTGAGGGTGTGTGTTTTCTCTGGACGCAGTGTTCGCATGCCTCTGCCAGCATGCCTCGCTCACATATTGTCTTGGCTTTGAAGGCGAGCTGTCATGCATGTTTGATCACAGGCAAAAACAGACACTCAGAAGTCCCACTGTCTTGGCAGACTAGAGACATGCATTTTCTGGAGCAGTGAATCACATATCTGCCTTATGAAAAAGTTGATCCGATGCCATTTGTGCACTTGCATGGAATATCAGCTAATGACCAAACACACCTCCAGAAACAGGCCAAGAATAGAAGGGCTCCTCCTCAACATCTGCTCCCTGCGTCTCTCCGAAGGTTCCCAGGAGATCTGAATGACTGGATCCCTTCCTCCTTTCCACCCATCCTACCGACTATTTCCTTAAAGGGCACAGCAAACGAGCAGGTTGTCCTGGTAACAAGCGTGGAGAAATTCAGAAATGACACACACAGACACTTAAGTACCGTCAATAAGTGAGCCAGCTGATGGACGGCACAGTCGAGTCGTATCTATTCAGAAGCCAATCATCTGAAAGCCAATTGCGCAGTGTGCTCCTGAACAGCGTTCAATTTAATGAGCTGAAAATCAAACAAACGTAGAAGTTGTAAACAGGAGACTGTGAGTTTGGTAGCTTGTTGAAATACAAACTGTCTGGCATTCTTCGCGCATGTCTTGAATGTCAGAGGTTTCCACCAGCACTTGAAAGCAATGAGTCAACAAACTTCTCAGACAAAATGTAGTAGATAAAATAACATACATAAGCAGTGCAGTATCTCTTGTGTCAGGCCGATGGGGGAGCTGGAGAAAAGGTTTACTTTGGCTTTTAGCATTTTTCAGGTTGTCTGTTTAGCTCCCTGTTTCCTGTAACATCATGTGGTGGAGAAGCACAAAACATAAGCCAACAGGTATATTTACATTCGTATAGACTGACCCCTTATGGGCCTGACTAATTCCAGCAGACACAACGCACATGAACAGATAAAAGCTTAAGAACCGCCAGCATTAAGACTACAAACAACCTACAATCAGACAGTAAAGCCGCTTTCAGACTGAATTATCTCCTGACATTATCTACAGAGGCTGTATGTGAGAATGCAGGTAAGAGCACATTCTCCAGCACCCTAATAAAAACTCCAGACAATACCTGAGTGAGCCCAGGTCAGAACACAGCAGGAGATTCTCCAGATTATTCACTGCAAGCAAGTGGGTGTGTTGTGGGTGAGGGGCAGCTGTGGCTGAGTGGGTAGAGCGGTCATCGTCTAACCTGAAGGTCGTCGGTTCTGCATGTCGAAGTGCAACGATGTGTCGAAACACACGGTCGCCTCAGCTGAATTTATATGTGACGTCCTGCGTCTGCCAGCTGCTCAAAGCCTCACCTGAATCCTGTGTCTCCATTCATGTCTAAAATGGCTTTAAAGTAACAGGCTCATTTGAAATGAACAGCGACTTTATTGCGACTGTTGACTGTTTTATCTTAATTAATCTTATAAGCATTTATTTTTCTTTGATCATTTTGTCAGTAAAGCAGCAGCATCCAGGAAAAACTCAATAATTGGATATTAGTCTGTCGGCAGCAAAACCTGTACTTAAAGGTTCAGTGTGTAAGATTTAGCTGACAGGGATTTGTGGCAGAAATTGAATATAAAATAATCCTTGTGATGTTTTCCCTGGTGTGTTTCATCTAAATTGTATGAATTGTTTTCTTTACCATAGAATGGGCCCTTTATATTTAAAAACTTTATATTTACATGGAGGGGGTCCTCTCTGTAGAGGCCGCCATGTTTTTTACTGTCGCCCAAACTGGACAAACTAAAACCTTTTGAGTTTTTATGACAACTGAAGTTCGCCACAGGTTCTCTGTCATGTTAGGAAGGGGGGTGGGGGAGAGGAAAATGCGACTTCACCTCAAGATATCACTAAATTATACACACCGAACCTTTAAAGTTAAAATCTAGAACTATCTAGTGTTTTTGACATCATTCTAAGACAATGAGGTGTGCAATTTTGTCCGATTTTGCTGCTGAGAATTACTCAGTAAGGATTTGTTCTGATGTATTTTGTTTTCCCCAAAATGATAGCAAATGTCATTTTATCAGGAACAGCTTGATTCTACTCAGAAACAGATGTAGAAGACCAAGATGATTTTTCCATCCAGCAGAAACACAAGTGTTTGGATAATACAGAGCATATGGTGCCAGTGAAATAATGGATAATACTGAGGGAGTGATAAGACATTTCTATTTTGGTTCTGTATTTTCCTGTGTGACCTTTTTAATCCAGCTGTTGTCAATCTAAGCCGCCATTCTCCACAAACACTAAAAACAGAGCCACATTTCAAACCTACAGGAATTGTGTGGTGCAAACATAAAAACATTCCTTTATATTAAAATCTAAAGTGTACTGAGAGTCAACGTGGTGCAGAACTGGGCTGATACCTTGTCTGTGCATTGTGCAGCTCAGAAGCCTCACTTTAATTGAACCAGAACATGCAGTTGCTGAACCATTCAGACATGTAAATAGTTGCACTATTCTAGGCAGCGGGAAACGAAGGCGAGGATAATTTGCTTCACTGTAATTCCAAGCTGCATTGTTCTAAATTTAGAGATGTTTCTCGGCTTGCAGGATTGCACAAGGCTTTTTATGTGCTGATTGAAATTCAGGTACAGAAGCAAAATAACCTGCAGATTTCTGGCTAAAGAATTTACATGTGCTGTCAAATGTAATATAATATGAAATTTTGCATTTTTTGACTTAAACATACACATGCATACATGCAAACACAAAAGACACAGGGTTTCTGCAGGTTTCAAATTGTTAAATGTATAAGACCTCTTTAGGACCATAATGGATGAAAATTAAGAAGTATGTCAACAGATATGAATGAATATCAGAGTATTACAGAGTATCACACCCCCATAATGGAAAACAAGGTTAAGCTACCTAATCAGGAATAACCCTTGAAACACTAAGTTATCTCTCAAACCACAGGCAGAGGCAGTAGGTATCCATAATCACAGCCAAGCCAATTGTACTTAGATCAGTATAGACTATCAATTATTAGATCAACGTGTAGCTTTATTACATATTGTTAATATATGTATCATTGAGAAAGAACTACAACACAAGGAAACATCACTAACCATGCATGCCACCAAAATATTTCTCTAAAAGAACTCTTACAGGCACAACAGAAGCAGCCTTTAATGAATGTTAAGATTAAGTATACAATATTTTGATGTATTAAAGAAATATTATACTTAAGACTTTTTAAGACCCTTTCAAACCCTGCTGCTCTGAGAATGTTCTGAATCAGACCATGTGAGTACAATTCTTCTCACAACCAGGCAGATATCGAACCATAAAACTAAAATGTGAAAAAAGAGAGAAAAACCTTTAATTTGTACAGCAGAGGTCTGAAAACAAGATCTGAAAAGTGAAACAATATGCTTGCTCATCGCCCTACCCCACCCCACCCCCAAGTATTTGGCCTTTACAGGGATCAGGTACTTGCTTGAAAGAAAGGAAGGAGTAATGATGTGTGAATATGTGCAAACTGAAAAGAAATAAAAGGTTGTTGGGGAAAATGGGAGAAAATCCCCTCTTCAGATGCTTCAATGTCAGTCAATGTTTTGCATGTGTTAAACTTCTTGCGGTGGTGCATTGCTGCTCGGCAAACTGAGATGAACAGTTGAGTGTAATGTAATGTTGCCTGACGGACAGCGGTAATGGATAATAAATCCCAGGTTCAGGTGCAATTTTTATCATAAATCACACTAAGACTTTTGGCCAAAGTCAAAATCCATCAGGCTGCAGTGCAACAGGGAGAACAAGGCTGGAGAAGTGCAAATAAATCCCATTTTACCATGGTAACTTAACTAGCTCAGTATATAACAGGACATCACACAAACATATAACTTCAACACATAATAGCGTAGGAAATATATTATTTGTTTGCTACTAGCAAGTAAACACAAGCGGTATATTGCATAGTTTAATAGGAAAACTCTCAGTACATAAAAACATACTCTTCTGCTATAATTTCAATCTTTTTGATATATTTTTCATATCCGTGCACATTCATGAGCCAGGGGGGTCCGGTGAATCAGAATGTATCATCTGCTCTGTGGCAGAATCTCAAGCAGTGGGAAGCTGTTGAAAGGTTTGCTAATATGATGTTTTGCTGCTTGTTTCTTTAACTGCAAGGTCATCATAAAGATAAAAATAATCCCCCATGACAGATTTGTTTTCAAAAGGTTTCTCTCTCCTTCTCTATCATCTCTGAGAAATACTGCCCAATAATGCTGACGCCAATAGAATGCTTTGATCAGGGCTTGATGTATTACCCCGTCATTCCTGTAATTCAAAAGGTCTCCACCACTTGTTTTTGGCGAAGAACATGAGCCCTTTGGGAATCCCACTGAAGGGGCTTCTTTATTCTCAGACACATGTTGAGGCATGTCAATGTTCCAATCTGATTGAAACCTGCATGCTAACACTCGATGAAAGCTAATTGTGTGAATGCAAATATAAGACCATTGGTGGGAGGGACCATTTAATCAATGCAGCCTCATTATGCGAGCAGCAACTTGTTCGTCCTGGCCGGGGCTTAAAATGAGATGAATCCTGCAGCTGAAGCTCCCAGCGCTGTTGATAAATTCATCCAGAATGTGATTGCAGTCCACATGTAAGAAACAGAAATTATCTACTCGCCAAGATATAATGACTCGTTGAACTACGGGCTGTGTTCAGAGTCTAATGGAGCCTCAGAACAATGTTTACATTTTAGCTCTCCACAAACTTTAACAAGGCAAACTGCAGTGTATGGAATAGCCGCTAGAAGTCGGTCATCATTATTAACATATGACTCGCTCCCTGGCAATTTGCTACAAAGATAAGCTGGCTGATTTATACCAGAAACAGTTACAGAACGGCCAATTATGCAGCATGTCTGTAAGAATCACTGCCATGTGAAATGAGCAACAGTTCAGATAGTAAGCCAGACCTGATTTATACATTATGTGAGCGCTAACAAGCTGTCAGTATACCTAACATGGACAATATATTCAGAACAAACTACACAGGAAAATGTTCCTTTGTATGCCTGTGTGTGTGTGTGTGTGTGTCCTGTATTTGAGGCTGTTAATTGCCCTTGTTTGGCTCTAATTATATTTGTGTAAAAGTGCAGGAATAGGATTTTACTTTGCTCAGAGAAAATCATAAGTGATGAAAACAAATAGCTCCAGTCAAAATTAATTAAAATAGAAGGCAGATCCATTTCATGTTATGACCACGACCCATCCTTTTTGTGCTAATGACAAAATCACGGGATTGACACAACTTAATGGCTGCACAGACTTGACCTCTGCTGCATTAGTCCTCCAAAACAAATGAGGTCTCCTTCATATACTTCTTAATGGAAATGCGGATGGATCTTAAAGCAGCTTTGAATTAAGAGTCTGGGACACAGGCTTTTTGCTTTTTTGTTGATCGATACAATTCCAAAGCTAGTTCCTCTTTAATGACCGGCTGATCAAGGTCAGCAAAAAATAAACCTTTGCACTGCAGTTTTATTGGAGCTAAAATGACAAAAGTAAAACAAAAAAACGCTGCGAGCACTTTTCTCAATGTTCCATTAATTTAATAGAGTCTATTGCTCTACTTTTCAGGTCGTTTGTTCAGATTGAATCATTCATTTATTTTGCCATGATGCTGTTTTTCACCGACTGTAAGTATGAACATGCCTGACTCATGACTCATTCTTCTGCCTTTGTAGAAACTCCTGTCATGTATGAGCTTTAAGAAATACTCTGAAATTTACAACTAGTCGGTTCGTCCTTGTGTTTTGTTCTCGATGCTTCGAGCTGAGGAAGAAGAAGAGACATCAACGACGCACGTGACAACTGTTTCGACAAGTAAATATCAGCTCAGGAGTTTAAATCACATGTTTTTAAAGTTTCGTGGCCCACAGATGCTTTGTTACCTTTTGTTGTTGTTTGTTCTTATTCATAAGCTCATTGGTATAATTTGGAAAACACCGATTCTTTCAACGTTTCTAAAAAATAAAAAAATTAAAAAAAGAGTGCAAGGCGATGCCCTTTCTGTTGTCAGTTGCTCAGCAACAGTGTTTTCAGGGGTTGAACCACTTGAACGCTCATGTGTACTCCACCTCCCATGTCAAAAAAAGACCAGTCCAGCTTCACCTGAAGACTGTTCCATGTTCGAATTCCAGATCACTTACTGAAGATGAACTGGAACAATCTGATGGAGTAATGTGTTTCTCTTTGATGTATATATATGTGTGGGGGGGGGGGGGGAGCTATTTGGAGCTGTGTGTGGGCTCTGGCTTCTTTCTTCATTTTTTTCTGATCTGTTGTTTTTTTTCTCTTTTTACAGAGATTAGTCTAAGTTGACACAGATATCACAGGGAGAAACGCTGGGGTCCAAATAACATCATCAACACATTTCACTCGACAGCTTTTCCATGTCTGTGTGTTCAAAAAGAAAAAACTGTGGCCACGCTTTTACATTTGATCTCATTTTGTGTGAGACGTGTTTCTTTTTAAAGAACAGTGTAGCTTTTCAGGTCAATTACTTTATCTACAATAACATCAGCAAACACGACACTTGCAGTGTCACAGTGCAGTCAACTATTGCACTGGGCGTGTGTCATGCATACCTCTGAGTAAAAAAGTAAAGCCGTACCCCATACTGAGTTTTGCTTAGGTAAGCTCTGCTCCACTTAAGAAAACAAACAACCAGAAACAAGAAAGCTACACTTGTATGGCAGGGAAACATTGATGTCTTGCAGAGCGATGGCAGCTTCGCCATGTAGACGTATTGCATCGGCAAGCTTTTTGAGCAGCGGCATTTCATGGAAGTAAATGGCTTTCAATCTCTCCTTAACTCTCAACAAAACGGCTCTTTCAAATGTGCCACGCTGCAAGAAATGAATCATTGTACTTACATCTTTAGGCTATCAAAAGACAACATTCACCTTGAAATAATTTTACGTTGCATTGTATATCTGAGACTTTGAGTGCACATGCACTCAGAGAAAATTACACAACGGCATAATAAAACTCCTCCAGTCTCACAGGACCTCTAAGAGAAGCTTTGGGTTCATGGCTTTTTCTTCTGCGGCCGTGAATCCACATCAGTCACATTAAGGACATGGCAGAAAAACAAGGTCACAGCAAAGTCCAGAGGAAAACAGCAGTGGAATGACAATAATTGCTATGATGCACTCGATCATGCAGCTGTAACTTTGTTCACTGATGGTTATTGGAAATAGTATTGCATACAAATCTATAATCTCATTAATTAACAAACACCATCTTCATATGTTTTTGCTGTTGATGCTGTTATACAGGCTGATTTACGCTGAGCGAGCAGATAAGCAGTCAGGCATCCCAAGCACACTTTGACAGCACACGCCTACTGATGGATGCATAATGGCTGTTGCAAGGACTGACTATATGACCTTTCAGTTACAAGATGGTCTCTCTAACCATAGGTCTCTCCAATACCACCACATCCATGAACCATGGTCGAGGAATTTCTATCTCAGTGAACATGCGATCAAAAGTGTGCCTGATCGAAAGGTTAGCCAAGCAGCAACACCGCAAGATCTCCCCCCAGAACTCGCGGTGCTGTCGGTAATGTGTTTCAGCAGACCTGACAACATACTTACGTGGTAGTTATCTCCCAGAACATCACGACAAGAGGAGATAAGAGACTAGAACTCTGTCCTCATTTTCCAGTTCATTTTTCATTCCCCCCACCTCTCCTCCCTCTCCAGTCTTCACTCTCCTTTTTCACAAGCGCACGGCGAAGGATTGTTGAATTTCCCTTCCTCTACCTATCATCTTCTATGAGTTGGCAGAATTTTTCACACAGCTTTTGGCCCAAGATCAGTGAAACACCTTGGGCACCGAACAAAATATAGAACCGGGACGCGGAGACAGACACAACCTCCCGCAGCAATCTCCTCCCAAGCAATTTTGATAGCAGGGGTGGTGGTGTGGGTTATTCCCTCTGTAATACAGTCTGAGGCTCTAAGCTTGTTCCCTGCACAGTAGAGAGCACTTGCTTCCTTCTGCATGACTCTCTCTTGACAGTCAGACAAACAGACACACAGTGTCTCATTTGGATGATTACGCTGCTATTGACTGTGACCTTATCAATCATTTATAATTTTGTGTGAGAGAATTCACACTCTGTTTTACTGCGGCAAGAACAAGTCAGGCCCGGCTTCTTATTTTTTAGTGTTAACAAGAATGGGACAGAACTTTCCGTGGCTGCTGCTACTGGTGATCATTTTGCTTTACAGTTGCCTTGACAAGAAACTATATAGAAGAATAAAAAAACAGATCAATGTGGAACTGGGGATGGTTCCAAGAAACAGGTTTAGTGAATTATCTGGATAACTTTGCTGAGTAAAACCTGGAGCACTTTCAAATCAGGGACATGACGCGACGTTACTAAAAAACGTACTCTTTAAACCAGACTGGGCCTCTGCAGGGCGGACGTTTAACCCAACATTTGTGCTTGTTTTTGTTTTGCTTTATGGTCCATTGATCGGGCTGATAACAGCCGCTCACTGAAATATGAACTGCCAGTGAGAGAGCAGCTTAGCTTTCTCATTATTAAAACTCTTCCGCATCCATCTCTGCCACTTTTGATGCCTGTGGTTAGGGATTATATCAACAGTTTATGTGCTTGGATGTTTCTGTCGAACACACAGATCTGGTTGATGTGTTATTCAAGCTCCATCATCAGCTGATCCAGAGTCTTCATGACAAGCAGAATCTGTTCAGCAGATTTAAGAATTAATCCATGTCACATTATGGGAGAAAGGACAGGTTAGAATTTATGTTGGAACATCTTCCATTGTTAAATTACCAATTACCTGCAATGCTTCGACAGAAAAAGTGTTTCTGTGTAGCCGGCTCACACTCTAAGAGGGAATGAGTTACATGGAGGAATGTTATTGTTTCAAAAAGAGGATTTAATTTGTGCCGCTGAATGCAACCGAAAGTCTTTGAAGTGCAGCGATCTTAGGGAAATTAAGACTATCCATTTTTTTTGCATGAATAAAATGGAAAGCAGGGGACGCTGGCATAAAGACAACCAAGATTAAATAAATTAGAAGACTGCTTTTGTTTATGGTCAATAACAACCATCTCATCGTGTGAACCTCTATCGACACAGCTGAAAAAGGGAAAGAGTTGGTAAGTAGTGTCAGTCTTTTTTTGCATTAAAGACTATATTTTTGTTATTGAAGAGGAACCTCTATCAGGGATGTGCAGGCAATTACACCAAATGCTCCCATGCATGAAATCCCAGCTGGTTGTTATTGATAAATTTCCAAACACCTCCAAAGACTTTTCAAATTACCTCTCTCCCTTATTAAAACTTTACTCATGCATTTCATTTTTCCCCCCATCCCTTTTTTTTTTCTCCGAGGGTATGTGCAAGCGTGTTTTTGTGATAGTGCAGGAGCGAGCAGCAAAATATGCTTGAGAGGGAGAGAGAGAGACAGAGGAGGAGAGATAAAGAGAGCGAGGTAAGGAGGAGAAGAGAAAGAGAGAGAGGCTATATGTAGGATTGGAGCGCTGGACATATGAACAGAAGGCATCCATTTATCTCCTGCTGGAGTACCAATGGGCAGGGCTTCATTATTAGTAGGCAAGCCAAAAGCCAAACATATTTTGTGTGTCTTCAGTATTCAAGCAGCACACCTCTGCGTTAACACAAGTCATTTCTCTTTACATGGGTGAATGAGATTCCCTTTAAAACCTTACTGAAGGTCAAATGAATTGCTTTACTCCAAGGGCAGAAGAAATTTCAAGTTCTCCTCCCTAAATATTCCCCTGCTTCCGTGTCATCCTTCAAAGCTAGATCTGCCTATTCGAAAAGACATCTTAATTGCACCAAGCGGAGATGAATGGATCACGCAAATGCAAATGAATAAGTGAGAACGGCGGTTAAGTTATTTATTTCCTCTGGAGCATAACAGCCGTCAACATGTGAGGTGGGTTAAAACCTTTCAAAACAAGCCACTTAGCGAGGCACGTCTTTTTTCTTTTGTTCTCCAAAAATATTAAAAACACAATTCAATTAGCAAACAATTGTCCCCACCCACACACTGACACACATACCCCTGTAATCACACGGCACATTTACTATAAAAGAAGTGACAAGATGCTTTTACTGGCCCTTTCCACTCATACATCAATAAACCATTCATCTATACTGCCCTGGGACAAATTTGTCTTTCCTAACCAAACACTGAAAACCCCTGATTTGATGAGATTTGTGCTGCGGCGCTTACACAAACAACTGGCCATTCATAAAGGATTCCCAGTTTGGTTTGACAAACTCCACAAAGCAGAGAGAGAGAGAGACCACCACATCCGTTGTCTCTATTCAACCTATCCTGCCCTCAAACCTAAGCCCAGCAGATAAGACCAATCTGTCCGTGAGCACATTTAAATGTAAATTCAGCTCCATGTGGAGGTCTTCATGAATAAAGACAGAGTTCTAACTGTGACAAGCCTTTATTACACTGTAATTAATCATCTCATTGGACCAGAGATTAATAGCATGGGAAAATTAAATGCATCTTTGCCCACTCCAAAGAGATTGATTTTGTGAGGCACAGAAAAATAATGAAAGGTGCAATATGATCAAAATAAATGGCGCGGCGTGTTGTTAGGCCCTCAAATATTTACAGGGCGTAAATATTTATCAGCAGAGTGTTAAGAGACACAGAATACCAGCCATCAGGGCTACTTTAGAGAGGTGCACATTTCATCCTGATGGATGTGAATTTTTTTCCCCCTGAAAGCCCGATAATGACACATGCTTTGATGTCAGGGCGATCCATAGATGCCTGGAAATGCTACATAAAACAGTGGACCCTTTTTAACACTTCCTGCATGTGTCAGAGGGATGTACTCACAAGGCCCTGCTGGTAATGAATTACACATCCCTCTCATGCACACTCCATCCAGTCCCCTTGAGACGCAGACATAAACCCACAGCTATAAAGTAAAAGCATGGTAAGACCTCTCACCCCTGTAGCGTACAGGCCACCGGGTGCCACAGCAGCTCAAACAGCAGCAGATGTAAGTGGTACTCGTGCCACGAAGTGACGCAAGGAGGCAGGCTTCCACCTCTGACTGGTCTGTGGGCAGCAGACGTGGATGCAAGACTGCATTAGTATGCATCGGCTGTCTTGAGTCACGTTGTGGCATGGTGTCTGTCCTGACAAAGAACAGGTGGGAAGAGTGAGTGCGCTAACACATAGGCAGGTTTCTTTTGATATAACACTCGGCGTGTTATTCAAACAATATGTCACCAGCTCTTTATTTTCCTGTTGTTGTGGAGGGCAGCAGTAGGAAGTGGTGGTGATTGTTGAGTGAGATGTTAACAGGAGCATATGCGTCGGCTGTGTGGAACAACAGGCTCTAACAAAATGAACATGATGGATTGTCTTCTTTATAATCCGTAATTTACTGGCTGAGTTCACTAAGAACGTATTCTTATTCACGGTGACAACACAGAGGATCAGTAGCACGGGGAACAGGAGTAATGTGAGGCCTCATAGCTGGAAGAGATGATAGATTTTTCTTCGCAGAAGCTAAAACACCTGTGGCTCTAATCGCAGAAGTGGATTTTTTAGGATTTGATAGTGACAGTGACAAGGACAGTGTTTATTATTAACATCATATTATCACTATTTTACTGTAGATCGTGTTGCAGCCACAGACAGCCAGTAGCTATACTGCTAACACTGCTGTTGGTGTCTCCCTGTATTTTTAACTGCCTCTGCTGCTGGCTGCTTTGAGAAGATATTTTTATATTGGAGAGCTGTTCTGATTCATGTTTGACCTCCCTGCCACATCGGCCTTTTTCAATGCAGCTCTGGCAGAATAATAAATACTTGTGCTCGTGTAAAATGGAGGAATTTCACGACAGTGAGGATTAGAAAGTAAATCTGTAGAATGTCCACAGTTGTAATGTAAAAAAGCATGAAAACAGGACACTGCTGGATCAACAGCCTCCACATCAGTTGAAGTTGGAATTCAGTTTTTTTTTTGTTCCTCCTCCATGAACACACTTCAACTGATTTGCATGGCTCACATTGTTTGAATCCTATTTTTATACTTAACTGTTGCGCTCATGGTGAGGCATATTTACAGGTTCAGTAATTCACTGAATAAACTGTATCGTCCATAAATATATCAGGGAAATGGGATTAAATATTTCACAATATTATTTTTCTTCTTGAAGGTCATTTCTGACATTTTGCTGGTCAACAACATAATGTCGTCAAATAATGACAGCAACAATATGCTTCACCTTGCTTCCATCATCCCCAAAATGTATGCAATGTATAAAATCTATATTAAATGCCATGACTCATAAGCGACTGGCTGTCTCTAACAAAAGCAGACACCAGATTGCATGTCTCATCAATGGTGCACTCCATTTAACATGAGCTGACAGACAGATTGCAATTTGTTTTACACACACCCTTTATGACAGCGTCCTTTACCATCCAGCAAACATAATATCACGTAGGTACTTAGTGCAGAGTTTTTCCTGAATACATTTCCCTTGACCTTGACACAAGGTGTCATATATTACACTGTTACCCCAACAAAAATTAAACCTCTGTGTGTGTCCTTGTATCAATGATTAAAGTTACAGCTGGTGATGTTGCGCCATTTAATTTGCTTGGTTGAAAATAATTACATAGCAACGCTTGTGATTCCATCGCCTGTTAAATTCAAAGTACAAGTGCGAGCAATGGATGGTATAATGCAGGCTGTTCTGTACTTTGTGGTACATGATTACTCCACAAGCTGCTTTTACGATAAGGTCTCTGTAGCCCCCTGGCACCATCCACCCCAGGACCCCCCCTGTTCTTCTGTTGATTCATGTGAAGGGGGTGACATCTTAAGGCACATACCTGCTGGGTGCTGCTCCCTGGATCCAATATTTTCCTTCTATATATTCTATCCTATGTTGTCAAGTTACATCAAGCTGTATGACTTCAGACCACCAGACCTGCTGTGTATAGACTCTGGTGTACAACTTATCCTTATCCCATTGCTAAAGCACTGTGTTGCATTGTCAGATCACATTACAGTGGGAACATGCAATCATACATTAGTTACACAAGGGGCCTTAGCTGCTCTCTGTTCCTAAGGAGCCTCCTCTGCTCTATAAGCAAGTGTGACCTGCCATCAGGAAAGATCAAGGGCAAGCGTAGTGATCTGTGAACCGGTTTTTGTTTTCAGTCGTTCCCTCGGCTCCCGACATCTCTCCTCACCTGAACATCTGACATCAAGGCTTTCCAGGAAAAGAGTTATTATTGCCTTTGCCAAGGAGGTTATATGTTAAGCTCTGTATGTGTTTGTTCGCCAGCAGGATTACACAAAAGCTACTGAACGGTTAAAAAAAAAAGAATCCATAACATTTTTGTGTGAATTCAGGATTTTTTTTGTAATTATTTGTGAATTGGTTACAGAGAGTGACATATAAGATAGATAAGACACAGATATATGTACATAATAAAGACATACATACATAACATAATGCAGTTAATTGATGTACATGATAATGTAGTGATGAAACAAGGGTTTCTGGAGTAAAGATGAAATGGTGTGTGTGTGTGTGTGTGTGTGTGTCTGTGAGCAATGTCTGCATGAGTCCATGGTACATGTCCTACGGGGCGGATTGCCTGTTGAGTCTTGGTGGAGATGTGCTCCCCATTGGGTGTGTAGTTATGTGTGTTCAGGAAAAACCTCTCGTACACCACTTCAGATTTGAGCTAATAATTGGCTGTATGTCTCTTGTGTAGTCCATTGCTTTATCTTCTCTATAGTACTGGTTGTATTTTGTAACTCTAGATCAACAAATATATTTCATGCGAAAAGGTGTTTTCAAACTCTAAAGTTTCCGTCAATTGTATAGGGAGCACTTTAACATCTTTGAAGTCATTGTTTTAGTTTTACAGCCAACAATGTAATTGTTTGGTTGACTCTCATGGCTCTCATAACGTCAGTGAAGCATTTAGCTGCTAAAGAGCCAATTATTTCCCACAGGAGTTAGAGAAGATAAACGCTAATGCTTCACTTTGTGTGTTTTCTTGCGTGATCATTTGTCAGTGTTGTGTTTAAAGCTTGATCCATTGCCCTTAAAGAACAAGTTAAGGAAAATCAATTGCTCAACTTCAGAGATATGATCATGTAGTCCATTCATACTGTCTCATCCAAAGAGACCAGAAAACAAGAAGCCAGTGCAAATATTATTTTTGTTTTTATGATAATCAATAAACCTTCCTCCAAATATTTGTATTGGTAGAGATACATCAACCTGCAGATATGATTATCTTTGTGTGGTTTTTATATCCAACCACGTTTTCTAAAAATACCTCTTGAACTGGGAAAAACAGAATAAAAATGTTGCTCAAAAAAATCCACCACTTACAGTAAAATGAGACAAGAAACCTTTCAGATGACTTTGGCTGGGATGAGACGCTCCTTGACTGTAAATGGAACATGCCTCACTTTTGAACTTTGATATAGCACTACAGAGATGACAGCCAATACCTTGTTCTGCTGATTGTAGATTTAGCAATACCCCTGGGACTCTGGCCTCCTCTGAATCTACTTCCATCTGAGAAATCCCAGGGGAAACCCTGTGGGATGATAAAAGAAACGCTACCCTAAAGTAGACAGATGTCCCAATCACCTTGAGATTGGGGAATGGTTAGATAGCTCTCCTCTGCCTTAAAGAACATATTGTACACGGATCAAAAACGACCCAGAGTGACTTGAATTCTTAACATTTGCTTTGATGGCAAGCGAGAAAGTGTGCAGGGGCAAAGCTTAAACAACCTGTTTTTTACTACATTTGCATGCAGGAATAAGTATGAAAGTGATTTTTTTATACATATCTTGTATGTCAAAGACATTTACAAAAGGTTTGGTTGAAAAGAATCCAAGCTTCGATGTGCCAAACGCTAGGCTAAGCTGGTAATGTTACTGATTCAGAGGCTTTTGAAGTAAATGCAACCAGATCTGGTCGTAAACCTTAAGAGACCCAAGTAATACGCCCTCGCTTTGTGAAGAATGTAAAAATCCCTTCTTTTACACTGAGTGAAGCTGTGGCTGTGGTCAGGCTGAAATATCTCACCTTTCACTTTGGTTCTGGTTTTCTTGAGATAAAAACTCCAAAGTTAATCTGCCCACCACTGATCACTGACTCTGAGTCACTTTTATCCTCACTCAAGCGACCAGGAATCCAAACCAAAAGCCCATTCTTACAACCTTACACATGACAGAACGTACACCACAAAGCTAAAAGCTTAATCTACAGCTCACCTGGTACCTCTGAGTTTAACAGCAAACCTGACACCTAGAACACTTCTAGAAAGTCTGCATTAGAAAGGAAGCATGACTTAAGTCTTCATACCTGCTCTGCACTAAAAGCTCTGCTGTTACACATTTGCCTCTCTGCAGGTGACTGCCTCCATTTGAGCAATTGTTTGCTTGCTTGTTTGTAACTTGAGAGTATCTCAAACCTAATGGCCAGTTTGGCATCAAATCTGCTGTCCACATTCAGGCTCCCAACAGGGAGAAACCTATTGATTTTTCTGACCCGACTTTCCTCAAAAGCCACCTTGAGCTCAGACTTTGTCTGCTGTGGTGGCATGATGCCTGGGCGGTTAGTACAGTGACACCCAGGAGTCAGCGCCTGCGCTGCCTTTCTGGGATCCCGCTCAACATCTTTTTGAGTGGTGAGCCTATTGGCACCATAGTAAAACTGGAATGACAGTGCAAAGGAGACACAGGCAAAAATAGCATCAGGCTCCGTATATCTGCCAATTCATAAAGAAACATTATAAAAGACGTCTTTGCACAAACATTTTCAAAGTTACTTCTCTTGAGTGACAGACAACATGAGTCAAAAAGGAGGGGGAGGAGGACAACTGGGCCTTGGCGATTTAAAAGGTGAGAAAAAAACATATTTACCATCTGCAGCTCCAGCTGTAGGAACTCTGTTATCTAATACAGTTTTTAACTTTTTTTATAATGAATAAATGATTCTGTTGTGTGATTTTATAGTAGTAAATATATATATTCTTTATATTTTGTTCATGCATGTGTCCTACTGAAACATTAAAAACAACCGTGAAATGTGTCAGTTTTATGTAAGACAGGATCCCAACTTATCACATTCTCATCTATTTTTTCTGCTGGGAACTGTTTGTGAAAAATAAGAAGCAAGATGCAGAAACTCTAGGTGCAGCAAGGTGTGACCCGAGGAATTGTGGCCACATTAACCTGTTAGCCACGATAAGTCTAAAGCACAATAAGAGAACAAACAATACAAAATGCAAGTATAAAATGACATCAATTAGCATAAGATAAAATGATATAGAAAACTTAAGGACAGCCCAGTAGAACATGAGTCTTCAGCCTGGTCTGAAATATTTCATCAGAAGAGCAGCACTTAACTGTAGCAGTAGACTGTTCCAAAGCTTTGGGGCAGCTACAGTGAAGGTACGATCACCAACAGCCAGGGGTAAAGAGGTTCAGAGACTGGGATGTGGAAAGGAGGCAGGAAGGCTCAGATATGTATTTAGGGGCGAGGTAATTTAATGCTTTAAAAACAAATAAAAGAACTTTCAACTCAATCCTATATTTAACCGGAAGCCAATGCAGCGTTGCCAGTGCAGGTGAGAGGCTGTCTTTCTTCCCGGCACCAGTTATCAGTCTACCTGCAGCATTCTGCAGAATGTTTCCTAACCTGTGTGTTCCCGACCTGACTCACAACAAAATGTTAAAATTCCTTCAAGACTGACTGGAATGATATAGAATTTCTCTTTAGGTTAAGTATTCAAGATATTTTCACTTTGACCACTTGCTTTGAATTAGATGAGCTTAGAAGTGCTTTCACATTAAGGATGGGTTGAATTGTGAAGGATGAATTCTCAGAAGAACTAATTAAGTGCATTTACATACTTGTAATAAAAGCTATCATCAAATATCGAACACACAACCTCTGTGCCGATAAAAAAGTTAGCAGTTTCTAAGTCCACAGAAAAGTCATCTTGCATTCTGCTGGGTTACTATCTATTCTAATGGTGCAAACCTTTCATGGCAGAAAGAAATCAACAGAAACAAACTATGTATAATCCACCTGCTGATGGCACTGAGCAGACAGGGGAAATGGTGGATGACGCAGGAGTAGTTTGAGAAGTTTTCTACATTTCTATTGTTTTTTTCCCTCACAGTGAAAACCTGTCACGAGTGGAATTCATTTTTACTGACATGAATTCAAGCCTCCACAGATGGAGCTCTATACAAAGAAAAAAATACATAAAACTTCTCTACTGTCAAGCCTATAGGGGGAGTTTGATATGGTTTTGCAGAGTATCACTTTACGTACTTACCTTTATATAACTACACTGGCATTTAGTACATCGTTGACTGCAAAGTTAACTGTGAGTGAGGAGATTGTCAGACTTGGTAAAGATCTGCCTTCCACTCAGCACCTTCTTGTTAGGATGTAATAAAATGTAAAAAAACAACTTGACTCTCGGTGAATTATTTTCAGATTTCTTTCTGTCAGTGCCGTATGCTGCGAACAATTGTCAGTTCAGCACAGTTCTGCATTGACCCTCACTCACTTCATCTGTCCTGTCCATCATGTGCTTTACTGAAAGATTTATTAAAAGAATAATAGATTGTTCATCAAACACTGGCTGTCAGTGTGCAGGTTTAATCATAAGGGTAGAAAGCCACACTCAATCACAGGCCATTCCTTAACCTCTTGCCTCTGAATTGAGTCAAGCTCTTGTTTTTGCTGACACATCGAAGGTTGAGACGTGTTGAGACAAATTCTTGTTGAGGAGAATTGTATTTGATAAACTATGCACGTTTGGCACAAGGGTGTAGGTTTCATCTTTGGAACCTGATGTGAACAAATTAACCAGGATGTTGCTTTTGTCAATTTTTTTTTGTCCTAAATTGTTAATAACACTGAAATTACAGCAGCTCATATAAAAATGTTCAAATGTATTTCAAGATAGTTTCAGAGGAAATGAAAGAGAGCCTTGATCATGTACAAAGATTTTTAAAATGCCTGCTGTGCTGAAAGAAATTCTTTGTGTAATCTAATCAAGTCAGCCCTCTTTCAATTACTGAAATACAATATGATGAACTCTTTGTTGTACCTGCACAATAAGAACAAATGGAAATGTGTGAGTGATATATCCAGTGTATTTGTTACAAGTGTACTTATTATTGATGGTTGCTAGCACCAAAGCCATGTGCATTAACTATATGAGCAAATACACATCATCCAGGTATACCACTATGCAAGTTATTACCTCTGTTATATTTCTATGGTTCTGCAGCCACCACCTGACCTTTTTATCTAGAAGAACCAGACACGAGGTGTAAGTGTAACAAAGAACTGAGTGAATTGGGGACATTCAAGAGGTCTGATTAGACACATTTGGGATTATATGAGAATCTTTCTGGGAGCTAAATTAATGAAAAGACACTGAAGCTGAAGTGTCAAAATAGTCAGATGGTTAACAGTCAAACACACAAAGATATTCAGATTGAAATCTGATTATTCCAAAAATCTCTGTCTGTCTGTATGTGGCCAATATATCTTGGGAACGGATCATCTCATCAGCTTCACACTTCACATGTGTGTTGTTAAGGGTCCAAGGAAGTGTGGTGTCAAATCTGGTGTGACTTTGATAGCGATACGTTTAATATCATCAAAGCAAATGAGGCTCTTGATCATGAAGCAACTGATTGTACAGCTCAGGGTTCTTGTACTGAGACAGCCTTCACTGTACTTTGAATAAATTGATGAACAGCTCTTTGTGCAGTGGCTTCAGGCTTCTGTGGTCTGAGTCAGGCTGCCAGTCTTTACTTGCCATTTACTGAAGGTCATTTTTACAGTAGAAAACCAGCAGTGCCACAGACCAAGCAAACAGCTTATTCCAAAAAAGCAGGTTTAGAACGGGGCTCTCCACTAGAAATACAAAACAGAGAAAAGCATCAAATCGGTCTCACTTTTTGTGATGTTGGGATCCGCTTGTTACGCAGAGAAAATAGGCGGGACCTTGATTCAAAAGATGGATGTTTAAAAAGCAAGTGGAAAAAGCGGAGCAAAGTATCTAGTACTGACATGCCTTAAATTATGTGTTACATATTTAAAATTGTAAAATATGTGTATTGTCTTTTATCGTTTTTTATGTATATGGCACTGAAACATCACCATGTGTCTATATTTGTGCTCTTCACCTGTTTATCTCACAACCTAATTTGGAAGATGTATATTGTATGGCATAGAATGTTTTTGTTTAATTTATTGGAATACTATTTTTATTTTTGAATGTCCACATCTTCCTATCTTTCGTTAATTAGTTTAACATTTTAAGTTAAATTTCAGTTTGTGTTGGGAAGTGAATGCATGTGCCCCTTGCCAAGTGTCGCTTCTCATCCCAGCACAAGATAACAGTTTTGACCAGTCAAAATGTTCTCAGACTAGAGAATCAAGAGATCAGAGCATCCACAACGCACAAAAGAAAATGAAATTATTCCCTCACACTGCTTTCAAGTTTGTACTTTGTCGAGAACAACTTGTCTACGTCAAAACTCATCAAACCTACGCAACAGCAGCAGCAGCTCTGACTGTGAGCCGCACCTTTTCCTGTGACTACATTAACTGTCTTGAGTCAGCGAGCCCACACAACTACCTCTGAGAAATGTGTCAGTTCTCAGTATTACACCCAACACACACTGGTTATTCTCTAATAACACCACTTTGACAAACACAGGAAGCTTTAGTTTCATTACATGCTGTATGCTGTCTAAATAGTGCACGTTCATTTGTGTGTGCATTGCATTGCATTACACAGGGCTTGAAGTCTGAGGGAGAAGAGGAGTGGTGAATCATTTTCTGGAAATAGATTTCCAACTTTATTCGCGACACCTCTGCTGCTCTGTCTAACAGAGGCCATAAAGTTGATCTCAAGGTGGAGCTTCTGTTTATAGTTTAGGATTAATTTTTATCTTATAGAATGAATCATGAAATGGCTCCTTCAATGGTCCTCTGTGAAAAAAGAAAGTAAAATAAGACACTGTATAAAAAACCTTCTCAGTGGCCATTCCCTTAGTGGCTCCTTTCTACTCGAGCACAGACACAGACCTGTTAACATGTCCTAGATATTTAATTCTCTTCTACATGTTTCACGCTCTTTATTTAGTTTGGACATAAGCTGGTAGAAAATATGTTTACATTTCAAAAAAAATGTGGTTGAGGTTTAATTTACGGATTTCCCCCTCTTCCTCTGCACGATCTGCACACAGGTGGGAGGGTTGTGGGTGAAAATGACAAGTCTCTTCCAGCTCAGCATCACTGTGTTCTCCAGAGACTCATCCATGCTGAGCCGTGCCCATATATGATTAAATACTGGTGTGGTTTAGCAAGGCATTGGATCAAATTCATCTTCAATATGAAATCCTGTACACGTATTCAGTTTTTCATAGAAATATGTCACATTAGAACATCTAAAGATGGCCTTAAACCCTGTAGGCCAAAAGAAATCCAAACATTTCAGAGTGTAATAAAATGGTTTAATAAAAAAGAAGAAAATATATATATATTCTTTGTAATTTCCCTCCAGATATATTCTGATCTGTGTTTTCAGCAGGACCACAGTTCTCCATGTCTTCTATAATAGAGATCTAGCACTGCTGTGATGAAGGTTTAGTTGGGCACTAAACAACTTATTGTACTGTCCTGTACCAAGTACAAATAATGATTAATAACATAATTAATATCACTATCAGTTTATTAATCATTATGACTATGGTAAATGGTAAATGGAGGGTATATCGCTCTGCTAGTCATATCAACCACTTTAAAATTCTAGTTGTATTCACAGGCAAACATTCATACAGTGCTACAATACAGTGTTTTTTCTATCACACACCATTCACACAGGTTCAGTATCTTGCCCAAGGACACTTCAGAATGCAGTGTGGAGGAGTTAAGGCTCAAACCACTGACTTTCTGGTTAGTTGAGGACCCGCACTCCCCCCTGAGCAACAGCCGCCCATGAGATGCCAAAAAAGTGAACAAATGCAAATCACAACTTCCCAGAGGTGAAATTTTCAAATGCCTTGTTTTTTTAAACAAGAGATCGAAATCCAAAAACATTTGATTTATACTGATATGAAGAAGAAAAGCAGAAGATTGTTTTGTTTGAGATGCAACGACTAAAACATCTTCCTATTTGTGCTTGAAATATTAAATAACATTTTCAGGAAAGTCAAGCATGTCAAAACTGTTCAGCTCTGGGTAAAATAATAACTGGGTTAAGGTTTGGGAAAGATCATGGTCACAAAAACTGAAGCCTCAGACGTTTTGTTTTTCTGGATGTAAACACATTGCTTTTGGGCATTTGCTAAAACTACTGATGCACTTGCTTTTCCTGAAAGGATAGTCAATGCAAATGAAACATCACCTTGAAAAAAACATTTTTATAACTGTATGACAGATTTCTTATGTCTCTCTTTTCATGTTGTTCTCTCACATTATACATGTTTATACAGTGCAAACACTGTGCGAGCAGTTTCTGCCAAGATCAAAGCTCGGCAACGTGAAGTAAGCCCAAGATAGTTCATGGAGACGTGGCAGACGCCTTGCTTCAGCAGCCAGGCACAAAGCCCAGAGCTGTCTGATAGCTGGTGGCACAAATTAGTGTCTAATGCGCTCAATTTCGCACCTTTAAGGGAATAAGGCAGATGCTGAAGATGTCCCATAACTGTGTAAGTTTTCTCTAGACTTGGTAATGTGGCGGTGAAAGGTGTGCAGGTTTGATCTGATTTATTTTGTTGTCAGTAGGAGTTGTACTGTAATGATTTGTGGTTCACCGAGGACACTCACAAAGTTCACTGACTACAACTTAATTACAGCCCACGCGGAAGTCGCTGCTCTCACTGAATGACCTCAGCTTCCTGAAGAACAGCAGTGTACTTTTGCCCTTTTGTCTGAGTTCAGGTGATGCACACCCCCAGCTGCCTGCAGGCTGCCACAGACTGCAGCTCCTCACACCTCCATGGTTGACAGGTGTCAACAGCTACTTGCTTGATCTTACTGTCATTAGGAAGCAGCTGGCTCTTGTCACACCCCTGACTAAGCTTGCCCAGACTCACACTCTCCTCCTCTTCAAAAAATAACCAGTCATTTTCTTCTTTATGTTTGTATCTAAGAACATAATCCTGAGTTGAATTTGAAG
Organism: Paralichthys olivaceus; assembly: GCF_024713975.1. Classification (NCBI taxonomy): domain Eukaryota; kingdom Metazoa; phylum Chordata; class Actinopteri; order Pleuronectiformes; family Paralichthyidae; genus Paralichthys; species Paralichthys olivaceus. The sequence goes on from NC_091101.1 coordinate 10,687,171, forward strand.
CCCAAGGTGCAGAGAGAGTGACGTTAACAGTAACAGTAAAACCAGCAGTCACAGGTTTGACTGGTAATCAGTAGCTGCTGGGAACAAGCTTTTTCATGCTCTAACCACAAGTGAATTCCACTCACATTTTAAATGGAAATATTCTCCCCTAAAGCAAGGGCTTCTACAGCTCTGAAATGTGATGTTCGAACAAGTCCCTAGGTATGATGGTCTCTTTGTCAGTCACCTCCACATACACAAGCAGCTTCAGTGCAAGATTGTCATTCCTGAAAGTAAGGGGGGGGGGGGGGAAACAGAAGCTTTTAAATGATGGGTTTATAGGCCACAACACATCCAAACCTTCCACTATCTGGGTCTGAGTGTATGAAATGATTCCCGAGCACAGGCAGCGTCACAGTCTGCATATTCAGACGCTTGACTGGTGCTGTAGGTAACAGCACAGTCTCCTGAGGCAGCCCTGTCCTACAGACACTGCTCTCAGCACAAACAAAGTGTGCCCTGTCCTTGTAGACTGTAATCCAGGAAACAATGTCTCTGTCCTCCTGCTTCACTGAGCCTCTCTCTGTGAGCAGGGGGCCTGGATGCTTACAAACCTCTCCATGCTTACAGTACAGCCTCTTCACATGGGTATAAGCAGGTTAGAACAGGTGCAGCAAACAGCACACTGAAGCACACTGGATTTGTCCACCTCGTCTGTACTCAAGTTTTTGTGCTGCTTGGATAAGCATCACATACTCTTGCGTGACATTATAGTTTATGTGACAGTGATTTCCTCTACATGAATTCACTCACTTGGCGTGCTGTTACCCAGTGATGCCCTGATAATGAAGGAATCAATGAAACAATGAAGCAAAGGAATCAGTTATAGACACTTCTACTACCTGTCAATAAACCCCTAAAAACTTAATGATATCTGGATCTGGGGAATCTGGTGGGTGGGATGGGGTTGTGGGGTTTTTTTTGGCTTTCCTTTTTTCCTTGTAACTTTTAATGATCATTTGTATATTTCATATTTTTGTATTTTCATATTCCTTTCAATAAAAAAATAAAAAGACGACTCCTTCACTGACCCCATGCACCATCATCTGCAGTCATGTGGCACCAATGTCACCTGAGAACATTTTTTCTACATTTATTCTACATTCATCTTTTATTTGGGTAGATAGAGAAGCGTTGTGCACTTCTGTTACCATGCAGGCAGGGAGGCGCTCTTTAATCGACAGTATGATGAGGAGGACGTGGAGGGATTTTCTTAGGACAGCATGATGGCTGTATGTCACAGCCAGATGCTCCAAACTGTTTCCTTGCCTTCTGCTCTGTGCATCCTAGGACAGCATCACTGCCAGACTGATCAAGAATTAACATGTTGAGTAGAAGGATCAAGGAATGAAACATTTCTTTTTCGATATGAGACTCTAAAATGTTGTCAGTTTTAACATAATCTTCAGTTACTGTTTAAGGACAAAAATATTTGTTATCCCTCTTTGTATAAAAACACAACAGTGGTAGCTGCCTCCCACAGGCAAGTGTCAGAAAATACTGACATTCTGATGGTTCCCAAATCTATTATATTTCTATATACCTTATATGCAAGGCGAAGTTTTAAAGTTAGAGAAAATAGTTTGTTTGGCTCCAGCCCCCCTGCGACCCTCTAAGGATAAGTGGAATAGAAAATGGAACGATAAAACTTGGGAAAATAATTTAGCTTCAGGTTGAACTCATATTTTTGACATTGTGAAGTACGGAAATCCAATATGGACTCTGTTGTTTGGTGTCCACCCCCTCTGACAGAAAAATATAGCTATTAAATGTGCTATTATGTTCACCAGCTGCTCATTAATGTTTTGTTTTTGCTAAAAAAGGATGAACCTAAACAGTAAAGTTGGGGGCATTAAAATCAAAACAATGTACTAAAAGATACTGAGATGTTCCACATAGCTGCAGTAAACTTACGAGTTGACCCGTCTCACATTAGACACTGTCCATTAACCCGTTGTTACCATAGAATTAATGAGTAGTGTGAATGTGAGTGAAGGGTAAGCGTGGCTTGTTCTGTGAAGCTCTTTGAATGATGGATAAGAATAGTACAGGGCTATAGAAATTTGTCTTTAACAATGAGGGCAGCTTCAACTATATAAATGCAATGTAGCGGATTGTGGAGTAATTTGAGATTGTAAAAAAAAAAAAAAAAATGCACTTCAAGTTGGCAACCACAGTTATAAAAATTCTGTTACTTCAGGAGGACCAGCGCAATACATGAGGTGACAAGCTAAAAGGGTGCATCACAGAAAATGGGTAGCTGCAGGTGAATTAATGATCAAATAGCAAAGTTGTGTCTCTCTGTGGCCCAATGAGGCGTTTTGGAAAAAGCATAAAAACTTAAGCTTAATTTACATAAAAGTCAATGTTTAACTTTCCTTCAAAACTAGCACTTTACATTTTTACATTTATTGATATTGAATTTTATTTACAGGGTGTTTAGATATTATCAGCTAGTGACGAACCACCCTTTAAGAAAACCTGTAAACCCTCCATGCACATAAAATGTGTAATATTGGAATACAAATCACCTCTGCTGCTCAGGACATAGTCATTGCCACACAGATTACCGCCTCACTAGATTCATTTCATGTTGTCACTGCTTACACATAGATCAATACCATAGCCAGGAGGAAGTCCTCCACTGTGCCCTTGATTCTACACTGTAAATGACTTACAGAATCTTGGAAATTGGCTGCAGATATAAAGCGGCTTTATAAAATAATGTAAACTTAAAGATCATAGGCCTTTGAAGTACTTGAATCCTCACTTGAAACTGCGCAAAGACAGGCCATGGGTTGCATCCCAATTAGTAGCATTTTTAAACCTCATATAGTATGTATGAGTATGTGGGTTTATATTATGTTCACTGTGCGTTCTGTGCTTGGCCTAAAAGGTTAGAGTTGACCTTGTCCCCTTTAACTTTTTTTTAACCAATGTGCCAATAAAAATGTTTTGTCTCTGAACAAACAAAATATTAGCTGTCTTGACAGGATGCCATCTACAACATTATTTGTTCCCATGTAAAGGAGGGTATGTTTTCATCTGTGTCTGTTTGTTACTTAGCAATACCACACAACTATGCCTTGCTGTAGAAGGCTTACCCCCGTAACTTGCTGTGTATGGGTCATGGAAGAACCGATTTAATTGCACATCCAAGAACTTTTATCTTTTTCTTGAACATTGCGAGATAGGGCCCTTCCTTTCTAAGAGAATAATTAATGGATCTTGATGAAAAAGAATCAAGCATGTTAAAAGGACTGATGTTTATGAGTCTGCAATTTGATGCAGATCCAACTAAAAACCTGCATCCAGTAAATTTAAACCTGGTTTCATAAGCGGACTGTCGGTCCTGGGCAGAGCTATGTACTCTACTGTTTATTCTATTGAATGCCAGAGAACCATGGAAAAAGCAGTCTAAATAAAATACACAAAACATCTTTAATTTGGTTCTTATTATGTTTGGTACTGTTTTGGGAGACATTTCTCAGATGTGGAAACTGATGTCTTGCAGTCAGTCTTAACTGGGACCAGCTTCTAGAAGCTGAGCCTAGTTTCAAGAAGCTCCAGTCTTGTTCCAGTTTGCTCCCTTTCTTCCTCTCCAGCCAGAGAATGTAACTACAGCAGCTGAGGGCATGTGGAGAGGCTAATTGTTGCGTCGCCTCAGCCAGAGTCATAACGAGGGGAAGAATCCACAGAGAGCCAGGGAAGGACATGGCCATCTGGAGTAGTGGGAGTGTTCCTGGTGGACTGGCAGGCGCATGTTCACTACATCTCATGAGTCCGTCATCCTCCCCAGCCCTATTTAACTTTGCGAACAGTATTGATGTGGACAGAAGTTGAATTATTACTGACTATGTTTTGCATGAATTTAAACTAACAAATGAGCGTTATGGTGCCTTCAGGCTGCTGTCAGAAGTAACAGAATTACAAGTTAGGTATGAATAAAAAATATAAATGAAAATGACAAGGGAATGTCTTTTCTGTTTTTCAATACATTTATAACCAAATGGATAAAATCACTGTGTTTGATGTGATGCCTTGGCTCAGGTAAAGTCCCAATATATACAGATTGATGGTAATTAAATTATTCTGATGGTTTAACTTTTATTTGTATAATAATGACATCCCAGTGTAAACTGTTGGGGCAGCGTTGTCAACAAAGAATAGTGTGCATTGCCATTAATATTTTTTTTTTGATTCAGAGAGAGTTCAATCATTTTTTCATGTGTTTTGATGCAGTGCTGAGTGGGATGCATTGCTCATACCAAAGATCTTTTTGCCGTTACTAACAAAAACATTTTTGGATTACATTTATATTTTGCCCCACAGCACACAGTTAATGCAGAGCTTCTTTTTTTTTCAGCATTGCAAAAAACTGACGGTAAAAGTTCCCATATGCCTGTGCTGTTTGTGTGATAGTATAATTAACTTTCTTTGGGGGGTGAGTGGAAATTATAAATGAACAGTTGATGTTGTAAGTATTTGAAATACTAAATGAAATTTAAAAAAAAAACAGTGGTAAGCTTCAAACAAGTGCCCAGCTAAATTTCACTCTTGAATTTTTAAGTCATATTTTTGGCTCATTCATCTCTTTTGTCTGCAGATGTTCCCTGAGGCAGATTATTGGCAAGTATTTAACAACTATGCCTCTTTACAGTTGAGCAGTCATCTTTGAGCTCTGTATGAATTTCACCAGCACAACTGGGACAATGTTCGGTTGTCACAGCTCCGTCCTGATATAACCTGGTGCAGTACAAAGTAGAGTCCAACCTGCAATGGGATCACACCCGCCGCAGCGCCCATCAACATGTTGACGTTCTGACCCATGAGTACTCTGTCCTACTCTGTAGTCATTATTAAATTATTTCCACCGGCGGCAGCAGGGCTGGTATCGTTTTCACCTTGTGAGTCTGTGTGCATGTGTGTCATCATGTCATCAAATTGTGGTCCTGGGGGACACCTACTGTAGCGGAAACAACCAGAGAGAGTAGTTTGGCAGGTGTTTATCTGTCTGCCTGTCTGCCTGTCTGTCTGTCTCTGGACAGATCTTGTCACTGCAGCAGTGTCATAACTGTGCAAGAGACAGGGACAAAACTTTTCAGGTGTGGAGCTAAAATCAAAATGAAGGCTGGGTTTTTATTATGACACTATTGCGGTGATAAAAATCTGTCCACACACTGACAGATGGACATATAAACACCTGTCAAGGTACTCAAAACTACCCTTGTGGAAGTTCCTGTTACTGTAGTTTTGTCCAGGACTATATGCCATGACACACAGACAAACACACACTGACTTAAAAGACAATACCAGCTATGCCAGCTATGCTGTTGTGGCTGGTAATGGTAACTTAAGCCTCTTATTCAACTTTTAGTGCATTTACCCACGTTTAAAAACCTGCATAGACCCAATACTCTTGGTTTTAAAAGAGGTATAATCTGCCTTGTTGAGGACGTAGCATCTAGCACAAGAAGTTGTTAAAACACAGCGGTTGGAAAAGCTAAAACTTGTGGTAACAGTAAAAACAAGGAGTCAATTACACCTAATGAGCTGTTGCCTGAGTATCAATCATCAGCTACACTATGATCTACTGATACCACCAACCCTCATCAGTGCTAATCATTACAAGTCATTTCTAATCAATAGGGTTTCACTTCTAATTGAATAACAGCAGCCCTCACACAAAATAACCACGTGCCCCTGTGTACCCTCTTATACTTGAACCGAGGATTAACACATTCAAATGATTATTTAAATTTAAAAAAAAAAAGAGTCATCTCTCCACTTTCTAATTGGCTTATTTGCAATGTTCTGAGTTGAGTTATTTATGTAATCACTTCTATTTCCTGTGCATGAAAAATTTCAGGGTGGAAATTTATTATAGATTATATTTTTGTGTTGTGACAGTGGTGGAAAATGCTTTATTATACAGCAGGACTGCATGAAAAAATTAATATTACTTACCAATAGCGAGGATGTGATTAATGGATTTTTAACAGACCAAAAATAAAGAGGCGCCGTTTGATAAATAACCTTTACACTCCGCTGGTCATGTTGTGAGTTAAATGTAAGCATTATGCCAGGGACAGAATTATACACTGTCAGGTTTTTAAAACACTATTCTTCTTCATGTCACGCTGTAAAAATATGTTGTCCAACGACTCTTGGATTTATTTTAATTCGACATACTGAAAAATGTTACAGTTATGGTGACGATCATATGAGATGTCCAGTGGAGCAGTAAACACAAACACTGTTACTGTTCCTCAGAGCAACCCCTAAGGGCCCTTCAGGGACCGCAATGCTGCACCACACCTTAATATTTTTAATGTCATGTCACACTGCACTAGTACATTTGCTCAGAGATACTGACAGACATGACTGTAAGTTTATTTTTAATGAACTAACTATTTATTTATCAATAAAATGTTTTCATCTATTGTTGTTATAATTCATTCAATCACTGTGGTGGATGTTTGAGTCCCAGTTCCAGTTTTAGTGTTTAAGTGTTGCTTAGCAAGGGATTCAGAAGTAAAAAAAAAACAACCCAACCCTGTTACCTTTAACACTCACATTTCTGACAGGTAATAAATCGATTTCATGGTTTTTGGGGATTGGCCCATGTTTCCTGTAATCGAAAGGCCAACCCAGGATAAGAGAACACTTGACATCTTTCCTGGAGGACAGCATAACAGATAACCTGATAACGGAGGTAAAATATAACAGTCTTTTAAAAGCCTAACTTACCTGTTTGTCTCCCCTCTTTGATCACAATGCTGGCTGGCATTATCTCCTCTGCATCATCCTTCTTCACTAATTGGCTCAGAGTCAAGACACAAACTGCACTTTGTCCTTTCCTGAAAACAGACACAAAACTGTAGATTATAGTCTAACTGAACAGTGAGAAAAATTGCAAGTACCACAGAGTCACAGCTTGAAAGAACATTGAAACTTCATCATTGGTCAGACATTGGGCAGAAGAACAAAAACACAAACACAACACAGATATTAGTGTTTTTTTTTCACAGAATTCATTTAATTAATGGCGGGAGCGGGGGTGCAGGGGCACACCCTCATCTTCATATGATGGTAGGTACAAAGAGTGGAAGTCAAGTTCTCGCATGAGAGAGAACTTGGCTTCTTCTAGGTACGAGCACAACTGCAGCTGAAACTATGAAGTCTGACTCTCTGCATGGACAGTAACAACTTATGGAAAAAGCGCTTCAAATAGTGCCGTACACAGCTATACAATGCAGCAACGGCGCAATACACCAAGTAAATGAATTTAGTCCTATAGAAATGAATTGTGTTACTGTTATTCTTCTGCTACATTAAAAGTGTAGCTGTGTCAGTTATTTGTAATTACCCAGGGGCCACATTTAATATTCTAGCCACACTCCAGCGGCTTTGGGTACATACTCTAGTTCATATATTATCTTTGATGCGATCTAAATACCAGTGTTTAATGTGTTTGGCTTTTTTTTTTTTTTTTTACCTCAAGGTTACAGCAGGGTTGACAGGTTAGATATCAATCATTACAGCTTATCCAGTGATTTTAATGAATTTAAATGAAGGCAACAAAAAGTAGCAGGAAATTGCTTGGAGCTAAAAAGCAAGAGATACATCTTGTTGACCCCACTCATTATGGGATTTTGATTGACGGTGATGTGCTGGGGCATTCGCAGTAGAAAACAGAAATTTTTTATAGCCAATTACAAACTCAGAGCTTCACAGACACATTTTATTTATCTCGGGAACGAAACTCAAATTCCCGAGTCAATTACATCTGTCCCATAGAGGTAAAACTCTAAAGGCAATTAGCCTTGGTCTCCCAGAGGATTACCCCCATGGGGATGACATATGTTTATTGTTTGTTACGTTTTTAATGTTCAGTTGACAGCGTAAATAAATGGTGTGCTTTTTTTAGGTCAGAAACTCAAGCACTTTATTATCTCATAATCTCTCTCTCATCGTATCTGTATCAAAGCCCCTTTTGAGACTTTGATAGAAAGTTTTAATTGGCCTCGTTACTGGCACGTTCAAATCAAAAAGCTAAACTTGTAAAATGGATAATTGCCCAAATATTGATTCTATTTATTTTCTCTTTAATTACTCTGATGACACTTATTATTGTGTTATTTACCTATTTAACTTTCTTGTTGACTGAAACATACCCAGTGATTTACAGCATGGCACTCCTCAACTGTCTCCATGTTTACAGATCAGTCCATGGTTCTCAAGGAGACCTAAAGGTAATCCCTCTTATGTGACATCTGTCAAATCAGGCATGGTGAACCTAATAGCTAGTGCCATCCTGAGATGTCATGCAGGTTGAAGGACCTACATTGTGTGTGTGTGTTTGTGTGTGTGTGTGTGTGTGTGTGTGTGTGTTTGTGAGACTGCGCTGGAGCAAATGAATTCATGTTTCTGAGTTTCCCAGCTATAATGTATATCTGGCTCTGCTGTAGGCACAGTGTAACTTCACAGCTGCTCTTGACAATTACATGAGGCTTTTATCTTCTCATTATGGAGAAAAATGCCACGTGTGTCAGAGAGTCAAGTGGTCCTGCACAAAAATTGAATTTTCCAGTCGTTGTGTGAAATAATATGCTTTCAGATAAGAGTGTCATTCAAATGGAAGAGGTTATGGTTTTTTCTGTTCTTGTTGTTATGAGATCTTCCAGAATTTGCACTGGGGCATGAGTTTTACCTCATGTGGATGCAAAATAGGCTCAATAAATGTAGAAACCATGTCAGAGGAGTGGGAGGATTAGAAGAAGAAAATGAAGTGTGCCAAGACTTAAATTAAATGCATTCATGTTTACAGGCCACATGTGGATGCAGAGTAATTTAGTCGCATAACATCAGGTATTCATGATCACTTCTGAAAAGCCGGATTACTGCAGTCTCACTGCATCTATGTAACAATGCATTTGAGTGAACATCATCGTGATTCTACAAGTTTCTCAGCTGCATCGTAAGCAGAGCCTCTGAACTGTAACATGCCCTTACATTATATCTTTTAAGACAACAAAGTGATGAGACAGTGTGTCATTGATTATTCATGCTGATCAGACCATATTTACAATTGGAAGTGACTGTTGTGGCTTGATGTCACATCAGACAACACTGAACAGGACGAGATAAGACCTTAAACTCAAGATTTATAAGTAATGTCTCATTGTATTTTCTCTCCAGGTCTTTCCTCCAGCCTGACACATCACTGTATTTTCTATCATGTTTACATGTGTTCTTATTTTCAAATGAATTATGAGAAATGAACAACTGTGAGGTGATACTCATCACAACATGACAGCTGATGCCATCATGTTTCAATTATTCATTCACCAACATGAACATAATCACAAACCCATTCAATAACACCACTGTGAGCCGTCCCTTAAAGCCACATTATATTTTTCTTCTCTCCTTTTGTTGCCCTGCCTGCATGTTCATCCACAGAAGGCATGTTCTCTACATTTGCATATTTTAAAATGAAGGCAATTGGAAAATTGATAGAAAGCAAGACCACCCTCGGTAATATCAAATAATACTATTTTTTTTATACCTTTTGTGTTGGGGATTAGTTTTTAGAAGCAATCTCTGCTGAAAGTTGTGGAAAACTTTCAGTACGAGGAATGATGGGGTTCTGCATGGACAAGTAATTTTCTGCCAGAGCAGCTTTTATATGAGAGATGTAAATGTTTATATTTTTGTCTGAAATTGTCTCCCTGGTTGGGTCACTAAAGATGGTGAGAAAGCACCAGCCAGGATTTACTCTTCTACAGACACATTTAAATCAAAATATGTTAAGTGGTTGTGTGAGGTTGTGCGTATAAAGGCTTCCACTCTCAATCAGATTTGCTCTTACTTAGTTTATGAAGGTGTGACTCAATGGGATATAACCCAGATAGTTTGTACCCCCGTAGATTAATTCATTTAAAAATTTGTAAAAATATCACGTTATTTATTACATGTTACATTTTAGATTTGAAACTAAGATGTTAGTGGCCTAAATAATTTTAAAGTGTTATCATCATTTCTCAAAAACCACTACTTTGAGACTGTACATTTTTTATGTCAAGGCACATCATGGAAACTGCAGCGAAAAAGTTGACGTTTCTGCAGCAACTAGAGATTTTAAAGTGGTTCTTATTCAGAGGATAAAATTCCAGGCCAACTGAAAAATTCAAAAGGATGGAAGAGAAAAATTACTGGAAGTAGTGGAAAACAAGAAGAGGGAAACAACATCTGTAGTTGATGTTGATAAACGCACTCGAACAATTATGAGTCAGTCTCACCTGTCCATCATGACGATCACCATATTTTTATATAATCAAATAACAAATTATATATATATATACATATCAGTGTATTAAGAACTACATCAAAATGACAGAAACCATCTTTGAGAAAAAAATATTTTTTATATATCTAACATTTCACTTTCTACTCTACTCTACTGCAGCCATCCACCACATTGTAATTGAGATATTTTAGCTAGACTTTTAATTCCAATTAATGACGCCTGTAAGTTGTGCAGGGAAAAATTCTCACAAGTAAATGACATAATAATTACAACTAATTATACACATATTAAAGTTCTGTGGTGGAATGTAAGTAAGTAACTGTACTCAAGTATTGCAGTTGCAGTAAATACGAATGTCCAGTCTTTTCAATTGATTATCTCAATTTCATGACATTAGATTCTTCTACTCTGCTACTTGACAGCAAAATATGTTGTGAGTTTATGAAATGTAAGCTGTCATAGAATAAACAACCCCAAAGTGTAGGAAATCGTTAAATTAGCTCTCCTCAACAACTGCCTAAATTGTTCTGTGAATAAAAGGATGTGTGAACTTTGGGAAGAATAACTACAGCTAATGATGAGTTGCTTGCACTGTCAGTCAAATGTGGGCAAATCACACCTACACAGTCCAACTAAACTTGTATGTTTGTAAAATTGTTATAATTTAGGAACATGGGTCATGCTCTCTGTCAAATCCAACACAAATGTTTCTTCAGCTCTCAGTCATGCTGTCAACGATAATACCTGATGCCATTCTTTTATTCCTCGCTTCAGCGTAAACCAGGGGTTGGATGCTGACATGGGAATCAGAAATGCATTCATACCATTATAAAATGATTGAAATCTAGTATCTTATATGTACATGTATATGTACACATCAACAAGTTGTGCCTGATATTAAGTTGGGTATTAAGGCAACAATTTAATGGAGTCCTAATGCAGCAAACAGCCCAGTGATTTACAGGTCTAATATAATGACTGATTGAGTTATTAATTGATATGATCTAATCTTACCACAACGTGATATATATTGGACTGTGAAGAACCACATACAATACAAGGGTTAAGACCATTTCTAGTTTCACAATGTCCAGGATGTTGACTTTCATAATATGCAAATTAAGAACAGGGTTAAAATTAATTCATCTGTGTTGTGATTGTATCAGCAATATTCCGAGCAGCCTCCTCTTCTCAAACAGTAAATTACTGTTTTCTATGCAGGCTTTGTATTTGATTAACACGTTTATCTTGGGAACATGCAATTATGAAGCCATAGCTCCCCATTGTCTTCCCCTTATTGAAATGGATTTTTCTCCCAACCATTCGTGTGGTGGCCGATGCTTAATTTAATCTGGACTGTGAGGTAGTATGAAAACATCAAAAGGTCTCTGAGGCAGCACCTTGCTCCCGGTCTAAGTAAAGCCTTGCTAACTCTCTTTCTAAAATAAATGCCCCGTCCACATAATTGGCGGCTGAGGCTCCAGCTCATGCACACTTTTTTTTTCTTTTGCTCGTTCCTCCCTTGTGAAAAGAAATCCTCCATTCCCGCAGCCGCATTACTGCATAGTCACTGCGCCAGAATCCCCATGGCAACAGACATGTGCAAAAGCCTGCCTTCATCTTCCCCCCCAAGAGCTCTTTCTTCACTAAGAAACTCAGCGAGCCCGACAGTACAAATGTGCAGCATCTTCCACAATTATGTACAGAGGTAGATGCTGCAGAAGGAAGAAAAGATATCTTTCATAATAATCTCACAACTAAAAAATCTCTTTTAGTTCAGCTGGTTGCTATTGGAAACTGTGTGAGGACATGGAGTGAGAAGCAACAAGCATGGCAGGGCTGGAACTAGGTGGTATAGATTCACTGTGACAAGGAGACACAGCCTCTTGTTTTTAGAGGTTTCTGGTCCACAGAACAGCATCACAGCCAGTTAAAAGAGCAGGATCTGCATCACCACACACTGCATTCAACTTTTGTCACCATGAAATTATTGGATGACTTGAATGACACACATACACCCACAACTCGATATACCTTCTCGCGTTGTCTCTCTTTATTTCTGTCATTGTCTGGCTCTTACGCCTGCTCATTGTCTGACCCTCTCTTCCCTCATTCCTCGCTCCCTCTCAGTCTGACCTTAACTGTAATAATAATACGAATTGGGGTTACTGTGAGTGAAGGAGTCAGGCTGACCGGCAACCCCTATTTCCTGCTCTCACAGCACCTCATCACAGTAGAAAAGACAGATGATTTTTCAATCCCCATCTCGCAGTGCCCCACTTACTCTGCTGGCTCTGAAGTGAACTACGGCCCCACATTGAAGACCAGTTCTTTCCTTTTTATCCCCAAATTAGCTCAGTGGGAAACAACACTGATATTTCTTTGTAATTGGACAATAAAAGCCTTCAAAATATTGACACAGTCAATCATATCTTAGCACAATCATGGTTTCTATGCAATATACAGAATTACAACAGCAAACACTTTAAACCTGATCAGGTTTATTAAAGAGGCCCCATTTTTTTCCTCCAGATACATTGACTTTGAGTATGTGATACGATTGCTTTTAAATTACCATAACAGCTGTATGCTTCTTACCCAGTGTGGAGGTGAAGATTACTATCACTGTTGTATGACCTGGCTCATGACTATATACAGAGAATGATACCATATAATTACCTTGACTATCTTGTTTGAGAGTCATAACTGAAAAAGAACATAAATAAATCTAGAAATACACAACAATTATGAGATGTTGGTGGACGTGGGCTTACAGTCCCATCACAAATTGTCAGTGCCACACTTAGACCTGGCCTGATACTTTGGTTCAACACCCTGCGTGTCGACTAATTCTTAGAATAGACAGTACCCTGGGAGGATACTGTTTATGAAGCGGATGGGATGTATGCAGACATGGCATTTGAGGCAGAGCAACGTGGCTGGAAAGCAATAGTTTGCCCTGTGGAGGTTGGCTTTCCTTCCAACATCCACCATGAGGTTGCTCAAAGATCCATGGACAAGTCCTGCGCCAGACCATAAAAGAAACATCACACTCTGCAGAACGCCGAGCCAATGTCTCTGGATCAGGAGGAAAGATCCCAACTGGGATCCCCACCCCGGATACTAGGGACATGCACCCAGGTCTGATCAAGCTGTGGTGGGCCTGTCTTAGAAGAGGGTGTCCCTAACATCCGCTGGTGGTAACTAACATCGGATGCGATGGCATTTGCGATAGTTAAGAATTAAACCAAATATTCTGTAACTGCCACAGTTTGAAGCAGCTATCATTACTTGGTGCTCTTCACCATTATGGTAATTCTATCTGACTTCAGAAATAGTTTTCACAGGTTGAGTCTTCGTTTTTAACACTAACTGATCTTCATTTTTAAATTGATTCCTCTTTAAATTTCCCTTTTGCTATTTTGAGAGCGGATTGTTTGCAGAGTTAAAACAGTGAAGTATTTAAAAAAATGAGTCAATCAACACCAAAATAATCTTCAACAATTTTGAAAATCTGTTGATAACTCAAGCTATTTCATGAGCAAACATTCCCTGATGCCAGCTTCTCAAAGATGAGTATCCAATGCTTTTATTTGTCTAGTATGAAATAAAAGTAAATACCTTTGGGTTGCAAACAAAATAAAAATCTAATCATTTGAAGTCGTTACCTTGGGCTGTGGAGACTTTGCTCTTTATGCTTCTCTTTTTGACGAGTAATCGATAATGAAAACAATCATGAGTCACAGCCATAATTGGTTTTCAAGCAAAATTACCAAACATTTGATGGTTTTAGAATTTGCTGCTTTGCTTTTTCTTTCACAATATTAAATTAAAAGTTGTTAGTTGGAGAAAAGAAAGCAACTTTCCAGGACATTTTTCACTGTTTCTGACATTTAGTAGATAAAACAATCAACACCTAATCAAGAAGATAATTTAAAAAATTAATAAATGATGAACAAATGAAAATTTTATTATCAAACACTGCCTTCAGAGTACTGCTCTAAAACTACATTTTATATTGCTGCCCTATTTTAATACTATATATTTCAGCTGAATTACCCACTGTACTCTGAAACGTCTAAAAGTGACTGAAAGCCAAATGCCCTTGAGACTGGTAGATTGCCCCATTGTATTGCGCTGGCTCCCGTTTTCAATTGTGCAGCTTGATTTAAAGGTTCCAGAGTCATTGAGCCCTTATGACATCCAGTCCAAGGTGAAAAAAGGGCGGACTCCTTGACTTTGATTAGCAGCAGCACTAGATTACCTCAATAAGTGTGTAATCAGCTCGGCACCTGAGCGATTCTCAAATGTCATCACTCTCACACCCAGTTCTACCGATATCCACAATTTCCCTCCCCTCTTCTGTGCATTCTGTCCATTTTCCTGCATGTGATCCTTCAGGGCTTTTCTGTCCTTTAAAGTCGCGAGATCGTATCCGTAGATGCCACTTACAGTACATCACTGTCTTTACATGTCATTTACATTTGTCATGTCAACACTGACATCCAACAGCCACTTCTGGTTCATCGCAAACAAAATGTCAAACCCTGTGACAATATAAAAGGTCACTAAGGAGCAGTTTAGATATTGTGTTTTAATATCACTGTGACTGACTGCAATCTGGCAGCATCAGGGCAGCCAGGAAACTGGCACTGGTAGCCATGTCCAGGTTGAGGGAAAATTTTAAAGTGAATTAGGGATAATGAGGACTTATAAATGAGAGTCAGAATGACTGATGCGCTTCCCATCTTTGGTGACTGGGATTAGGGTCACTGGCTTTGAGACAGAAAAGTCAAAGCACAAGTGACGCCTCTTTTTTCCACCTTATTTTCTCCTTCGTGTGCTTGATTTTATTTTTTGTCTCCTTTGACTGTGTACGATCAAAGCCCACAGCTGTCAATTTCACTGTGCACAAGCATTAGCGGGAGAGCAAACGCGGAAGAAGCACACACAATTCTACCTCAGTTTTCCTGAAGAATCACTTAGGTGCACAGAAACAGACTGAAGGATGAAGAACCATTGTGCAGCATGATTCAACCTCATTACAACAGATCCGTGTGGATTCCAGCTTGACGTTGCAGATGTCCTTCCAATTTGAGAGCAGCCAAAATGATTTCTATTCTCCCCAGACACTATTATTATTATGTCATGAGGGTCAACTTGTGAATCACAGAGAGATAGAGGGATGGATGGGGATAAACAAACAAAAAGCAAAGTATAACATTCGATTCTCCACTGAAACCTAATCTTCCTCAATAAGGGATTGTTTGTGCCAGCAGGGGTCCATAGTGACAGAACATGTATTGGACCATGCCATTTGGAGGCAGGAGGAGCCCTGGGTACCACAGTAAACTGTCTTTGGAGACTTCAACTTTCTCTCTCTGTCTCACTAATTTGTTCTCTACTTCCATGTTACCTATCTCTTTGATATTATGAAGAGTTAGTCTTGAATAATTCAGGATAAATTGTGGACCATGAGAACACAATGTCTGACTAATGAAAGGAGTCCAGTACATCATGCCTGTAAAGTGTAGAGCAACGTTAAAGATTGAAATAATATCTTGGTTTTTTCCCTGTGCTGCTTTATTAACTTCATGAATAGCTCTCGCTGTCGTTTATAAATAGAGCAGGCCATTTATTCATTAAAGCCCATTACATTTGCTGCACAGTATTATGTTACCAATGTCCCTGCTGTGGAGCTTAATTTACCAACATACCAGCTCAGCTGGCTGGTTTGATTCCTCTCATTAGTCAGACTGAGTCGGTTCAAACCTATCCCACCTTTCTCTGCTTTACATTTCTTTTTCCTTTTCTGCTTTCTCACACACACACACACACACACACACACACACACACACACCCACACACACACACACACACGTTCCAATACAAAAGACACAATTAAGTGTGTATCATGCCATGACAAACACTCACAAAGCCATTGTGTCCTTAATGTCCCATGGTTCGATTTATATTAATGATTTCCCTCCTCTTCTATCTCCACCTCCAAGTTCAGTTTTTGTGTTTGTCATCTTGATTATAGACTGGAGGATTATAATTGAATATTTATTGGTCTTTGTCCATGCACAACCCAACATTAATCATTTCTTTGCTAATCCAGCCTGTCTTTTATCTTCCCACATAAAGGATAGTTAATCCCCAAATCCCTGTTTACAGCACGCAGACATTTCCCCTGCTTACTTGATGAAGTGTGATTGGCTAGTTCTGTCAGGTGACAATTGCACAGCAGAAAGGTTGGACAGAAAACTGAAAATTATCAAAACAAAATGTAATCCAAATGTGTGAAGTTCTTTTTTTAACCTGCAATGAAATAAACTTGTGAAGTGTGCTAGTGAATCTTTTTTCACCTTCTAAATTTATTCAGTGTCCTGAAACAACTGAGCTTCATAGAAGTCAAGCTAATCCTGCACATATTCTTATCTGTATTTGGGATAATGATGCAACTCCTCAGCTCCTTGCCTTCATATGGGATAATGTAAGATCTAGGTCTGCATTTATTGAGCTTCCAAGGGTAGGGAATTAGTCTGAATTGGCCTAAAACCCCAAGAGTGGCGAATTTATGTTATTACTTTTAGGAATATTCAAACAATGTTCTTCACCAAGGAAAGACATGCTGTCAGTCCAGGATTTCATGGAGATGCAGAGCTGTCGTAGGAGGAAGGACAGTAAGAGTAATAAAAACATCGAGCTGCCTTCCTGTAGCTCTTGAGGTATAAAATAAAGAATGATGGTTGATACATTGATTCAAATATTCACCTATGATAAACATGTCATAAGTTTGTTTGCATGCACGTAGATGTCCACTGTACTGTATTAGAAGTCTTATTAACAGTCACTGTCAAATGACTATCAGTACATTGTCTGATGTCAGTAAGTTGTGGGTTCTTGGACTGTAGTGAAATATGTTGTTTCTCTATTTTTAGATGTTAGTACTGTATATGGTCTTAAAGCAAGTTTCTTGATTAAAATAAGCAAAAACAACTAGACCCGTGTTATACTGTATATTTTGTCGACTTCTGTACTTACGTTATTCAACATGTTTCCAACAATGTTAAAACCCCAGTTTTATTAAAGATAACAGGAAGTTTAATTTGTGTCACCTTTCAATTTTATCATATCCACTCTAATCACAAATTCAGGGCAAACATCATATGACAAAAAGAAAAACAATGCAGTATTTTAGCAACACCAAGCATCAGGCACAACTACTGACTTAGATCTACACTCTATATAGTGTTCAAAATTTGACAAATAGTGGACTTTGCATAAACTTAAATAAATCAAATATTCTTATTCCTTCACAGTACGGAATTAGAAAACGATTGGCTGTATTTGATCTCATGAAGACAATCAATGATGCCGTTGAGGTTGAGTTCATGGAGCATTTCTAACTTTATATCAGTACCAAATTGAGCCTCATATTAATGAGTAACTAATTATCTTGAGAAAGTACAAAGAAAGGCATATACGGTATGTCAAATCATAGATGACAATAAATGCTCCCACCCACCCTCTGTGTCTGAAGCTCATAGAATACTATATATTTCACGTCTTGCATTATGTATAATGTATATATGTTCATTGACTATGACCTCGTTCTGACTTATCCTCCCACACATATTAATAGTATGTTAGATAAGAAAAAAGCCTCTCGTAAGGGGAAGAAACAGACTTAAATGTAAGTGTGGTTTGCAGAGTGTGGGTGTGGAATTGATTTGATAACGATGTAAAAAATGTCAACAATTATTTTTGTAATTATTAAAAATGCTACAAAAAAATGTGACCTTCACCTGAATATCGGAACTGGTTATTTGACTGTGCTGCTATTTTCACGTAACATATTGAATTAACATTTACAGTGGTGGGATACATGTTCTGGGACCCACCCCTATAGTTTTGTATGGATTTATTTGAGGTGATGTGGCTGTAAACACCTCAAATTGCAGTGGTAAACTAAACCTTATTTAAATCATTTTCATTTTCACACACATTCAAGACACATGGGTCTGTATCAATGTTTCTGTAGTCTACCTTTATGCTGCACTCGATGCAAGGACAGCAAAAATACCAAAGAGATACCATATGTCAAGGTCAGAGAAGAACCAAAGAATCTTAGTCCATTGTGTCTTATTTCATTCACATGTTGAAATACATTGATAAAATCCTTGGTAACACATTCACATGACAGCCCCTGTGTGTGTCAAATAAATGGCTTAGCCTGTGGTATAACATGTAGTTTGTTAATCTGAACACAGTGATTCAGTTTTCCACATTGTTCCAACTACACAGCTTTATTATTCTGTAAACCAAAATTAGAATGAACAGCAGCATCGTTCGATCAGTGGTGCCATCGGGATTTATGCCAGAGATGGCACACTCTCCAAAGTCAGAGGAAATAGGTTGGCTGGTGTGATGCATTGTGACTGCCCAGGTTCTTTTCCCCAAGCAAATACTGTGTTATTCAGCAGGTTCAAGTTTTTGTTTTGGGTTTATGTAGTCTTTTATTCACTAAATCTACTCTGCCACACAAAGTATCACGATCTAAAAGGAGATGTATTTCAAATGAGTGTGGTGATGCTACTCTCAATGTGTCACTACGGTTTAATGAATATAAATTACCTCAACAGTGAAGATACAGAAGAGGGGTAGACATTCACATCCTTTTAAAGACCTAAATTATAAAAAGAAAACATTTCCTCATGATTTATATTCAGTTATTAGAGTTTTCATTCATTACATTATTGCCTGAAAGACAAATCTGAGTCAAAACATACAAACTAAAATTACATTGGTTCTGAAGAGCGTACAACCTTAAAGCAAGGACTCATCATGTACTTTCACTCTGTAAATATGGGCTTTCTATAGCTTGATCCATTCTCTACAGGAGACTGATAATGTCAGTTGATTAACAAACTAGTCAGGAAGAACATCTGGTAGCAATTAACCTTCAGACCTGCATTCATGCCAGTGGACCAGCATGCATCGGTAGAGCTGGGCTGAGCTCCAGTTCTCTGAAGCCCATTTCTTTCTACAACTGTTACTCTTTATCAGCAAACAGGGAAAGGGTTGAGGTAATGCCTCTGTTTGGTCTGATTGTACGACTGGAAGTCAGAGGTCATGTTCACTGAAAGCTGGATAACACTCAACACAAAAAGTCCCTGAATCATTGTCCTGAAGAGAAATTGACTGATTGTTATCTATCTGCCTGTATCTCCAGAAATAAGCATCTCTAAATCATTGTACAGATAAAGAACATCCAGACTATGTCGCCGCCCCTTGTTAAGCTGAGAGGGTGCCAACAACCCACGTATGAATTAAAAATGGCCCCCAATTAGTCATACTGCAGTTCAGATCAAAGTTCAGATAAATTCCTCTTCTTTGACCTTGTTGCCATGGATGAAAATTTTTCCGGGCTTTCACAAATCATCCAGGTCTCAGCATTTAATCTTGCCAGTTCAGAAATGCTGTGTGAGCACAGCACTCTGACTGAAATAAACAACATCATGGATGCTGCAATCTTTATCCACCTAAACCACTATTTTGCAGCCAAGGTCACGGTGGTAGCGCAATCTTGAGAGAGTTCTGTGTATGCAGCTCTTTCTTGTGTAGGATGTGGAAAAATGATTAGAGAGAGCTCTGTGTTTGTGTGAGATACGTTCAAAACGTCTGTTCTGAATGCCGCAAAAATCAACTTCAATCACAAACTAGATTATTGCATATTTGAATCCAGAAAAGACACAAGAAGTAAATGTTGCCATCAGTGAGAATTATGCAGATTTGATCATATTTATTTCATCATATTAAAGAGTGTGGCTCATCAATAGGATTTTCCTCATCACGCATTAATGAATCACAGAACAACAAGTGTCAGTAAGGCACACGGAGCAGCTTGGAGCAGACTTCTCTGAGCAGCTTGCTAAACCAAATGGAATCTAGATGCAAAAACAGTGCAAGCCTGGTGCTTGAATGTCGTCATTAAAGACAATGAGGATACAGGATAGAATGAGTTTGTTTATTCTCCCGATGCCACATGATGCAGCAGAGCCGAGATGTGCTGTAGTGTTCCCCCATCTATGAATGTTGGTTTGTACATTATCCATGCAGAGATCGACAAAACAGCACCAGTAACTTCAGACCTGCAGCTCTGGATCTGTTCCAGTGCAAGTTGAGCTACCCATCAGCCAGAAAAGTACAAGGAGCAGCAGTTTATAGCTGCAGATATAGACATGTACCCCACACTGCAGTAAAGTTATACTGAACAAGGTCTATCCACAGTAGCAAGCTGTTCCCAGTGCTGTTTTTTTATTTTCTAACAGTACGAAAGGTTACAGACACTAGTGGGGAATGTTTAACAATACCAGGCATGAGCAACAATTTAAATTTAAATTTTTGGCACAACCCATAGAATTAAAATCTACTGCCCACAGTTTAGCAAGTGGCCAGAGGCTATAAAGAAGAAGAAACAGCAGCAGACAGCAGCAGTTCAAGATGTACATCATACAGTTCTTCTGTAATTCTTAATGTTATATTCAGATTGAAGTGTCAGATATGCCTGCTAAATATTTGTTTTCTCACATGCAAAGTATTTTCATATATAAATTACTTAATTGTACAATTATAAGTACATATGGATACATTTGAAGTAGGAACTACTGATATAGATTGGTTATTAGAAAGGTCCTAGTTGATTCTTAGACAAAAATAGACCCATGATGTTGTTTCTGTGCCGTATACAGAACAAAATAAAAGACAATATCCTTCTATGAATCCCTACAGAAGTGGCTTAGATGCAGTCATTCAAAAATAACGTATTCTACTAAATAAAGTCAATCTTTATAATTTAAAATATGTAACATAACTTAAAGCATGGAATATTCACTAGCCTGTCAGTACTAGATACTTTGTTTCACTTTATCTACTTAAAACATCCATCTTTTGAATCAGGTCTCAACTATTTTCTCCGTGTTCACAAAATAATAGATAATGAAAATTATCTTCTACCATAGTTTTTATGTTTATCAGTTGAATATGTCACAAAGATAAATATTTGCAATACTTCCTGTACCCCTCTCAAAGCATTTCTGCTGTTTTGACAAAGTTTTGTTTTAACAAGATGTTTAGTGTTATTGCAGGACCGGATGATTCACGGTTTCATGTAGTCGTTTCCTGGCAATTAGTTCTGTATATAGCTGTAATTTTATTCAAGGAAATACAGTGATCATATCAGAAACCTCACTTTCCAGCAGACACGCTGCCTGTGTGAACAACAGACAAACGTGACATGCATCAAATCCACGGAGCAGCTGTTAGGCTCATGCTGCCAGTGTGGCCCGGGCGTCACTGTCAGGAAATTGCTGTGTCCGCTCAGCTGAGTGTAAAAATGAATAAATCATAGACATGGAAAAGTAGCAGGAAGTGTATGGCCCAATGTAACGGAGAAATGGTAATTCTTTTTTCATTATAAATGTAACTGAGTAGGAGTCAAAAGTATTCTGCAAAACAACTACTCTCAGAAAATGTATTGAAATAATTATTCAGGTACATGAAACGGAGTAAATGTAACAAGTTACAACCCACGTCTGCCAAATTACCACATATACGAATGCTGCCATTTTGCACATTTGGATTCTCCACAGCAGCAATCATGGTGTGGAGACATGGCTTTAAGATCCCACTGATTCACATCCTGAACCAAAATAAGGTGTCAATCATGATGTCATCCCATACATTAACATGGAGGAGGGTGGATTTAAAAACTAATTCTGTAGCCAGGCTCCAGATGGTGATTGAAACGCTTTGGCTTCACTTTTGGGGAGCTGTTATGTCATCCATACACTCTATGGTTAAGACATTTACTGGCCTTTGCTTATCGTAATTTTATTTATTAAATTAACTAGAATAGTCTGTGAGTCCTTTGTTATATTTTAAGAGCAGCTTTAGCATATTCATTCAATGTTTTTTATTCTTTTTAAGATGGACCCAAATTATCTTCAGGATTATGTTGACAGTGACACATTGGTAAAATGTAATACTTTTTTTTTTTTAAAGATCTGAATGTTGCAGCAGGATGTGTAGGCTACAGTGCACATGAAAGCCTGTTCATTGCACCAGAACATCCTGAGAAGATCTCCACAGCGACGGCACACACGCCAGTGCAATTTTCATGTGGAACAATTTCTACTAGATGTAAAAATAGCTACTATTACTGGATGTTTAGAGAATATGTACAGACAACACAAACAAGGCACCAAATGCATGCTGGGTTTCTACAGAAATCCGAACTGAGGCATACATGTCTGACAGTCAACTGCTGCAAAGAATTGTATGTTAAAATATATTTGAGATGGAAATAAACACTAACAAAATGAGAAAACATTTTGTGTTGTACAGCTACAAGCTGTGACATTTTACGAAGTAATACTCATTGCCTGTGGATGGTGCTGAACTTTCTGAAGCAATTTCTTTCTTTGCCTGCAGGTGGCAACATAAACTCATCTGAGTTAGAGCACCAAGTGGCAGTGACAGAAACTGAACAGCTCCCCCTGGTGACCACCTCAAAGTGACTTGTTTTTGCATGAGGTGCTTTGCATCTAATAATAATAATAATTAAAAGACCAAAGGCTTTAGCATTATTGGATTCATGCAAATACGGGTCAGATATTGCAATTGTGGTTAACGGCTTCCAGTATTCAAGATAATACATTCAGAAATCCAGATTCACCTGCAGTTACCCTACAGGTAATCATATGCTTTTTTCCATCTAATTTCAAAAACCCAATTAGTTTTTTCCCTCCAAATACAACATCTATTTATAAGAAATGCACAGGACAATAAATACTGAGGCGAACCTGCTCCACACACTGTTTAAGGCGGTTTGACATACACTCACATTTTCAAGTACACTCATTGTTTCTGGATGGGAAAGCGTTTACCAACAGATGGCCAGAGCGAATGTAAATTTAAAAAAATAAAATAAAATTCATGAGTTTTAATATCCTCCTGTTTTATTGAGCAGGGCGTGGAAAAAATCATGGTGAACAAATGGAATTAAAAAGCAATTTGTCAAAAATAAAGCAAAATCTCTGGCACAGTACATGAGGAGGGGGAGGAAAAAAGACTTTATGATTTATTATGAGTGTTTAGAATTGGCCAGCTCTGATTAACTGTGTCCTTAGGCTCCACCTCAAACAAAACGCCTAAATGATGATTAAAAAGAGCCACTGAAGAGTGTAAAAGAAGGTGAAATAAATATGTTCCAGTTAATTCAAATAGATGTAAATAATATCAAAGCCTTGATTTTTCTTCTTTTTCCACTTCATTTGCTGTGTTGAAGGCTACTGATGAATATTAAGCATGTTTACCCGCTTCCTTTTGTCAGTGGAGATGGCTTACCGTAATGACAGGGCCGAGATTGTGTTGTTCTATTAATTTGGCAAACAAAAGCTATTCATCATTGTTATTCTGTATCTATCAGACTGTTTAACACACAGGTGGGAATTAGATCCAACAATAAGAGATCAGATTTTCCCAGTTAGCAAGACATTCTGGCAGGTCCCTCATTAACCTGATGTCATCATATTGTACACTGCAACAAGACACACAGCACATCATGTTATTCAAATCTGCAGAAGACCCCACCAGTCCTAAGAGGCAACAAATAAACAGCGACAGCAAACATTGTTCAATCTATTTTCCATTCTTTTCATGTTCTAATTCATGCTGAGAAAACCTTTAGCGGTGCTTTAGTTCCTTGATATCACTCCCTGTGCAGAGAGGGCTTCACTGTCATGAGAGACTGAGACACAGAAATATGAAAAAAGTCTTTGAATATAAACTTGTATTTTACCTCATAGATATAATGCTGCTTGTTGAGTTGTGTTAATATTCTCTCCAGCCTCTCATGGAGCATTGGTTCCCTCCTCACAGTCCCACTCAGATATAACTACAGTATATCCTTCATATCCTCTGCAAATCAATACTACCTGCGCTACTTTGGGAATCAGTCATCCACACGCATCAACTAAGAAGGGATGCCTCAGAAGCACAAAGCAGAAATCCTTGGTGGAAATCTTTGCTTGCGTTAGCATCTCCAGGTGTATCTCTGTGGCACTTGAGCTGTTAGAATATACTGAGGAAACAGTAACAAGGTAACTCATCCTCATCATTGCACGAGCTGGTTATTAGACGAGGCATCTGTGCATGCTCCCTTGATACAACAAATGAATACCTCTCTCCTAATGCATTGAAAGTGCAGTGGAGGCTTGGAAACTCTTCCAGCATGTTACCAAATCGAATATCAAACATTTAAATCAGTTCATTCTCTCATAATAAATGAATTTCTTGAAGTGTTACCCAATGTCTTAGAGGGTAATTATCAAACGTGCCTTTAATGGAGGTCAGTCAGGTCGGTTCAATCCATTAATCTAATTATGTGTCATTTAAATTTCATAAATCATATCGCACATGTTTACATTTGACATTTCTTTGCACTTAACAGTGCAGTCATATCTTTTCTTGCTTCCTGTAATCATCAGTGCATGAATATTGATGTGGTATCTCTCCAGGCACTTCATCTAAAATGAATGAAGACGGGCCTCCAGCTCAGACAAATCTGCACAAACACGGCATGCTCATTAAAGACCAATTGTATAATAATGTGCACCTGTCTGGAGCAACGAAGGCGTCTTTCTGAACACATTCCCTGCGCACAGATTTGAAATAAGCCATTAAGATATATTCGTTTTCATCTATTTTATGTGCAGCGACTGTGTGTGTTTTACAGGAAGGCGTCACAATTTATTTACTGCCAAATTATCCAACTTGAGGGTGAAAAACTAATTTACTGAGTTTAAGTGATCAGTAATACTTGGATCAAAATAAATCTAATCACTTGGTCATTAGATTATGATGTAATTATCATAATGTTCGTTTTGACTCAAAAATGTATCACATCCAAACATGTTTTCCAAAAACGAAGACTTGAAAGAATGAGGTGATTAATTTGGAACTTCTAAAATCTATTCAGATAGAGCCTCATATTTCTCAGTGCAAGAGACAATAGTTCTTTCTCTGCAACAACAGCCACAATGTTCAGCTCTGTTCCAGAACACAGGGGAGCCAATCACAGTTGAGCAAGTGTCACATGACCAGCTTGTTCATCGCATATGCTACAATCAGAGAAATGATCCTGGTGATCTGAAAGTAAACTGAGAGCAAATGTGAGTGTCCCCTTTTAGGTTAAATAATTCATGCATCAAAAGTTAAAGCCTCATTAAGCTTCTATCAATATTCGCTATTGATGACAAACACAGGCAAACATTGGAGTGTATTTTGTACATTGGATAAAAGGATGTATGACGTTGTGCCAAGAGTTGACTTGAATGAACACAGGGGGGCATCGTAGTTTTGTCTTCCTCGGAAATGAGATTGTGGACATTTGTTTCACTAATACTTTCAGAATCCTTACAACCCGAGAGCAACGTTTTTTTGGTGGGACATGCATGACTTGCAGGAGGTAAGCCGGGCTTTCTTGATTATCTCTATAAAATGCAGCTGTCATAAATGTGGATTATATGTGTCGCCATGAATTTTGCATGTTACAAAGATTACTAGAATGCTAGATGATTGTGGTTTATCTCAAATCTGGCTCACAAGGACTGGGCCTAAAGTTGAAAGATTACTTTGAGGTGGCACGGCAACATCATGAGTATACCACAACATGAGTTCGAAAGTATAAATTACTTACGAAAAAAGATATATTGAAAAAATAATGTTGACAAAAGTACTTGAACCATCCATTTATGATTAAATATTTTTGTTACTAAAAACAGATGTGTGCAAAAGTTGTTTGCAAATCAGATGCCTTTTAAAAGAGTGTCTGTCACATACATAATGTATTTTATACTTTGTTCTTGGCAGGATCCCGTTTAGTCATGACAGCATGATATATTGTGTTACCTCAACACCATAAATACAAGTTCTTAAGTCAATAAAACAAATCTGAATCCAAATTATCAACTATTTTGACAATAATTTTTTTTTTTGATACTTTATTTGGAGTTGGCAAGATTTAAAACGACTTCAATCGATCCTCAAACTTTAACTGGGCAACAAGCCCGGCTTGCTTGCTATGAAACCCAGTGTGAACTGCGAGACGCCTAGTGGGCCACCTTTGGTAAGCAGCACTGGCACTGCAGGTCGAAGCGAACGCAGAGTTAAGGTCTCTGATGCGACAGTCATCAGATCCCAGAAAGGTGCGGGTCATCCCCTTTGTCTTGAAGATGATCTGTAACAGTCTCATGCTTGTCTGTTCCACCAAGGTGGCTGAAAACTACAGTTGCAAATTACTCAGATCCGCTAAATTATTCACAACAGAACAATAATGACGCCTGCAATAATGTAGAGCGTCACCTCCTGTTTTCTGGAAGGGTCATTTCCAGGAAAGAGGTGCCTGCTTATAGGTGTTTACAATGATGAATACAATAGCTTTTATGTGCTGCGTATAAAGTACATGTATAATGTACAGCTCACACTTCAGGTTTTAGTCTAGGATACCCTTCAGAGGACAGCTCTCTGCTTACTGACCTGTCTTTTGTATTATTTAATTTGAAATAACAGGGTGATGTAACATTACATAAACTCTAAAATCTATCACTGAGACAATCTGAACATTTTATTTATGTTATTTTACAGAGCAAGCGCAAGTGAAACAATATCCACAAACTTGGACAGGCTGATTCAATTTTATTTTTGCTCAAAGAAACTGTGGGTGATAAGGAAATAAAATGTATGGTTTTTAACAGCTTTCAGGAAACGCGAGGGGAGCGGATAACCCGATAACTTTTATGAAACTATGAGTGTTTTGAAACTACACCAACAAGGCTACGGTCTGTTCACAATGCTCATAATGACTGATAGAAATCAAACTTTCCGCATCAGTAGCCAGCGTGAGTCGTGTCTGCTGCTGCATCTGTTGTGTTGACATACTGCTCTGTGAAGCTCGTCGAGTACAGGCTGCACCAAAAGGCTATTCTTCCTTTATTGAGCTGCTTATCACTTTCATTTTTTTGCTTGGAGACTTTCCAAAGAGCTAATTCTTTTTTCTGGATGGCTGAAGGCAGTCAAGCCAATCTTGTGGAGCAGCTTCTTCCATGCTGCACTGCACCTACCACAATCCAAACAGGGTCATGACTAGAGGGTATCTGCGTGCTGTTGAAGCGACATTCCTTTCTGTGCAGTTGGTGTGTGCGCTGTACGATCCAGGCAGCTGTCTGATGTCGATATCACTATAGGCGATGGCACAGGATGCCATAATGAACAGCATGAATAAACTACACCTACCATAATTAGTCTTCTTTTCAAGCTAGATGCTCCATTAATTACATATTATTTCTGTTAACACTTTAGATTCCAGCTCACAATGTACAGCGAGATACTCTGGAGTGTATGGTGTACTGTGTAGCAGTACAATAATACTAATAATATATGAGTGCAGAATAAGATTTTAAAAAGCAGGGTAATGAGAACTCACAAAGAACCCATACTATGGTTATCTTTTCCACTAGAAGCAACCAATTCTCTTATTATATGTATGACCCATTGAGCTGCTTTGCAGGGTACACATTCACTCTGCTCTTTACAATATCCCTCACTGTGGTTGAACACGTGAAGGTAAGCTTATCAAAAAACACATGGAATGTTAGAGTGGAAACTGGGACATTTAATTCTTCTGTGTGTTTTGTAGAGAAGCCTGTCATGCTAGAGTGTACTGTTGAGACTGTATGGTGTGGAGCCTTTGGTGAATTTACTCTACACAGGGGTAGAGAGCATGGGACCAAGGGAAAACTCATGAACATCCCTTTTTCCCTATTTGCAGCGGCAGGTTGGGGAAAAAAAACTGCTTAGAGACACATGGAAAGTGTTTTCTTTCTGCACAACATAATACCGGGGGAAAAGAGGGCAAACAGCCTGTTGTCAAAAACAGCTTCACATAAGTCCACATTTATTGCGATACATGTTTATGTTTGTTTGCCTTGTACTCTGTGCTTTTAGTTTATTGTTAAGCTTTCGGAAATTTCACTTTTTCAACAAACTTATTTGTATAATGTTTATGTTCATAGTTTTTAGTTTTAATTTTTAAATGAGTGGCTCATGTTCTTCATTAATGATTGGGCTTGACTTCAGGAGAATGGAGGATTTCTGTGTTGTTGTTGAACTGGATTAGTTGTGTTGGGAAATGTCATTTCATTTTCATTTGTCATTGCAAAAATACTGACATTGAAATAATGTGCCACATAAAAAGTTATCAGTGCCTCAAATTAAAGCCATACTCTATATACATACTCTAATAAAGGGGTAAAGTAACTACCACAGCAGATGCATATGAGGCTGTTTGAAAGTCTAACGCAACACTTTAGATTAAATACTTGTCTCAAACACTGAAGATCAAACACTCAATGTAGAGTTTGCTGACAGAAGAACAAACTGTGTTTCATGATACATACCTTGTGCTTTACTTTGCGATATTTGTGTTGATTTCCTGTGGTAAGGAGACTGTGTACAGAGCTGTAAAAGGTTAGTTTGCAGCCTGAGGAGTTGTAATGCTGGTCCACACAATCGCCAGGGAGCAGACTTTCAACAATTTAACAACTTCAAAATTGTAAACATGTGGTTACACTGAAACACAAGTGGCTGACATCTAGGTTGGGTGAACTCTGTCCCCTGCGGGCAGATGGTGTCACAACGCCGTGAATGAGTGTCCAGTTAAAAGCTTGCTGGTGAGGTGAACGACAGCTGAGACAGTCCTCAGAGGCCGACAGTATCCTTCTGTCCCCTGAACCTTTGTTCTAAGGTAAATACACAGATGCACCCTGTAGCTATTCTAACCAAACCCAACAGTTCAGTCCCATGTGCAACAGGCTACAGACTTCACCTACAGCAAAAGCTATTCTGAGTTATGTCTGCCTGTGAGGATGGTAAAAACTTTATGGCTGTTTAGGTAGCACACTGCTGCAAGTGAGATGCATGGCAAGTTGGGGAAGGGAAGATTGAGAAAGAGCGTGGAAAAGATCACTGCACTACAATGAGGCAAACCAAAACACAGTGAAGAGTTACATGATGTTATGAGTGGGCATAAAGCCTGTGGTTCATTATGAAACTTTGGCAGGACCAATTTGTCTTTAGCAGGCCACCATAGTCATAGGTAGTTAATGAGAAACACTGATAATATCCCCACATTCATTTTTGGTCATGGCCACTGGGGGGGTTCAGTGGGTCCTAATAACCAACACAAACTGTGCCTGTGATTTGATTCTAAACCTATTTCTCAAACAGCAACTGAGCAATTGTTGCTTAGCAAAGGCACCTTGGTAGATCAGCCTTCTCATGCTTTATATTTATTCACATATTAAACTGGTTTGCATGGGGCTTTCATTAACACGAAGCAGCAAAAAGGCAAGGAATCTATGAAACAGTGTTTGTCTGTAAAAATGTAAACTGAAAACAATATTTTTCTCAGCTCAATGCAGTTTACTAACTAAAGCATCATTGATCTTCTTCCAAAGCCAATCAGCACATTATTACTTTAATATATTGTTAGGTGAGGATTCCGGCCACATTAGGAAGAGCCATATTCAAGAATGACACTGTGTGGGAGCCAGGACACTAGTATATCAGAGTGTAGGGAAAAGTTCGTTATTGATCCTTGTTGATTTTAGGTACGTGTGTCAGTCCAAGTTGTTATTTCAAAAGCTATCAAACATTTATCAAACTATATCGCTAATTGATCTCAAAGCTATTTCTCTTGTTTAAGGAAACACATTTTTAACACAATATACTATACTGCAACACTGGAAAAAACGAACTAGCTTTCCTCAACAAGCACTATGTTCACATACATGGATCATCAACCATGAGATGATTGAGAATAATGCTGAGAATGTTGATCAGTTGATTAAATCTGCTGAAATGTGCATTATTTTGAAAATGATTATAATTGTTAATTGATAATAGGTTCTTTGTTAAATCACAGAGCCACAGTTTAAAGTGACACAATTTTGAGCTGTTAATGACCATTCTTGTCACTGTAAACTACGCATTGTGCCGTGCAAGAATGAACGTTTGATAAGCATGATGAATAATCATGAATTTCATGTCGAACATCTTTTTCACCACAGTCATACAGCATAGCTCGTCTTTTGACAAACCTTAGATATTGTGGATGCTCTTTCCAATTTGTTTCTTGTGGTTCAACAATGTGGTCACCTGGCAACAGTCAAACAATAAGCAAACAAAGCATCAGTTCAGCATAATGTGGACACCCTACAGCCATGAACTCTTGACGGTCTGCAGGCTGAAGCATAGTTTTCATCCTTTTTTCGCCTTAACTCAAAAGTATCTCTCTCATGTTGCATAAACAGCAGGGATGAGAGAAGTCGGGCGTCTCACACTGTCTTCTCTTTTCTTTGAGAGCTGTTATGTGCTCAAAACCTAACTTTCAAGGTCAGTACTTCCAAAAATGTGCAAAGCAGTACTGACATTTTCAGTTGTTAACCTTTTCCTGCTTTATGCTTAACTATCACCACAACTGGGAATACAATTGTCACAAGTGTCCTCTGACAGAGAAGCAGCTGTAACATGGTGGTGTTGCTTACAGGCAGAAGAGAACCAGTAACACCAGAGCACAGCGTCTGCACTTTATTCTCTACTACAGGGAAGCATGGAGAACAGTCGGCGCACACGCACGCACGCACGCACGCACACGCACGCACACGCACACGCACACACACACACACACACACACACACACAATTCCACTCAAAGTAAGGTAAAATATTCCATTGGCTCAGCTGCACACACACAGTGCCTTTGGTCCAGTGGTAGCCTTGCATTTACCCAAGTGATTAGAAGAAAAAACTGGCAAACACATTATTTTATATTCAGTTCTGTTACAAAATATAAAACAAATTACAATTTAGCATGCCCCCTTACAAACACTTCAAAAGTTTATTTTCTGCAGGTTGGTTAAGATTCTGGATTTATTTAAACAACCATGGTAAATATTAAAGAATGTAGGTTTTATTTTATCACAGAAATTAGATGAGGCAAATAGAAAAGGGGTTGTAAATTTAAAATAAAAGTTAAACAAGTGAGATTTGGTTGTGGATGATTGGGATACAGCTATAAAAGGGTTGTCACTTCTGTTTAGCACAATGTGACCACTGTCAACTCAGCCATGACACAAAAACTGACATCACTGGTCATAATTTCCAAAAATAAAACCTGCTGACAAAAAAGTAGTTTATGGCCATAAATACTGTATTTATGGGCATCACCCAAAATTGAACCTGTGTGCATTGTACTGTAGCAACTTGAAGCCTCAGGTCTTTTTATTTCTTTTGGAATAGTTGCATAATTTACTGGAGCTTTATCTGCAGCTGCAGATGCTTTACATGTTATTTGCTAGAGCTGCCATGTAACTGCGAAAGAAAGTGCTGCCAAGGTTCATAAAAATAACATCATTTAGCACAAAACCAGTATAATGTTATTTACATCTGCAGGGTGTAGTTAGCTGCAGACTGCGACCCAAAAAATAAGCCGTTATCCGACATGAACTGTAGAGAAGGTCTGCAGAGTTGGGCTTAGACACAGCAGAAGATTCTCCGCTCAAATGCATTCACAACAACACAGAAATCTCTGGAGATTTCAGGTGAGAGGAGGGATATAACAAATTAATTCTACGGCAAGTTCACATGTTTATGTTAACAGTGCAGCCACATTTAGTGTCCCTCTTGTTTTAGAATTGTCATCAATGCACCCACTCGCATGTTCTGAGTCTGTCTGGAGAATCTCCTGGTGTATTCTCACATGGGCTCATTCAGACATTACCTGGAATTTTTACTCGGGGGTCTGGCAGGAAAAATTGGGAGAATGTCTTTAGCAGCTGACTCAGACATTTGCTTTCTCACACAGCCCCCCAGATTACTTCAGCAGATTATTTGAACTGAAATATTCAGCATGCAGTTATAATGTGCAAGTTTTACACTGGAATCATTTATTATTAATAATAATAACAATAATAATAATAGTATTGATATTATTATTATTATTAAAAATGATATTGTATGTTAAACATTGATTTTATGTTAACTAGTAGATAAACAATAGGCAAGTCAGAGTGGTTGTCATTTGCCATTCATCAGGTCAACAATAACCTTATTTTCCACAGGCTTCAATCTTTCATTTTCTGCTGTATAAAAAGGTTAATGTTTGCTCTAAGGATAAACTGATACTGATGTTTGCATGGATGGAATGAGATGCATGTTCACGCTATAATTCATTTTCTGTGTTTACTAGAAAGTTGTTTTTTTTAAAAATCCTGCCTATGTCACCCTATTAAAGGTGCATCCTTAGAAATCCCCCATGTGGATCTTAACAGAACAGCCTCACACAAAAATCACACCTTTAATTTAACATGCAAAGGAGAAATGTGATAACTAGAATTACCTTGCAGGGATATTTTTGTCTTCATTGCAGCTCACTGTGCAGGGACACAGCCTTATATCAAGAATAAATGTGAATTTCTCAGTGTGATATCGGAGGAAGAGTGAAAAATTTGCTGTCAGGTCTGTTAAACAGCTCTACATTTTTCCTAATGTTGTTATAGGGTTTAGGTGATATACGCTGGCTCCATACAGTAGCAGATCTGCTGCTCATCTCCACTTCAAACTGGGGTATACAGCCAGTCCTACCGCA
The DNA here is from genome assembly GCF_024713975.1 of Paralichthys olivaceus. Classification (NCBI taxonomy): domain Eukaryota; kingdom Metazoa; phylum Chordata; class Actinopteri; order Pleuronectiformes; family Paralichthyidae; genus Paralichthys; species Paralichthys olivaceus. The sequence continues at coordinate 10,720,295 of NC_091101.1, forward strand.
GACAGCCGCTCTGGATCCCTACCATCAACTGAGTTTATATGAGGTGACAGAGATTCACACAGTGGGGAGGGACGAGGAGACGGGGAATGGGAGAGAGATCATGAGGAATGGAAATTATACTGTACTTATGTTCAATCAAGCCTTGTGGACGGCACAGAGACAAAAAATCTGAAACAAGGTAAAGAGTGTCACATGGTTGCTAAATGTGCCTTAAAATAGATTCAAGTCCCTCCTGTCTGACCTTAACGCACACTCTGGGTTTACCACAAACTATTTCAACTGGCTGCACTCTGCACGCCCCCAGTTTTCTGGAGCCTGATTGTGCTACAAAAGTAAACTTTACTGAAAAAAAAAAATATATATATATATATATACACACACAATATTTCTCCAAGGGACATGGATGTGCACTTGACTAGTGCTGAAACTGCTATTTGAGCATCAAGTTCACATTAATTAATGCATTTACATGCCGTAGAAAGGTGAAAATATCCACTGCAGATTTCAGCACTTATGATGACAAATGTCTTTCCAGCTGTAGATAATAACAGCAACAAACAGCAAAATGTAAATCACAGATGTCTGGCACATGTGCATTGATCGGTGCTCTCAGCATGTCTGTACAATTTACACTTAACCAAAGTTGATTTTGTTGAGGAAGAAACACCACTGGGTTTGATGTTTGAAAAAACTGTGCGTGGCCTGAGCCTATTTGATGTTGAAAGAGCCCAACAGTTCAGGCCATATCATAACTCTGTTTTAAGTTTACTACCTTTAAAACTATCAGTCTGGACCTCCAGAGTTCAGAGCTGTAAACAAAGTTACGATATAGGTCAAAGAAAAAAAAAAGCTGGTAAACATAATTTGTGGTATGAGGTCTTACTCGCAATCATGGTCTTTCTGGCCTGTCTGAGGTGCCGCATGAGAGTTGAGAGAGTCTCGCAGCAACACAAGTTGCACTTCCCCCTGACAACAGGGTGTCTGTTCTGATGACTGTTTCTACATGCTGCTGCACAGCTCAGACAGCACTGCTGATTGGCAGTAAAGTTCAAACATCCCGTCCTGTGTCACACCACCTAATGAACAAATGGGAACATGACCCATTCCTTCATGTTAACAAACTGTATCCTAACATCTTGACTAATCCCACTGATCAGAACTTTTCAGAATTATAAACTAAAGGACCCTTTTTCCCCAAAAGACATTTTAATATATCTCAGTCGGAGAGGCACAAGAGAAAATAATAAACTTCCATATATAACTGCTCCAGTTTCAGAGTCCTGCTATTGTTCATGCTGGATCACTGTCAGACTGAACAGAGCCGTCACTAATGTTGTTAGTAACACCTGTGCTTTTTCCTATAATGAAAAGTCAAAATTTCTCCTGTGACTATGGAGTGCATTAAGACGTCAAAGAAAGACCTTTTACAATACAGACAAAAGACAAGTAAGTTAAAATTAATCCCATAAACATTTAATAGATTTACATTCAATTAATTCTTCAGAATAATTAAACGTAATCAGAATGTTTAAATATATCATACATATAGTAGATGATGTGGTTCACTTGGAGGCCATAGGGAAAAAAGTGAAGCAGAAGCCTGCCTGGTCCATCAGTACTAATTAACATAACCAAACCAGAAGCACGGAGGCTGCAGACTTGCAGTTGGAATTGAAGTTTGAGATCAAGCTGTGCGGGTTATTGGCTTTAATTAGGCCTAACAGCCTTAGGCTGTATTTGTACTTTTGGCAATGAGATCTGGAGGCAAAGCAACCTTCATAGGCTCATTAATGCCCAACCCTCACCCACCCAGGCACAGGTAAAAGTGCTAGCTGGACAAAGATATCAAATGAAACTGGCCGGGGCCACGGAGGCGTCAGAAAATGACAGAAATGTGTTCACTCAGATTATCAGCTTTCAACATGCTTTTCATGTGAACAGATGTACTAAAAGTTGTATTTCGTACAGACTAATATTCAAAAAAAGACGTGTCATCTAACAGTGGACAGTAGTGTATAAACACTGAACTCTGCTTTGCCAAGTGGACTTCATCTAAGGGAAACACTCCTTCCCATGAGGCCACATTTATATTAATCATTTCTTGGCGTAATAGCAGATGTTGGTGATGCATTTTATACCTTTATATATTAATGTGCCCCCATCTAACAGAAAAAAGACTGCCAATGACTGTAAATGTAGAAGTGCTGTGGTGAGGCCCCAAAGGTCTGGCACCTTTCAGCTCAGCTCCTGCCACACAGCTCTACTCTACATAATCCAAAACCATTTCTTACATTTTACTTTAACTATAATGAGCAAAGCAGAATAAAGGTCATATTCTAAATGTCATTTCATGCACTATTCAAATGGACAAGCTATGGATATACTGGTCAATGTAATGGTGTTGCTTTGCAAGATGAAACAGTATGTGTGAGGCCAAGATTAATTTCACAGCCAAATGTAATGTTTTGCTTCATGAATTTAATATTTATACTTGAGATTTTAAACAAATCAGACTGCTAACGTAGACAAGAGGAACTTCTAAGGAACTAGCTACTGAACGAGCACTGCTGACTTTAGATTGAATTGAGGCAAATCTGGACCTTTTCCCATCTGAGTGATTTCACTTGCTTATTATGCTCACCAGCATTACTTTCTCATGGTTATTGTGCTGGAATCCGTCCAAATTTTGGGGAAGTCGAGATATGGTTCCTAACAAACTAAATAAAATAACACCTCTGGCCTTAGATGATGAAGAATATGGAATCACAGGTAATACATATATTCTTACATCTCCTCAGAAAAGCAACAGAAAATAATCTTTGTTCATTGTCCCTTTGCATCCAGAGGTATATATCATCTGGGCTGCAACGGGAGTAATGCAATTCACTGTCCCTAGTTTATTTAATAAAACACTCTTTGGGAGAACAGGGGCACTGAACACACATTTACTTCATTCTCTATGTGTGATTGATGGTGGCTACATAAAAAATGGGACATCTGGAGCCTTTAGCTATTGTTATAATTTTTTTCTTCTGCTTCTTCTCAAACTCTTGAAACAAACTCTTATTCTGGCACTGCCTGTGTGATTCTCCCTTAATTTAATATTAATATTTGCCTATACAATTTTATGTTTTTCTATTGTACATTTATTTATATATACATAATTATTATTAGTTTTATAGATGAGAGCTTGAAAAATAATTTGATCCGTGTCCTAATTAAATCATGTACTGATTAGATTTAATAAGCGTAATTTTGTTTTTGCTCTTGAAAAAGCATTTACAGAGCTATACCCCTTTTCTTTTTATTGAATGGGTCCTGAATGAGCCAATTTAATTCTTGTCATTATTTATTACTAACTGTAAAACAATGGGGAAATGGGAACCTGGGATGATTTGTGTTAAAATTCCCAGTATAGTGTGTAGTTACAAAGTTATTCTGCATAAATGTAAATGGAAACCAGTGTAAATTACCTATTATGTTGAGCTTGCAGGCATAGAATTTTTCCCTCAGTTGTATAATCATCATTTATCTGGGTTTAATGGAGCAAATACCCTGACGCACACCAGTTTGTTGCCTACTAAAACCGCCGTCTTCTGCTGTTCGGCATACTTCATTTCAACCAAAGCAGCACTTAAGTGCTGTGCAAGTAGGTTTTTCTGCTCGTAGTTGTTTAATCTCTCCTCTGTGGTTCAAGGCCTTGACCTTCTTGTCACAACCTGGCGTCATCGACTCAGTCCCATTAGTGTGAACACTTTAATGTCTCATTTTAATGTTTAATTGCTTCTCATTTAGTCATACTTCTCATTTTTAATTGTGTTTTTCCATTAAAACAAAATGACACTGGGTTCATAAAATGTGAACCTTCACACAGACATCTGGCATCACTATCACCCAAATCTGAGTGGAGAACACTGAGCCATTCACTTTAATCAGAGTAAACACAATAACAAATCTCACGTTCAAATGCCATCCTATGAAATAAAAAAGGTTAATAGTTCATTCCAGTGTGATGGAGAGATAATGATTTTTTTAGATTTGACTCTTGACTCCAATTTTTCATTATTATTACCATTACCATTGATCTGTATGCAAACATAAAGAGCATTTTTCATTTATGTTATTTATTTTATAGTCATTTATTTCATATTTATCACAATGGAAAGAATATGAAGAAAATCTTGTCAAAGGAACCTGACCCAGACATTCATGTTGCTTTGATCAGTGGGTGTGATCTCTGCATTTCTCTCCAATTAACACGTGATCCTTTCTAACACATCTAACGTTGAATTTCTGCTCTTCTGCTCTATAATATCTCTTCTGTCCCTTTGCTCAGTGCTACATCCTGTTTATCAGATTTTAACAACACAATAACTAAAAAGTCCCTTCAAGGTTACACTTTATTCTCAATCTGTACACTGTTGTTTGTTGTTTCTTTGATGATAAAACCTGATTTTATGTTTTCATTTGACAATGGTGATTAAAGAAACTTAGCAGTTTGAAATAATGTTACAGCTTAAACTCTCAAATATTCTTTTCACTAAATGCAGCCGGACATCTTTAATCCAACAAGATGCGTTAGAAATATAGTACAAGTTTCCAAGTATGACTCATTAAAGAGCTCTCGTTCATTGAATTTGAATGTTTTATCAGCAGTGAGGGATTTGTTTATAGCTGTGGGTAGACATGTACAGAGGTACGAAAAGTTCTTCTCCTCACAAAACGTGTTCCGCATTTGTCACTTCTCTCAGATGCTTGACCTTCACTGTACAACACGTGCATAGTTTGACGCTAGAAGGTTTTCATCGTAGCCATTTGAAGTAAAAAAGTTTGTTTTTACCTTTAATGTGAGTTTGGGATGGTTTGTGACGTCACTGTGACGGGAATGCAGTCTTTGTCCTGATATATGCAACCAGCAGTTAAATGAAAATAAAAATATTTGTGTATCTGTATATTGGTTTTAAATGAGGGAGAGGGAGTTAAGATGACTGAGTTTTTACGTGGAAAAATCAAATGAGACACAAATTATAATTCCAAGCGTGTGTGTATGTTAAATGTCTTCAAACTCAGCTGGAAGGGATCTTTAACAAATCTGTAACAAAGTGGATAGTTAGTAAGACACATACCTTGGATGAAGGATTGGAAATAAATGGATGTTTGAGCTGCACAATGCAATAAACATGAGTCAACAAGAGAGGATTTGAGACAGAATGCCATTGTTTAGAACAACAAAAGCTCAAAGCTTGAGAATGTCGCTTCTCAACGAGTTTCACTTGAGAATTCATTTGAATTCAGTAGAAGTAACCTTCATACTTGAAAAGAAAAAAGAGTAATCACCATTGTTTCAGAATCTGGAGCTAGGCTGTTATTTTCACACTGACACTTTGGGAAAGTAACAGTGTCAGTATAGAAACTGTGGAGATATACTTTTAAATAACAAAATACACTTAGGCCCATTGAGCCTATTATGTTATGATTTCATTTTCTTTCCAATGTGTGATTCTGGAAACGTAAAATAGAAAACTGTCTTGATTTACATATGAATTTAATTTAAACAGCTTTGCTGTTATTGTGCAGTGTCCTAATTGGTGGAATGAGATAAACTTAAAAGCTGCATTCTATTCTGGAATTCATTTCAGCTTCATCACAGCTTTTTGAGTGAGGTAGGTCTTCGTCCTGCACAAGGTTGTGTTGGCTTTTCACTAATAATAATAATGTAAGCTTATTATTGAATTAAATCTGTATGATTCCTGATAAAATTATTTGCATCTCAATTGCGTTTGGGGTTATTTCTTAAATTAATGTGGAAATGATACTAAAAGGGTGCTACACTGATATTATTTTAATTGTTGAGTGGTTTGTGACCAATAATAAAAAATTCCCAATAAATTTGTCACTATAAATCTATATACTCTCTATCTGTGTTTGCTCTCAATCTCACCTGATGCTTTGTCCTGCTCTCATACAGCAGAATGTCCTCCACCTCCTCCTCCTCCTCCTCCTCCTCTCTTACATCCCTCTTCATTATCCACTGCTCTTCATTCCTGACCTCTTGATGCTTCAGTTACAATAGCAGCACTGGTTAAAGAGATGAAATAAATAAAACATTCATTTGATAACATATCACACTGGTTGGAATGTACAGCTTTCTCGCCCGTGTTCCTAAGTTTGTGGGTGTTAGATTTTGCTAATACCTCATGTCCTGACTTTCTTTGCACTTTGAGTCTTCAAATATTTATATATATGTTTAATTGTTGGGAATTGAGGGAGCATCAGAGTAAACAAATGATTCATTTGCATGAGCAGTTGATAGTACAAGCAACAACAATCCTTCCAATCACACATGATCATGTCTTGATTCAGAGTTTGCACAGAGGGGGGGGGGGGCTGTACACAGATGGCTCTGTTGACAATGCGTTTGAGGAGGGAGAGAGAGATTGATGGAATTGGGGGAATAAGGGCATTTATTTTTCCTCCTCACATTTTTTTAATTCATTAGTATTCTGCAGGCTGGATGGGAATTTGCATGGGTGGCCTGGATGTGGCTCGTGGGCCACCAGTAGACAGTCACTGCCATGTGACATGAACACACAGTGTTTGTGTGTGTGTGTGTGTGTGTGTGTGTGTGTGTGTGGGGGGGGGGGGGGGGGGGGGGGGGGGGGGGGGGGGGGGGGGGGGGGGGGGGGGGGCTACTTGTAGTGAGCTGCAGAAAGGGCCTCCATGGGTGGATGGATTTGTGTTACAGCACCGCTCAGCAGCACCAGAAGCGACATTGTTCAGCTGTTTGCTTTCAAAATGTGTTTTCAGCTCAGGTATCTCACTAGTCGAGGTAAAATCTGGAGCAGCAGAGCGTTGTTTGAAACTCACAGCAACTTAAAAACAAAAACAAGATCCTGGCACGCTCTTTAAAAGCAAATTCCCCTTGTTTTGCATGCGACAACACTCATCAATTACATACACTGTGAGCGCATCTTGTCTCAATCATTGGTTACTCAAACACAGTAATTGTTCTCCCAGGAAGTAACAGGAAAGGGTAACACATAGCTCAATAACACTTCCCCTCTAATGTGCTTCGCTCCACTGATTATCCCCCATGATGACACTATTACTCTTCTCCCCTGGCAAAACTGATAGACAACAAATTGACTGCATAAACTAAACCTCAACCCACCGATACGCACATAAACTGGTGCTTTTCAACCTGTTTTCCAAGGTGTTCTCTGGAGGTTTGTTCTCCAGTGGGTAAATAAGCCAAAAAAGCTCTGTCGCCATTTCTCAGTGAATCCTCTGCACTGCAGCACTTTTCTGCCCAAGATGAATCTTTTAGCTTCAAGCAATTGGGGCTACAAGAAGAGGGGCCTAATGCACTTTTCATCTTATACACTGCACTCTACATTTAAGCAATCCAAAGTCTAAAGAACCTCCTGCATGATTCACTCAAAGTGCTTTTTGGAACAACAGATAGTGTCAGAAAGGTCCTTTTCAGTGGTTGAATTAGGGGGAGGTCTATGTAAGTGTGTGCTTTTTCGGATAAAAAAAACACAAGCTTAGATTTGAGATGGTCATGTCATGTCCTCAGTTTATTCTATAAAGAGAGGACCAATTTCTAATAGTATTAACAAAGCTGTATATTAAAGAAATATTCCTAGTTTCATTTCAGTTCATCATGTTTTTACTCATGAGTGCAGTGTTGGAAACCCTATTATACAGTAATGTATTGCTCTCAGCCATGGACTGTACTCAAAGATTGACGACATGATGACTCCCCAAAGGTGAAGCTCCTTGTGTTGGCCTTAAACCATGGCTCTTCCATGTTAGCAGTTTGGACATGTACCAAAATAAAAAGTCAAAGTTTACATCTTATACTTTTTTTTGTTTCTCTTATTTTCTTGGGAGTAGTTCCTGGGGAACGGTCCAAGTGCTCATTTGGTTTGGTTTTATTGTTGGTACACAAACACTGGCTTAGTTCTATTTTTTTCACACATCTTGATTTATGATAGCTATGAAAAGGATTTCAACAAGTAAGATAAACAACTTACCAACACTACCTTTATCTAGTCATCTGATGCTATAAAATCTGAGTGAAACGTCATTATTGACAGACAGGAGCATGTGTATCGACAGCACCGCAATGCCGTGGCTTCACCCCCCGATCACTACTGAGCAGACTCCACGTGTGGTGGATATGATTCATGAAGGCACACTGTCATTATGAGTTCTCTCAGCTGACACTGCATATCAGAGCAAGAAACCAAGCTACAAGGATCTGAGAAAGTGCCTGCAGAGCTAAAAGACAGGATTGTGTTGAGGTACAGTTCTTAGGAAGGTTTCTGCTGCACTGAAGGTTCCCAAGTGCACACGTAATCATTCAAAGTCAGGAGGAACCACACATCAAGCCTAGAATTGGTTGTGTCTTTTAAGATACCGTGGATTCCACTCAAGTTGTAGAAACATCTCAGACATGATCGAGAGAAATACGAGGCAGCTGAGCAAAATTTCAAGATTACTTATGTGACATTTAGTTTTCTTTTTTTGGTAAATATCGAAAATTAAGTTTTTAGTTTCGTCATTATCAGGTTCAGAGTGTAGATTGATGAGGGATTCTTGCATAAGGCTGCAACCTCAGAAAATGTCAAGACAGTGCTGGGGACTGAAAGCAGCACTCAGTTTAAAGATGACCTTGTAAATCCTGATCCCGCCAATTACAGTGTCACCAGGCACAATACCAGACCTATTTGAATCGCTGAACATATCTGAATGGTGGGCGTAGATTCCTTTACATGGAACTACATATGTACATCTGACCCTGACATGACATGCCCAACACTGAGCTCACAGGAAGAGATTGAAAATGTAATTGCAAAGCTTGTTCACAATAAAGTACTCTCCCTGTGTTGATAACACTGAGATGACAAGTTCCATTCAAAGCCATACGCAATGTCCACATATTACTAAACAGAAAATACTGCTGGCAGGATCAATTCATTGTAGGTTGTAGCCTTCAACTGGATTAATAATAATACAGGATAAAATAATAATCTGCATAAAAACATGATGAGGAGTTGATACAATTCTCTTCCCAGACTGTACCTGCTGATGCCATTCTCCTCCTTAATAGTTCTTCAGCCTCTTTTCCACATTGTTCAGCAGCAGTCGTTCTATAAATGCATTTGTGCCTTTAGTCACCAAAATTGCAACGACTATTGGGCGAGAGCCAAGTGCACTAGATGTTGGGAGTTTGTATCAGTGACTGCGCTGGTGCACTGTTAAGGAAAGCAGAGGCCAATGTATCATCTTGGTTACAGAGAACACCTTGAATGAGTTTCAAGATAACCTTCCAAGGATGAAACACAGAGTCTCTCTTTCTCTTGGTTCCTTCCTTCCTTCCTTCCTTTCTTCCTTTCGCATGAAGACATGCATTTAGACGGTGTTGTTTGGTTTTTCTTTAACCTTCCCAAGATAAAATGTTCCTGTCTGAACTATGGTGTTAGTGTTGAGTTAATCTCTAACTCTGATTTATCGGTAAGCCACACATGATGCTAAAAGCTGGGATTTGAATCACCCAGTATATTTGCTAGTGGATATGTAATCAGCAATTTGTTTATCATATATAGTGCTAATTTATAAATGTAAAGACATGGTGTGAATAAATTCTGTTTTTCACTGACTGGGAGAAAGCCTTCTGTAAAGTGCCACCTGGAGATACCACCCACATTCAAATTTATGTCTGCTAAATTTGTGACTAGCTATTAACAAAACCGTTGCACACATTAGGAGGGCTGATATCTGATTGACTCATTCGCTAATTGGGGGTGATTTCCTGTTCTCACTGAGGAAAACCTTGGAACAGAGGCTTCTCGTGATCACCACCAAACTAAAGATTATGATTATCTATTGATTACACTGATTGCTGTGATGTTGTTTCATTTCAAGGAAGACTGCGAGTGAGTGAAGTCCTCTATGGTCACCTGCGTTCTCCCCCATATGCCATACTTTCACAACGATTTCACGCCCCGATGAGTTGCTCGTTCTATTGAAAAGCAATGTGTGTGTCCCCTGCAATTTATTATTAGCTTCCATTTTACTGAACAAACAAGTACAAAAAGGCTCTTCACACGCGTGTCATTGTATGATAGGCCTTTTTCACTGCAGACATTTTGACACATCACAGTAGGAAAAGCACAGGTGTCAACAATGAAATCAATAATGGCTGAGTTCCATTTAACTGCTTGAGTTTCAGGTTCCTGTCACACGGTCATGACTTACCTGAACACTTGAATAGAACAGAGCCATCACTGATGTCATCAGTAACATGTATTATTAACAGGGACTCAGCTTAAAGCCATGTTTATACTCGTGCAAGTAGATGACGTGCAAACTACAAGCATGCAAATAGGTGTATATGGTCAACTCATAGCGCATTACAATGGAGGAAAGTAGGGTGCGTAGCTGTAATGGAAATCTTGTCGCTTCACCTGGAAGTCAAAACAGTCTCTCGGAGCTTGATGAACTGGAACAGCCATCCCACTTTGTTTCTCCCTGGGTTGCCACTCTATCGAGAAAACATTTTTTTCTGACGTGAACGACCAAGCGCTACAGGTTTTCGAGCCCTCACGCTCCACACAAGAAACGTCATGACATCATTTCTGGCGGCTGCATCCTCGCACTGGCAACACTACATCAACTATATATATATATATACACACTCATTATCTACTCACCATGCCTATGGAGGGGTGGGTGAAGTGTTTGAGTCCACAAAGCACTTTTAGAGTTTCAGGGGTAAACGGTGTTGCAGCCAAATCCAATAGAATTGAAGGAAAAGGTGACCACGTCTTTAAATGTAAGAAAACTAAAATGCCTCCAGGCTGCTCCTGTGGTGTCATCCAAGTGTCTGTAAGCCCCAACATTCAAATGCGACTGTAAATCTGAGGACATTTAGGCTAAAAACACAGTGTATATTATCCTTTTCAAGTCAAATTTGAATGTCGGGGCTTACAGACACTTGGATGACACCATAGGATCAGAATGGAGGCATTTTCAGTTTTTTCAGGGGTTTTTTACGTTTGAAAAATCGGTCACCATTTGCTTCAATTGTATCAGATTTGGCTGCAATGCTGTTTAACCCTGAAACTCCAAAAGTGTTTTGTGGACTCAAACACTTCACCCACCCCTCCATCAGCATAGTGGTGATTAAATAGAGTGATTTTTCATTTTTGGGTGAACTATCCCTTTAAGAGCTCCTAAATATTTTTTGTAAACCGGACAAACATGATTTTTTATTATCGGGGGAACAGTAAATGAACCATGATCACTGGGTTAATAAAACTAACTTACTATATCTAATTAGTGCCATATTAATCTTGAAAAAGCTACTCCAGAGACACTCATAATGTTCATAAATCTCTTTATCTTTTAATGGCTTGGTTGGCTAGCAATCTTGGTGCAAACATTCTTATGTCTGTAATACTATAGTGCAGTGCTGTGTCAACAGAGTCATTGAAATGTCCTAAAAGAGAAATTAAGATTAGGATTACTTTACATTTCCTTGTCAATGTGTGTGTTTGTGTGTGTGTGTGTGTGTGTGTGTGTGTGTGTGTGTGTGTGTGTGTGTGAGTGTGTATCAGTTCAGCTCTAAACTTCTAAACAGGGTTAACATTGAATCATACAGGGTGTTGTGGATGGAGCTGCTATTAAGCAGAGTGGCTCCCTACTGTTTAGTAAATACATATCAGTCTGTTGAAGCATGTGTGTTAATTGGATTGCAATATTTTCGTGCTGTGTAAATTCAATTTTTGTTGTCATGTGAAGATAATACAGTTGGTGTTGCAGCAGTATGTTGATTAACAGATGCAAGACAAAAATAAAAAGTGACAGAGCTGTGTACGTCATAACTACAAAAGCTCTACAGGGGTTTTCATATTCAAACGTTTCCGTGTTTAGACTCTAATTAGACTTCTTAGGTCAAACACAAGCATGAAGTAGAATCAAATTTTGCTTTCGACATGAGATGCCTTTTCAAAAAATTGGCACTCTGGGGAACATGAGGAAATTGTTGGCAAATTTGAGCTTTCATAGAGTCTGGGTGTACAAAGAAAATTCGAGTTCATTAATTCAAAGTGGATGCTAAGCACTCTTACAGAAGAGTAGTCCAACGGAGGCTGTGAATGTTTGGAATTGGAGGCAGCAGGCCAAATGGTTTCATGCTCACTCAGTGGCCGTGCGTGCATGCACATTGCACACTGGCTGCCAGTGGCACTCTCCACAGGGCAAATAACTCCTCCGAGTGCAATTCACTGCTGCCTTTCAATTTGCATGTTATTTAGTTGCCTAGTCACATGGCTTCTTTTCCAGTCTGCTACATCATATGCCATCTCCTCTCTGAGCAATCAGAGTTTTTGGAGCTTCAAATGATCAGATGTCGATCTTGATCATAAATCATATTTTTTCTCTTTTATTTTTCTCTTTGATGTGGGTCATTTCCTTGTTTATTTTCTACTAATGAGGCATTTGATTGAATTTTCAACTGAATTATTCCAAATATTATTGTCCCGAAATGAAACGTTTGAACCTTCTCATTACAAGAACTATTAAAGCAAGAGAGTTATCCTGCTGCCAAATGAGAGATGGTATCAAATTAAAATCAAAACAAAGGAATACAAATAATAAATATTAGTAACTTGTGCAGAAATGGTAAAGCTCTTACATATGGCATCCAAAATGAGTCTCACAACTAGTGGAGTTTATACTAATACTAATACTATTGTGGATATTTGATATCTGAAATGAGATTTTATCCAATATTTATTTATTTAAACAATACACATAATACATAAAAGATTTTCTCGTAAAAAGGGTTTGGATTTTGATCACAAATATGTTGGTCAGTGACCTTTCTATGATGTTTAAAAGGCAATGATGATGTGGCTCTGATGTCCTAAAATACTGCTATATGAATATGCAAAATCCTTGACAAAAAGACCAAAATGTAGTGAAAAAATACAGAACTTTACCTAAATATGTCGTTTTCAATCTTCTTACTGGTGACTTTACACAGCATCAGTACAACCATGAACACACTTTCAGACAGTACCTGATCGGATAACATACAGTTAAGGGAAGAGGACATGACAGCAACAAAACAAGGTGACATTTAAACTCACTTCAAATAGAGTTAAAATGTGAGTGTGTTAGTGAGGATTACTTTGAATTGTATTCCTCAGTGACATCCAACAATTGTTAACCAATTATAACCGTTCACCCAGAATAAACTGTTTTATTTAGCAAGGACCAACGTCAGTGACATATATACCAATCCATTTTTGGTAGGTGGGCAAGGTGTTAATTTTTACGTGTGCAAATAGCAGCAAAAAGATGGATTAGGATTCACATAACACCAAAACCTGCAGCTGCTGTGGAGAGACTCAAACACAGACCTGTTCAGTGACTCCTATAATTACCAAGACTGTGACAGCGGAAATAATCTAATTCATCCGGTCATAGTTTAATCTTTTTGGGTTTTTTTACACTTTTTATGATCACAAAAATATATGTAAGTTAGAGGTTTGCTTTATTGTAGAGCTGTGTGCAGCTCTCTTTACCTCCAGCGTCACTTTGTACTTCCAGTATGTTTACAAGGCGATCACAATAATCAACCATCACAAACAGGCCAGGCATTCCTCAGTCCTCAGCAGAGAGGACAGCTTGTCAACTCAAAACGGCAACATGTCCACATGCTGTGGGTTTAATCCTGCACGAAGTGTTAACTGTGCGACCCACAACAGAGAATACACGCTCAGATGGTATCAATGTCCCAGGAGTGCAGAGGTAGTATCTCAGTCAGTGGTCAGTCGTCGGTCTGGTTCAAAGACATTTCCATTCAGAGACTGTGTAGTATTGTCAGGATAGAAGCCCTGAGGCTACAGTATCACTGAGATGAAAACCGCAAACCCAGTGAGGTAGCCTCGTGTTAAGATGTGAGATAACTACTTTATTAATAATACATAATAAACCAACTACTACAGGTGATGTTACATTATGTATGAGCCTCTAACAACAATTCAGTGGCAGAGTCACTCATTTTTAAGTTTTTAAGGGATTGTGATGGGCTCTTTTTCTCTTTTTTCTCCAGTGCCATAGATTAGATGATTATTGTGTTAATCATAAATCAATAACATTGTTTTATGTCTCCTGAACCAGGAAAAATTATTGTCAAGCCCCTTTATAAACCATTTCACCATCCTTAATGCACATTGCACTAATTTGTCTCAATTTCTAGATAAACGCATAATGTCCATTGTTCAACTTAAACCTTGAGTTGAATAATTATGTATTGATTGTACTTGATTGTATTTAATGTCAGCAACAGAACCAACTGATATGCCAATGAAGTCCTCAATGATAAACGATTAGGAAACAAAACCAGTTGCTTATAAGATTTGGTTTGTCTGACAAATTACAATTCTAACAGAATAGAGTATGAAAAGTTGTCATTATCCTTAAAAAAGAAAATGCTTACAATGAACTACAAATGACTTGAGGCAGACAGCATAATTTCACAAAACTAGCTTTTGTGGAGGGAGAGAAGAGAAACACGACAGCAACTGTGGAATGAGAAAATCGAAGAAAAAAAAAAAAAGAAAAACAGAGAAAAGGAGAGTTTGGGCTTGAATGGTTATGAACAAAGATTAGTCACAGTTTTATTGACAGTAGTGACATAAAAATGAGTCATTTCTTTCATGATCAGGAAGAGACTCTTCAGTAGCCCTGTAAACTATTATGTTTTGACATAATCACTCTGGTTTCCTCGCAAATTTTGCAAAATGCATGTGGTTATAGTGTTATTAAAAATCATTGTGTATCTTAAAGTTATGCAAATTCAACTACAATATTTTTTTCAAGATCTGAATTTTTTTAGTGTCTTAACTTTTAGGCCGGTAAAAAACTATCACAGTTACTATTCTAAACCTGCCTGTTTAAAATGGGCTTCCTGTTTGATCTGTGTTGATGCTGCATCAAGTAAAGCCCGGCTGCTCCACTCAGTCCACAGAACCCTGAGCCTGCGCCACCGCTGCTGCACAAAGAGCTGCTCACCTGTTAAGTTCAGTGAAGGTAAACTGAATACCCAGAATAATTGCATCAAATACAAGACTCCACTACCTTAGACCCTTAACGATACACAAGCCAAGAGTGAAGCTGATAAGATGAACAGATCTTGAGATGAGAGAGCCACAGACAGACAGAGATTTCTGGAATTTTTAGATAGATTAGATAAATACAGCAAAGACTGTATTGTGTGAATCAAGAAATTAAAAAGATACCAAAATTGTTTTGTTAATTAAAGTGTTATGATGCTTTCATGAGAAGTGACAAGTGAACCAAACTGTGGCTGGAGAGTATTCCACTGGAGATAATGTACAAATAAGGTTCCATGTCGACTGAGGTCGACTTGTCCTCACACCTTTCTGGCTATTATCTCCTCACTTGACTTTAATAGCACAGCTTCTATCTGCTATTTCTTCAAAGTTTTGTGTATTACATTGGTACAATAAAAAGTGAGTGACCTCGGGGTACGGTACATTGATTTTTCAGACTTTACTTCTTGACTGCATAAAAGCTTTCCCATGTATGATATAAAGACAACGGAACACTAGCATTCATTATTTAGAGGCAACCATTCAAGAACTCTGTGATGTTCAAGGTGTTTGAGTGCTGCTCAGTGATTCGACTTCCAATATTTGAACTGGGAAATTGGATGTAAAGTAACAACACATCAGATATAACACAAATAAAATGGTGTTCGATTGTCCTATTTTGATGTGAGAATGCAAACAACAAAAGCTTGATTATAGTACACACTTTAAAATGAGCTCTCTGTGTTCCACTGCACTTGGCAGAGCTTTCCCTCTTTCCATTTACTGAATCACTTGGCATACAGGGTTACTAGATCCCACTGGTATTCAGGGACCAAACTCAATTTGCTCTCAAACCCACGCACTTTATAAAATGTAGGTAAGACAGTTTAAATCTTTTTAAATTTGCATTTGCATTACATTTCAGCAGTTCTTTATGATGTAAAAGAAAGGAAATCTTTCTTACACAGTCTTGATATTTAATTAGTCATTTAAGTAGCTGTTGTGAGATATTACTTAATTCAATGCATTAAAATACATTTTTTTCTGGTGCCACTATTACAGATATGTTTGAGAACTTTTTGCATACATCTTCAATCCTCTGCTAAATGACCAGATTGCTAACTAAGATTATTTGGTTTTACTGGAGGTTTAAATGTTTTGTGTTATTTTTTAATTTGTTTTGTTTTGTTTTGTTAAATCTAATTGACTGGGTCTTTGGAGGCTGAAATAAATACATCATTTCTTCATTAATTAAATACTCAGTTTATTAATTCGGTCAACAAAATATCTGGAAAGGGTTAAAGATTATCTTCACACAAAAGTGGACATGTTCAGCAAACACTCCAAAACCTAAATCAATTGACTTTAATATCACAGAAAACAAAGAGAGGAGACAGGTTGTCATGTTGAGAGACGAAAAATGATAAAGAAATAAGAAAAAGTGGCAGCAGATCAAACTTAGAGGACGTCATGCGCTACATGTCACGTTCAACATGGTGGATGCCATTGCACAGAGATCACTCAGTCATCAATAGTCACAACAATGATGGATCAGTACAATATCTATATATGAATTCATCTATCTATAGATGAATTTTATTGATCCCAGTTGGGAAATTGTTGTATCACAGCAGCAGGTCAACATTCACAAAGAGTAAGAACACAAGGAGACAAGGTGCAAAATTGCAGTATATATTCGTGCAAGCCCCTAAGTTTCAAGAGCATCAGTTTATTACAGCTGGGCAAAAATATCAATGCAGCTGACTTACTGCAATACATCTTTCCACAAAGGTGTATCCATAATCACGCTCCTACAATCAATAGTTTTCTGGGGTTCTTTTGTTTGTTTTTTTACACAGTTTAAACCTGAGAATATCAGTAGAAAGCTGCTGAGGACAATTAGATGTATCACTGTGGTAAATGTGCACCAATAGAAACAGAGGAAGAGTCACTGTTGCAAACGGGAGTAAAAAAAAAAGTAATAAGTTCAAGAGCGATACACTGCTCATACCGGCTCTTTGAGGTAGTAACAGAGGTGAAAGAAGGTGGCATGGTCCGGTACTGATAAAAAGATTTAGTGCCGGTACAAACAGGAAGAAGAGTCAACAGCTGGCCGCCAAAACCCAGAAACAACTTGACCCATGTATGTTGATACATATCTTATCTAGAGGTCATTGACAATACACAGCCCTTTAGTTTATGCCATTAAAATTTAAATGTGTGGTTGCACGGACATATCACAACCATAAAATGGCCATGTTCAGACAATCAATTTCACCTATCTCGATGTCTAACATTATGAACCTGAAACATCATGTGAGTGATGGTTTAAGCTGTTTCCTACAGAGAGCAGCGTGTTGCTACAGAGAGAGTTTGTGCCAGAGACAGGAAATGAACAGTGCTGAACTCGAATGAACTGACTTTGAGGAAGTGCTTTTATCTTTTCAGACTTGTTCTTGCTTTAGGTAACAAGCAAGCAGATGCAGATTCCCAAATAAATCATAAAGGCAGAGCAAAGACACAACAACAACACTGCTGCAAACAAATGGCACTCATTCAGGACACGGAGCAAATTTATCACAGATGCTTGGAAATTTATAGTGAAGTGTTAAAAAAGCTAACGCACAAATTATTTGACAAACTGTCTCTAAGAACTTGTAAATAACCACTGACGCACAGATTTACTGTACTGATCCCAGTCTGTTTGGCTGTGCATTTGCCTGACTACACACTATCTATTCATAGACAAGTGTTTTAGAGGGACTCTAAGCAGGATTTTAAACTGTACAATGCTCTTTCAGTGCCTCCATATGTTTATCTACTTTGCATAATTAAGGCCTTGTCCTCCTTACCGATAAACCATAACTACATGTGAAGGTTAAACCTCCCTTGCTTCCATTCTGCAGAGGTCACACTGCATGAATGGTCCTCAGTGCAGGTAAAACAGACCCTTGAAAAATGCTCCTATTTAAAAGTTTGTTGTTCTGGAAGAGTTTTCCTATTTAGGTGAAATACATTATTACTCTTTTCTCTTCTGCGTATGTTTAACATAAAAAAGTACAACTGAAAATACAGCAATATACTGTATATACAATATTATTAACAATCAGCAACTATTATTATTAAACAACTAATAGGAAGCATATATCATAATTATTGCTGCCCATTAAAGAGTTAAGAAAAAACAAATAAAGAAACATTTTTAATATTTAATTATTTCTTGTGAAACTGAAAATGTAATGCAGTAAGTAAGTAAGTTAAGTAATGTTGGTTGGTTGAGTGTGTTAGTTGCTGGTAGAACAAAATTATGGATTTTTGTTGAGAGAAGCTACAGCCAGAGCTAGAACTGGGTAGCAAACTCAACATAGAACAAATACAACAGAGTATTCTATTAGAACGTCACTCAGTAGAGCACATACCTCCGCTGAAGCCCAACAGTCCCCTTAAGAAACCATATTTAAAATCACTTGATCTGGATTTGTATTTGGATCAGCACCAAATTGCGCCCACTCATCATCAGTCCCCTTAACGTGTATGTTTTTTTAATCAAGATCCATGAATTATTCTGTGAGAATTTCTGTGAGAAATCAGCGCAAATGTGGAAAAACTGTCCATCTCACAACATTAAAGAAAGTGAAAAAAAAATTCCTTCATCTGCAGCCCTACCCTGGTCTGAAAATCACGAAAATGTAATGGGTTTTTTCCTGACCCATACTGCACCACTCCACAAAGATTAGTAGTAAACAGAGAAACAAACAAATGAAAACATGATACTCCGGTACCAACTTCCAAAACTCTAAGCCAATAAGCATGCAGCATGTTTGTACATAGATCAAATAAGGCTGGTGATTGGCTGTCAGAACGTTACACTGCAGAGGCAGATATTTTGGATGAGGGTACAGATGTCTCATAATCTGACGGTTACCAGCTCGAATTTTAGCATTCTTAGTTATTGATATTATGTTAAGAGACAATTTATCTTGAGGAAAGGTTCACTTTTATGTTGTAAAATTGATTTGCTCCGTGTGTTATATAGTAGTAGTATAATAGTATATATACACATTTAAATAAAGTGTGTTTAATGGTTTGTTTGGCTGACATACAGTACATATATAAAATAAGTTCTTAGGCCAATCCTTTCATCCAGTGTGTATTTCTATGAAAGCAATGTGCATCTTCTGATGAGGTATGGCCTGGTCTTGTGAAAACCAGGGTAGAGGAAAACATCTTTAATGGCACCTTTGTGATCTCCAAAGAGATAATTCCGAGACGTTTTCCAACACTTACTGGTGAACGTGTTCACGCAGCATACGACTCTCAAGTCTCTGATGACATAAGGTGACACCTGATGACGCAAGGATCAGCAATAAAACTGAACACTGACTTTGAAGAAGTGCAAAGGCTGTACCTGCACCCCAATGAATTCTGGGTACGGAGACTCGCACTCTGACAGCATGCAATAAGACGTCAAACTTACTGAAACTGTCAGTAATGGAGCCCATTTAGAACAGTCAAATGTAGAGCTAAATAATAAAACCTACATATCCAACACACACATAAAGAATAATGTGTACATATTCATACCTGCATTATAAGATAATGTACTTAATTGGGTGCTAAAATAAATAATGTCTGCTTATTCATCTTTAAGAGAATATGCATGTAAATTATTCACATTTTTAACTAAAACTGTTACGCTACATACGTGACATTCTCTGACAAATACTATTTACCATGTCTATTTTAGAAAATGATTCACATAATGAAGTGAATCCTTAAGACTGGTGGAAAGAGGATTGCAATTTAGGAAGACATCCTGATCACACAAGTTTTCCACAATGACTTCATTTGAATATTGCTTATGTTCAGTATCACGTAGAGCATTGTACGAAGCATGATTTCTGCAGGCAACTTATAACAGTAAACAATTTTCACAAATTTGAAAATATGTTCATAGTTCTTCCCCTTCTGCTATGAGCCAAAATGGCGACTGTTGAGGTTGTCCATTATTGCCAAAAACTTCATTTTGATAACGATCTCCCACAATCATCTATAATAAACACCCAACTTATTAGGCCGTCTATTTGAGCTGAGAAAATGTCCCATCACCCCGTTTGATTGCCCCGCTGCTGCATCCGTATTGCTGCCAGTAGCTTCAGCCCCTCCACCACCCCGGCATCCACCTTGCTCATCAGAGAATAACAAACACTTAACAAACAGCAAAATATTCTATAACTGTACACAAGGTGTCATATATTTATAAAGCTTCTGTTATATTTCAATTGATGAAAAAGATACCACGATAATTACTGTTATCATTTTTTCGCCCAGCCCTAGTCCATCATTTTACACACAACTTTGACAATTTTGAAAACACGTTAAAGGACCACATGCTGCCACACTATTTCAAACACACTTTTGCTTTAAAATAATAAGTGTGAGTTTGGAAGTATGCAAATTGAGCCAAAGCAATTGTTTTTATGCAGCTACTTCAAAGTGTTTGGGTTCGGGAAGTTGTTTGCGGTTTGTATTGTTTTTTTTATATTGTTTTTATTATCTGTGTGTGTGAGAGACTGTGACACTGCTGGAGATCAAAGTGAACTCAAACAACACACTGGTTTATGCATAAGACGCTTAACGACTCCAGCTCACAGTTTAAGGTACAATATTATTCTTCAGGTTTTACTGCTTATTCAAGTTCAAAGGCAACAGGGTGCACAGATAACAGATACACGGAATCATAACTGTTTATGATACGCTCAACATTAATAACTGTCTTAAACTCCCCATATGTTTGTTCATACATTAGGTGCAATTAAATTATTTGTGATTGCAGTATTAATTATGTTAATTATGCTAAATGTCTAATCCTGAGCAGCATTATATGAAAACCCTTAGCCTTTTCACATTATAAACTGATCACGTTACAGTAATAAAGCAAACATAAGGTGGATTTTAGGGCATTTACAATGCACTCAACTGAAACTACAATGACAAATTGCTACATCATGGGGGAATTAACTATGACGTGATTTGATGAGACAAAGATTGTGATGAAGTGAAAGAGTCAGTGAACCAGTACGTCCTCGGTGGCTGTGGGCATCTGTCCTTATGGACGTTTAGAGGAACACAATGAGGGAAATATGTTCAGCAAATATATTTTTACTGAGCAGCGTGGAGTCACAACTGATAAAATAAGTCATAAGTCATAAATGGACTCAAAACACATCACTTTTGAGGCGGTAGTAACACACAGTCATTTTCTAAAGCATTTACTGTATCTTGTATGGTGAAGTGTTGGGGAAAAAAAATCAGAGTACATTTGCATTCAGAGCAACGGACATAATCAAATGTGTGCTGTGTGAAAGGCCATCATCGGTGCATGCCGCAGATAGGACTGGTCTCATCTCAGGTTGTGTTAAGTCCTGCTGGTATAGTAAATGACCTCGTTTAATGATGGGAGAATCCACAACCCGTTTGTCTGCCATGTGCTGGTGCACATTATTAACATAAAAATCCAGCAGCACGCCCTGGAGTTTAATACATCCAGGATTATATGTGCATGCTGAAAGCGTCCATCGCCTCCTCTGCGTCCGTCTCTGCTTTGTTCAATATCTCTATCTCTTTTCTTGTTTTTTTACAGTACCTGTCTTCTTTGCTCTCATCTCCCATGGCTGGCATGTAAACAATTTCTCTTGCATGTTGCAGTGATGAAAAGGACCCCTTGTGGAGATGTGTTTGTGTCCAGCTCTGACATTTCTATTTGTTTTGAACATGGCTGTTGATGCTTTGGCAAAGCATGAGATGGTGGATTACAGCCTGCTCGTGTTTCCGTTTCAGATTTAAGTCCTTGACCTTTAACAGAAATCTGTTCTGTTTATTTGCTCGCAGATGTTTATTTAGGCTGGATAGATCTTGATGGTTTTCTTTGTTTTTCCTCTGGGTTAGAGAAAGTCTCTTGGGCCTCCAGTCTAACTATGAGATATTTGAACAACCTTAATCCTGATAAGATCCTGAGTTATTTTTTGGGGGGGATTGGCAGCAGGATAATTACTGTTTTTGGAAGAAAGTATGTCATTTTTCAAAATGAATATGGTGTTTTTAATCAGATATAACAATTCCAAATGTGTATATGTAATCTCAATGCAAAACATATTTTAAATTACATGGAATTTATATAGTTTGTACTGAGTATTTTATAGACTAATTCCTCTGATCTATGCTCAGTTCAAAAGAAAACCTCACCCTCTGCTCAACTTTGTGTTCAAGTGGTAGGAAAATACATTATATTTACAACATACATTTTTATCAGTAAAAATGAGCAATTCTTCTCCTGTGGTGCAACACTAGGCTCCATTTTAGGCCCGAAATTATTCAAAAAATGTTCTGATCCCACTGGATTCTGTTTTTAGAAAACACAAAATCCCTTCCCATTATTATGCTGACAATAAGAAGCTAAATTACCCTTCGAGGCCAAATCACATGCACAGTCTATACTCTCTTTAAATGATCTTGAATGTTAATGAGAGTTAGACACAGGTCCCTGGTGGTGAGAGGCCACCTGATGGTTAACCAGTGCTTTTTAAATGTCTGTATGGATGACAGACATCTCTTATTGTAAAATTTGACAAACGCGTTGTGTTGTCAGCAGTGGCTTATTCCACATTAGGTGTGTAACTAAAGTTAAAGTGTTTCTTTTGGACATTTCAAGAGACTGTGGCATTATTTCCCTTCTTATTTCTCTTCCTGTGAGAGTGAATCAATCATCCCTAATCGCAGCTGCTTGGAAATGCAGCACACAGCAAGACTCCTCACTGATACCAGGAGGACAGGCCACATTTTTCCTGTCCAGGCCTCAAGTGCAGACTTTTATTACCAATTAAATATAGAGTGTTTTTAAGTCATGGTATGAATTCAGTTTACATTTCTGATCTCTCCATCACATATTCACACTCTTCAGATCCTCTGATCAGTTACTCCTCTCTGTTCCTTTTTCACAGTCCGAATGTAAACGTGAGTGTATTTTCCATTGCCACTCCCACACTGAACACTTTATACAACAGTGTAAGATCTTCCCCATCTGCTGCCACTTTTAAATGCCAGCTCAAGACTCACATATACAAGTAAAAGTTTTCCTATAATGTTTAATTTTGATGATTGCCTGGACTTTTGAGGTACATACCCACATCAGTTAAGCGGAGAAGATGAGTTTATTGATCTATTCACTTCAATCTAAATTACACTTTTAAATTCTATAGCAACTAATGATTTGGTTTGTAAAATGTGAGGGCTGGTGGTTGTCTCCATCAGATACAACAGTAAAATAATAATATTTCATAGTTCAGACTTTTGTTCAACTAAAACCATGAATTTGAAGACATCTCAGTCTGTGAGTTATTATGATGGGAATTTCACGGTTTTCCGAGTTGTACGATTTTATAATCAAAAATAAAATGTAACTGTGTCACTTCCTCAAATCAACATGCCTCAAAATGTATAAGCACAGATACATAACAAATACTGAGCATCTGTAATGAGCCAATATATCAACCCAACCCAGTCATTAGCCGGGCACAAAAGATAACTATTTATAAATTCCCAAACAAAATGCTCTTAGATCCGCAGTAGATGTCTGTCTTCTTTAGACATGAAGAGTAGTTCATTGTTGCTCTGACCTCTTTGAACAAGGTACATCTTCATCACAGTTTGCTCTCTTGTAATTTGCTCGGCTCTGTGGTTTTGAGTTGAAAGGGGAGGCGAGGAAAGAAATCACAATAGCTCAGACTTGGTGCTTTCAGAGCCTGATTTCAAAAATAGGTTTTACTGATAGACATTGTGCTTTTGCAAGGTACGGACTCATATGAAATTCCCCAAAGGTTCCATTGCTCAGCAATGTCTACTCTAATGTTATATTATCACAGCCTAAATGTCCTTCAAACCATTTCAAACTGCTCTGTCTGATACTAAGTAAAGCGTTCATCTAATTTCCATCACATCGAGAAAGAAACTGTTTTTATTTTCTCTTCAACGCATTGAATTCTTTGCAGCTATTAAATTGACATCCATCATAATTCTGTGCCGAGTCTCGTAAAATTGTCCCAGGAGGAGCTCTGTGCCTGTAGGAAGCTGGGATAACTTTACAATTATCTCTTATGTTCATCTTAACTGGGACTAGGTTTTATACCTAGACAAACTTTCTGCGTAATTCCACTGAGTAATCCTTAGATGTCTGATAAATACAATCTCCAGTAACCTTAAAAGTCCCAGGAAATATCTGAATATCATAGAAAGCAAAAATGATCCTTTAATTAATTTCTACATTACACTAATCTTGATAAGGATTGTGATAAATCTATATGGAAAATAAAACATGGCACTGGGTGAAGGGTCAGTGAATCTCCAGAGATGATCATTTCTACTTAGTGCGTTCTAAAACACCACAGCTGAGTAGTGACAGCTTCAAAACGTCACCACAAATATCATTCGGACTCACTTGACTTAATCTGATGGTTGTGGTTCCAATGAGTTAGGTTGTTAAGGCAAGTGTGGCATGCCAGGGAGCGAGCTCGATCCATTTAAACGCCCACTTGACACATGGACTTGACAAATCTCTTCATGGGTCCCTGAAGAGGGTTGACTCTGACCTGTGGTGGCCACTAAGTTACACTTCTCTGGGTATAGAGCAAACATTTAACATTTATTGTGGCATTTTGATTTATTCTCTTTTTGTGTCCCTTTCCCCCAAAGACTTTATTCTGTCCGGAGTTCAGCTTCATTGTAATTCAATCTTACTTTCTCGGCTGGAGAACAGCTCCTGAGATGTTGTTATAGAAGTTCCTTCGACAGCTGCACAGCCACAGCACAAATGAGGAGGCAAACTCAAAATGGAGCCAAGAGGGCGACGATCCCCACCAGCACCAGAGCTGTTTTTTATTTTTCATTTCATAATTGATCTTAAAAACAGCACTGTCACTGCCTGCCTTGATCCTTTGCAGTTCAAACTGTTCCAGCAGGTCCTAATTGACACACTTGAACAAAATGAGAGTGGGTTTTGTGTGTCTCCTGAAAAGCTCACCATGTACTGTAATATGTAATATACTCCATACAGTACGTCCTCCTACACAACAACATCACGTTCTGTTAACGAGTTTTGTTCAAGAGCAGCACTTTATCAAATGGTCACCTCGGCCCATCTAATACAACACACATCTTCACACTGCTGTAAAACTGAATAAGTGTGTGGGAGTTGTTTCCCCCCCGAGAATGTGTAGCCTTTCTATACAGAGCAGGGAAAAGCCACTGACTGTGGATTGTGATCTGATGCTCAATACAACCAGTGTGGGCAGAGCATGTCTGATAAGCCTGAAAACATCATGGAGCCAATTGAAGAGCTTGAATTTAACCAAAGGCGTTTAGGGTTTTGATTTTATTCATCGCAGCTAAATAGCATGACTTAAGTACAAGAGGAAAATATTGTGTAAATAATTGATCAGGCTATAGATGTGAGTGCATTAGGAGTGCATTAAAGTGCAACAGTCATGCAAACATTCTTCTCTGAGGCTCCCACTACTCTTTTTTAATGCTCTTTGTCTCTGAATCTGTCAGTCAGTTTGTCTTTCTCCTCTTTCCTCCTTCACTCCTCCCTTCCATCCTTTTCTGCACCAACTCTCTATCTAATACACTGCAGCAGTTGTAACTCTTACATCACCCCCCCCTCTCATCATTTTGGAGGTTGGTGGAGAATATTGAACAGTCACTTACCCTCGTATTGACATGACTGTCGAGAAAGCACAGAGAATACTTTGTGTTTTTCTTTTTTCATCAGGCTTTTTCAAGTTTGCCGTATGTGTGCGTATGTGTCCGCGCGTCTCGATCAGGGAGGAAGAGGAGGCTCGTCTCTTTCACATATGATAGTGTCGAAAAAGCTTGATTTCACCTTGACTTATTTCCTTTGCATCCTTCACTCCCCGGCTGCTCGATGATGTGCAATTTTCACACACAGCAACCGCTCTGAGTCATCAGGAGACATTTCTGCAGTGGAGATCTGTGTGTCTAGAATTCACAATACCATCATGTCTCGCACCCATTGATTTTTCTTCAATGCAGCGAGAATGTGATTGACTCGGAGAGAAAGACAGTGGAACTCACTGCGCGGATGTTGGTGCATATTCTGACATTTGAGATAGTGATTGTAGTACCCTCCGGTGCTCTGTCATCTGACAACAAGCAAGCTGCTCTGTGGCCTGTGTAGGAATATATCGCTGTAGGACACTGAAAACAAACCATTATGACAAGAAAAGAAGAATATATACTACAGGCCACATATAGGCTACATACCTCATCATTAGTAGTATTATCAAAGGGACGGAAAATGCCCCGTTAGAGTGGAATAATAGGCTCTGGCATTAAAGGCATCCAGACAAATGAGTAAAGCAGACCATCCCACTGACTCATTTAATTAGATGCTATCATTCTGAGCTTAGAATTAATATACACTAGGAAAATATGCCGCTTTAGCACAGCCCACACATGCCAGTCTGAGGCACACAACCATCAGCCTAATGTGTCATTCCAACACACACATGTAATTATGTACATTTTTCTTTTGTGGTGAAAATCCTCCATGTGGGCACATTAAATATGAAAGAGAAGAAGGAAGCTAGCAGTTGTTACATGTGACTCCAAAACATTATACATAAACAATGACATGTGTGCGTGAAATGTCTTCTAACTTATAAATGAATGCAGGATGGAATGTAAACAGCATGCACTTAGATGAAAAGAAGCATGGAAAAAGAAATCAGTCAGTCTGTCTTCGTGCTGCCACGGGACATCTCGTATGATTTGATTTAAGATTAAAAGATGAATTTGTAGAGTAAGAAGAAACAGTGCGAGTCTGTTGTATGGGCTCATTTCAACGTTCAAATACAGAGGAGAAAATGGAACAGAGTTAAAAGGATTTTGTTCTTGTGTGGCTCATGTCTTGTGATTTTGAAGTTGATGCTTCAGTAAAAAATCTGTACTGTCTTTCCAAAAAAGAAGAATGAAATATTTAAATTGATAAATGTTTCTTGTCTTAGATTTGAATTGAACTGACTGTTTTTATTCTGCTGTGTTGTTTTCCTCCTGCACATAAAAGTTTTACTGTAAGTTCAAAAAAAAAATCTATTTTGCATTATATTCATTCCAAGAACAGTACAGTTAGTGGAATGAGTGGGTTTATGCTAACATAATAATGAGCTAAGTCTCTTTTCATTGACGTACAGACCATGACTTTGAATCATTATCTGACAGATTCAACAAAATAAAATCATTTACAAAAAAATGTTTTGGGGGGTGGGGATTGAAACTAAAAATATAAGTATGTATATAAGTGATCCCGAGCTTTTCCTTACAAACCCACATCCATGTAAGATAGGCTCTTTATCTACGAAGGGGTCTAAACTGTCATTAATTGTTATCGTTGATTATTAATCTGATGATTATTTAACTTAATCGATTAATAGTTTAGGCTATGAAGTGTTTAAAACTACAAAGACAGACTACACAAAACATGTTGGCATTTTTCAACATTTTTACCTTTGACCCTTTGAATAATTCATGGATCTTGATGAGAAAAATCCAGCATGATTAGATAACTGACATCAATGAGTGAGTGAAATTTGGTGCTCAGTGCTAACTCTCTAACATAAGCTGGACTTTTCAGCCATTTATGGATTACTTTAAGCTTGTTATGTCAAGTGTGTATCCATTATTTTAGCAGGATATTTCAGCTATTTAGTTTTTACCATTTAGTTTGTTTATTCATTAATTCTAGGTCATTATTTTCAAACTGTATTTTTAGTTTCCTCTCTCTACCTTTATGATTATACACGTTTCTGCTCACTAGCTTTCATCTGTTCTCATGGCTTTAAAGTGTTTCATCTGACTCAGGCTGGTGGGAGGTGTCAGCCTGACTGTGTCTCATTGTTATGATGAATCTACCAAGGATCTGAAACATTTGGGGGGTTACTTTCCACCTACACACAACTCTGTGAATCTGAATTTCTTAATCAAATCATGTTAGAACTTGATCAGAACTAGACAACCTTTTTATGCTTACCCCCTGGCAACTGCTCAAGTGCCCTCTGGGGTGAAACTACCCCTGGGTGGGATTCTCGGGTGTTTTAAATCCAGTGTGACATTAATAGAGCTATTATTTGCATATGATTCTGCTCAGTATCCACACAGCATGTGGTCTTCTTCCATTTAAAACCTTCTCACTAATCTATCATCTGATGCATTTTGGATCATGTTCAATTCCCGCTCTCACAGTATTGATGGCCCTCCAGATTTACCTCTTACAATGTCAGCTGCGGTGCTGCATATTGAAGGGCTTAGCACACTGTTGACACCAGGGCTCTACCATTTGATCTCCTTAGGTTCAGAAAGCGTTGAACTCTTGTGTTTTGGGATATACAAAATAAATCCTATCAATGGAATACTCGCTCAGGAGGGTGTTGAGTCGCTAGTTTATGAGGGAGTCAGTAATCCTGTAAAGTCTGGATTTGCCTTTCTTTATGAGACTCAGTATTCTGTTGGATCTTATGGGCTTACGAGCAGACAAACATGCACAAATTACAAATAATTATGATTAGTGATTGAGAGAAATCAAAGATAACCCGCTTTCCTGTGACAGTGCCCCCGATCAACTTTACTCTGCAAAATGCAGGGCACTGCACAGTACCTCAGAGAATCAAAGAGTCCGGTTCTCACCCCATCTGCTCATTTATTTTCATCCTCACTCTGTTGCAGAAACGTTTCCACTCTCCCTCAGGCCTTGTAGCATCTTTCTTTGGCATATAATTATTGTGCAATATTGGGATGCAGCGCAGCTAATAAACTAGAGCAGATTGTGAACAGCACCATACACATCCTTTAACACCGAACAAGGTCAAGCTGGATTTGTGAGCATCAGCATGTCTTAAAGACACCAGGGAGCCAAACTCTTCTCTGCAGCATCTCTGACCAGGATGGTACAAGTCTCTCTCATGCCTGCTTCCATTACAGAGCATACCATTCACCAAGCACAAACAAAAGATGATTTACATTTTTGCTTGGTTAGAAAATGAGGATTTTGTAAGCAGGTTGCATGCTTTATTTGCCTGCCAGAGCCCATTCTGACACACATCTGAATTCACTGCCAACAGTGAAAAGCATTATATTTTTATGGACCTAATGAATTGATAGCAAGTTAATTTGTTGCGGTCTTTCTTTATGCATTTAATGCAGTGCAGTACAGCAGGATTCAATATGTGAAGCAACAGCATTAACATTTCCACTGTAAAGCTCCAAAAATAAATGTGACCGCTTGTAAGGGAAATTACAGTAGATGGTGTAAATCTTATATTACAACTGGGATCCTTCTTAAAAACAAACTTAAGTGAGTCTTATTCAGGGTACGTAGAATACTCCAGAATTAAACTTGTAAACCTTTACAGATTTTATCATGGTTTTTATTAAAATACACCCTTTTTTATTTTAGCAAACATACCTTTTCTGTCCTCACTAACCTTTTACTGCTCGAGAACTGAAACAACAATTAGTAGTTACTCAAAAAATGAACACACGTCATCATTGGGGGTTACCACACTGAACCCTGCTTCTATTTTTATGCATTTAGCTCCCAGCTTTTTTTAAATCAGCCCAGTCATGTGTCCATCATAGCAATGTGACAGTGAAGCAGGAATGTGAAGATATTTTATTCTGTTACACACATGAAACATTTGAGCTATATAGACTGACTCAGTGTCTGACGGAGAGGAATCGCTGGTTGTTCCTTCCTGCAGCAGTAAGACTGTACAATCAGCTCTGGCCCCAGTACAACTACACGCACCCATTATGGACTTCTGCACTTTAACTCTGGTCTAACGCTTCTATCTTCATTCATTAATTCTGTCTGTGCAATACAGTGATTCATGTGCAATCCATTCACTGTACATATTCTCACTGTGTACATTTTTTCACACTGTATATTAGCTTTTATTGCAGCCATATTTTTCCATTTTTTTCATATTTCCTTACACTAAAGTATTGCATGTTACTTATTACTTCCTGATGCCTTTTGACTCTTAATGCTGTTATATTGCAAATTTGCCCTTGTGGAACTAATAAAGGATTATCTTATCTTATCTCATCTTATCTTATTCTTCCAGAGAAAAGAAAAGAAATACTTTACATTGAGGTTTTGTTAGGTTTTGGCCTTTCAATCCTTTTACATGATCTCCGTGTGCAGATAATGTGGAATTACAGATACTCCCATTTTTTTTTGTTTTAAGGTCTTAAGTTAAAGAGATCTGGAGTAAATTTGTGTCTCTCCTTAGCAATAATTGAATAGTACACATGACTCACACGGTACGACCTTGCTTAATTTTTACCTATTTATTCATATGGTCTTGAGAAGTGAACAGAAGAGCAACAGATGCTGTGTCAATACCAACAATGGAGCAGGCATATAATCAACTGTTTCAAATTTGGAAGCAGGTTTGAAATATTATAAAAATATTATTCTGAACGTTAATCACTTTAGAGATTTAAACCTTCGAAAATTGTATCTACTGTGGAAACTTTTATCAGAACAAAACAGTGACAAAAATTAATAATTCTCCAAACCTACTCGACTAAAACCAAATTAAAGAAACAATTACTGATGGTGTTTGTCTCAGCAAATTTGATCAAGCTAAATATTCCTGCATATTACTTTATTTAAAAGTCACTGAGAGGTGAAAGTTAACTTTAAAAGCTTGAACTAGTGTGCAGTGGAGGACTTTATGCCTCACAGTGGGACCTCATGGTGGTAGTGGACTGCACCATGTTAACCTGAGGCTAAATGTGACCTTGGGCACTCGCCCATAGCAGGTGAATTTAAGTATGTGTTGGTAAGGACTGTTGCTGAGGCTGTATCAGATGGCCTGGGAGATAATGACGGCCACGTTCCAAATATGTCTAATCGTGCCTGAGGCTCCTACTTTAGCTGCCACTCCCACGGGGAGTTGTTAAGGTCAGAGTATTTTTTTAGGTCAGAATTTTTTTCGTAATATTATTGTAGTTAAATTGTGTAGTAATTTGGAGAAATGTATGTACATTTACTGCATGTGTGAGTACACACAGCGAACATAATCACAGATTAATGACCTGATAAAAGCCACTGTGTTTGTTGTGTTTTGTATAATATTAAGCTTTCAACAGATTGGAAGAGTATGATTGTGATGGGGGAAATTAAACAGAATGCAGCAGCAGACTGTAAATGAATATGACTTCATAAAGATCTCATTTGTATTTTATGTTTGACTTTGATGGCCCTCTGGCTTCTGAAATATGCACTTCAAGCGAGGAACATCTGAATAGCTCATAATGATGAAGAAATTTATGGGCTCCATTGTTTAGACTATAGAGGTCTTCTTCCAGTTCACATCTCAGCTGAAAGCACTGAACAGCACATGGCGAGAAGTCAGAGAAATCCTAACTGTCCACTGGAGTTATTGTCAGTCGCAAATCATTGTGTGCCACCCTCTTTCAGCGGAGGCTATATCCAAGGACTCCGTCACAGGAAGTGTGAAGCAGATATTCAAGTCAGTCAAATATATGACGCAAATGCTTACATTACAATTCAAAGAGACCTCAGCAGCACAGCTGGAATCCAGCAGAATGAGAGAAGGTTGTTGACTATCTGCAGAGATGCTGCTCAATGAGCTCAGTTTCCAACACGCAGAATACAATGTTAGAAACTAATGTGTGAGCTTAGACATCCAGGCACGACAGATGCCACGGAGAGAGAGGACATGATCACAGCAGCAACTCTGTACCCAGAGTGTTTCATACTTTAGCATGTTTACTCAAATGAAGATCCATCAAGAAAAGATATAAGTACTTTATGCTCCTTAAATATTAAGCATGCTCTCACTCTTCTGTAAAAGCATGACTTCATGTCATGTGGGATATTTCATATGACATTAAATTAAACATTTCTCACAAACCCATAAAAAAGCAGTGTAAAAAAATCTCTTTGCTCCATCTGCACTCCTGCCTCACTTATTGTTAAGGCCAGTTTAGTTGAAGTCCAAAGAGATTTTGATATGAAAAACCTTATTTTGAGTGGTGTTGGCAGTTAAACAGTTAGTCATCTCCATCTTGACATTTTTCAGCTGAAAATTAAGAATTATTCTTAACTGCTACCTGATTAAAAGACAGACTGTCAGAATTTAAACAAAGCGTAATTAACCTGTAGCTTTCATTTTAATGGGCACTCGGAAGCGCAGCTGTTTTCAACCCATTAGACTTTCCAAGCATTTAACCCAAAGTGGCTCTTTTTTCTTTTTTTTACAAATCCTATTATTTACTGTAACTTTAAGAAAGGGATTTAATAATTTAATGGGATGAGTTTTTCCTTAATAAAGAATCTACTGTTGTTAGCTGTCTTTTAGGAGGGAGAGATATAAGGTCTAATCTAAAACCTGATGAAAAGTGGTGTCAAGTGCAACACAATTGTTAGAGTTGCTCGTTTGAGGATTTTCCAGTTCGTGTTTCGAAAGTAAATGCACTAGCGCACATCTGAGCACGCTTGATCAGGGGCATTGTTATCAGGGCATCGCTATCTTGACCATTTGACCAACAAAGTCAATGGCTCAGTATTTCACTGTTATTTTACAGGCGTATTATCTGAATAATTATTTGTGCCTACATTGGCGATTGTACAACAAAGCATTTCCTTTACAGATAATTGTTATTCATTCCTACCTTGTAAATTCACCATTATAATAAAAATCCTCCATGGTGCAGGTGCATATGATCCGTAAAGGGAATGGAATTGCATCGATTAGTTTATTGCAGGTTATAAAACATACCTATGATTAAATACAAGTTAAATACATGTGCTAAGATTCTTAAAATAGGACCCTTAAGAGTTTGCGATTAGTCTGTACGTTTTGCACTGACGATGGGGCATTAAATCAATGAGAATATTTGGTGCATTGTCCAATTAAATCCTAACTCTGTGTAAATTTGATTAAGAGCATTTTCACCAGTCTCAGAATGTAAATAAACCCATGATATAGTAGAAACACATCATCATTACTGGAAAAATTACATGTTTGGGGGAAAAAAAGGAGTTAATTTCTAAAGATAACCCTGCCCCTGTCTCTCACAACCATTTCCCTTATTGTGATTGGATGTGACTTTTTAATTAGAAATAATCTAATTACACTGTCCTAAAAATAAACAGTAGCTGGATAAAAAAAAACCCGCTGTCAGACGTTGATTGGAATACATGGAAATAAAAAAACAGCCTCCTGTAAATAAAAGTTCCCAGATAAGAGTGATTATATTTAGCAGTGGGAAACAAGTGCTGCGTTTACTGTTCAGTTATGTTCATTAGAGCCCACCCACAAGTTTCTGAGTCAAAGCAGATAATGTAGGTGCCTAAATTATGTGGTGAGCCCCTGTGGTCAGCGAGGTGGTGGACCTGCATTGATGTGCTCCAGACCAGACACAGCTGTGCAAATATTGAGCCAGGCCAAGCTGAGGCATGGCCATCAGCCATCAGTGTGGCTGCATGCTCTGGCATCAGGGTGTTTGAACAGTGGCTGTATTCTCTAACCTGCCTCCATAATTCTCTGTCCTTTATTCTCCAGCCACCACAGAACATAGCATCTTGGGCATTATGATGTTGACAGGGCATATGTCTGTCTCTTGACAAATTCATGTGAACACAGTCACTCAAGAACTTCATACTTGCGCTGCACGACTCCTCGACAAGGTAGACTATTTGATTATGAAGCACCTTTCTGCATACATTTGCATCTTAATTCCAAAAAAACCCCTCAGTCTTAAAATGTCTATGTAAGTACTTCATGCTTTACAGCACAGAGAACATATTAATACTACTGGGGGTTGTGAAAAACAGGGATGTTGACACAGAAAATCTACCAATTCATGCATTAATTAGCTTAATTAATGACCTCGTTATCATAACTGGTTATGTTTAATATATCATGGCGATTATGAGAGAACGGTCGGCAGCTGAAGTGCCTCTCTCTTTTTTATTGTCTTAGGCTGTGATGTGAAATGAGTCAAAGGAGTTAAAAGGCAGATTTTCATGAATAATTGCACGTTTTTACAACAGACGACTTGGGTTCTGTCCCATAATTAGGCCAACTGAATGTGTTAGACACTGCAACTAGTGCAGCAGAACAGAGGAGATGCATTTATCCCCCCATCACATCCCTTTGCAGAATGTTTAATTTCCATCCTGTGATTTGACCAGTTGGCTTGGTGCATCCCCTCACGTCCAGCCAGGGAGCGTCCATTAATGGTCTCTGGATGTCTGCAGACGCATGATAAAATACCATTATCAGCTCAGCAAAGCAATTTGTACTGCACAAGAAGCAGCGGCAATGGCATTTATAGATGTTAGCTACACAAAGCCAAGAGTGACAGGAAAACAACACATACAAGCCTATTTTACTCCCCAGTCTGTCAAAGATGTGTCATGCTCCATCCCCTGCACTGTTGTCATGGCAAATGAAGACTCAAACAACTGAAGTGATGGAGCTCCTGGAATGGCAGGCTGTGAGCACGGAGTCAGATTGTTGCGTAAAAATCTTGAAACGCCTGTTATTTGGGAGGTCTAGGAACAATTTACAACATGATAGTTCAGCGAACAAACAGACAACCACTATTACAGATGTTGTCCATTCAACGGACAGAGAGAATACAGGTGGGAAAATATTGGTGAGACAATATTTCAGGAAAGAAAGAAGAAAAATAAAAACAAATTAGAGTTGGAATACTTCTTGTAGTCAAAGAGTTTGAGATATTTTTTAGCAGTACATGTCTCTTGGCTCATGTACTGCTGACTACTAATACAACTGCATACCCCCACAAGTGCTGACTGATCACTTTATCACCTTTATGTGTTTTGAACAGAAACATCAAGATCATTATCCTCGCACCAAATTAAATATGTTAATATATATTAACACTCTGAACCAGAGATTAAAAAAAAAAAGATAGACATTTCTTAAAATGTCAAAAAAACATCAAATCTTGCAATGTGAAAACAAACTGAACAACTGGATCTGCCTCTTTGATCTAATCCACTTTAAACGTGAATGGCTTTGTCTGTTGCCCATAACCCACCCTTCAACCTAGTTTGAATAAAAACTATTTTGCAGTTTTTGCATAATCCTGCTGACTAACAGTAAAACAGCAAAGAAATATGTAAAATATGTAATAAATGTGCTCAGCTCTGCGGAAAAAAAGAAGCTGTACTATCCAAACCCAACAATACACCAACCAGAAACAACCGAATCTAACACAGAGCAATTGTAAGGGATATTTGCTATTTGCAACAAACAGCCAACCACATCCTGCCAAAGCAGTTTCACCTGGTTTCTAGACCATTATCGATAAACAGTCAGGAACACCATCTGCACTCGCCATGGACTGCGCCAATTGTGATCCAAGTGCCATCGGTTCTTCGATGCCATAAAGAAAAATTATTGCAGGTTCTACAAAATGCCATCTGCTTGATGATTCTGTTTTGAACCGACAATATAATTTGCCTGAGCTGATAACCAAGCAGTAATGAAAGTGGTATCCCATACAGGAGTTTCTTATAAAATATGATGGCCTCAGAGACAGTATAATAAACATATTATCCAAGGTTTTAACTCAGGTCATCTTAAAATGGGCCTTTATCACTCTTTCGACAATCTGCAGTTTGTATGAAACACTACAATATGTAGAGATCTTGCAGTATTGAGGTGAATCTGATATCCCATCAACATATGATGGTTATCTAGGTGGGTTCTCTGGGTTAGCTTGGGCCAATTAAAATCTCTAGTTAAATGAAAAGCCAATCACTTTACATCTGGGAAATAATTTTATGACCAAGTAACAACTCTGATTAAATGTTCTGGAGACCTCTGCAGTTTTCAGCTGCTGCAGTGAGGTGTTTTCCCTTTACCCAGGTTCAGAGACAACAGATAAACATGCAGAACAAAAAAAATCATTAAAAATCTCCTGTTAGTCTGTGGGCAGACAGGATGTGATTTCAATGGAGTAATTTATTCTACAGATGTTTGCTGCACAACAACCTGTCTTCGCTTGGGGAATCATGATTAATTTATGTGTTTGGATAAGAGCATGTATCCCAGCCCTATTAATATTGCTCTTATGCAGAATAAGATCATATCTTTGAAAATGGAGTATTCATCACCTTAATGAGTCAAGAGTCTAGACTGTATCCCACAAAAGTTGGGAATTCATTTAGATAT
The DNA here is from genome assembly GCF_024713975.1 of Paralichthys olivaceus. NCBI lineage: Eukaryota > Metazoa > Chordata > Actinopteri > Pleuronectiformes > Paralichthyidae > Paralichthys > Paralichthys olivaceus. Next base: position 10,756,743 of record NC_091101.1, read on the forward strand.
TAACTACAGGTTGTAAATCTCTCTCTCTCTCTCCAGATTCCAGATTTTGGAAACGCTTACTCAGCCTGGGTGGTGAAAAGAGCTTTATTTAAATAATCCTCACATAAATGGCTATATAAGAGTTATAATACATTTTAGTTGGAACACAAGCAGAGAGTATTTACTGGATGGCTGATCAGGTGAACTCTGTGTGTGTGTGTGTGTGTGTGTGTGTGTGTGTGTGTGTGTGTGTGTGTACATTTGTAAGACTTCCTATGTTAATTTGCTTGATTATTTAACTACAGTATATTTTCACATAATTATCCGCATTATTGGCTAATGGGTCCACACTCATTCACCTTCAACCAGCACAATGTTAAACTCACAGTAATGTTATCACATTCGAGCTCTGGCCTTTTCACCGGCTATAAACCCTCTTTGTCCTAATCCCTCTGCTGATATTCCTTTGTTATAGCATCCACTAATGCCACAACTGATTAGAACAATTAACTCGTAAATTACTTCCTTTGTTCTAACTTTATCCCAATCAGCTTTGTCCATTTTAAACACCCTTTGTCTACGAACCACAAAAAGAAACATGACTGACAGAGGCATTCCTAAATTGTCTACTTCATGCTTTGAGTGCGTCTGTGTGAACTGTACACAGGCACACTGAGAAGAAAGTGCCATTTCTGGCATCCATCCATGTTAATGCAATTAAAAATACAAACTGGATTGAAGAGTATACACAGCATTACCATAGAACAACAAAACAGTGACAATAATAAAAGCAGACATGATGTTCACTGTTGATTTTCACATTTTTCCATTACAATGCATGTGCATTGCAATGTGCCTTTACTGTACAGAATGTGTAATACTAGGGTACTGGACAGACTTGGAACCTGTTATGCATCTTACATCACTAGGTACACTAATGATCTCTTATACTTTAATTATTTGAATTTTATTTTATACATAATAATGTGCCCTTAAGTAATAAGATTGTTCTTTACTGTGCAGTGGAGGATGTTATCCTTGAGAAGAATAATGCCCGTAAATATGTTACGAAAAGTATGTAAATGAAGTAAATAGAAAAAGGTGTCTGCTCAGCCTTGTTAATATCAAAACATAGTCACACAGTGGTCAACACTATAATTATAATGATATAATGATATGATACTGTTATCTCTGGGATGAGCTTTTCAACTATCAGCATTTGTTTCCACGATATATAGATTCCACTGTGCAGCAGAGAAATCAGAATAGTCTGCATAGCACCATGTGGTTTAGATAATTCTGAACTTCAAAATTAGTCAACTAGTCAAACTAGTCAAATGTTAAGCAGTTTTTGCCTTGACGAGAGTTGCTTGTAACAAACCAGATGTTGTTGAAAAGCCTGGGAGAGAGGTGCAATATTCTGTCCGACAAAGAGCTGAATAATTAAAGCTGAAGAAAGCCACAGCATACCACTAAGTGAAGGCCGAAACATGGTAGCTGTCACTTACGATCATCTAAATGGATGCAAATGTCACAACTGTGCTTGTACTTAGGAGGGAACAGGCCTTGTTCGTCCTAATCTCAGCCAATCTCGCTGAGGAAATTCCTTGGACACCGCCTCTTACCTGAGGTGCTCTTCAATATGACTTCCGTCCGCTTAGCCTGAGTGGCTGCTCACTTAGTGCAATCTGTGCAGCTGTCTCTAGTTTGTTTGTTTGTCAGGGTTAAGACGCCCCGTGAAAACAGCCACATCAGACAATAAAGACCTACTTTTGCATGCTTCCTCAGATAACAGCACAGCTTCTGCAGACTGCTGCTCATCATAGGGAAGCCTTGACGTAATTCAGATAAGGACACTCTGCCCAAGAGTCTAATGTTTGTAAATCAAAGCACTTCTTTTTTTTATTAAGAGGCATTCCTCATGAACAGCGATAACATATGCTGACAGTTTAATGCAACCCAGAATGTGATACTCAGCTAATGTTCAATTTCTAATAAAACACACAGATATCATCACAAAGGACATCTGAAACAACGTCATATTGGCATGGTACTCGTGCAGCACGCTGTCGACTATCATATCAAGTGGGAAAATTGATTCCTCTCTATTTTTTTATAAACCATGACATTTATTGTTTGCTTAACGTACTGTTATAACTACATACGGCCTTGTTTGATTTCATTCGCCCAAAACAGTCAAAGTGTAAAGTAGTTATTCATCTTAACTCCAGGTTCATGGTGTAAATTCAGTTGTTGAGAGCGCTACATTAGTTTGTACAGTGTAACAGTATATACAGGACAGTAACAGAATCAAAGCTCAACCCAACCTGAGGCGGCCAAAACACTTTCAGCAACATTGATCATAATAAGTATGGTGTGGTTGCTGTCAGTACTGATAGATGAATTCAACGGGCATGGTCACACATCGCCTGCAGGCTACAGGGCGAGAGCTGTTTCAGTGAGACCAGGTTGCATGCATGCAGACGTGACTCATTTGTTGCTTCGGGCGGTAGATCTGCCATATGAGTGGAGCAGTGGCATGACAAGGCAGGCATGAGGAAAAGCTGCATCCAGTCTGTGCCTTAACAATCAGCAGAGTCGGGCCAACACATACTTGAGAAAGACGGTAACTAGAATTGAATCATTTTATTTTTTGTTAGAATGTGACTGTTCAGTATGCATCACAATAGTATGATAAGCAGCACATTCTTTGGTGGATTAGTGGACAACGCCAAAGTATTAACTCTCGAGAATTTACTGCATGCCAGGAAACATTAATTTACCATGGTTTACAGATTAACAGAGGTAATTATCTTTTTTTTTGTAAGAAACATTTCAAAAGCGTGAGCACCTCAGGTTTTCTGGGACCCTGACTGATTGGAGTTGAAAGTGGCATTAAAAAGGAATAAATGTGAAAATGAAGTGGCTCGTTTTGATTGTACCATGACACCCATTATCTGCCTGGTTAATTAGCAGGGAATTATTAAAGATCAACCAGGCGACACAACCATCTCTGGAGTGGTTCACTGATAAATAAATAATTAAAAACTTAAGTGTCATACATTTCATCATTGTGCATTTGAATGTGTAGGAGTATTTTTGTTTGAGACGAATAATGTGGATGTCATTGTTTGAAAGGTGCAGAAAACCTCTGCACTTTATGGAGCTTTTTTCCTATCTTGATTCAAGAGCGTGGTCCTTCAGTTTGAGAGCATGACTTGTTGAATTTATGTTCAGATTGTGTTTTACTTTTCATCAAAACCCTGCCCCTGTTTGCACTTAAATTTGCTCTGCTTCTGCTCAAACTGTACTGCACTCAGATATATTGTAGCTTGCACAGATTTTCTGCACTCCAGCCCTTCTCCACACTGGAGCTGCTTTCTGCTCTCAGATTTCTCCTCTTTGATTTTTCTGTGCAACAACTGGGTCGAAGTTCCCCAACCAATAGAATGTCAGGTGTAGTGTTGACCATTGCAAAACCGATGAAATGATCCCTGCCTCTTTGAGGGCGCGTTCGCTTTACTTCAGAGCGTCCCGTGCGGGCGGTTACTCTTTAAGCAGGTTCATCCACCCCCGCCCTCCACAGCTTTATTATATGGACTTCCCCTTGCTTTCTCTGTCCTTTTATTCCAAAAGCTCCATACACTTTGGCCCTCAGTGTAGCAGTCAGTGAAAAACGTAATGTAAGAGTTGGTTGAACAGATGCCACAGTGGAATTGTTAGGTCCAATGTGATCCAGCAGGAGCTGACAATGTAACAGCACAGTATTATTTCAAATGCCACAATAGTGTCAATGCCTTTCTAATCTTAATAAACAGTCCAAGCAGATGAGGGACAAGATTTTGATACCGGAATCCTTCTGGTTTCAGTTTCAAGATCGACCAAACACATTTGAGCAGGCTTTGGTTGTTAACAGTCCACGTTGAGAGCAAAAGATGTGCAGATAGCTGGTAATAGAAATGAGCCAAACTGTCTTCAGGACCTACACACCTACAAAAACTATAATTGTTTCTGTTTTGTGTGGAGAAACATTCGACTTTTCAAATTTTAAAACTATCTTCGCAACAACTTAATAGTCCCTTTCGAGACCAAATTGTCTTGCATTTCCACATCCTGCTACTTCCTTCTCCTTTCTGCTGTTTGTGAACACTAACTAGATACAGCGATATAGATTTGAAGTATTCCTACATGTCTCCATTAGCCTGAGAACAATCTAAAAATTTCAAACCTTTCACAAGAAAAAATTCGACTTTTACATTTTTAAGACCAAAATGTCTTAGATTTAATAAATGTAACACTTGAAGACTTTTTAAGGATGAGAGGGAAGACTGATAAAGCTTCACCATCAAACAAGATGAGGAGTCTGCAGTCACGCTGTAGCACCTGATGATAGATGACAAGTCAGGGCATTAGTAATCATCCTCTGGGAACCATTGATATCAGCACCAGATTTCATGGTAATCAATCCACTCAGTGGCCAGATATTTTACTAAAAATAAAAATGTCAACGTCATTATGGAGCTGGAGTAAAAGTGGGGTATCACAAAATTCAGCAGGCTCCATATTGTGGTGATCATGAATGTAATTCATCAGGAAAATTGTTTAAATGTTCAAAATTCTCTTTCACAAAATCTTTAAAAATCCTCAATTTAAAGTATAGATCCACAACTATAACTAATCCATTCATCCTTAGATCATGACATAGCTTCTACAATTAAATCAGCAAATGTAAACAAGCTTATTATCCTAACTGACAATCTCATAATTCAAAAATGTCCATTCTGTTTGTCTGTCAGTCTGTCGCTCGCACATCTTCACAAGCGTTCATCTCAACTTCTTCACCCGTGGCACGTGTATTGTTGAGGGTAGGAATGACCCAGCAGCAGCGACTGTGACTCATCAACGCATGTGATGCTGTTGATCACAACAAAGGGCTCATTCATGACAACGTCAATAACAGCTGATTCTCCTCTTCAGAGTTCTGCAGACTGAGTGGAGCTTCACAGAACTTAAAACAAAGAGGTAAACAGCTCTTTGTGCAACAGCTGCTTCAGGGTTCTGTGCACCAAGTCTTGCAGCCAGTCTTTACTTTCAGTGGCTTAATTAGGCTACTGCAGGTCACTTTTCAAAAAGAAAGCTGGGAATAGCATTACCACAGGTCACGCAAAAAGCCCATTCTAAACAGGCAAGTTTAGAACAGGCACTGTGCCAGAAAGACAAACAGAACAACCAAACTTCTTTAAACAAGCTTGAAAGTGTGAAATCACACCGATCACAGTTCAGCACATCGGCTCCAAAGTTAATTCAGCCTTGCCACAAAACCATAATAAATATTTAATCTAATGTCAGGGACTATAAACTTTTGCCAGCGGTTTGAGTTTGAGTAGAGTTGCTAGAGGCCTGTGGGTTTCTACATGAGCAAACTGTGACGCTATGGATAATGTAGGGTATGACACGTGCTGCAGAGTTTGGTCTAACAGAATATCTTGGCCGACCTATTCTCCAGCACTTGCGTGAAGACAAATAACTTTTCATCAATCTTTCATGTTTAAATGTATAAGTTTCCTGTCCAACTTAACCTGTGAGCTTGAGCGCTGTAATGAGACACAGGCATGTTGTTTTATATGTTAAAGAACAGTTGCTGAAGTCAAAACATGACAAATGTTGCTAAATATACAGGATGTAGAGGTCGGCACCAAGCTGTGATGTTAGAAAGAGAAGAAGAGTAGTAGTGAGAATTATCAGATTTTAAAGATCAGCATGTTCACTTGTTAGTGCTGTGTACACCTCTCTATCAGACTGTTTGACCTATGTCAGTAACAGTGGTCCCCAGAGAGTTCTCTTCTTCATTTTCTTTTTGTGGATATTTAATGATATCAAAACACTGGGTCATATTGTGACTTCATTTTATATATTTGCACTGTTACACATTAGCTGACAGCCTCTGTGTGTTTTCCAGGTTCAAACTGATCAGAATTAGTCACTGACAGTTCAGGGCAAAGGAAATACTTTTGAATACATTTTTCTGTCTATCCGTCCGTCCCGTTCTCGTGACTGTGATATCTCAAGAATGCCTTCAGGGAATCCTCTCAGATTGGGCAGATATTCACTTGGGTTTGGTTTCCATTTAGGTAGCCAAAGATCAACGCCATGATGGCCTCATAAAGTATGTTCATGTTCATTGAACGTGAAATCTTATGATCATCTTGGGGGAATGTCTTCTAGTTTGGGTACAAATGTTCACTTGGACTCACTGAACTACTTAGATTTTGGTGGTAACAGATGAAAAGTCAAGGTCACTGTGACCTCTCAATACATGTTTAATGTAATATCGCAGGGACAGCTTAAGCGAATTAAACATTTTCTAATTCGATACACATGTTTGCTAGGATTCATTGATTACATCTTAGTGGTCAAAGGTCAAGATGGCCTCTTGAATTTGAAATCTTAAGACCACCTGGAGGGAATTCCTTCAATTGATCAGTTGTCACATGGACTCAGAGATGAAGTGATTAGAGTTCAGTGGTCAAAGGTACAGGTTACAGTGACCTTATATAATTCTTAAAAGTAGGAACATGTAGATGGAAACTGCATTGGTTAGGGGAGGCATACACTGCAGGGCCGTAATTCTGCTTACTAATTATTGAGATAGCACTCAAAAAAGTTGTTAAATCTAATAGAAGTCTAAATGGACAATTAAATCTAATGTTGCCCATATTTTTACTCTGCACACTTTCAGTGAGAGGGAAATACTTCCACACAGCAACATACCCAAAAAATGGCAACCTCTTGTTTGTTTAATCACAATCCAAAAACAATAACACTAGTTGTGTTTGTGAAAGTCTCTACTATGGTTTAAATTTGGGAACTATTGATGACGCATATATGGTCCATAATATATACGATAAAAGAAAATAACTAACAATAAGGTTGCTTCAGAAAATATTCAGACGCCTTATCATTTGCACTTTGTGTTTTAGACTTGAATTTTTCATATTACCCACAAGTCTACACTAAATAAATGTAGAAAGTTACACACCTGTGTAATTAAAGGTCCCACAATCAAAGAAAATCAAAGGACCTCTATGAAAGGACCTCGCCTGAATTTGGTGTAGCACCAAGCCTTTTTTTCTTCAGACATGAATGATTTGCCAGTCGCCACTTTCACCGGTTTCACCTTAAGTGACATTTTGCGATGTGGAACGTCTTACATTTCATTCGTTTCGTGTTACAGCGGCATCACTGCATGCGTGAGCAGCACAGCTTACAGTTGCACCTTGTTGTCATTTAATGTGATTTAAACAGACCAAGTGCTTTACATCTTGCTGGACCACCCTTCACCAGAACGCTCTGTGTTGTTGTGAAGTTTTGGCACATTTTTCTGTGGTCTCTGAGCTGAAATATCTACATTTAACTACACCTGGCACCATCAGATATAGGCTAGTTAAATTTAGTTACAGTTTTAAAGCAAAAGTACACATTTTACTGATTATTATTTTATTTTATTGAGCTCTTTGACATCATAAGATCATTAATACTGAGGTAGTTGTGTAAGCAGCAAGTGAAGATAGAGCAAAATACGTTATATACAGGGACGGTAGACATATTGTGAGAACATGTTTCTCTCTTGAAATTGTGGTGAGATAAAGGATCATTAAAGCATTTGATAACTTCAAATGGAAAAAGCTTTTAACTAAACACAATGTGTTTTAACAGCGTGTTATATTATCAATTGTTTAAAATCTTCATTTTCAAAGGAACTAAAGCTGTCAAGTGAATGTAATGGAATACATAATACAATAATTTGCTCTAAGTGTATCAGAGTGGATATATTAGGCAGCATAAAGTGAAATACTTTAGTGCTTCCATGTTGTGAAATGAAAAAAAAACTAAAAACTTGACATTGTGTGGTGTGAACTGTCCGGCCTGCACAAGTTAGCATATCTCTTTAGGTGCACAGATAAACTGGATGTTCTTTTCCTAAGTGGAGTCTGGGAAACAGAAACAGCCTTGTTTATTTTATCAAAGAGTTTATTCATACAATGACAAGCAATTGTATTGAAAGTCTGTCTAACTGACAATGTTGCCTATATATCCCAGTGTAGGGATAGTTATGTTAAGCATAATAATATACATTTCTGTTAATTCAAGGTCTATATAGTCTTGATTCAAGTAACTATAACAAAGCCCCCAAGTATTTCGATAACAGTTTCAAAGGACTTTAGGGGCCCCAGGCAAAAAGGGACCTGGGGGGCCCCGACATCAAACCCTCTGTGCACCCCCAAAGAAACACAAGATATCAAACCAAATCATTCTTATCTTCAAATGATTCTCTTATTATCAACATCACCAACCATTGCGTGTACAATCGCATCTCTCAATAAAAATACTTCTTTAATGTGGGTATTGAGATGAAAATAAAAAAATCCTTTTGTTGCCTTTTCACACAAGCAGTCGTACCACACACTAGAGCACTTTTTCATCAGGGTTAACATGGCAGAAATCTTGACGTTCAACAGAAATAATGGCAAATTAAAAATGCACCCTATACTGTTGATTTAATGAGCAAATAGATATCATGATTCAAGTTACGATCATTTGTAATCTTCCGTCTAATCCTAATGTAAAACAAGCTTTCAGCACGCCCAAAATGTTTTGGCTGTGAAGGAGGTTGCTATTTAATCGCAGCAATAATGTAATTAAAACAACTCTCTTTCAGAGGCTTTCTTTTCAGACTTAGAGCTCGGTGATACATCATTACTCCCACAGAGGCCCATAAACACTCAAGTGAACTATCCTGCTGGGAAAATATCTTCACGTCCACCTTTTTCAGGTTTGGAGGGCACCCCCCCGTTTGTCATGAGAAAGGAAAATAATGCTGTTGTGCAAATGGTTTACAGTTAATAAATTACCCTTCTCTCTCTGTGATGACCGGCGCCTATGTGCGGTGACCTACCTGCATGCTATGTATGAGAGAACAAATCCTTGTCATGATTGGATATCATGCATGCTCATAAAAATAGCACAAAGCAGAGGGAAAAGATGAGTGATGGATGTTGTTCAAGGACATACCCATGATCATCTAACCGTAATGCCCCCAGTACTCCAAATAATCTCTTCTATTAGTGTGGTCATATGGCTGGAGCGTGTACAGTCATGGATCTTTAACTCAGCTATTGTAAGTGTACCCCCGACCCCTCCCAATTCTATATGTGGCCATTGCCTTGAGCTTAGCGTTGTCTCTTCTGTATGAGCTTTCAATGCCAACAGCAAACAGAGGTTAAATAGGTCACCCATCCATCCAGCAGGGACGCAGACCCCATGGTCCTTTGTTTCATGCAACACTGTTTTTCAAGAAACCAAACAGATGTTTTATGTAGAGGGAAAAGGGGAATTAATTGATCCAAGCCAACAGAAGTTTCCCAAACGCTGGCCTGATAATAGGGGACCCGTCATCATTAGGATTGATGGCAGCAATTTATTATTAATGATTCGTAAAATGAGATCCAGTAGACCCCATTTTAAATACATTTTCCATTACGGAGGAGCTGACAAGCAACACTGCTGATTTTACCACCAAAGCCGTTCACTGTCTCTTTCTCCCTCTGAAATACTGTATCCCTACTTCACCCGGCACAATGTCTCACTTTGGTGATGCTTGGATTGTCCCAAATTGAAAGCATTTGTTTTAAAGCTGAGAGGTGAACTTCAAGCCCTGTCACAGTACCGTGATATTGATGTGTTTTATTTTGTTTTAAGCCACTGGATCCAGTATATCCCAACAGATATTGTCTTTCCAAAAAGAAATCCTCCCCCCATGGCCTCAGTCTCTGCAGCCATCTGCTTTGATATAATTTCCTGTCAATCAAACTGCCATTGTCGTATTTATACAGTAGTAATCCCAAGGCTGCATGTTAAGTCATTTGCAGAACTCATGATTTAGAATATCCAAACTCCCCTTTGGTAATAACAAAAACTGAAAACATCTACAGACGGAAAAAAAGACAAAAGTACTGATGAAATCAATGTGCAACACAGATGGTACAGATTAGTGTCTGCACGAGAGTGTTACTGTAACATCTGTCTGAAATGTTTGTCTGATAGCAACGGAAAGGTCCCACTCGTCAGCTGGGGAGACGTTGCAATCAAAAAGGATTTAAAATTAGGGTCAGACAAAACCACCTAAACTTGCTGAGACATTGCAGCTGATTTAAATACAGACAGCATTGAAAATGCCTGGGGGCCCATGATAAATTATTTCACAGACCTCGAAACTAGACATCTACCTTCTTACAGTAGATAAAACTTCCTCTCCAAAAATACCATTAGCAATGCCTAGAGTGTGCTTAATAATTGATGACGAGAGCATCCGTGATAATTAAGAGTTAAGTGAGTGTGCATGTAGGTGTGGGTGCACACTTTGAGACCCTGTGAATGTGTGGGGTGATCTCTTTGTCTCTGTATCCACAGTTGGAGTCCATGTTTGCATGTGGTTTCGCTCCCATCAAATAGGTGGTGAATCCTGTTGAGCTGTGAAAACAGCTCTGTAACATCCTGGTGGCTTGGCACTCATCCTCCTTTATACTCATGCTGATGTAAGGGGAGTTCTAGGAAGCCATTACTCTAAATGACTCATTTTCTTGGCAATATTGGAGTGCAGTAGAACAAGTGTCTTTCTGGGCTTTCAGCTGATATGTTAAATGTTTCGAACACAGTCATTCTAAACAGCTACAAGTTTACAGCAAATATAGTGGGATTCTTTTTATATGCAAATTAAATCAAGGCAGCCAAGTAAGAAATGTAAACAAGCTGAAGACATCAACTGTGTGGCCGATTAGTGTTGGTGCATAGCTGACATTTAAACCAGATGATCTAAACAGCTCCACATTACATAACACAAAATGGTGAATTAAGCTACAGTAATCTATTCCCCATTCTGAAATTACTTAAAGCATCTTTTCTACAATAACATTCTGCAAATAATCTTGATACTTTATCTATGATAGGCTGATTTAAGCAGATGATAACTGATGTAGGTTGTCAAAGTCAAACTTTTTTTTATATAACTGGTGACCAGAATATTTCTCCAGTGCTTGAGTTTCTGGTTGAGAGCGAAAGACTGAAGAAATAACATCCTACAGTATATTATATAATCTAGTACATTATTCATTATAATATGAATCTGTATTCATTGAGCCTTCTTCAAAGTTCAGACTACAAAGTGCTTCTTAAGACAGCAACTAAAACAAATAAGACATCAAATCATGAAATAACATAACATGGGGCTGGGCAATAAAACATGATCAATGATAATTGCAATATACATTTCATGAGTAGAAAGATATAGAACATTTCAATAAATATCAATATATTGTTTATGCATTGTGTAAGCACAGTTCTGAGGTTTAACACCTAATTGATCTACATCAGATTAGTAAATTGTTTTGCTCTTGCTTTAAATGTAAAAAAAATAGTTTACTGTGATAATTACCAATAGCAACAGATGTGACATTTTTCATCTAGTTATAACTTTTGGCAGCCACAATATAATATAAAGCCTTTTTTAACATTCAGATTTCGCAGTCCTGATGTCATGGTTACTGGGGCACTTCAGTTATAAAAAAAGAGCAATTGTTAATGTTATTAGTATCCCCTGTGCTTTTCTTAAACATAAATTATTTGCTCTGAAAAGACCTGTTTTCTTAAATCTGCTTTTGGAGGCATTACTCTGTTCAAATAAGAACCGACTGGGAAAACTGATAAAGCTGGATAATCATGAAGTGTACAGGATTCTACCTGACATCACCGTGTCATGCCATCACCTCACAGAGTAGGATACTAATTAACAGAAGCCAGCAGAATAGATGCTGGTGTGTGTACTGTCTCACTCTTCTTCCTTCTCTATATCCTGTGCATGCTGAATCTCAGCCTCCTCTTGTGAGCACAGAGCTGCAATAACCCAACTCCCACTCCGGCTTGGAGATAAACTCCCACTCCAGCTAAGCAGAGATAAAAAAAACAAATGCTCCGTGCAGAGTAAAAATACCCACCAGTGCTGATTCTGTGGACCAGACAGATCAGACTTACAACTAGGACATAGCATATGAGTAGTAATTTGATGAAACTCACACATCACAAATAAAAAGCTATTGTGGCAAGTTTAGGATTTCTTCCTTTGTTTCTGTCTTTGTTACAATGTTTACATTTAGAGAACAAACCAAAAACCTTTGCATGACATACGTACGCCCTGTCGTCTTCACCTGGCTACTTGTACATGACATTGATTGGTTTGTATACAGGCATGCATCTGACGGTCTGTGTATCAACCTTTTTGAATGAAGCATTATGGAAGAAAAAAATTGAAAGGAGAAAAATGAATCTGTACATTTTTTGCGTAGATTTTGTTGCCATGGTAATATCATTATGTTATTACCAGCATCACCAGCTTCATGCGCAGTAGTCCACACTAGTTCGAATCCAACAAATGAATGTCCTCGACATCAATTATTAAGATTGATGCTGTACTGTGAGCTGCTTCTGCCTCTTCTGTTGTTTAATGCTGTCTCAACTTACTGGATCTTTTCCAAAAAAGCCAAAAAACATGTTTTACCCTGCAAACAAACTGAACCATGGGGCAGTACATCTGCACCGATACCACCTCTTTTGGTCAGAGTAAATTCTCATCCTGCAGTCCTGACATTTCAGATCTGTGATTTTTGGTTTCAACTAAGTCTGAAGGTCCAGACCAAACAAGGTGGGAGTGAACGCCACCAAAGTCAAGCTGGAAAAAGTACAGGCTGCAAAATTACATTTCCACTTGGTTAAGACCAACGTTAGCACACGTTAACTTTACAAAGCACTGGACTCCAGCAAAAAGAAAGCATGGTTGTAACTTTGGCCATATGACAACATACTTTAGTGGCTAATTTAATATCAACATTCACATTCACTCTCCTTGTAGATTAAGTTAAAGTGAGAACGGTTTCATTTTACTTTTTGCTAGGGCTGCGCATTATATCCAAAAACTTACATCCTCATAGGTCATTTCAGGTAACAACACAAATCATTGCACGTTATATCAATCTTTTCAACCATATAAACTGCAGCCATGTCTCAGATCTAAGTTGCAGCAGCAGCAGTTATCTTCATCCCAAAGCCTCTTACAACATCTGAGTTTAGAGTTTGTTGTACTCATCTGTAGACTTCCTGTAGTGTGACGGGCTTCTTGGTGGTAAAAGTGGTTAGTGGGGTTTTTAGTGTGTTGTGGGGACTGGTCTGCAGCATCATTTGCCAAGTACAGACTTTTATTAGTGACAGAAGTAGATACTATCAATTACTATGAAACTTTCAGTCAATTGTGACTCAAAAATAATATAAAACAATGGACAATGGACTTACTTCTTGTGGGAATATCCCAAGGTACAGGCTTTATGGTGGGTTTTCACAAAAATATAAGATCATAGGCCAAGATATTCTCTACACACCTGGTCTTTCTGTTCTCGGGATCCATCCCCTCTTATCAACCTCCCTGTGCCTCCAGCTGACTGGATTCATATGGAAATCATGTTGGGTCAGTAGATTACTGTTAGAGTGGAAATCTATGTTGATTCCCACATTTAGTTTTCTCAGCATGAAGCAGCCAATGGAAAACAGTCTTGAAGGATCAATAATGAAGTGGATGATTATAGTTTGAAATTTACCCAACTCACATTAAAAGCCAGTTAACAACCCTGTTTTTTTCTCATAGTTTTATTCATTCGTTCATTTTAGTCATACACACAGTCGAGCTGTTTATATTTTGAATGTTTTAATAGATGGTGAAATGACTGTTGCTGTACCAACCATTTTTAGTTGTTAAGTGATAAACCCTCAGACTCATTAATCTAATACTCAAAGCTGGTCTGTATTTCATCATCTCTCAGAATGTGTACAACCCCCACACAGCGCCTTGTGCTTTTCTCAGGGCTGTTTTTCAGTCCAAATGCACATTGAGTTCAGACTGACTCATTGATTCTGAGGAAAACTATCAAACTCACATCACTTGCAGGTATATTATTGTCATTCTGTGCAGTGTGACAGTAAACATTTTATTCACTGGAGCCATTTCAGCATCACTGAGACCCTCCCACTCCCACACCACCCACCCACCCACCCACCCAAACATACACACACACACACAAAAGATGACTAAAATAAAACAGTATATTTTAGCCTGCTTAACATACCAAATGAATACAAATTACCATTTAAACAACAGAGGGATATACATAGGCACATATGCTCAAGTATTTACTTGTACATTTTACCCTCTTCCCCCTGGAAGAAAGCAACAGTACTTAGAACCTTTTCACATCTGAACATTAGCTACCTTCTATTATTCGCTTTGTGTGATACATTCTGTGTTAGTCAGACTGAAAAATGAAATTCATGGATTCAAAACACACTCAGTACTGTGCCGTGTAATTAGAGCGTATTATGCACTTAACTGCAATTTGAATAATACAATGCAAATCACTTTCTGTTGAGACTTTTAACGGAGGATACTTTATTTTTCACTTAAAACCACCAAGACAGGAGGACTCAAAAAGTTTTCCTCTGAAGATCCCTTTAGGAAGGTCTGGACCTGTACTTTGACTCAGCTGCTGGCTTGTGGCACTTTGTACACACTGCATGATATGTCAGGCAAAATCGATACACAACAGTTGCAACTGTTCTGCAGTTGCATTGCTGATGAAAATATATACCACATAATGCTGACCTCAATTGGCTCTTAAGTCCTTCAAGTAAACCATCATGTCTCTTAAACGCCCATCTCTCCTAGTAGTTATCTTAACCACATTTTATTTTTGAAAGTGACTTATATTAACTGTCTGTTTGATAGAAGCTGCACTCTCAGTTACAGTTCTCATACAGACAGTGGTCGTCTTTCATAATGTAAGCCTTATAAGTCCTAAATTGAATCTGAGATGCATTTCTCCTAATGTGATCCAGGTTTATTGAATTACATATCTGCTTTAGATTTATTATTTGGACTAAGCTTATAAATCTATCTAGTTTATTTATATTTCATATAGTAGCTCAGAGGACTTTCAATGGACTGGCCATTAAATTATAACAGCAAACTAACATGGGCTACATAAAATACTGTACTATTAAGTACTCAACAAGTAACAAGTAAAAATGAATTATGTGGCAGGGCTTGCATAGAACCGTTTCCTAATAAGAAGGCTGTTCAGACTTCAGAAGAATGTAATATTGGCTGCACATAACTAAGACTGTGCAGCAGCCTTTTTACTGAGCCATGGGAAAATTGATTGCAATATAAACACATTTTAATGAGTCTGATGATCACTGGAATTCAAAGCTAATTTGACTGAGTATCACAACAAAATGTAGCTTTGGGAAATATGGAGTATTCAAGCCAATGCCAAGAATTCCACATTAATTGGTCTGTCATATTAAATTATGCATTGGATTTTATTTCTGGCTCTGACCATACAACAAACATGCGACTGCCCACACCATGTCAAGCATGCACTGAATTAGTTGGTGAGTGCGTGAAATATTTCACAAAGCAGCTAATTAACAGTGCACTTGCTGGAAGACCAAAATTCTAAGTAACAAAATTCTTTGTATTCACAACTTGCCAAGTCATCTGTATGATCCCCTGGGAAATGTTTGCACAATCAAGGTCTAGGCAAAAGCATGATCAATTTGTCTCTACGCTATTTCCACTCTACATCTATCAAATTGCAGATTTTAGGGAATGGGTTGTGCCTGGAATTTATGATGACTATTAGAGGCACTGGCATGAGTGCAAAACCAAGACAGTGGGAGAGAGAAATATTTTTGTAAGAACGTTACTTCAATAAAAAGATTAAATTCAGAGCGAGCCAAAAATATTTCATTCTTATGAACCACGGAGTGCTGTATTTATGCCAACCTATAATCAGAGACCTAAAGACTGAAGTCCCACAGGGGAATTGGATGCTCTAGTAATGGTGACATATTGAAAAGCATTGCACTTTCCCCTTTTACAAGACAAACTGAGCTGATATAGCATGATGGATCTTCTACTTCATACAGACGACTGTTCCTTGAACACCAGAGTGCCCACACTCACATTCTATGCCACTGGATTCATCTGTTTACAAATCCTTATTGACACACTTACACAAAGACACAGAGGTACTCTTTTTAAACTGCTTTTATCACAATTCAAAATGTCCTTTTTATTTTACCGAATGTGCTTTAAGTGCCATTCAATTACATATTTATTTTTAGCTGTCTTTTGGCAAGAAAAAAAAGAATAAAGAAAAATGTATCATTGTATGCTAGCTGCAAGTACTGGGCAGTCCATTGAATTTCCAAGGTATATCGATATACTTTTGAACAAACAATAGGATGAGACAATACAGTTTATGGGTTATGATATATATTGAGTTTATTCTGTGAAGCCAGTGTTTGCAACATGCAACCCCACCCACTCTCCGTTTGCAAGTAACCCTACCCCCACACTTTTCCTTCAACACTGGAAAAAAAAGAAAATGGTTTAGATTTAGGTTTAAGACGTTCTACATTTTATTTTGCACAACTGTGTGTTTTGATGTGCAGGAGAGGAAAACCGTTAATCAGCCTGTTAATAAGAGCATATTAAGCCTATTGTTATTAAATACTGAGTACTTTTTATTATACTACATATTGCAGCTGTATGTTCATATAGGGAATGAAACTCTGTCCTTACATTTTATTATGATTAAAGTTAGTATAAATAAAACTGCTTGTGAAATCATGCTTGTAGCTTTGACTTATAACTGAACAATTAAACCACTTAGAATATATGAAAATTCCATTATATACACACACACATATATATATAAAGAAATGGCACAGAAGCAAAAAGTATGAATGGAAAAAGAATGATTATCAACATGAAAATGAGTTCTAGATTAAATTTCAGCAACACAGTTTTCCAAAATAATTTATCAAGAAGCATTAGTGATGAATCTGTAATCTATTTTTACCAGAGTAGTTAGGAAAGCTTTGGAGAATGTCTCAGAACATTTTATTATAATGGTTGTTTCCGGGGAGAGGCAGTGGAAGTTGGCTTTAAACAACTCGGCTGGAATAGGGTCAAGTGGATGACTTCATCCTGCTAATTGCAAGACTGATTGCATCTTCTGTCATCATATTATAAGATGACATTTTTGGTGGAGGTTGCTGTACAGGGAGATCAAAGAGCTGTTTCATCCACACTAGCATCACCGGCTTATACGGCGATAACTTTTTTATCTAAGAAATTTAAATACTTCTCGAACACCGGCGGAATCAGAGCCTCCACAGCAGCAGACACCAAGGCAGAACATAGATGTGACAATAATGTTATTATCAGACAAATTGTTATAAAGACTTCAGCAAAAGTTAGCCAAGCTTAGTGTCTACTGCCATCAGTTCACTCCCACTACCTGAATCACCCCCCCCCCCCATTCCTTGGCCTGCAATTTGGAGAAGTACCAGACAACCTCCCGAAAACACATGTGCATCTAAATAAATACCCCACTGGTCAATATAATCAATCAATCAATCAAATGTTATTTGTACAGCCCATACTCACAAATCACAATTTGTCTCATAGGGCTTTAACAAGATGTGACATCCTCAACAAGAGTAAGGAAAAACTACCCCCAACAAACTTTTAACAGGGGAAAAAGAACGGAGAAACCTCAGAGAGAGCCACATGTGAGGGATCCCTCTCCCAGGAAGGACAGGGGTGTACAGTGGGGTGAGGTGTTCATTTTTAGCTTATGGTTTAAAAACAGAAAGGCTAGAATATTTCTGTTAAATTTATGCCATATTTAATACACTTTCTGTTATGGAAGTTTTCTGGAAGCTGGTCAAAGGAGAACTCAGGCAGCAGCTGATGCAGAAGAAATTAATATAGACTTGAGGCATCAAGGATACCAGAAGGTGGAACAATATACAAATGCTAACAGAGTAACATAAGCTTTTGTCACCCCCAAGTCTGAAAATGTCTCACATAGCATCCCCATATATCTTCCTCACCCTGCCTCACCCATTCCAACAGCACATCCGAGAAAGGCTAAAATAGCACTCTCTATGTTACATGTGGGTGTTCGCATCCTACTGGATAGTTAAGCCTATGTATGCATACCTAAATCCTGTTGTCCTCTTGCCACTGGTGAAATACGCAACAGAGTTTGGTGCCTCTCTGCCTTGGGCATCTGAATTAGATGTGAAAGTCCATGAGCGTAGACTCTACAATGTACTGTTGGTTGGTCCTTTATCTACAACCTGACCTTTGGTGCTGCTTGGAGAGAAGGAAGTATGAGAGGAATTAGACAAGTTCTATTCTCCTAATGGTGTACAGATGTAATGAGTGAGGATGGTAAAAAAAATTCCTTCACACTTTCATGTCAAATAGCGATACACATGTTGGGCTCACCACTTGTGGAAGGAGAGGTGTATAAGATATGAGAAAGTGAGTGATATGTCCCCACAGCTTGAAAGAAACCACATATGTTTGTTAACTATTATGGGTAATATTAAATTTATAATCTGCTGTCTTTCTGAGGCACTTTACATGGAAGCAAGGGCTATAAACAAGGAGACACACCGTACAAAACAGCACAATAAAAACAATCTCTAATGCTTCTTTGGCTTTTATTGTTCAGTTATATCAGAAATGTTAAAAGTTTCACAATGGGCTTTCTTATCTACCACCACGGATAAAAGGTTGTTTATTGCATTTTATTTGTGTTTGATGTGGATAAAAGCAGCTGTAGATGTATATAAACTGGGCAATAATTTGTTTTTGGCAGACAATCATGATGAACACTCACTAATTTCTGATGCACTCTACGTAATTTTGTTCTGGAACCAATCCTGTGAGCACCAGCTGCTTTGTTCACTACAGCTACGATTCCAAAAGTAGAAAGTCACACAAAAGAACACTTGGATAACTTTTCAGAATTACAAAACTTTTTTGGATCAATAGCACAGATAGCAAACTTTGCTGTTTTCTTTATAATCATTTCAATTATGAATTGACAGTTTCAGATCATTCAGAACACATAGGAAACGTTTTACACAGTTGAAGCAAATATTGCCAATCAGTGGCTGATTTATTTATTCATGCTTTAAAATGCTTGTCTGCAATGGAATTAAACTTTTTCATGAAATAATCAGAGGCCAAGTATGGATCAGGAATAAACCCACTATCAATAATACAGTGTGACAGCAACAGACAAATTAAGTCAATAGAGTTAGAGATACAAATTGAGGCCATGCAGGGAAATAAAATCATTAATGGAAAACTCTTAAAAAAAGGGATGTCATATTTCAAACAAGCAATGATACTAGATGATGTAACACTGTCTCACCAGGACACTGACACAGTAAATAATCAAATTAAAGTGTTCACACCTATAGGCTGTAAAAAAAGATTGACAACATGACAGCCCCCCTAAAATGAAGCCAAAAAATATCTTGAACAAGCCCTGCTTGCAGTATATGTCAAAAACAACCCCTCCTCCATGTTATTTGATAGGACACAGCACTAGCTAAAAAACGTCTAAGTAGAAGCTAAATAGTTGTTTTTTCAGAGCTGGTTTCTGTCATTGGAGGCACTTCAGCACTGATGTATGTCCATTTTTCAGGTAAGATTGGTTTTGAATAGTTATATAAACAGAGATTATAAAAACAGAGTGAAACATCATGAATAGCAATTGGTCAAGAGCGTTCATCAGCAGGACCTTGATCCCACACCACAGTCACTCCTGCACAAACTGGCTCCAAATGATATCAAGAGTGCAAGATGGCAGGACCCGTATCCGGGATGCTTTAGCTTTGTTTTTGTACGATGCGAGGAAGTGGTTCACACCTGTGCTTTTCCTACTGTGAGATGGCAAAAGGTATGTACATATGTATATACATACTAGGTTCAAGTTGTAAATCTTTTTAAAGGTACAGGTCTTAGTTTTGAGAAAAGTTTGTGGAAACCTCATCAAATATGTTAAGGTTGTGCTTTTATAAAAGCTACAAATTGCAATGACTTATTTATGCTTCACCTGAGAGGTGTGGAAGGAAGAAGTGACCTGCTTTCATATCCCACCTTTACATTATGCTCCTGTTATTTTTTTATGCATGAGCTGACCTAGCGGGGGGGGGGGGGGGGGGGGGGGGCTCATTTATTTACAAGTATCCCTCTACCCTTTGCAACCACTGATGCATCTAAATCACATTTCAATGCGACACACAGTGTGTCATTAGATATGTAATTTAAAAGGAACATTATATTTTACAAGACCCCAGTGACCTTTAAAACCAGGTTACCAATATCCTATTGCGTATAAAGTAATAGTTATAATAATACATAATTCAACTCTTTGATGTCCCTTCTCAGTTATTATTTCAAGGCAGTAACCGAGTCCCTGCACCTGTAGGACTTGAATTAAAGTAAGCAATAAGAGCAGATTAACTTAAGTTCAAATCTTAGGCTGTAAACTGCAATGGACCATTTAGTGTTAAATGAACAGTTGAGCTAAATTATTATTTTTTGGTTCTTACAAGTGTATGTAAGAGGCTGATGTGATTCAGGATCATTTCATATTTTATGTGAACAGCCTAAGTTGATAATATACAAACTGCATAATTACATTAGCTCATGGGTAATGTGAAATGTAGGTCAAACGAAGAAGGAAATGACGGTGAGAAAGAGGTTGATTCTTCCTCCTCAGCTTAAGTGGTTGATAGATAATACAACCTGCATTTTTCCAAAAAAGGTTTTAAGTCATAATCCCTCCTTCATGGCTCCTAAAGTCAGAAGTGCTACTTGAACCCTGTGTGACCAAAGTGGTTTAAACAGACCAGTCAACTGAGCATCCAAAATTCACATCATTAGAGTCCCACAATCTTACAGGTAGAAATATATAGTGGAGGGACAATATCCAACACCACAGACATAAATTAATGTGCAAAGTGGACTTTAAAAGAAAAGATCCTCCCACACGTTTAAGCCCTGTTCAAAAAGCTTATAAGAGTCCTATACATCACCACACATACAGGGGGAGAAGCACTTCAGGGACAAGCCGTGCTGGCAGCAGATATCTATAAAAGATTGTAGATTCAATTATCTTTCATATCTTCCCAATTCAATTTAAACAATTTAAGCAATTTAAATCATGGGATACTTTGATGGAACTACTAATGTTAGTTAGTTAAAATAAGTGTAACACAGTGTTTTTCACTGTATACATTTTTATTTATGTTGGCAACAAGGATACACATGCAGGCACACAAAGGTCACAACAAGTTCCAAATGATAGATACACAGACTATAGAGTGAAAGATAAATTCTGACGTTAGAGAAAACTGCAGCTGAAACTATAAAGGTCTGACTGTACATGGACTATAAAAACATTATGGACCATTGCGCGAGCATACTGTAGGACAGCGTGAGCGAGCAAGCGGCAAATAGGACTGCACACACCAAGTTAGAGATCTCTAACATTATTATCAGAAATGTAATAAAAAATGTGTTTATTAATAAACTGGGGCACAAATTATAATATGGTAGACACCCACAGTCTAAATGATGAATGGGAAAAATTGGTGACATATTGCTTGAAAAGTGATTCTTCTGATTTCATTGTAGCCATTTGTTCAAATGTATTACTAATTAAAAACAGACATTAAATAAAGATTAACTTATATTTATATCTGAATATGTATCTTTCAATTCTTATGAAGCAAAGTAGAAAGTAGTGGGAAGATACTTTGGTCCATTTACCAATGAAGCACAATGTCTGTGTGTGCCACCTCGTCCTCATCCTAAGCACCTTAAAAAGTTCCAACTAATGGTCGACATAATGGACACAAAAGCAAAGCTCTTGTGTAGGTGATACCTGATCAGAATGCTGGGAAGAGCATGAGCTGAATTTATCACTGCGCCTAAACATGGTGTCTGAAGATATTAAATAAACATTGTTTCTGTGGTTAGTTATTTAGAATTTAATAATTGGAAGCAAGCGCTCTATTGCATGCAGTGAAACATGTCTGTGAAATTTGAATTTCAAATTAGCATCCTTTGAAGACTGGGAAGAAAATGTTGTGCATTTGAAAAAAGTGAATATGTCCCAGTGGGGGTCTGTGCGGCGAGGTGCAATGCGATCATCTCTTGTCGTCAGACAGCAACACTGGGTCAAACATGTGCACACAGAATGAGCTCCGAGAGCTGATAATGATTACAGGGTCGCCGGAGAACATGTTACAATGCAGGCCAATTGGGCAGATGGACGTCTGTGATTGAAGATGTTGCTTCAGCGGGGAGTTATCGTCAGAGATATCGTACAGCGGGGGATGAAGACTTCTCCATCTGATTGTCCACTTGTCTAACAGAGCTACTTTCACATACAGTGGCCTCCAAATGAAAACAAGATTAAAGCTAGGATAGAAACATTGTTTTACAAGTGGATAGCATAAACCCATTCCTTTTGCTTCTGACACAACAGATTCTTCTAAAGTTAAATAGATCTCTGGATACAGGGGTCGTTGTGTGTGTAGACTTCTCTCCTTCTCTACTTTTTCACCTAATATCAGGCAAGATGAGGGTCTCACTGTGATTGTGAGCAGCAAGTTCAGAAATAAAATTCTGAGTTTTGCTGCTGAATTTCTCCTCCGAGGATTATTCTTTCTGTGGGGTTGAGCACTGTCAGGGTAAAAGATAAGGAAAACTTAATTTCCGGTACAGAATTGTCATATCTAAATTAAAAAGGTAACACTTTTAGACTCATAGAAAAAAAGAGAAAACAAATCTAAAGTGAAAACGAAAGACCCAAGTTTCCAAATTACATGTCTAGAGATAATGGGCAGTTAATAACATGTTCAGGATAACTTGACTGAATTCTGATTAATAATAGACTCCTTTTTTTTTTTTGTTATTCACAGAAAAGGTCCGCTCCTGACCTGATATCTTCAAAGAGACATTTAGAGCCAATGGAGGAACAGCGCATGAGAACATAATAATTAGAGGCTCAAATGTCACCATCACCAAAGACCAACCAATTCAGCCTCATTCTATTGAGGACAGAGGCAGAAAGAGGGCGATGGAAAGAGAATCATCCTCAGTAGAAACAATTATAGTCAAAAACAATGTCTGTAAGAGAAGTGACCGCCTGTACTACCCTCCCAGAGGAGTTCCCCAGCCTCTCTGCCTCCCACAGGGCTACAGTATTTAGACATGGCCAGACTCTGACTGTCCTCCTGGGACATGAGGCCCCACCTGCTGCTGTAAGAATAATCATCCACTGGAGAATCTCAGCTCTGCGCGGCAACAATCAGCCTGCAGCTCATTTACAGTCAGACCCACAAAAGCAGTGAATCTCTTACAAAACGTTTGACAGTGCGACGTTATCTGTGCGCGTCTGCAGCATCGTGTTGTGTTCTCCATCTGATGTGCGTTGTCTGTTTGAAGTGAGGACTCGGCCAGTGTGACATGTTGCCCGTGTATAGAGCAGTGTTGTGAAGAGCTATCTAAGAGAACAGCTCTGCAGTATAAACTGCACTCAGGTTTCCACACAGAGCTCTCGTGATTAGATTCTCTAAAAGCTTCAGTAAAGATAACACTTGTGAGAATAAGCCTTTGCATGGCAGAATATGTGTGTGTGTGAGTGTGTGTGTGTGTGTGTGTGTGTGTGTGTGTGTGAGAGGGCATTTATTGGAGGAGGTGGTGAGGGTCATATACCTAGCCTGGTGAGCATGTAATGTTGTTGTCAAGGCCACAGACACCTCCACAGTGCACTGAGAAGATGAAGGCTGACGCTTCTTTACCGCCATTTCTAAGCAGATTATTTCTCCTCTGTATTGAACTCTTCCTGTGCGCTTCTTCACCCCACCGCAAATACACAAACGGCAGGTAATGTTAATCTAGAAAATTCATCACCAAGGTCAAGATGTCACAGTCAGTATTAAATGGAAACTTATTCAGTGCCTGCTGCTGAATCCTGCAGAGGCACTTTGTGACACCAAGCCAGGAGCTCGGGCAGATCCAGGCATTAGTGGATATCACACCGCCACAGGTTTAGACTATCGCATTAATAGGTTGTGGCCATGAGGAGCAGCACCTCTGTTTCACTGCATACTCAAGTGGCAGCAGCATGAGATTTGCAGAGATGGTGGAAACAAGATACAGACACAAAGACAACAGAGACAGTACTGTTTGAATTATATTGTATCACAAAGGATAAAGATATTTTACTGTACCCGTTACCTTTTGTTCAGCAAAGCGTCAAAACCCTAAAGTGGAACATGACACTGAGTGACTGAAACCCCATCTATTCATTATGGTCCCATTCTATAGTAGTTTTATTTTCCTTTTAGATAAAATGCAATTCAATCCATCAATTCTGTTCCCCCATCCCTGCGAGTATAATTGCAGCAATCTACCATCTACCACCAGCGTGTGTTTTTTAAAGCTTTACAATATTCTTAAAAGGCGCATATAGGCTTAAACATTTTGACCTTTTATTATTCAATGACACAAAAACAATATTTCAGACAAAACCTCAACAGGTTAAATGTGAAACTGAA
This sequence comes from Paralichthys olivaceus, assembly GCF_024713975.1. Taxonomy (NCBI): domain Eukaryota; kingdom Metazoa; phylum Chordata; class Actinopteri; order Pleuronectiformes; family Paralichthyidae; genus Paralichthys; species Paralichthys olivaceus. The sequence continues at coordinate 10,781,328 of NC_091101.1, forward strand.
CAAAACCACTGCTTTAGTGCATAGATTCAAAAGCCTCAGTGCGAAACAACATGAAATCCAAATGCCTCTATTAATTGAAATCAATTTCCTCTCTGAATAACATTCTAGGACAATAGTGTCCATCAGCCAAACACTCAAAAAGAAAACAAGTTTAGAACATGTATTGACATCTCTAAGTGTATTGTATTATTGAGTTTTAGTGTGAAGACACTACCGACTCTGTCACAGTCAGCTGAAAGAAAAATGTTGGAAATGGAGCAAATGCCTGTATCTGCAAAAAATAGATCCTATCTGTCAAAACTGATGTCCGGAAGTTTCAGCTGCAAACACAAGATGTGAACTAACAAGTGCTTTTACATACATCTGCTTAATAGCCCAACCAACACAAGCTTTGTGCTGATGTAGGATTCCAAAGACGTTCTGAGATCAAAGTCTTAGGACAAAGAAATGCAATTGAGGCTTGAATTTAACGGATTAAACTTTAAAATAACTATGAATACAAAGACAACAAATACAACTAAATATATAGACCTCGAAATAGGAAAATGCCATACATGTAAATGGTTTTCATATCTCATATTCAGATAATGATATATCTGTGAAAGGCTCATATTGGCTTATTTCTATTAGCCAACTCATAACTTGATCGAGTTGGAATCTACAGGACGACGATCTTAACTCCGAACTTCATCCATATTATTGGTGGCTTGTCTGAATGTTATTTCTATTTCACCTGGCAACAGCTTCACTATGAGCAACACTATAATAAAACTGCTGCATACAGAATAAGACCCCACTCCGCCTAGAGATGCAACTGATTCAGCAAAGAGCAGCCCGGCAGCTGCTCAACACAGTATTCTCACTATTGTCTCACTGTCAGCCACGTGTCCCAGAGGGAGCACAGTTGGAAAATGCCTTATGCCATAATGGCCTTCTTCCTCCCTGTGGCAGAAAGACAACCCTCTCTGGTTGTGCATTCAAATTATTTAGATGTAATACTTCAAACCATTCTCAAGCACAGTTATTAATTAAAAGCTTAAAAATGCACTGAATTGTTTTCTCCCCACGCCTGACCTTGTGAACTAACTGTAAATTGAAAGAGATGAGAAGCGGACTCTTGCATGCTCCAGCAGTGGAGGAAAAAGGGGGCTGGTACATTTACACACCATATCTCAGAGGCCCCAAGGCACCAGTGATAGCTGTAAATTGACAAAGCAACTAGATGTGACAGGAGGAGTCATAAAATTGCATTTTGTAGGATCAGTGTTTTACCCTCCTCTCTTTTCCCTCAGCACTTCAAAATTAGATCATTGCTCAATTTAAACTGATTTGATTTCTCTTAAGATGGATCCACGTTACCCACTCGTTGAGTTAACATGGATGAGAATGAACCCTGGAGCCTGTGGGGACAGAGCATGTAGATTTGATGCGGCCGCACAAAACTGTGAGTTGTCTTGTCTTTGACAAATACACGTCATCTTTATGACTCTGTGACTGTGAGATGTTTCATCAGAGATTATATATTGAATCAGTGTCATTTCAGGCCATTTGTGGCTTCCAGGTGAAATATTTTCCTCATTTTTTCCTCACATATTATGAAAGGTGATGACTGCAGCAGAGCGCACATCCATTTTTAGAGAGATTGAAACATTTGCCATCGGCATTAGATGTGTTCATAATCTGGAAGATGGTCATGAGGTTTGCCACACCGCAGTTGTCCGTGCAACCGTTATGATGGAATAATTGTTACTTCCCAGGGAATAACCTATAAAACCCAAATGACTTCGCTAGGATTCATGGTTCTTTTTTACAGACCACTGTGGATGCTGGCTACCCACTCTTTGATGCATGAGAGAGAGAGAGAGAGAGAGAGAGAGAGATGGACCTCTGAGCAAAGATGAAATGTATCAATGCTACTGTAGCTCCCTCCCTAATTTCATGGGGGCTACAGTAGAGTAGATTGCAGAGAGGCTCAGTGAAGCATGTAGCCCTGTCTGAATACTGGGTCATCTAACAATCTCAGACCACACAGATACAGTGGCCCGAGTTTCATATTGGTCCACATCTACTGTCCAGCAAACTGAGATGAGATATAATTGAAAACACTGGACTGAAGCTCTGTGCGACTCAGAACTGCTCCTGAAAACAGACCCTAGAGTTTTCTACACACTTGCCTCCAATGTTGAAGTCAAGTTTCCTTTCACATTTATCAATTTCACCAGGAAATCTGCAGTTCAACTTTTTCCAAGTTTTGTCATGCATGTCTTTGCATCGTTTAAACAGCTCATTGTGTAAAAGGGCCAGAACCTTTCACCTTCACCTGTAAATGAATTGTGGTACAGTCTGATCATGTAAATTATCTGCTCTTTATGCAAATCCACATCCAGTTAATAGCTGATGATTGCTGTGCTATTACTGATTGTTGGTGTGGAATAAGACACTGCAGCGTGCCATTTATTGTCTCCCATAACCTCCCACCTCTGTGCAATCACATACCAGGGCTAGTACATTTATAAAAATTAATATCACAGGCTCTAATAAAAAATAATAATGTGAAGAACGATGTCCAAACGTTCGCCAGGCTCTGAGACAAAAGGACAAAGTCATTTCCATTTGTAGCAGGATTCTCCGTAGCTGCAAGCAGGGACAAGAGGGATGAGGTAACATTTGGCTGCTCAATTAATTTTAAAGGTTTTTACACTATTAAGCACAATTTATCCTTCCCTCTTGCTGGTTTCCCTTTGATATTTTTGTTACACAAGCAAAATTCCTGTATTTCCATCTTGTGTATTAATATGCAGGTGGAGCGTGTAAGGCTGTTTGTCAGCTTGGTTGCTCTCCAGCAGCTGAGCAAACCTACATTTTCCTGTCATTTTTATATTGTGGCTGGAAGCAGGACCACTGCTGCTGCTAAGACTGCAGCTCCTCCTCATGAAGATAATCATAATGAGTGTGATCATAAACGCCCTTCAGTGATAACTGAACAAACCTTTCTGGGTGTTTCTAGGTAAAAACCTTGGAATCAAATAGAAACGTTTATTTTCTAGGATTTATCACCTTTTCTTTATTGTAATAAGTTCTGACATTGTGATATGAGTCATGATTTTATCAAGAACGATTATCATTAATTTTACTGTCAATGATGATAATGTAAAGTTTATTGTATCTGACAAGCATGTTCCCTTACATCTGAAGAATGATGTGCAGGACCTTAGGATAGTATCTCTGTAGCAACACAATTATACAATGTATGTTGTAACACTTTTACCCTTAATAAAAAATTGTTTGTGCAATTTGTATATAGCATTTGTGAACATTCAATTGCACTTCTTTAATATGATGGTGAGAGTGTTATCTCTCATACATATATAGAGATCATATATCAACCAAGAATGCAGACTGGTTCCCCTCGATCTGATTAAAATACTAAATATACCAAACAAACAATTATTTTAGTCATTTAACTTTTTTATTAATTTGCTGGTTTACATCCCTTTGCTGAAACGACAACAAAAGGTCAGTGCCATTAATCTAAACTTTAAAAATGAGAGATTCCTTTTACTGCGACAAAAAGGCAGATTATCAATGACGCCATCGTCCTTTGTGACTTTTAATTTAATATCATCTGGATTCTGCTTTGTATATGAATATGAAACAAAGAACATTTTATATTTGTGAACAATTACAGGACATGAGAAGCTCCGTTTATACACAGGTTGATAAATTAAATTGCAGTTTGAGACCATGTATTTCGCCAGGTTCAGATTGTTGGTGTTTTTACTTTACATTATCATATTGTGTAGTTTTAGATTGTTTTTCTGTGTGTGTTGTTTTTGTGTTTCAACCTACATGCCTCAAATTACAGATAAAGGGATGAAAACGATTTGGAATTCAACTTTTTTATCTGCAAGACTGCAACTATGTGATCTGCCACCAGCGAACACAGTCATGTCAAAATAGAACATATACTATTTATTACATCCTGTGCTTCAGTCCAGGTATCTAATGTATGTCAGTGAAGAAACATAAAAGCACTTGTGAGCCTAAAATGTTTCAGCAGCAGGCGCCACATTCCATCCACACATCTGGTTGTAAAAAGCAGCTCTATCATTTACAGTTGTTTCGTCTTGCTAGTTTTCATATTCAGTTCTGCGGGGAAGCAAATGCTACACTGAATCGTACCTGTCCACAGAAACTGTGACAACAGCAGGATGACTGCAAAGTGGATTTGGTTCCACAGAGTCGTGTTTATTGGCAGCCACTAAGCCTAGTGTGTCTCCAAACCTTGACAGAATCATTTATCTGTTGGTCGCATGTAGCAGTATTTTCACAGGCACTCCAGAGTAAACGGTGGTGCTGCAGGAGAAACATCAGGAGATTAGAGATGTGTAGTCTGGTCACACTGTGTTAACTCTAGGAATTCAGCCCCAAACCAGTGTTTGTGGGAAAATATTCCAATTTAACTGGTTATACAACAACTGAACACCTTCATTAGAAAGGAACTTGTACCCAAGCCCGACAACAAAGTCACATTATGGGAAATGGCCCATGTCAAGTGATGCTGCATTGAAGGGAAAGATTCAAATGTAATTCCTGCTTTTTGATAAGATATTCACACAGTGCTCTGGCTAGTGAACGCTAAGATCCATATTGCCCTGGCCCTCTAAAGCAATAAAACAGACTATGATATTTCATATTTGCCAGGTGCTTTGGAAAGGCTCACCTCAGAGTTTATGATGCCACGTCACCTATGCTACTTCTGCATCATCTGCATACTTTAATGTAAAGTGGTGTCAGTGTAAAGAGGGAAAAAAATAAACTCATCTGCTCTTCAACATTATATAACATCTCATTTCTCAGGAAAACTTCACAACACATTGCATGTGAGCACATACCATGAATGACAGCATTTCTATTTACAGTTATTTACAATGTGCAGTAAGATAACAAATCAAACACCCATCCTGCCCCGTGGCACACAAACAACAGTATGGATTTTATCTAGTTGAAAAAAAATAAGCGCAGAAATCTGAATTTCCATCTTGGACTTAATCTGTTCACACTGCCTGGGGCTTGGTGTCCAACCTCAGGGGAGCCCCGGCAATCCCCTGACTCTCTCTGGAGACCAGCAGAGAGAAATGTGCAACAGAATGGAAATCGCAACACACTCAGCCCTCCCAGATTGCTACTGAAAGCATTTACAGTACACTGGGTACGACATGCAACCAAGCATTGATAATGAGGGAAAGGGAGAGACAGAGAGATAAAATGTTACTTAGGCAATATTTGCAGACAAATACAAGGCAAGAGAGTCAACTCTTGTTTTTATTTACTCCTCTAGTGGGGTTGGGATTCTGCAGTGGCCTGTGTGCTTCAGCCCTTTGATGCAGCATTAGTGATCTTATGAATGGCCGTCGGGGGGGGGGGGGGGGATTTCAGATCAAGCAGAGCTGGAGGAAAAACCCTGGACAGTAGGTCTACCTTAAACATGCAATTATCTGTCCCATATGAGACAGAGACTCAAACACAAGAGAGAAGAGAGGACGAGAGAGTAGCATCTATGAAACAATTATCATAGACAAGAGTGACATGCCTTGTAGAGCTGATTGCTTTCCCCGAGCTGGTAACAGGCGGATTTCAGAGGGAGTGCACTCTGCAGATGACTACATTATTTATAGATGAAAGATCCAAAACAGAGCGATCAATGCACAGATGAGACCCGCCACCAAACGACTCCAACCTGAGCGTTTGAGTGCACAGCAGAGTGAGAGGTGAGCACTGCAGAACGGACAAGTGCAGCCCTGTTTTAATGGCTCCCTGCCCCCTTTTCCCCAAAGACAACCAGCCATTAAACGGCCACTTCTATCATTCTGACGGTGGGGAAAAAACTCCAGGCTTGTCCTCATTTGGGTGAACCAGTAAATGAGCCAGCGTGACCACAGAGGAGTTACGGCCATTTGGACAGATCCATCGGAGCAGTTTGCGACCATGTTTCCACGTTTGAACACATTCCTGCACACAAGCACCCTCACAAATCTTTTGTTATCACCAAAGTGGCCGCTGTGAAACCACTACACCATGTGTGATATGGACTGCTCATGCTAGCCAGGGAGGTGCACAGGGATAGGAAGTAGGACCTCAGAGAGTGCATTAACTCGCACCGATCTGCCAAATACAGCAGCAATTTCACACCTGAGTGGATAAAAACATGACCATTCATTTTTGCCAGTGACAGGGAAAAAAAACCTCACGGCTTGAATTCAACCATCGTGTATGAGACATATGTTCCTCATCATTCATGAGACCATTTTCAGCAGCTGGAGAAGACATTACATTTATTTCACTAATTATCTATCCTCATATTTTGTCAAATTACTCGTCTTCATACTGTCATCTTCTGTGTTTAGATTCACAGTTCAGTGTGATCATATGAAATCATTTTTAGGATGACTAACTCTTATTGGCCACGTCTGAGGTGTGGGATGGTGAGAAACAAAACAACAGCTTTCTAGGCAATCATTCTTTCATAATTGATTTTAAACACAACAGCAATTGTTAAGAAAATGTACAGTGCCTGTGGTGTTTCTAAATATGTTGACTGAATGGAAAAAAACACAGTACACAGTCCACTGTACCATGCAACAATTGCTTTAAGTAGTCAAAGAGTCCAAGGTTAAAGGGTATGTGTCAAGTCACATTGAATAATTATAAGTGATCCACTGTTTTGTTCTTCTGTTTATCTGAACCACTGTTCTGTTTAAACCTTCATTTCATCTTATAAAAATATGTACAATTATTGTTTTCGTGCAACTATTTCCATGTAGTGCTCACCTATAATTTTGTCCTTTTGATCACTGATAGTGTAAATCTGTCCGGGATTTTTATCTACTCAGGAAGAAGAGAGATCTTTTTCTTAGGTTTCTCACATTTCCCTGTTTTTCCTCATGTGATCGAAGAGTCTAAGGACTTCTTATTCTTCTTGTCTTATACAATGTCCTGATTGGAAAGCCCCTTCAGGTAAATTTGTGTTATAAGGCAACATACATTTAATTTGACCTGCAAAGCAATAAGATGGTGTTTCGTGTTAGAAGTTTTAAAGATAACCTCAAAATGAATTATTGAATTAATGCTGTAAATGTCAGCTGCAGATATATTGCTGGCTTCAATTTGTTTTCTCTTTTCCCTGTTCACAAAATGTTTTGATGCACAGCCCCTATCAAGACCTCTGTGGTATGAACTTTGAGTTGACACTGCAGGAGAGGAGTTTTTAGATCATTTGATGTGTGATTTCTAGTGAACAAGGGCGAATGTGATGTACATGCGCGAAAAGACGCCAATTAAGGAAGGCGCACAGAAATCACACCATTATTTCTTTGAGATCCACTCAAACTCTGACAAAGGGCATGAATCAAACCAAACCCTGAGGCGAGGGCAGGAAAGGAAAAGAGAGAGAGAGAGAGAGAGTGTGTGTGTGTGTGTGTGTGTGTGTGTGTGTGTGTGTGTGTGTGTGTGTGTGTGTGTGTGTGTGTGTGTGTGTGTGTGTGTGTGTGTGTGTGTGTATACAGTACTTGCTCTTCTGGCTTTGTGAGGACCAGTTTCAGCTATAGGCCTTAGTGGAGAGAGGTCAGTTTAGGTCAAGTGACATTTTGGTCTGTCCTCACAACTTCATAAGGGTTGAGAGGCGAGACTATGGCTTGGTGATATGAGCAATAATCGTATCAAAAAAAAAAGTTTATCAGCATAAAAAAGTCACGTTCATTTTTATTTAAATTTGAAACATTTTTGCTCCTGAATGAGTGTTGTGCTTTTAAACTTTTCTCTATGAGCAGAGAATTAATCGACATCAACATATTACTGATCTGAAGTTGTTTGATTATGTGTTTTACCTCCTCACTGTGTTTGCACAATTCATTAGCATTATAATGATATATATAGACTTGTTTTATGCTGCTATTGATGAAAATTATATTGCAATATTTATTGTTATCGTTTTATTGCCCAGCCATAGTTAAAACTTGCTTTTATGGTTAATGTTAGATTTAGGTATAGGTTAGTGTTGAGTGGGTGATGGTCAGGGTAAGAGGCTGGGGAATACATACTGTCAATTAGAGGTAGGGGTGCTCTAAGCCCTGAGAGAAGTAGAGAAGTAGTTGTGTGTCTGTGAGTGTGTGGAGTGTAAGTGACACTATCCAGCTTTGAAACTGCAGTAACAAACAAGATGAGACAGCCAGTGAAGGAAAAGACTAGATATTTTCAGAGGGTCTTCATGAAGTGGTAGCTCTTGAGATGAATAAGGTGATGCTCTCAGCCCTGAGGCACAGAGGCATGCTGGGCACTTCAGAATTTTGGAGAGTTGATTACTTTTAATTGGCTGTTTGGGCAGGTGTCACCAGTGCCATTATTTGGTGTGCACCAAGTAACTGCACTTGGTTTGCCTGAAAATGTGTCTTCTGTGTTGTCAGTCAGAATCTAGTTTGAATCCAACCGCCAGCACACAAAACAACCACAAAATACTTATCGTGACATCATGAAAACTGATGAGGTTAAATTATGTTGACATCGTTTCAGTAGCATCAAGGAGCAGTCCGCCATTTTAAACTGTGACAACAGTAGTTGAGCAGTCTCGTAACTTCTTCTGTAATTGTCTAGTTGACCCTGGACCTCAAACATCTCTGTTGGTCTGACAGATGACCAACAGGTCAGTCTGATAAAAAGGACCTGGACAGACAGACGTACAGACAGACGTACAGACAGACGTACAGACAGACGTACAGACAGACGTACAGACAGAAAAGAATGACCAATAGTTACACTAGAAATAGCTAATGTAGAATTAGAAATGATGGAGGGGGAACTTTCAACTGCCAAGTGGTTTAAAAAATGGCGGCATCGTGAGAGTCAGCTTGAAAAATAAGAAAAGAAAAAGGCTTTGTAAATGAGCTGTGTCCAGGTTAGCAATGATTGGCTTGTGCAGTGGAAGCGACAGCCCATCAATAACCTCAGCTATGGCAGCTGGGCTGCTATTATCTGTGTGAGCTCAATACTTCAGTGCTACTGAGCAGGTGTTTTTCTTCTGCTCATTCTACTTTAGAAAATAGCTGCAATAAAATAGGAAACAAATAGAGCCACATCTGTATGGTCTCAGATCAGAATGCGGTTATACCAGTTCTGTGAACATCAATAATATTAATAGAAATTCCCATATGGCAACTCCTGTCTGCTTCAAACAGAGATTTCATTTCACTGAGCAGTGAAGCTACTTTAACATGGATGCATCAAAATACATAGATTGTTCGTAAAGTCCATTGTGTTGAACTATGATTGCAGAAACCACATGAGTGCTTTTTGTAATTTACTGGAATTCAAACATCACAGTCCTGTCGTATAGGGCAGCACAATTAATTGTAATAAAATAGTGATTACAATTCACACCCATGTGTGATCTCATTTCTAATTGATGATTCTACTGCATTTTAATTACTGACGTCAGCTGCATAAAAATCAAGGTCTCCACTTTCTCCCTCAACCAAAGACAACACAGTTTTTTCTTCTCCATTCATTCCTAGATGTATACGAGCACAGTAGGTGCTTGTATGTCATTTATGTTCATGGGAACCAAATGATGTTGTTTTAACCCAGTCTGAGATTACAGATGTATCCGATGACTGTGTGTGTGTGTGTGTGTGTGTGTGTGTGTGTGTGTGTGTGTGTGTGTGTGTGTGTGTGTGTGTGTGTGTGTGTGTGTGTGTGTGTTGGCGCAGGCGAGAAATGGAGAGGAAAATAGCGAGCGGGGTCAGGAGGGGCTTCGCACAGATCTACTAGAAAAGAAGAAATTTTAAAAACTCAAATTCTGTGTTAGTCAGAGTTGATATGTGGAGGCGGCCACAAAAATAATAATGTGTACTCTGAGAAGATTAAAAATACTTTTGATTCATTATAAAAATGCAAGAGGTTAATTAAAGTCAAAACAATGAAAGTTTTAAGAAATGTTTTGCAGTGCCAAATTCACGTTGACCTTAAGAAATGATAATACATCAGTATACATGAATATATTCATATAACCATATGAGTATCTATAGATTATTGCATTATTCCACTACAATAGTAACACCACAAATGTATATTATCAGCTTAAACATCACCAAGAAATGCAATAAGACAAGATGAGATGATGTAAAGTATCAAAGACATCAATAACGGAGGGGACACAACCATCTTTTTTCTCGCATTCTAGTTCAATGAGTGCAAAAAACCATTTATAATGGTAAGAGAATGTCATTTCTGAGCAACAGAATTGTGATTTTCATTTTCTCCAGAATCGTCTAGCCCTACTGTTAGGAACATTACATTACATTAAAACTGTGCTGTGGTCATAAAATGTGTGAATTGTTGCAGACCAGGATCGTGTATGTATGACAGCTCCTTGGTATTTACCTACTGCCATAATTCTGCTGTGGCTGGTCACACTAAATGAGTGTCTAATGCCCTGTGCGATTCACAGTTGTGTGTGTCTAAGTGATATAGGACACATCAGGTCAGAGTGAATGTCACGAGTTGTCAGAGAGCCCAGAATTCATAGTGGCTCTCCTCCAGACAGTGCTGCATGGCTGTGCAGAAAGGACATCGGATATATATACAGTAAGTCCCTCACTCCATTTTAATAGCCCACACCTTAATGAAACAAAGTGCTTTCTGTATTTTACATGACATTTCTAGTCATTTACAAGTCGGTCTAGTCAATTTTAATTAGTTAACTGAATTTCTATTTACCTCTATCTAGGTTTGACTTCAAACTATCCGGAGTTTGAAAAGATAAATAGAGAAAACTAAATAATGACATTTTTCTAAACCTCTCGAATGCAAGTGGTTTAGCAATTGCTAAGCTACGGTTGCTATGGAACAGAATAATTAGTAAGTGTGCACATGAGAGTGTGACTCAGCACTATTAGTGTACGAATGGGAGCCAGTGAATAAAAATTAAGAGGATGTGAAATAAAGCATTGTTTATGCAGCTGCTGCCTCCGTTGAGTAAGTAGCCCATGCCAGCATCTCAATTCTATTCCTGTTCTTCAAGACTGTCCAAGGAAGAGAGAAGCACAAAGAACCAAACCAGCTTTTATGGCTGCTTATATAAATGCAGATGAGGAGTCCAAAGTCCTTAAATCTGTGAAAAAGTGAGCACGTCCTCCAGATAAGATGCAGGGGTTTGTGCTTTGAGCTGTGAGAATGCAGTGATCTGTTCACAACGTTGGTATATTTAGCAGAGATTAAAGAACCATGTGATGCAACAACAACACGTGTGGTTGAAAGATGCACGTTCTGTTTGGTGATTTTGTGAGGTTCAGTGTCTAATTCGTTTAAAAAGAGAACAAGTTGATTATACGCAGTGGCAGGTAACATTAAAAGATGACTCATTCAGCACTTCTCTGCAACAAGGTTCTTTCTTACCTTTACCTTCTCCCTTTCTATTCTACACATTAGGATGAGTGCTGCAGTCTCATAATACATGTCATGTATATGAACCAGACCTTTATTTTCTAGGAAACATCCTCTTTAATTTTCCCTTTTCAGACGAATATCCTCTCTAACATTAGGCTACATTTCACTTAATGGTATGTGAGAATTTATGTCCCTAAGGATTTTCCAGACTAGAGCTATGCAATAACCACATAGTGAAAAAGCAGCTCTGAACATCCATCATTCGCTGCTCTGCTATGATCCACTTTAAACACTACTGGGCTTTGGCAGCAAAGCTGCAATAAAAGCAACTTGACATTGTACATGGTCACATGATTCCTACAGTAGTCTCTCTGAGAGCTCCACACAAGAGTGGTGAATCTGAATACGCTTCGACACAGTCAAGTATTTAAACAGTTACACATGTTCTTGTTCTTCAGGCTCTGAGATTCAGCACATTTGCTTAAAAGAAATATAATAATGAGCCAAGTACCTGCCTTAATTTGAGTAGGTGTACAGACTGTTTCCTTATCAATGATCAAGAGAAGACCACATGACCATAACCTCAAAGGATTCACCACGAGATGCTACACTCAAAAAACAGAAAGGCTGCCATTCACAACAAAAATAATGACAAACATTTTAGAGAAGCCTTGATGACAGTGGACCAGAAGAAACTATAACTAAAACATGGCCGGTGAAATCCTTTTGTAAGAGCAGAGACAACTGTGAGATTTATACAGAACCTAGGTGAAACAAAAAGCTCGACAGATTGTGTCTGATCCCGTTCATCCCGCTTTAAGAATTTATGAAACTGCCCTCAGGGGGATGCAGGAGGTCCGCCACAGCAACCAAGAACATTTACAAAAACTCTTCATACAAAATGCAATAACTTTGTTGAATTCGTAACCACCATTCCCCGACAACCATGGTCGTTATTGTTGTCCGTACTGTGTTATTTATTATTGTACATATTTTTATTCACTGTGATAAGCGTTTATTTTACCCAAAATGTGAAGGCTAAAGCAAATTTCTGCATCTGTGAACAATAAAGACTATTGTTCTTATTCAAACCCAACTATCACAATAATGGGTACATTTTGTAGGGGGGGGGGGAGCAGCAAATAAACCAAAGCATCAACTCGTGTCAAACATGGAGCTGGTTGTGTTATGGCTCCGACATGTGTGGCTGCCAATGGAACTGGCATTTACTGATGTTTGAATATACAACTAGAGCTTCAGGGTGAAGAGGTGAAGAGGTGAAATATCTTGGACTGGATGAGTCAGTCACCTGATCTCAGTCTGACTGAGCAAAAGTCGACTTGGTGAACACCAGACTAAAGAGAGAGAGCTGCAGGAGGCAGCAGTGAATCACCAGGGATGATGAGTCGGCTTATGTCTGTGGGTCGAAGACTTCAGACAGTCAATGGCTGCCAATGATTTTCCACAAGTATTAAATATGATTTTGTTTGACTTAATGAGTCCATCCAATTACATTTGAAGCCCTAAAATTTGGGCACTATGTGTTAAATATATCTCCCACTCAGTTCTTTCCATACTGATGTAAACCTACTGAAATTAAAGCTGTCTTTGCACTTTAATGTAGTGTCCATTATTCTTTTTCAAATTGAATGTGCTGTAGCTCAAAGCCTGAAGAATAAAAATGTGCAACTGTTCAAAAACTTTTTGTACTTAATTTATAAAAACATTTCAATAAAAGAAATTCCAGGCAGCATCGATTACGTTTTGTTTCGTGTTTCCTCTGTGTTCTTGTCATGTATAAACTATAAGCTCTAGTATTTTTTGTATCTGTAAATCCTCAAGAAAAGTACCATGCACTTTAGGAGAGGCACATGGAAATCAATAGGTGCACGTCCCGATCGATAAGTGAGACACAGACTCCAGGTTTGGAGTGTTACAGATTTCTTTGAATTTATCCATTTTATTCTGCCAGCAACAACAAATGTGTCACTGTCAGTCTGTGAGTGGAAGCCTACTAAAGACTAAGACCCAGCTAGTTCCAGGTCAGGCGTGGTAATGCACTGGACTTCAGAAAACAATGGGCAGGACGAGCGAGAACTGCCGGGGGCAGTGTGCTGCAAAGCCTCGGATTATACGACGATGGAGAAGCTAATTGGCCCGTGGTGTGTTTGTTTGTATCATCTACAATTGCAACAAACTCAAATTAAGGAGTTTATGGAAAAGATGTACTTGAGCCTGATTTATGAATTACTCAGTGCAGTTTGCACAGCAGCAGGACACAGACTTTAACTGCCGTCCTCTAAGCAAACACTTCATGTTTGCGTTTGGTCCAAAAACACAAGCACAGATGAAATGTTGCGTGGCCAGTCTAGTGGGAAATTTGAATCAGCCAAATCCTCAGATGTACAGGTTTTGGTTGCAGAGATGAAACAACAAGCACAGTGAGACATTTCAACCAGGAGCCCAGGTCCAATTATTGACTGAACAGATGTCGTGTTATTATTTCAGGGCACAGTTGTCATGTCAACCAACAGAAACACAAAGGGACTCATCCATTTCACTTATATGGCTGGCTCTAATTGAGGGACAAACTAATAAGCTTTTGGGATGTACCATTCCCCAGTAGAGGCTCGTCAAAAGTTATATTTCTCCTGGAACAGAACAAGATGGGGACAATGCATATGTCTATTTAAAAATGGCTACGATGGCAGCTGAACAGAGCCTATTTGAATTTGCCTAACCATGCAGGGAGGCAAAGATGTGCCACTGACCGCAGTTACTGCAGGTCAATTAACCAGTGATTTTTGCAGTCACGGCCACCGAGTTCAGCAACATCAGTTATGATGTGCAATGACGGCTGCCAGTGCTGCTGTCAGGCTGAACACCAGTGCAGTTCGGGTGGCCACGGGCTCGCCATGGCTGACTGCTACAAAACATTACGTTTTACAAACAACACGATCACACCTCACTAAAAGGTCATTTAAAATAGATAAAACCAGATGGCATAAAAGTAAATGCATTCAAAGACGAAGCCAAGCGTTTACTGTTATTCACATTCTGTCACGAAGGCATAACTCTGCTCGATAAAGTACACATTTATGCAAATGGTTCGTGTAACATTTAAATCAAATTGGTGACTGTATCCTTATCCATATAGAGACACTTGGCACCTTATGAAGTATTTACATCGAGGACCTTTGTCAAGGATTCCACATACTGGAGCACTTAAACTTTCTTGCACTGCCCGGGGCGAGTGCAGAGGCAGGAGGCCTCTGCAGATGCCACCGACTCGCTGATTACCCGAGTCCAAAAATCACTGCTGCCACTAGAAAGAGTGTGTGCTCTTCATTTTGCTGCACACCTATTACTTTGCACTCCGTCTGTCTGGGCAGAATCTATAGGGCAACAAAAATTACCCGCACGCAGATGTTTGAGTGTTTCTCCGAAGCGTTTAAGGCTTGATGTATGCCATTATAAAAGCAGTGTGACGGCAGCTGCATTGTCAGCAGTTTGGTGTTCTACTGGTTGATGGCGGGGCTGGGGTCTATTTTAGAACAGGCTCACTGGGGATATGACAAGATAAAAAATATTGAATTACACACTCAACAATAATTACATTTTAATTAAAGCATTTACTTATTGAGCAATACTGGCTATTTTTTAATGATTCTCTTATAACTTATACTTCTGTATTAGGTTTTTTTGTTTTTTTATTTGACATGCTAATAACAACATCTCTAAATTTAAAATGTGCTTTTCCAGTTCATAAATTGATTCCCACAACAGAAGCCTGGCACATGTTTACTGATTCTCATTCATGATGTTGGTCATGTTATGTTTTAAAAAAAATGAGAAATCATTTTGGAGGAAATTAAATTGAAGATGACTGTAGAGTTAATTCATTCTAATGAGACTGAATCATGTAGTAAAAGATTACTTTATCCTAAGCCTATTTCTATGCAACAGAATCAATCTCCAGTAAAAACGGGATAGTGTGTTTGTGTGTGTGTGTGAGATGCCATGACAAGTCCACTCAACCCTGAGACAAATTTAATAGTGCTCCCCTCCTCTCCACTTTCATATTGAACTGTGTCGTCCATATTACAGAGCCTTCGAGGAACAGTGCAATCAAGTCAAGAAAGCAGATCCTCCTGAGGCACTGTTCCAAAACCTCATTTTTATGTTGTCCTGCAACCCACTTTATCAGATATACAGACATGCAATCACTTTGACTCACCATTTACTCACCCTGCAAAGGGTTACCAGGTGGGGTAAATCCAAACTGAAGGGTAGGGGTGGTTTTGTAATGTAAGATGAATTCTGCCTGATAAACAGAGCTTCTCAAGTGTGTGTGATGACTGAAATCAGGCGTGGAGGAGAGTACCAGGTCACACAGTGAGGCTGAGTCGAGTTCGTGGCACGATCACCACAGAGAAATTATTTAACATCACGTTTAATTAAGTCAGCCTACACAGCAGCTCGTTACAATGGAAGGTTGATTTACTCATGTGTTTTGAGCTCAGCGGCGTTTACGCCCCAGTCTGTGTCCATTCACCCCCACACTCATTGTTAGTGAAAGCCTACAAACATTACAACCTGACAGCACTAATGTGGAAACTGACAGCGGAATAAGAATAGCATTGGTAATTGTGATGCATTAGTCTAAATGACCTCCAAAAGTGATACCAGCTTGGGCATCCTGATGAATGCATCGTTTTTTCTGAAGGTTAAACCTACCCTTCATGAAATTACATTCTTAATGCATCAGTCTGGAACTCCGAAATGCTGTGGAATAAAGATAATGTGAGCTCTGTGCACAACACACGAGAAACCTTTATCAGAATTAAAGGAATAGCGCAGTACTTTGGTGTTATGGTCACTGTTATGAATCACTGTAAGCCTCCATCTTCAGCGTGACATCCATATAATGTCTATAAAGATGGACGACATGGCAGCTCCCCAATTGTGATGCTAAATCATGATGACTGCCCCTGGTGGCAGGCTACAGTATAGGTCATAAATCCCTGCCTCCTCCATATTAGTTGATGGGACATGGAACAAAATAAAAAGTCAAAGCACATGTCAAATAAATTCTTCTAAAAGATGGTTTCTGTCATTTTAGGTAGTTCTCATCACACTGATGTATGTTCAAGTGTTCATTTTTCTGGAAAATTTGGTTTCGATTGGCGCTATGCTGTAAAGTGACGTAAATATGGTGTGAAACTTCATGAGTGACAGCTGTGAGTGAGACCTTTAAACCATGGCTCCACACCACGATCACTACTGCGTAGATTCTGGCTCCAAATGATTCATTCAAAAGCTCAATAACGTCCAAAGCACAAGAGGTCGGCTTCATTTTTGTACAACTGGAGGAAGAGGAGATGCATCATCCATCTTTATTTGCAGACTATTGTCACAACCTTGCTTCAACTCCAACCATGTATTTTATGCCCAAGGCTAGTTTTTCATTAATTTCCTTATTCAATACTAGTAAAACCCAAACCTTTACTAGTTAAGTCAAACTGTCATAAAAGTTTTACCATAATGGATCATTCTGAACATTGTTAACCTTGTCTTATTTAGTCAATATATTTAATGTCAGAATATGCTTTGCTTTTAACTGACCAATTTCCTCTGTGCCATAGAGCTCCATCACACTAATGAGCCGAACTGAGAGACTTGTTTCTTCATTCTGATGAGCATGAGCACAGTCGATTCCACATATTAGGTCCTGCTGCAATAAATCCTCAGCAGTGCAACCAAATCCATAGCTCAAAATAAATGTAGTACCGGTATTTACTTATGTTTACACAGCAACCAGCTTCTTAAGAAGGTTTAGTCAGAAATTACATTGGTAACTTGTTTTTAAAGATGTACATGTTCAGTGAGAACAAAAGAGCTGAGGGCAAGTTAAATTATAAAGAGTCAAATGAAATTTCTTAACTAGAAAATTATAGTATTGTTGTGTTTATCTTGCAATAGAATAAGGGAAAAGAGCGGCACAAACCACAATAACCAGAGTTGCTATCGTTGCCTACACCTGACCAACTAACTCGTCCACCAGTCACACAGATGGAAATTACTCCTCCAATTCACATTGTCCCAGTTAGTGGTGGAGGAGCACTATCTTCAGAGAATTCCTGTCCACAAGTACTAATTTGCATCACAGAGTTTGTGCACATTTCACAGACTCTTTTGGAAGTACTGGTATTTAGCTCATTAAATACTGAAATACACATAAAGCGTTAACTCCCCACCTGAGGGCTGCATTAGCCACTTGCATTCGAATGCAGATAATTTAGGCCAACACAGCAAAATAGCTTTGTATACAGCTGGCAGAGAAGGCCCTCTAAGTGAGGGAAAAAACAGAACAAACATTTCCAACAGTGTGGAGGGACAAGTTTCACAGCAGATAAATCTGTGAACTGTGGAGGGATTCATAAGTGAAAAATACGGTGGATGGTTTGCTGCTGTTGCAGGTCTCACTTATGATAATTAACAAGTGACACCAGCAGCATCACAGGAGAAGAAACAGACCAATTAGTGAATTATATTGTCATCATCCCACTCCATCACTTCTAATTCTCAATCTATCAAGAATAAGTCCGGACTAATAAATTGGTTATTATGCATGTTCGCGACTGAATGTCACAACTTGCTCAGGTAACCATGGAGACTGAGGCAACTGTCCAATTGGTAAACTATCTCTTTCTGAGAGATGCCCAAATGCCGCTCTCCCCTCTGGTATAGTAATAACCCCCTCTACATGCTGGTCTTTTCATCTGCACCCTGTACAGACTTCGCTGCCCGTCTACAAAGGATATTTGGTCCCGCTGTGGATTGTGGCCTTTGTTTCACCATCAGCCAACTCACTGCCCCCGAGCAAACATACATTTTTGTAGTCTTAACTAACTCTCGTGCTAATTAGCCACAAATCACTGAGTGCATTTGAAAATCATCACTAAGCTTACCTATAAAGAACACCAATAAAAATGAGCAGGTCTTCGATTTAAGCGTTTAAAGCCCATATGTAGAGTGGGGCAGTAGAGTACATTAAGTGATTGTAGTGGATTTCTATTGACATTGTGCTATGAAGAGAGAGGAATGCACACACACACACACCCACGCCATATTGCAACCATGACCTACAGAGGTTCATGGTTTCTCTGCTAAATTACTCTATTATGTAGTGCTGGGCTTTGTGCCTCACAAAAAACAACTCTCCATCAAAGTATTCTTTTTCCTTCCGTTTTCCTTTTCAAGGTCCAGAAATACATTTCTACTTCAAGAGAACCAGATATTTATCAAAAGTCTGACTCTTTAATCCCCTAAAAATATTTCCACAATGTGGTTTTGTTCGGTGTCATGAAATCGTTTTTATGCTTTTCAGAATTGTCTGAACACAGGGCAAATATGCTAAACCAAGATAAATTTGAATATTAATGCAATCAATAGGTCACAAGCATCTCTCCCAGAACCAACTGAATAACCTTCACTGTGGCTCATGCACATACAGAGCCCTCTGAAATCCTCCAGCCCTGGCCCATCTGTGTACAGTATTTATGCATGCAAGGGTCTTTCTAAACAAATAAATGCTGCTTCACAGTCTGGAACCTCAGAGGAAGACATGTAGGACACATTCTCTCAATCTCCAAATGCAGAGAATATGTCTGGCTATTTGATTAATGCTGCAGCTGGGAGCGAGATCTAATTGTAAAAGCAGGATAAAGACTTACTCAGAGAAGGAAGAGAAGGAAACGGTGCAAATCAGACCACTCCCCAGAGAATTGAGGAAGGAAATTGGTTTAAGGATGAGACACGTACTTGCGTACCAATGCAGAGCCCCGTCACCCCTCTTATACTCTCTCCATGCACTCTCCTCCACCCCTACTGCGGCATCTTTGAGTTAAATTTTCACTAAAAATCGGAAACGTGACATAGCTCCTTTTTTTTTTTTTTTTCTCCTCCCTTCTGTATTAGCTATGCTCGTCCAGCGAGCACAAAGTCAGATCCTTGGATCTGATTGTAACTGATGACTTGAGAAGATATAAATCACACTTGAATTGCAGCCCTGAGATGTCAGCCATTAAAATACAGTGCCGGCTAAAGTGGGTACCCGGAATACATATGAGATGATTGGTAGTCAGCAATGCCGTATGACTGCTGGATTACCTTATGCAAAGGTGTTCGGCTGAATGTTTAATATTTAGGTCTGTTTAAATAGCTGTCAGGGTGTATTTCAAGTAAAGCACCTGAGCGTATCATTGAGGGAATCTTAACGCAGAGGATGAGGAATATATATTCAAAGAAGTTCTTCCTTGGGGGTTTAAGAAATCACTTTCATCACTGCACACAAGAGAGAGCTGGGCAAGTGATCGAACGAGTCCACCTCAACAAACTGGATTTAGGTGTTTGCAAATAATCCACTGGCCTTGACTGAAGACAACACTGTGCCATGAGGGAAAACCTGATAGCCACAAATCACTTGAGCCAAAAGTCAATTAAAGAGCCAGCTAAAAAGCATTTTACATCTAATTACATCACACAAATCGTCCCAGGCAGCACACACACATGTTCGCCACAGCCATTTATTTGCAAAACAATGACAGCAGACCTCACTGCAAGGCTTACAGTATTTAGCTTCTTTATTCTTCCGAGCTTGCATTGAGAAAGGAGTTTTTAACATAATCACCCATTGTATGTCTGTGCCACTACGGATTCTATTAATTTTTACAGCCTTTTTTGTGATTCCTTAGGAGCAGATTATAAAAGTGTCTTTAAATGAAAAGATAGTGCTCTCTTTAATGCTGGCACCATTTCCCTGGATTACACAGCATTCAGCTCCACTCTAGTCTGTTTTCAGACTCACAACCCCAGGGATAAGTACCCTGGGCCTGCACTCACATTAGAGAGGTGATTTTAGGATATGGATTTTAGGTAACTGCTCTCAGAAGCCGTGCCATGAAAAGGTGAAGGTAGGAAATTGTGCTTAGCGAGATAACTACATGTGTGGGTGGGTTGTTGTGAGGTGGTTGGGAATTCTTTATAAGAGGGAATGATAATGGGTCTTACAGCTAGATGAGGCATTTCCATTAGTATTTTCTACCAGCACTCTACTGTAAAACTATGATTTTCAACCCACAGTCAATATTTCATCATCTGTAATATTTCATATCAAAAGTTTCATTCTGTAGTGTTCAGTCCCTGGTTTGCCACCATAACCAGCCCTGACAGGCTGAGTAACAGCGCTGAGTGTAATGCTGAGCTCCTCCTCGTCTTTGGCTAACGTGGCCAAATGCCGGCAGAGTCGTGCCTATAAAAAGACATGGCCATAAGACTCAGCAGTCACAATAAAAAATCTCTGACCAGCCAACAGGGGAGAAATTCTTAAGTTTATGGGATGAACGCTAAGGAGATTGAAAGCCCCATACCACATCACTAATTACACTTCTACGAAGAAAAGCTAAATGAAATCCCCCCATGGACAATACTTCTATTAAACATGATAAGTGGGTTACTATGCTACTATAAACCTGACACAGGAAGGCCAATATACAATTTAGTACCTTACAATAGTTACCCATTTCTCCTGCTGGCCCTCAGGTAATTAATGTTCTCCCAAATTCCCAGCCCTCAGCCTGTAGCTGTGGCTTTGGGGGAATTCGAGATCCCTTTTTCCTCCAGACAGCTCCGGGCAAAAAATTGTTATTAATGTGAAGATGTCATTATCAATGAGGATCTAGCCAGAGAAAATGATGGAAAACCTACAAACTGGAATAAATACATTCCCATTCATGTGCAGGACATTTCATTGTCTGTGCTGCGACTGTTGAGGAACTCATCTAAATAATAATCAGACAATGATCCAATATCTCGTTTTAGTTTGATGTCGTACATTTAAACCCTTCTGCAGTGGAATTATTACACAACAAAGTAGCTCGACACAACACATAAAAAGGAGCCGCTCTGTGTGTTTGTAGGCACCGGGGAGTGTTAAAAATAAATGATGGTCTCCCCAATGTCCTGCTGGACTCGCTGGACTCTGTGTAAAGCAATTGACATTTTAGTAAGGACTACCTTATTTGGCATGATTGCACTCTGGTGTGGTTCACTGGTCCCTTCAACCAGTCATATTTAACATTTATACTCCGACAGTCAGAGTCTATCTATCTGAGACGTCCACCTCGGCACTGACAGACTGTCAGTCCAGCAGCCTGTGTTTACTGCCAATTCTCAGGGCTAATACTTCTCTCTTCCTTTGTTTATGGACGGCACAGCTCGACAGCCCCTCCCCAAAACAACCTCGCCCCCCCCGTACACGCTCTCCCTCCTCCAGCCCTTTTTAATTTTAAAATAATGGAAATCTCTTGGAAAAACTTACTCCATTGATTAAACTGTCACACTTGGCCACTGTGATTGATAAAACTTTATTCAAGCATGTCATACGACGACATCAGTTTGAGTGACACAGCAAAGCACAAATGGGAGGAAACTAGCAGCGGGGGGGGTTTTGACATAAGGGGCTGTTCTGTGCTGTCACCTTTGCATCATATCTGCATTTAAATGACTCGTGCAGCCACACTGTTTTGTTTTTTTTTACTCTACAAGGCCTCGGCCGGCTGAGGTCTCCTGTTTCACATCAGAGGGGAACGTGTTCTCCTCTCATCTGTCAAAAAATCGAGTCACGTTGGAGAGGCAGCCATTTTTACAGAGATGCATTCATCTGAGGAAGAGTGTAGTGGGTTCCATCTTAAACACGAGGTGGGGTGACAGCAATGACATGGTGTCAGCTTAGCCACATCAATATATTCAGTTTATGCACTTTGCAGTATGACGGAGTATTAGGGACACTTAAAGGGGAAAGAATTTGAGATTACGAGAATTAAGTCAAAATATTACGAGAATAAAGTCAGAATTTCCGGCTAAGCATCATGTTAGAGGAGGAATATAAGAAGATCAGCCTACGTTAAAAATAGGAATGTGGAGCATCTTGTTAATTCAAACTTTGGTAAAAGTTTCACAAATAATAAAATACTTAATCTTTTGGCTCACTAGCCACATTATCGTAAGTATCAAGACTTTGAAAAGACTGTGGAAGAAACCGTTTATTTTGGAGAAAGAAAGTTATTACATCTTAAATCTTATGATGTGTTTCTTCAATATGGCCCCACTACTAATGCAGACACTGCAGGGCTTAAACAACTTTAACAGTGATCGTGTTTTGTATGACCACACAGAACATCTTGCAAAATGGAGCTTGAATTTAGCAGAGCAGTTGTGATGAGAAATAAAACAACTAATCCACTTTACAAAATGCACTAAAAATGTGTCTGGTGGTTGTTGTTGTTGTTGCATTAATTCAAATAATGGACAGCACCAGGTTTTTGCCCATATGCATTTCAAGTCCCACTGGAAAGGCGTTCTGACTCCATGGTTTAGCAGTTGCTCGATGGAATCAGATCACTTCATCAGAAGTTACAGATGTTTTTTTTGTCTTCAATTATAAACAATCTCTACAGTTTACATGCCGACATCTGCTGGCTACAGCTGTCAAAAAGTCAGCTGTGCAGCATTTTTCACATACTGCTCCCAGAGATGAGGGTCAAATCTAAATCTCTTATAGTAAACAGATGTATATTCTCCCACAGTATATACCATCATATTGCCAGACCCCCAAAATCCAACTATGTCATTTCGTTTCTACCCAACACGGCAGCGGATTAGTCAGCTCCAGGTTAACCAAGGGTCACAACAGCTATGATGAACTAGAAACAATAGCGTTAATGTAATGCAGACTTATAGTTATCTGGCACTGAATGCCTCATGTTTACATCTGAAATGATCTACAGAATGTAATCTGATATGTCGCTATATTGTAAATTTGACAGCAGTGATTGGACCATGGGGATTTGGGCTGCACTGATAAGGAGTTGCACAGTGATTGCAGTATCAGGCGCCTCTGGGGGGGAAATGTTTTGCATAAGAATGCAATCGTTTTTGATAGAAGGCAAAATAAAAGTATGACAAGAGAATGCAAAAGTTATTTTCACAATTTCCCTCCTATAGCCCTTAAGGGACGTCATAAAACACAGACAGTATTGCAAAGTGTAGTAGGTGTATGTGAACAATATTGCAAGCCAAGTCAAAAAAGATGCCACTGTGGCGTCTTCTGAACTGAGCTGAAAACTTCACTTTATGTAGCAGGGTTTTCGAGGGTGACGGGAAACGATCACATTTCTCGGTAAATTTGCTTCACAACCATTTAGTCTGCATTGTTGTGTGTACGCCGTCTACAACTCTCAGTCACTACAATTTTAACTGTTGGTTACCTGGATCCGTTATTTGATCTTTTGACTAACCAGGTGACTTGTTTTTAACTCTTATGACTCCCTGAAACGTGTATTACCATTAAATGTATGAAGCTTTTCAATTTTCAGTGTGAAATAGCTTCTTTCCACATGTTGACTGATTCAAACCACCCACACGAGCACTGTAGGAAGAAGACTTAATATATCCAGTCAGGATAGTCAGTGCAGGATCTCCTCACATAAAAATGAAGTGGAAGATTTACATTTTAAAATCCTATTCATGATAACGATTACGAGTAATATTGAACAGGTCATTATGAAACTCCAGTCCTATGAGGAATTTAGGGCAAGAGCTCAAATCCCACAGAGGAATTTGAAGCTCATGTGCACCAGGTCTGCACAGGCAGCACATAGAGAATCACTTTACAGAGAATAGAGTAGAAGCTCCCTGAAGATGTCAGGGTGGGGCGTCCATGACATTTTCTGGAGTGGGAAATGCAGTTTCAACTTCACGTGGTGGTCCAAGAACTTTTCAGATCCTTTACTTTAGGAAAGGTAGCAACACAACAGCCCCAAAAAGAGCTGGATTACATGTATGGCATTCCAACTTTTACACTGTGACGACTGAAAACCAGACCGACTCAGAGTTGTCTTAAACTCAGCCCTCAGATACCACTGGCTAAATACTGCATGATAACATACACAGGGTGGCCCGAGCATCCCATTGTCTGACGCAGCTGTTACAACATACCCTCAGACTTAGCTCTCGCCTACAGTCAGCTAGTAGCAGCCTCAAACTCCAGTCAACACGAGAACTAATTAACTAAAGCAAAACAGTTGAAAATGTGGCTGTACATCACGTGAAAGGATTCTGACCCCTGTAGGGAGGGATGCTGCTTGTTTGGCTGCTTGTGTGACCCCGTGTGGAGCACATGAGCCGGCAGTGTGGCCGTCCCTGGCCCCTGTGATGGATGTCGAGTTTGGTGCTGAACTATTTTACTGTAATTATCAATGAAACTGTGATTTAGTGTAATGGAGTTGGGTTTGGTTTTATTATTATGCGATGTAGTCATGTCATATTTATTAAGAGTTGTGCACTTATTACAATTAAGTGTAGTTTAAATTGTTGGATTTAAGATTCTATGTGTAATTTTAACTTCCAATTTGCCTTAGCAATGAAAGAAGCTGTTTTTATCATCAACTGTCTGTCTGTGTTTTGGAAGATAAGGGTATGAGTACTGGCTCCGGAACCGTTTTATAAGTATTGATTTAGCCTCTGTACAGGAAGAGGCCCAAAGATTACCCCACTGAAAAACTGTGGCAAAGGCTGGACACACCAAATACAAATATTCATTTTACCTCCTCTCATGTTTACTGCAGGTTTGAGGATGTTAATTGATAAATAAAAACAATTTCTACCACTATAACATCCTCTCAACTTCTGCACATGAGCACATCAAGTGTGTAACCAGAGCGTTGGCGTCCTACATCCGTCATGAAAAGACAGTAACCAGAGTTTTATAAATAGTCTGGTACTGGTACAGTTTACACACATTCATTCAGTGCATCTGGGGAACTATTTGGTTTCTCTACACTGTGTCTTGACCTTGTTATGTGATGATTTGGTGCTACTTGAACTGAAATGAATTCCTCTTACTTTAGTTCCTTCATTTTATGCCATGGACTTTGTGAAGCACTTTGTGACCTTGTATAGATAAGTTAGCAGCAGTAAGTGTAAATGTAAATACAAACAGATTTATGAACAAATAAAACTGATATGATCACTTTCTGATCTGCCACGTGCTCAGTGTTGACATTAGTCTGCAGGTACGATGTGTATAAGAGCTGAACGAAGCCAGAGACAGGGGAAACAAACATGGTTCCACTCACCAGTGAAACAACAGGGAGCAGCAGGTTGCAGCTTCTGTCAGAGGTCAGCTGGGCCTGTGGTCAGACACGTGGTCGAGCTGCTCCTCCAGCGTGTTATCCGAGATGTGATGATGTTATTCAAGGTTAAAACACAAACGTCATGGCGGGGTGTTGGATGTGTGGGTCCACTGACAGTACGGAGCATCGAGCAGCTAGCCGCCATGACGCCAGCGTGTTCCTCTTCATCCTCCTCTCGTGGACAGCCTCTCACACCCGGACGTGTTCGACCTGAGTGGAGACGTCCTGGGTGTCGGGTTGGTCTGACAGCACCGACCCCGCAGAGCAGCAGCAGCAGCGGGGTGAGGGAGAGGAGAGGCCCGGCCTCACACACCTGCTCCGGGGCTGGAGGCTTCAGGCGGAGACGTTAGCTTCACTTCACGGACACTGATGTAGCTCTGGCCGGGTTCCCTCTGTGGTTCCCTCCGCCCTGTCCTCCCCTGCTTCTTTTTTACACTTGTAGCTAAAACACATTAAAGCCTGTTTTGTGTCTCTGCTGTGTTCCCTGGACACTGGCCCTCCTCAGGACAGACACGTGGACTTGTCCCACGCTCAGGTGCGGAGGATAACTTTAGTGAAGGCTGCGTTCCATTCAGGAGAGTCGGCCCCTGGACTCTGGTGCTGAGCAACCTCACTGCTACGTGGAATGGAGCCATGGTTAAAGGGAAAGTTCACCCCAAAATGAAAATCCACTCATTATCTACTGACCGATGGAGGGGTGGGTGAACTTCGACATTCAAATTCAATTTGAAACAAGGTCATTTACTGTGTTTTTAGCCTGAATGTCCACTGACATCCTCACAGGAAGACATACAGACACTTGGATGACACCACAGAGCAGTCTGGAGGCATTGTATTATTATGTTTGTGTATTTCTGCAGTTAAACGTCCTGTTATTGTTGAAGCCAATACATAATTGTAGATTAACCATAACAACGGGTCAGGAGTGATGTAAAGCCAGACCAGGGAATTTTGTAAAATTCGCTAAGAAGATCTTTAATATTGTGAAGTCAGACCACAAGGAAAAAGGTGTCATCAATGTTAATACTTTGTTTATTGAGTTTAAACCTGTCAATTATTATTCCATTTAGGGATTGGGAATAAAACAATATCAATGATTATCGCAATGTGATTTTAATAAAAACATGTCTTTGCTCATGATGAGTTTAAATCAAGATCAATATCGACTGATATGAACATTTATCTAAATTAATATTCATTGACCATTTCATCATATCATTCAGCCCTATGACTCCGTATGGTTTCCATTTTTCCAGATAAATTACACTGTATTTATAAGTGTCGGTGTGTTTGCATCAGATCTGACAAAGCACTTGACAAAATATATCCTGGAGTGATGCAGCTTTCAAGAGTTCTCTTCTGTTCAATTCTCTGTGGGTTGTTCAAAGTTATTCTGGGAAAATGAAGAAAGAGGAATCTGTAGTGGAGGTAGATATGGAAAGGTGAGAGGTCTGCCTCTTCAACACAATGAATCAAAATCATCACTAAACACAGCGATACGTAAACTGACATGTGTATGAAAAGGTGAGCGCGTCTCTTCAGGATCCTCTGCGATAACTCAGACTCTGATGTGCATTCACTACGACACTTTAGGGAAAAATAAGATAATTCATCCCAAATACTTTGTTTGGTTTGGAAGCATTTATCTTCCCACAGTGCAGTAAAATCTACTACCACACTTTTTTACGGACTGTTGTTTAAGAAACACAAGAAAAAAACTAATGTTAAATCTGGACTTTTTTTTCTTTTCTTTTAGAAAATAACAGAAGAGCAACCTAATTACTGGAGTTTCAAGAGCACACTGTATATAGCCCTCAAGTCAGTAATGCAGACTATATGGGAAGAAAGTAAACATAATATAATGCCTATAATTATGCACAGCAGCATATTTGAGGATGTTCTAAAACGTGTTTTACATTTTAGAGCAAAAATTAGTCTTAAGGGCTTTCACTATGCAAGTACTAAACCTGATTAGTGCAACACAAATCTACCGTGATAGCAAAACAAGGCATACAAGGAAAGCATGGGTTCAAGTGAGGCGAGAAAGCAGAGCTTCATTCTGCAGCACAGACAAAAAAATGAAGAAAGTTGGTTTAATTTCAATTGTTTATTAGGATATAAAGCGGGCACATGAATATGAGAAACGTGTGCACTAATAAGTCAGCTCTCAATAACAAAAAACAAATCCACAGCAAAGAAGTTTGATGTCACTCCAGATTGAAATCCAAACTCTAATACAGCATAAGGAAAACAAACTGGGAGGAAAAACATACTGGAAACACTCAGTTCTACAGTATAAAAAATCCACCTATCAAATAACCATATACCTGCTCACCCTGCTATAGTTCACAGATGTCAAACGAGCCAAACAAAAGATTCAGCCCCACGTCCGAAGCAGCAGGATTTCAGAGCCTCGCTTGTACAATGCGCAGAAGAGGCAGCACAGTGACCACCCCACAGTTGTTGCCTGAAGTACACAACCCCCAACTTTCTCCTGTTTCATTTTAAAGCTCCAACACCTCGCAACTTGTTTCTAGTTTCTTTTGTTAAGATTGTGCTTGACATAACAAAATCTTGATTAGAGTAAATGTAGGAAGACAAACAAGGAGACTTAAAAGTCATTGAAATCCCCTCTTTTCCTCGACTACCTCCTAACTGTGTAGACAAAACATATTGATCCCTCAAGCTGGTCTCATTCTGAGATTGTGGAAGTGTTTGGTCTCATTGACATTTAATGAAGCTCATCTGCTGTGGGGAGTACCAGCACGTGGTCGAGTCATTGTTTAGTCCACTGGGTTCTCCTTCACTGAGCAGCAACGAGGCTTCTTTACAAAGTTTGGACTGCGTAGATGTGTGTACCCCGAGTTTACGATAGGGGACATGTACCAGTCCTGTAGCAAAACAGAAGGCAGAGAAGACCTTTGGTTTGCTGCATCATGTGAACATAAAAAAAAAAACATCAAGAAAAATGAATGTGAGATGCTTAAATTAAAAAAAAAACAACATTATCAGTCCAAATGTTAACAGGGTGCTTATAAATCATAAATCATGATTTTGAAAATAGTGTTTATAGTCAGTTTAAACTTATGTGACTGTTTATAGTGGCATAACAATGTATACAGTTAGAAAAATGTAAGAAAACATGGAAATATATTGAGTTTGGTTCTTTAAGGTTGAACCAGAACATATTTATATCTATTATTAACCCAGCACATCCATGTGAACTACAATAAGGCAGTTGAGAATTTGCATAGTTGACATCT
The DNA here is from genome assembly GCF_024713975.1 of Paralichthys olivaceus. Taxonomy (NCBI): domain Eukaryota; kingdom Metazoa; phylum Chordata; class Actinopteri; order Pleuronectiformes; family Paralichthyidae; genus Paralichthys; species Paralichthys olivaceus. The sequence goes on from NC_091101.1 coordinate 10,810,285, forward strand.
GCAGTACAGAGGGTATTTTTTGCCTTAATCAAACATTATAGCGTAAAACACCAGAGACCCCATACTATTACTTTAAAACTGGTTAGAACAAAACAATTAAATGCCTCCTGGAATTAATCATGATATCATCTATGAAATCCACACCCTTTCCTCTAATTAACATGAGAGAAAAAGGAAAAATATTTTTAAAAAATGCCTTTGTCCAGTTGATTTCCCTCTGACTGTATTTTCCAGATAAGAGACAATTAATACTACAGACTAGAGCACATCTGAACTTATGGAAGAGAAATGAGGCCGTGTAGGAATATAATTGGTCAAACAAACAAGCCGTCTATAGGAAGATATGTTAAAACATTTTTTTCTCTTTGAAAGAACGACGAGCTCGATCTCTATATAAACTCACTGGTCGATATTTTGTGTTGTCTGGAATCAAATGCAGACGAGTCTAGATGCTATCCATGGCTTTAAACTCGCTCAGAGCCTGCACAGGGTTGATGTGTTTCTTCTGCGAGGATCTCTTGACTCTGTTGGTCTGGTCATCCTGCTTCTCTCTCTTCACCAGAGGCTTCTTCTCGGGAGCTTTCATCCTCCAGGAGATGGCCGGCATATTGAGGGACTCCATGCCTTTGCTCTTCTGGTACTTAGTGGATGCCACGTAGGAGGCCTTGACGGTGGACACCACTGTGTTCATCAGGTTCTTTGCAGCCTGGATGAGCGACATGGCGCTGTCCAGCTATTGACATGGAAGAGACGTGAGAGAAGAGCGGAGAAACGATTAGCCTTGTGCTGTTTTCTATTTAGCATCATTTTTTAATTCAAGCCGAGTGAAAGTAACCTCGTATCATTTTGCAGGGGAGAACCAAAACTCAAGTGTTTTTGCTGAGGAATTAACAACCTTTCTAAGTTCGCCTGGCATACAAACAGATGTGAGAAATTGGAGAATATGGAAAAGGTCACACTAATTTAATCTGCACAGTGTAATAGCCTCAGAGACACCGGTGACACTTGACTGGACGTTTTGGAAGCATTCGCAGCCCTACAGAGAGGAGGGAGGAATTCATTATTTCCTGCACACACAGGCAATGTATCTGAATTAATCTGACTAGCAAGTGAGTGGTTAATTATTGCTTAAAGGGTTTGTAAACAGTGGCCTTGTACAATGTTATCTTACGGTTAGGAAACAATTGGGCAGCATTACTTCTTTGTAGCAGACGAATCCATTATTTCTGTTATCTGATCATTCGGTAGAAATATAAGCTGCAAATTACAGTGCAGAGAATGAAACATTAACTCATGACAGACAACAGCCAATGCCATTAAGTCTTTAGCATTATTTAGTTCTTTCAGTAACAGCACATAATAAAACTTAAAAAAGTAGCCAGTGCTTTCTATTGATTTTAGAATCTTTATAGTCAGAAATGAAAAGGTAGGATGAGGGAATTTCACTAAAACTAAAAGCAGTTCAGTTTACTGTCATCGTTTCTCACCAAAATACAACATGTTTGTTCTTACGGCTCCAGAAAAGACAACATTGCTTATCTCACTTTAAAGTTTTATTCTCTTTTAGGTGAATTTTTTGAATCCTGCTCTGTTTTCATCATTATTCCTGCTCTTCTTTAACAGCCCTCTGCAGTCATCAAAACAAGTTTAGTGAATCGTTTGATTTAAAACCTCATTTAAACTGCTCAACTACTCTTTAGCTACTGTGTATAATGAAGATCGTCAATTGACGTGTGATGTTTCTGTGGCTGAAGAGTGAACTTACCCCTGACACCACCAGTTCTCCTCCCAGGTTCTGAACCTCGGCCTTGACTTTGCTGCAGATGTTGAGCTGGTGACAGTACAGGGCGATACGCTGCAGGTAGGCCAGCAGGTCCTGCTTGCAGGTAGAGTCGGGGCACTGCAAGAAAGACAACACTTGTCAACTCAAGTACATCAATTAGTGTATAAGCACGAACGGGTTGATTCTAATACTACCTGCTTGTAAGTGGTACAATGAATTAATTTTTGTCACTTATTTATTTGCTGGCACTACTCAATCTGAATATTTATTTGATTCTACAGATGCAACTATCCCGTACTTTATCATGATGAGTTAGTACCAGTGTGACAGGTTGACACCCACATAAGGGACGTGCTCAGAGCCAAAATGACAAATGCACACCCACAACCTGCTAGATTGATAACTCATCTTCACAGGGTTAAGCATGATCAACTTATACAGAATGCTAATTCTATTAAAAACTTCTGTCAGTCATTTGTTTTTAGCAGGTGGAGATAATCCTGTGTGGAGTCTCTTTGGAAGCAAAATTACTGGCTAGGTTCCCTGCTCATAGTTTAAAATGGCATTTAAACTTAAACAGGTTAACGTCTCATCATCAGTGATCTGAATAAGATCATCAGATTATTGATGTCCATCTGAATGAAGTCAGTGACTTGAGTTGTGAAGGTGCAAATAAACTACTCAGGGTTGGAAAACTCACTCCAACCGGCCTCAATAGGTATATATGTATATGTGGTAAAAGTAGATTTTGGGCCATAAGTTAAGAACAATGTTGAAAAGGCCTCTTTGCAATGAGGCATAACAATATTGTCAAGAGTCAGCTAAGAACACAAAACAAAAAAACACTGGAGCCATAAAAACACCATCAACTTCACAAAATCCAATAAATTCTCATAAGACCTTTTTGAAAGTGGCACTATGTGAAGAGCCCCACAAATGCATCTCATTTAGATTTGGCAATCGTTTTGAATTATTTCATCTCATTACAATTAGACTGGGCTCTACTTTGGAACACCACACCAATCCCTCTACTAGTTTGCTAAACAAGTCCCCTGCCAGCATAGTAATTAGGCCTCAATGTTCTTCTTAGCTGCTCTTTAAGCGAGGGATGTAAACACCCTGATGGGGCCCTGACAGTTAACTTGAGATCGTCAGAGTGACCTGACCAAACACAACAGGTTTGTCAATCCTGGACTGAGACTGCTACAGATGATTACAGGCTGGAAGCTTCACATCACTTAACTTACTATACCTGTGAAAACCTTCAGAGTGACCATGTGACGACGTAAGCCAAAAGGAAAAACTGGCATAGACACCAGAATTGGCAGGTGCTTGGCTGTGTGAAGGAGTTGTCCTTTGGAAGATGTTAATTCTGAGTGCATGGAAAAGGTGAAAGGGAGGTAATAGCAGCCAATATTTAATTGATGGAATCTCTACAGGAAGTAGTTGGCAAGATCGGTACTGTGGAACTGAGGTATGCGGTGAGTCAAAAATGAAGAGTTTTTTTTTTTTCCTGGCTGCAAGTGAGGAAATGACACAGAGAGTGGACGGCAGTTTTCTTTTTCCATTTGTCAATAGTGGCAATTACCACAATTAAAGTGCACTAATCCAAAAACAGAGAAGAAATCCAGCTTTTCTTTTCTCTTTTCAAACAGAGGAAGAGGAAACGTATTTGGGATCGTAATTTTTGGACACTTCAAACAGACTAGGACTTATGATGTGTCTAATCCTGCTGAGTCCCTGGTGGGAGTGTGAGCGCTCATCTGAATATAGTACACTCGCTCGCAGACATATAGCCATGCATGCCTGCATCTACACACCACCCCAGCCAGCACAGCCAGCACAGCCATGATTATTCATACACATCGTACATCATGACGGTGGGAGACTTTAGCTGAATAAGGACAAAAACACATTTATCGGCAACACATCCTTTCACCATGCTCAATATAACCCCACTACATACATATACATCTATACATGTTAATACAAATTGGTCACACAACCAAAAGTACACAACTAAACCCATTAAAAATGTCTTTCTTCATTGAGAGCTCTACAGATGTTTTGTGATGATAATAAAATTATTTTGGCATTCTATTAAAAGGAGGTATGCATGTGGTGATGAAGGGAAAGGGAGCTGGAGGGGATGATCATCATACAGGGGAGGACTAATACATGGCTGAGAGGCTGGAGAAAATGGGGGGGGGGGGGGGCGCTGAGAGAGAGGGGAAAAAAGAGAAGAAAGAACCAGAGAAAAAATAAGTAGTTGGAGAAAAGACGAGGATGGGGAGTGGCCAGAGGGGGAACAGTATGGAGGAGTAAATAAGGGGGCAAAATCCAACTGTGGAAAAGGGACGCAGACAGGAGGATTCAACTGTAGATGAGAGCGAGGGGGGTATAAGTAAGTAATTCTGTGTCTGTGTGTGTGTGTGTGTGTGTATTCCTGTACTTGTGTCTTTGTGAGGACCATTATAAGCATAGAAACTACAGAGTGAGGACGTTTTTGAAATGGGAGGACATTTTGTCAATTTTTCAATTGTTTGATTAAGGGTTTTAATTGACTTGGTTTTGAGGTTATGTTCAGAGTTAGGTGTAGGTCAGGGTTAGGCATTTAGTTTTGATGGTTACGGTTAGTGTTAGGGGCTATTATGTCGATGAGTGTCCTCACTGAGATAGAAGTACAAACGTGTGTGTGTGTGTGTGTGTGTGTGTGTGTGTGTGTGTGTGTGTGTGTGCATGCACACATGCAGCAGCAGCGACCTGGGATGAGGCTGAATGCAGCAGCCATGCTAATGAGGGCTTGGGGAAGTATTCAGACGGCTGAGAGCAGGGCGCTGTGAAAGCATCACTTGTGCTCATACTCCGCTCAGCTGCTGGCTTCACTCAGCACTCAGGAAACTGTGTAAGGCTGCTCTGACTCTGACACGTGAATACAGAAGTTACATGGGGTACAGATAAGAACACCTTGGATTGTTTTGGTAACACAAACACAAGCCCCAGTGTGCCTCTAACTCGAGGGGTATTCACAATTTGATGATCGCTCCAGAGGCTATACATGCAACTGACTACCTTCACTGTGCTGTAGAAATGTTTTCTGAAGCCACATGCATGAATAGATAACTCACATATTACTGACAAACCTTTTAGATCCCTTCTTATACTTGAGGGGATGAATAATTAACAGTGAGAATAACAATTAGTAAATGGGGCATATAATCGATGTGTTTAGTCAACGTATATTCAGGTTGTGCAAACACCAACACTCCAACAGTTGTGATGAAAGTCAAATCTTGCATTACTATCTTACTTACTCATTTCCATTTCACAGGACTAAATTCAGTCATGTGAAAAGCAATGAGATCATCACTGAGTCATTCAAGCTTCTAATCGTGACTTCAATCAGTACCGGCTATCATTGTAATTTTTCTCGTCTTGTCTGAGTGCTGCTGTAAAATGTCCATCAAGCCTGGTGATACAGCTTTTCTCAACATGCTGTGTGGCCACTTATGGACTGGGGCAGTTAACCATGCACGGTCAGCTACTATTGAGCTATGGCAAAGCAGGAAGAGGAGCACTGGAGACTTCATCACACAACTCTGGACACCTTTTCAAGGCAAACTGAAAAGGTGAGACATCTTTCAAAAGGAGTCAGGAAGAAATGTCAATGATTCTTCTGTAGTGGTTCTTGTCTTTGCACTTCTAGCTTTAAGGTCCTTCCCCAAAAATAAAGGTGAAACATCAAAGTTGTGAGAAAGGGCAGCAGGCCGTTGGTTTAATTTGTTCATTCTCTTTATCTCTTACGCACAGTGGCAAGAGAAAGTATCCAGCACAGTATAGTGTGGATTCCTGACCTGAGCCAGGTAGGGCCATTTTTTGAAAAGGTATTGGGGTCAGTCAAGTTAGCTGGGCTTATTTTTATTTTTTTTGACACTGCACTAGGGATGTCAAGATACCAAAAATGTAGTAGTTGATACTTGATACCATGAAATTTGCATGATTCATGATATCGAATTCAATATCACGGCAAACAACAAAACCGAAAATCCCATTTACTTAAAGACACTGCTTTATAAAAACATATTTGAAGATACAATAAAACAAAAGTTGCTATGTAGCCATCAAGTAATGAATAAAAAGAAAAGACTACACACACCTATATAGTCAAGCACATTAACTGCACAGGGCATTGGTCGGTTTCGGACAAAACAAACTCAACGTTTTTCAGGTTCCAGTCAGGCTCTGTTATTTTCTCTTGGGCTCGCAAGGGTTGGGAATTTTTCATGCTGTTCATGACTTAAAGTTTATTCCATATTCGTAGGGTTTCAGTTCATAAGTGTGTTTTTTTTTTTTGCAATCCATAAGATTAAGCTGTTGCTCTAGAGACGGTGCAGAGTACAGCGCAAAAAGGTAAAATCCCCGAAATAAGAAAAAGAGATGAGGGAACAAGAATGACAGAGCAGGATCCTGAACAGAAGGATTGCGTTGTGCGATGTGTTGGGTAATGTCAATGATATAAATGATGATCAGGAAGGTCAGGTCCCATCATTGGAAATGCCATGCAGTTCCACTGAATCCCATTATACAGACCAGAGACAGCGGCAGAGCCACTGTGCTTCTGACGCCCAGCACTGACCTTTCAGGACGAATCACCCAGAGGAAATGCCAATTTCCAATATTTACTGACACGGCAGCATTCTAATGTGCCACTGCCAGCAACCTGTTGGAGCGGGCCACAGGCACTGAGCAGAAATAGTGTTTTCTCATTTGTTTTTGATGAAATCGACACCGTTTCTAGACCAAGAGGGGTAATTATGAGGATTTTTGCTTAATGTCTTCATTGGAGCGCCATTTTCTTCTAAGCTGATTAATAGAGTGGTAGAAAATGTAAAGCTAAGCCGAGCTATGGAAATATACAATATTTTTCACCCTATCCATGAAGCTTATTTTTATTTAAGCTGAGAAACAACAATTAAGAGGGAACACAGATGGCATCATTTCTAAAGGTATTGTATACTGATAACTATGCCTCAACCCTATAAATCACCCTATATAATAATGTAGTGACAGGGCAATTTGTTCCCCCACTGCAGTTAAATGACGAACACACAAAAAAAGGGGAAGCTGGGGTGTGTGATGCGGTGGCTGGATTTTCATGGCTCAAAGGGAGGAAAACAGATCCAGAACCTTAGACCAGCCAGCATGTTTAACTGTGCAGCTTTACTGCTCCAACATACAAAGCATTCAACAGGGGGAGGGAGGAAAAAAAACTCAGATATTTGTGTGGCTGTGTGCGTGTTGGAGGGTTGTGGATAATTAACTATGCCTAACCTGAGAAAGACCCTCCAGGACATAATGCCACAGGGCAACTTTATCTACCATTACAACTCAAAACTGCCATGAGGGTTGCAGGCAAGGGGAGATATATATTTTAGTGTTCTGTGGGAAAAATACTGTGAGCGAGATCCATGGCAAAGTTTAAGGAGATAGAGGGAACAAAGCAGTGGAAAGACCATTCTGTTACTCTAGGCAGGAACTGAAGTAGGAGATAACGCTATGCAGGGGTAGAAAACTATTGATTCCAAGCTGTAGTCCGTAGACACTTCAAGATGAATACACTGCCACATAAAAAATGTTTAATATATTAAATGCAATTTTAAAAGGTGAAAACAGTGGTGGATAAAATAGTGAAAAGTGCAGATAGAAGTCATGGTTTCGAAGGCACTGGGGAAAGGGAATTTAAAAAAAATCCAGCAGTGACAAATTTAACAAGAGTTGTGTTGGAGGATAAAACCTTGAGCAGACTTTCTATTCACCTGACATCAGATAAACTTGGGTGTGATGGTGTTTTCTGTGTACAACCTAGTTATTGGGTTTTACAGTTAATATGTTATGCACTAAATTTCGACCTTCTGGTGCAGATTATATTTCTGTTGATGGCAAAATATAAATATGCCATGGGCGACCAATATCAATCAAGATGAATGTCAAACAGAATGATGATAGCCAGGTCTCTCCCGCTTACTGCACCTGCTAAAAAGATGCTGCATATTTGTGTGGCAGCTGATTGAATCACACTGGAACTTGGGAGTGATAATGTGACATTGAAGCAGACTGAGAGCCTGGCTATGACAGGAGAGAATCAAGCTGGGGGCAAGCCAAAAAGACTGACTTCAGAGGTAACCACGGGGACCAATTAAATGGCCCTCATCAATTTTTAATGCACAAGCTGCACCTGTCAGTCCGACACCTCACTGTGGTAGTTGTAAACTGATAACTTAACATTGCCTCAACAGAATAGGTATGCACAAACAGCCTTGATAAATCATTTATGCTCTCAACTTTTTCACATTCAGACACTGACTTTCATTTGACCCTTGACAGCCTTTTTGTCACATTTCACACCTGACTGTGCCAAAACCTCAGATTTGCATTTGCATGTTGAGAGACAAAGACAAAGGCCCTCACATCTTTGAAATATGTATTCAGAAGCTTAACATCATTAAGTCAGCCCAAACCATAATAATCCATTCTCTCCAGGTTTTGCCTTTATGTGTTAATATCAATTTAGCTGTGTTTCCCATCCTCCTTTACGCTGAAGTCTCCACCTTTAGGAGCTCGTTGGTTATAAGGCGCTTCTTTTAATCACAGACCTATGAATGTACAAACACATTTAAATACTGAATTATTGTGGGTAAATGCATTTCAAAAATTTGTTGGGCTACATTTGGTTGGGTTGACTTGCAGTTAGCTCAGATCTGACCCTTGAACTGCTGAGCTGAGAATTTGTGGGATCTTTGGGTTATTTTGCTTCTCCACTGCAGTGGATAATTTACAACCCTGTCTGCTGTAAAGCGTCTTGGGCCAGAGCTGGGATTAGACTGTGACCAGCAACAGAGCCCATGGATCACCATAAATTCCCACTGATTGAATGCAAATTGGAAAAGTACACTATATGTGTCAGTATACATCATGAGAATAAAGCTTGCACAACAAACACGGACACAGCACGTGCATGCCCGTTCTCTAAATATGCAAGCCTTATGTGTATGTGTTTCTATGGGTACATGCAAGTGCTTGCGTGGTTAGCAGGCAAGGAGCAGAAATTTATTGACTACATAGTGGCTAACACATTTGCATTATAAATCTCAATTACATAGCATTATTTGTTTACCAGCCCACTAAGATGGAATTCTTATAAGGTGCCCTGCAGAGAAGGGTCATAAATTCTTAATAAACTGCAGTGCAGACCTTTGTGTGGCACTGACCTAAATCCTGCAGCTCATCTCAGCACTACACTCATTTCTTTAAACTTTAATAAGGCTCCATTACACATATTTAACTGGTTTTCAGAAACCCTAAACTAAAGAATGTCCACCTGCATATTTCTGTTGAACACAATATGCACGTACCAAAACATGCATCAGCACTGTCTTGTGGATGAAGACGCGGGTTAAGATGCTCTGCTATCAGTCTAGAACCATCTGCTGATGTGTTTTATATGGGGAGTAAACCCGCATAGGCCCTCCAGGCCAAAGGCACAGAGCGCAAGTAATTAATATGCCTAGGTTAATGAGCAGTCCCAGCATTGCCTTTGCTCCTCTGACTGTCAGTATGTGTGCATCTTGGTACTCACTGTACTACTGCTGCTGGAGTGTAGAGACTATCCCAGCATGCCATGCCTTTGCTCAGAGTGGGCCTGTGGCATCTCCTGCTTTGTTAGAGATATGGCCCTAAATATAAACCGCTCGTGTAAATAAATACATTTTTAAAAAACTGCCACCTGGCAATTATACTGCTAATTAAAAGGCTAACTCTTAATGGATTCATCTCTCAGGAGAGATGTTCCCCTCTTCACACAAATGCACTGCCCACTCTTCCTACCTCTCCTATCTTTCCATCATTCTTCCTCTACCCCACGTCCTAACCCAGCCCTGGCTGATGTGCTACGGGTGAGTGTTGCCTGGTCTGCTAGTGTTTTGGTCTCTGCTGAGAGATAAAGGCTAAGGGGGACAGCTGGATGGGTTCAGAGGCTGGAGGGGTCCTCGCTCTTGGCAAAGACTTCTGTTCCAGCAACCAAAGCTCTTAATTTATTCATACTTTGAGTGCTTCAAACCCCAAAATCCCCAAATTGTGTGTACACATACAAACATACACATAGGCAGAAAAAAAAGATAAAGAAACAAGTCACTACAAATAGTTGAGGATGGAAGAATAAAACAGTTAACAAAATCCAACACATCCATACACATGTGCCTGCAGAGACTCAGGCCAGTCAACAGTCGCGTTTGCATGTAAGCACACATACACATGCGCACACGCACACACGCACACACGCACACACACACACACACACACACACACACAGACACACACACTCCCATCTGTTTTCTTTAGGGGATTACAGTGTTTTCATTAAAGTGAATAAGCATCTACAAAAGCGGTAGTGAGGCATAAAAAAAAGTCACTTTCCAGAACGGCTTATTCCCTGTTCAGACGATTCAGATGCAATTAGGTCAGTACAGGTAAGACTATGACTTTGTGATAGATGTAGACCTGTAATATTAGGGATCTGAGGGCACCTTAAATAAAATATCATACGTGCAGGGCTCTTAGAGGCCAGCAGCTCATTATGTCAGACTGTGAGGGAGAGATCTATGCTGAGAGCTGGATGCAGATGTTTCCAGCATATGTTGGCATAATTGAATCCCCGGTTGTGCTGAAAATCGGACAAAGGTAATTGATATACCTCTTACGCCCATTTAAGTGTGAGCTAAATTTATGGAGAAGCCCTCTATAAACTATAGGCTTTTTTGACATATCAGCACATGTAGAATATACTCCTCATCTCATGTGCACCCTAACAACCGGTATAAAAAAAGCTGTGATGTAAAACTACATAATCCATAAATCAATTATTTACCACTGCCTTGTGTAAGAAACCCTGTTTAGAGGCAAATATTTAAATTATGGTGCAAAATAGACTTTATCATGACTGATGCAAAGCACTTAAATCCATGTGATGGCCGTCGAGACCGAAACATTCAATTTGAATGAGCACATTATTTAACAAACGCACTTTAGGTGGTTACACTGTTTCGAAGATATCAGTAGAGATGTTCACAAAACGAGAAGAAGACAAAGACTGATGCCTCCAAACAAACCAGTGTTATTAAAACATGTCAAGTCAGCATGAGCCCTGCAGAGCGACCATGTTCTTGGACAGAAATGGAAGAAACCAGCGGCTGCTTCATCTCAACCATGGAAGCAAGCAGCATCTTAAGCGTAGAGAAGATCATGTCTCATTGCAAACATCACAACTAAACTCTTCCACGATTTAACAACAAAATGTATACATATTTCAGACATGGAGGCTATAAGTCTCTACCATAGAGATGGCACATGAATAAGTTGGGGGATAAATCATGTACAGTGTTTCCCTAAGGAATGGTAGTGTAAGTATTTAAGTGAAATATGAGGCCATGGATAATTGAATGTGTGTTTCCCTATGTCATGGACCATGGTCTCTGGGGAAAAGGATATATGTGGAGGGATGATGGAATAGGGAATTGGGGAGTGGGAGATAGAAGGATTAGAGAAGGGGGGTGTTTGAGAGAAATTGGTAAAGACTGGTAAGGGGTGTCTCATGAATAACACAAATCAAAGCAGTTGTTAACATCAGAAGGACTCTGCTGTGTGAGCCTTTTACTTGAATTTGATCCTTAATGTGCAAATGAGAAAAAATAAAATGAAATAAAAAAAGCATTAGTCCAAAAATAAATTTCAGCTAGTGAAGTTGTTGTTATTTTTGAAAATGTGGATTAAAGGAACAAGGGCACAGAATACTCCAAAAGTAAAGTTTTCTGTTATTTGAGTCTTTAAATCCGGATTACATGCATCGCTGTTAAAGGGACATTTAAAAACAAAAGGAGGGGCTGTCAAGATGTAATCAGTATGAAAGCTTTGCTTTTTTTTAACTCTGCAACTAAAGCACGCAGCAATGTCAGTTCCTTCTGCAACACAGGAGCAGAGAACAAGTTGTGCATTTGGATAATGAAAAAGTTTGCTAAACTCCAGCTCAATTGTGTCAACTTGTGCAATGTAGTCAGAACATCCATGACTTACAAGATAGTACATTTAATTTGTTGATGTAAATTAATGAGCACAACTAAGATGAAATGCATCCCTTATTGAAATATAATGGAGGGAGTAGCCTAAGTGCAAAATGTTCCCCCATCTTACAACACAACAAACACGAAATTAAATTGATACCAAAGCCTTTTTTACTTTTTTAAGAAGCTTCTCTTTTCAAAATGTTTTAGGTCCCCCTCCTACTTGAAACATGTAATTTAAAAGCTCAAGTGAATACATTCCCTTTATCATTTGTTTTGCTGCACTTGTTGCTGATTAATCAAGCCCTGACAGAGTCACTACAATTCTGATTATATATTGGGGTTTCATCAAACCCTTGGGGACAGGGTTCATTAACAACTTACATTGTCAGCGATGGTGCGGCCCAGCTTGTCCATTCTTGATCCTGCCTCTGCGATTTTTTTGGCAGCACTGATGACATCAGACGTATTCTTCAGTGGCCCTTTTCCTCTGGGGAGAAAAATTGGAAGGATCAGTCAGTTTCTGATCTACTGCAGCCTCATTCAATATGCAGGAGGAGCATCTCAGTCATGGAGCAGTGGTTGGTTTTGGATGGTTGTTTTTCAGTTAACGACAAGTATGGATCTAGTGGCATGACTTATGGGAGTAGTTCAGGGAAACCTCACAAAAATAAATGTATATGCCAACAGACAAATGATGCTACAAATGCAAAACAGTAGGCACCATACTGTTCAGTCAGAGATGAGAACGTTTTACAACCCATTATAAAGCGTGCAGAGAGGCAGCCTTGCCTGTCAGAACTGGAACCAGAATGGGACAATGGAGCTGCACCATCACCCTCTCTCTCCCAACCTCTTACAAAATAGGGAAGTACCCAAAAATGTTCAGCAAAATGAGAGACAATTTCTATTCAGAATGTGCTTTTAAAAAATGGCAGCACAATCATACTTAATAGTTCTCGTGAAAACCCTGATTCAAAGGGCCATCGTATTTTACTGATCACCAGCTTTCACATTACAAAAAAATGATCAATTCAATCTAGTTTGCACCCTTTTATTCAAGCAGCTTTGAAGAGTTTATCAGAAGCAAATGGGACTGGTTTCAGGTCTATTGGTGGAGATAAATTGGCTGCCCCCAGAAACCCTTCACTCTTGCACACACAAACACAGACAGGCAATGTATTTGCATTGTCATTTTCATCCAGGTATGGGACTAAGAAGGAGAACCACAGAAAAGACGAGAGAATTGAAAGTGTAGAGATGAGAATATCATTTAATTTTAAGGCACTATTCATTGTTACAACATAATAGTCATTCTTGACTATTCTAACCCTTCTTAAGCCAATCAAAGCAGGTCCCAACATGGGTCAGTCTAGTCCAGCCCTGACCTGATCCACTGTAAAGCTTGTCAAACATTTTCCATTTTTTTTCTACCCCCACAAGGGACTCTGGGACACAGTTGGCAAGAGGCACAAATTGGATTCAAAGCTGCTCTCTCCAGGCTAAAAAATGAGCCATCCAACCCAGAACAGATGGAATTTTGTGTTCTGTTCTCCCGCTTCCTCTTCCCTCCCCTCCCCTCGCATCTCCAACCCTTCCCCTCCCTTGCTCTGCTATAAAGCAAGTCGGGTCCGAGGCCACGCGTCAGAGCACATACTGGAAGCTCTCTGGGGGCAAGTCAAACCCCGGAGACAGATCTACAGGCACTGTGCAGAGTTCTGGGAAAAAAAGACAGCATAACCCTAACCCTTTTAATTGAGTGTTGCTAGTATAATGCTATACTTTGCCCCAATAAAATAAACCCCATCCCATCATGGTGCTTAAAGACAACAACCACTGATTTCATTCCTGTAACCCCACTTGCTTTAGCCCTAAGAGATAAATGGCTAGATTCCTCACCATGTACAGCTCTGTCTCAGAGGCCATGTGACGACTGGGAAAAGCACAAAGAGAACATGTCAAGAGACGGGAAAACTCTTGACAAGTTCACCCTAGTAAGATTTTCATGGTGAATTCATACATGCAGAGAGGGCTGGGAACTTCAGGTCTGGTGACAGCTGCAGGCCTCCAGATGGGTGTAAACCACATCAGACTGAGCACTCCACAGCACAGAATGCTCCGAGACAGGTGGCCCCAAAATATGTTGCATGCATCCAAGCCACACATGCCTTATTCATGAAAGCTGCCACACAGCCATAAGCGATGCACAAGTCAACGAGAACCTTTCTCTCTCTCAGTGCAGCTTTGTCAAGGGAGAGGTCCAGATCAATTACCTCATACAGCATTAACCTTGGCAGGGCTTTGTGCCAGCTCAAGGTTGAGGGGGCAATAATTTGGGCGCAGGCTGAATTAGCCAGGGACTGACCTTCCATGTGCTACTGCCGCATGCAAGAGGGGGGGCATAATATAAAGATATATATTCAGCCCTCAGACACAGCAGGATATATAGAGTGCAATCCAGAGTCTGAGTGTGCCACATAAAAAGTTCCAGTATTAGCCCATAAATTAGCAAACTCTCCAGAGTAACTGCACTGATAACACAAGCAAAAGAAAATCCTTTCCCGTGGGTTTCTTCTACAAACTCTGTTTCAATTACAAAGAACCATTTTGACCATATTGACATCTCTAAAGTCAAAGACATTAAAGCTTACGGTTGGGTACATCAGTGTAAATATTACAAATAATTGCAATATTATTTTCGAGAAATTAAAAACCTAAGCTAAAAACAAGCTTCCTTCGATTGCTTGACAACTCACACAACTGAGGCAATCTGTTGATAATAATCAACAGCCCTAAGATGGAAGCAGCATCATATACATTTCATTTACATCTGTGTCTATAGAGGTTGTAATATAAAAAAGAGCAATTACTTTTTTATTATTTGGATGAATAGGTAGCAAATTAAAAATTACAGGGTTCTGTGTAACCTCAGTTAAAGCCTGGCTGTGTTGCACTTCTTTGGCCGAGGAGACGGGATCTTTGACCCATACAGAGGATGAAGGCAGAGTGGCAGAATTTCATCATCATTTGAAATGTGACTCAGAGTCGGGCACAAAATGTCCTCTGAGTAATTCACTTGAAATTTTAAAAAGACACAGTCATACAAATACAGTCAGGCGCAAATATATTCAACCAGTTTAAATGTCTCCTCACATCCTCCACATACACATAATACATTTTCGCAGCATGAGCTGCTCACACAGCCGCATAGAAATGCTGTTCAAACCTAATCAATATGTGTCAATATTTCCACCCAGCCTCTTTCAAAAGAAGATATCTCAGTTATCCCGGTCATATTTCTAGAATATTATAATCATATTTCTAAGTGCTATACAAAGCATGAACTTGAGGTTCTTGAAGATTCTTTACTTCTCATCTCAAAAACCTGTAACCTGATCACAAGTGGACAGCTCTACGTTCAGATGTGAACGTCACCAAGATGCATTGAGGATGCATTTATGATCCGATCACTCAGACCATATTTGGAGGTTAGGGTAAATCAAAGTTTTTTTTCAAAAGGGTCTCATTGTAAAGCTATGTGAATCAGATTCACTCGGCCACTCGCTCTCACATGGACACACAACAACACACACGCAAACACATCGACAGTGGAATCATCAGTATAAAGTCAGACCAGCTACAAACAACATCGTTTGGTGTGAACAGGGCCCCAGACATTTAATTTACGCAGCACCTGTAGAGTTGTTGGGATCATGATTTGTGTGTTTTATTAAACAGCATCCATGTGTACACTTAAAGCCCAGTAATACCTTGGTCCTGTTCGTAACTGGCATTAACATGAGTCATGGGTGATCAGATCACAAGTGGACAGCTCTAAGTAAGTCAGTTCACAACTGGCATTTAAATCAGAGAGCCGGCTACTCATTGAAGTCCAGGTGGCTACTTTATCACCACATGTCCTCAAATAGTGAAGTAAATATAAGTGGCCATATTTTAATAGGAAGCCTTGTTTGCCCTCCTCTCTCTGCCCGAGGCGGGACTGCAGTGCATTCCCAAAAACACACACACAGAGCGAGCTAGGCGTACAGGTCGTGGTGGCCACGGTGAACCAGGTGAAGTGAAGAAAACCTGAGTTCACAACAGCTACACTTTTTCACTGTGAGTGCAATAAAAAGTAAAAGGTCAATTAAGTACTTTGTATATACCGGTTCAACAAACAAAAACTTTATTTACACCTTTTTTTTCCAATCTCCCTCCATATTTTACACAACCACTTCATGCTGGTTAAGTTAAGTCTAGTACGGTCCAAATTCATCACCACACACACATGCAGCCTGACCCGATACACCCACACAATGCACACACACAGAGTGATCGGACACGTGTAAACTCGGACAGACTGGAGAGCTGGAGGAGCACTCAGTTTGGCTCGATTCGGTTGGCAGTGCTCAGCGTGAATGATAGAGACACTGCCACGGGTTTGGTGGTACTGTGGCTGGGCTGTGTGCACTCTGGCACGGGCAGATGTTAGCTTAGCTACTGTCTGAGACAATCCAGTGACCCCACCTTCTCTATCTGCAGACAGTGAATCACAGCAGCAGCAGGGGAAAGAAGTCAGAGGTCAGACTGATACCAACTGATATCTGTTCTTCCTACTCTCTGAACTTAACTCTAGAATATTGTTTATTTACCGATATTTTACATTTGTTTCCAGTGACACATTGAGTTAATAGAGTCATAACAGACACAAATCATGTTTTATGAATAAAAAAATAATATAAAAGAGCTTCCTGCAGTAAAATATATGATCAACATGTTTCTCCAAATCATATATTTCATCCTTGATTTGTGTGAAACGTCCTATTTTTATTTTCTGATTTTCAATTGTCCTCAAATTATCACTTACAATATGATAATATCCACACTACAAAATATCAAAATATACAATGATTAGATCAGTGTATATGATGGAATAATTGCATCGGAATGTACCACAGGAAAACAGATTTGGGCTTTTACAGCAAAAACCTCTAAGAGGCTACTCATTCAATCTCGCTACTCCATAACTCGTGCACTGTGTCTCCCCATGCATCTCTAGTGACAACTTTTGATCAGATCTTGCCTCCCCGCTCTATATGCAAATAAACACGTACATCATTGCTGTTTTCAAAGACCAAATGTGTTGTTGTTTTTAGCCAGTCTGACAGTGACAGACGGGGCCACAGTCAGCGGATGAGAGAGAGAGATGCGAGTGAATCAATGTACACAAATCTGCAATGAATTAAGATTTTTCCCCTTTGAAATCATTTTCATAAAAAAACAGCAGATTAACAATTTGTGGCAGTCAATGTCATTGTTATTGTGTCAGTGGCCACAAATGGGTTCATACAGCTAAAGACCGTCTGTGTCGTCTGTGTTCTTAGACTTGTACCTAGAGCTGTCCACTGGGGATTGGATTACTCGCCATGCTTCTACATCCTGAACGCCAGCGAATTCTCGAAGATATAACATGGCAACTTTGGTTTGGTTCAGTGTAAAAAAAATAAAAAATCTAAGAAAGCACAACATGGTGTCTCCTTAATGCCAATGTAGTGGGATCTCTTGGATTTGTGACTCCAATGTCTCACAAATGACCTTAATGATTGTTAAGGTGTAAATGACTCCACAAGACGTGTGACTTCCCTCAAGTCAGTCAACACTGAAGACGCCTTTATGGCCCTGTTCAGATGTGGTATTAACGCCTGTCCTGAGAGATCCAATCACAATTGGTCAGCTCTAAGAACGTCACCAAGCAATAGAATGTGTCCTGAATGAGTCTCTTGTGACCAGATGTCACTCCCCCGTTCTATATGCAAATAAACATGTACACTATTTTTGTTCGCAATCACATGAGAATTAAATATGTGTGCTGTCAATATCTTTGTGTTTCTGTATGAGAAGGAAAAATGAAGAGGAGGGAGTGGAGCCAGGAGAGGCTGAGCAAATCAATGCGAGCAGCTTTACAATGAAATAAGATTTTTCCCATTTGGGGGAAAAAAGAAGAAAAATTAAATCAAAACTGTCTGTCAGTGTTGCTATTGTGGCTGTGGCCACAAATAATTCAATGTAAGAGCACTTAGAGGTGTAAAAATACTGTATGTAGTACTTCACAGCTTAAGAATGTGGCTGCATGTGTCCCAAAGTGATCAGATCTCACATGTTCCTAGCACTGACCACTTGTGATTGGCTTACTCAGGAAAGATGATAATTCAATCAGGACAGGTGTGAACGGGGTCTTTACAGTTGTTTTTGGATTCCCTTACAAAAAACTATTTTCATTACAACATTTTTTCCCGCAGTCTATAAAAGTCTAGTTTATCAGTGTCACTTTCTTCGGTAAAATACTATAGGATTTTACAGCTGCTGATCAAGAAGCACGGGGCAGCAGTAAGCCCAATTATGGTAAATGAAATGTTGTGTTCTTCGAACATACAGTGCACTTGCAGAGATGTGTTTCCTGCTTGTGTTGTCTGGGTTTTTTTGCATTACGCAAGAGTCTGTGATAGCTTGAGAATCTAAATACGCTTCATTGCTAAAAGCACCAAGAGTTCATTACACTTGTCTATCAACACAAGAGGGATTACGGAACTAGTATATCTAGGGAAAAAAATTCAAATGTATTATTTTTCTAGTTATAATGTCTGATGTCTGTTATATGCTGTTTCTTAAGAGGCTTATGAATAGTGCTTAAGAAAATAAAACAATTACAGTAGAGTAACAATTCATTTTGAAGTGACAAGCCTTTTTTTTATTTTGGTGAGTGTGACATCTCTTTGTTGGTTTTGATCGCATATTTTGTTTGAAATGTCATAATACCCACGTGATGTTGATTAAATTCAAAACGTTTTATAACTCTAAAATACATTGCTGCGGTTACATTAGAAAAATTATCTGCACAAATCAATACTGAAATATGAAGTATTCTGAAGTTTTCTGAAAATACTTAAAGCTTCCAGACATTCTATTTTTAGTAGAGGCAGCTTTTGAAGGAGTATTTTCAGCAAAGATGTTTCATATTATAGCAGGACACATTATGATTCCGGAGATGTTTTTCCAACCATTTCTCTGCCATCTTTATTGTCTCAGCAAACCACTGACACGGGTGGATAAGGCCACCCTCTAGCAGCTCTGCGTTTAAGATTTACAGTGCTCACCCAGCTGTATTCATGAACCAGAGAGAGGGAGATTTGATGCACTGCTTATGGTTGTGCATATTAAGATTAGGGAAGGATGGAAAAATAATCAAGAAGAAAATCCTACCTACAGTGCTGCTTAAGGAAAATGAAGAGCATTGATGCATAAATAGTAGTATTTTACTAGATGCATAGCATTGTGCAGATATGGGCAAATGCTTGGAAACAAAAGTAAGCCTATTGGATGATGTTGGGTGTATTTGACAAATGCCTAACTTAAACATGCATTCTGTCTTGCAGGCATTTTGCTGGAATTGCCCAGAATAATATGAATGTGAGGAGAAGTTAAGAAGGCACATGTAAAAAAATAAAAAAATAAATAAAAAGACAAATATATAGACTAAATGTTTAACTACTTCAATCAAAGTGATTATTTAAAAATGTGTACATATTCGAAAGAAAAATTTAGATGAATTTTAAGGCCAGGAAAAAAATATCTAAAATTTGTCTGTGGGAGGGAGCCATGTTGTCAGTCTGAACTCACCTGGTGAAGTCTGTCATCTCCATCATGATCATGCACATCTGCTTGGCCAACACAATGATGTCATTGCCGCTGTCATCCCACTTGGATACCTCAGCATCCAGCTTGCTCTTCTCTTCTTGGAAGCTAGCCACCTGTTCTGCAATCTTCGCCTTCTGCTCCTGGGGCAACTGGGCCATGATAGCCTGAAGGAGGAATTATGGAAAATGTGGTGGGTTAGCACACTAGACATCAACATACTGTGAGTGAGGCCATTTCTGTGTCTCTGGGGCATTTTGTTTTACATCATCCCCTATGGTTTCCATGGATGCACAAGAGTTTTCTTGCCAGGCAAGAACCCGAGCCACAGTGGGACTATATAGTGCAACACTGCTGTGTTCCTAGATTGAGTTCTCGAATACAGCATTGGAATTAAACACATGCTCAAACAATAACTATACTCCCTGGACACTTTATGTTCACCTGAACTGCAGCACTATTCCCTTATGATGGTTATAATGCTCAGTTTTTATTAAAACATTCCGTTATATTGGTAGTGTTGCACACAACTGCATTATAAAGGCTCTAAATGGGGTTCACAGTAACTTAGAAATATACAACCTCTCCTGAAAAAATTAAATTACATTGAACACTGAGCTTCGGGCCACTGAAAAAGATAAATAGAAAGCATTTATTTAGCAGTAAATAATATCATTGGCAAGTTTGTTTAGCAGCATTTCCATCCATCCTGGCTAAATGTTTCAAAATAGGAAGTCAAACAATCAGTGAATGAAGTTGTGAGGCTGAGTTAGGCTGAGAAAAGTAAGAGAATGAAATGAAATATCATCACATAAGCGTTTATTCCTTTACTGGTGCTGGACTCTCAACTAAGCTTCAGTAAAGCTGCACAAGCGAGTGCAAACATGAAAACACCCCCCATCCAACAAATAAACCAAAAAAAAACATGGTGGAAATGTAGTGATGGATCATTCACCCATTAGATATTTTCAAGATTAAATTGTTACTCTATTCTTTGTAACATTCAAAGTTGTCCCCACTCAATGAGGGAGAGCAAGTGATAGCAGTGGAAGATCAAAAGTCTGATGTTGTTCTAGAGTCTGGAATATACACTGCAGTGTTTCCCAACTGACTGAGCGTGTGAGTCAAATTGAGATGCTATTGTATAAGCTGTAAAAATGAATTACTTAAAAAAAAATACTTGGGTCACATATTCTGTGTTGGTAACGTGCCAACTGTGGATGATCAATAGCATAGGAGGGTGGGGCATTTTGAAAGAAAAATCATCTGGTACATTGACATGAGTGTACTGTTACAAAGGGATCATAAATGAATCTGACTTCAAATAAATCTAAAAATGATATGTGTACTGTACTACAGCCTTATGTATATGGCATCAAACTGTAATGTATTTTATTGTACAATGATCACATTTTCCACTAATGCATTGTCAAACATGAATTTAATCAAGTTGAAAGACAAAATTTAACTCCATAACTGAAAATATATTAAAAAAGTCTAACTTTCTTCAACTAAGCCTCAATTCAGTGGGCCACTAGTAAATTAATCACCTTTATATTAACAATATAATTGTCTATACATTCAATATGTACAATATGTATATGTGTTTTGTTTTGCACATATCTCCAAATTTCTCACGTGCTATCATTGATGCCATTTAAAGAGGCAGGAGATTAGACTCAGTAATATCTGTAAATACTACGAGAAGCAATTTACAACTTACCCGTGCACTCTGGCCAGCAAAATGCTGGTCATCCTCTGTCTGCACGCTGGTCCTGCTGCGAATTTCAGACTCTGCAGCCTCAAAGTCAGAGTCGTCCAACTCTTCTGGGGTCTGTAATGGCACAACAGAGAGGGGGAACGTAGCAAAGGAAGGGTACAGGAGGGGAGACAGATCAAAAGAGCCAAAAGTACAGAGCGGGGAGGGGCAAAAAGAGAAAAGGGAAGAAAAGGGAAAATTGGTCAATGAAAAAGCAGTAAGCTATGAGTAAGGAGCATAAAATAATACTGGCATACTATAGCCTTTTGAGCAGTACTAAATTTGCCAGCCTGCTTATTATCAATGAGAAATGCCTTGGCACTACAAGCCACAGCAGTATCAGATAAATGTCTTCTTCCCCATAGTACCCCATGGTACTAGAAACTGCAACGTCTAAATGTATTCGCAAATCAAGTGTAACGTGCTGCCTGTGCATTTTGAGAGGGAATATGTAGGTACGGGCTGGTATGAAACACATTGGGAGCAAAACGCCTCAGAGTTCCATCTGTTGCTGCTCTCTGTAGAAAAAGGGGGGTGAGGCATGAGTGGCGTTCTTCTAGAGTGTTGCTACTTCATCTCCAATTCTTCACCTCTTCCCTAATGTTGAATGCAAAACAAGCCACAAGCAACTAATTCCCAATAAATATTAATATTAAAAAGAATTTCCATCTCAACAGGTCATGCTTCAGGGAAAATACTACACTGACTGGAGAGAAAATGTATTTTGTTGTGATATGGGCACAGGATAGATGATGTGGACAGATAACGGTGCATTATCACACCTCTGCCGTTACTTGTGCTTATCAAGCTGTCTCAATACGTCTATTCTGTAATGGATTTGGAACCCTCACATCTAAAAATAGCTGAAGGTCTCTGAACAACCTTACACTCCTTTATGGAATGTAGAGATGCTCTTGTTCTTAAGGGAATGGGGGTACGGTTTCAGAAAGCTACAAAGCTGTAGTGACTCATAGGCATCTCTTTCAACTCAGACAACGCTGTTCAGTGGGGCAGAGATATCACCTGCTGTGGCCTGTGCAACAGATAACCTGTGAACGTGGGAGGGTCTGAAATGATAGTTAATGGTGAGCACCAAATGGGAAATTGCTGTAGAGAAGCAGCAGCAGTTGTGCTGTTTAATAAAAGAAGTGTTCAAGAGGTAGATAATGCCACAGTAAATGAAATCTAAATACTTTTTTCATACTTAGGCAAAGTATATGAATTGATATATTTAATTTTCACACTCCAGTGTGACAGTGGGATTTGAAATACCCAGTTTCACCTGAATTAACCTGGACTCTGTGTATCAACCAATAATGACTTAAGATCAGATACCAGTACATTTAAAAAATAATTCATACAAGATATTTTAACAGCTGTATGGATGTTGATTTATTGTTGTATGGCCTGGGTTAGTTTAAACCCTTTCAAATGCTTTATGAGGTCGTTAGTGTTCTAATCGAAAACACTAGTGCCACCACTCGAAAACTGAAGTCTTGGAAATTGCACGTGTCACTGTTTTACTTGTGTGAATATTGCTGACATTTCAGCTAGCTCCGGCTAACGCTACACTGCTGGAAATCACATCTCTGCTGTTAAAAAAGCAGTGCTTGCCAGTGGCAGTACAGTACAGCTTCTGTTGTGCAGCAGTGAAGAAGAAGTGATTTCTGCTTTATCCAGTTTAAACAAATGCACATTAAAGATACGCTATGGGACCACTGAAGGATTTGCGTTCTCGCTGATGCCCGACCAAACATATCCGGGGCATTTACAATTCTGGTATTAGAACATGTCTAATTAACACAAAGTGCAACACAAAACCAGCGGGTAGCTGTGCAATAATTTAAAAAAACAACAGCATAGCTTAAATCACAGTTTCATGATACTGCTGGAAAATCTTATCTAGCTTTTCTGTCTGCTGATGTACATGGACAGGGTAAAATCGCCCACTGTGTTTCTTACTTTGACATTCTGCTCATTACCTCTGTGAGAAGAGCCCTTTTTTTTAGGACACAGCCGTGAGAAACACCTTGTGCTGTAACGTACTTCACAAACCACAAGATAACGACAGCTGTCCCCTGTATCTTCCTGTCAGCAACTTGCTGACTTTGAGACAGTTCAATGTCTGGGAGGCATTTTCTGTGATGTGACTGTGGGTGAGGAGAGGGTCCTGTCCACCAACATAGACTGTGTGTGCACCACTTAGAGAGGTTAAAGACTTGTCTATCTTAAGTAGCCCGAGCCACACACTTGTCTGTTCTGATTTCATAGTAGGTCACTGTGCAGTGCGAGCAATTGAGGGTTTATAGAAAGATGACTGGAGAGTGTGTTCCTGTGCGGTTGTGCGGACTTGCCCTGTAGAGAAGTCATATCATGGAGTTCTTCAGCTGATTTGCAATATTTGATATCTCTTTGGACTCATAGCTAAACACTCCCAGCTTGTTCATCCAAACAAAGCATTATTGTTTTTGATCCATTAGTCTGATCTCATCACAAACAACAACAATTGACATTAAGCATTGAGAGATTGCTGTGTACATGCTGCTGGAAATTCAATAACCATTTGCCGCTAAATGATCAGCTAAATAATCCCCTTAAAACCTGTAATGATTACCTCTCACATCTGACCGAAAATTTTGTGAAACTGGATAATTTTTCATTTTAGATAATGGATGAAGTCTGAGTTGAACCTTGTTGTTATCTCTTGCTCTCACTTAATGGCCAACTGAATCTGACAAATTAATTATAGATAAGCAAGATTTTTCATAAATCCTCAGGTTTCTTTTAACACATATGCACACCTACACACACACCCACCCATGTAGTTCAGCCCGCCCCACGGGTCCAGTGTTTTCAGCTTAATCATTCTGGATAACAAGAGCGGAGCTGGGGCAGATGGATATTGAATGTAGTTCTCAGTCCGACTAAAAAATGCTAATTAAAACCTCCATCTTAAATCAATTGCTTATTATAATGCAAATACTGCATAATGGTCTCTCTCTCATTTGGTTTTTGTCCATGTCTGTGCAGCATTATTAATGAGAGCCCAGGCACAGTTTTGGAGCACTACTGTCAACACAAAATGTGCTGTCAAGACTAACGATTCAAATGGAAAAGAAGTGCTGAAAATAATGGAAGATGGCATAATACAACCAACCAGCACATTGTAACTCATCGCAGTAAATAGATAATTAGGTACTGTTAGACATGAGGAGCAGTTTAGACAAATCAACTTACTGACTAGTTCAACTATACCATCTTAAGAACTATCAATTTTTCGCTACAGTGGGTTTTGTTGTCAGTCACTTGCATAACGCTTCAGTGGTACCCATCCACCATCTGTCTCAGTTATACTTCTACTCAAGCAAAGGCCATTAACCCACAGACAACTAAGACAGTTAGACTAGATTGCAAGTCTGGTCAATTAGGTCGGCTCTTGCCTGAGACAAGTTAATCATTGGCTTCTAGGGCTGCACGCATATACAGTTTCTCACATACCATTAACAACAGCATCTGGTGCTCCAAGACCAAGAGCCATATTATATATTCACACACACATTAAACTACTATAACCAGGCACTGTTACAATGTTGTGACCTCTGTTGAAGCGCTTCAAATGAAACCACATCAAAATGAAAGCTGCCCATGAATATGAATGTTTATTTTTACACAGAGTTTGTGTGTTCTTTTAGGGCGTTGCAGCTTCTTAATGTGATCAAAAGGAAACCTTGCTATACATGCAAAAACATCCAGAAATAAAAGAGCATTATTTACCCAACACATTTATAACTCATTCCATAGGGACGAAAAAGTAGATAATGCAAATGCAAATGGTTGGGGAGGAGCAGATGACATCATTGAAGATAAATACTGATTATCACACTGCGATGATCTCAAGAGTCAAGTGTGAAAAGTGAAAAAATAAATAAATAAATACTGTGCAACTTACTCGGATCATGAGGACAGCCTTGCGGATGTCGCGAATGCCATCATATACCAGACGGGATGCGTCAATGAACTCGTTCTCACCCACAGGTTGTGAAGGATTTGAACTCAAAGCCTCCACCGCAGACTCCACTTGCTCGGTGAACCGTGGCATGACTGAAGGAGGTTGAGATGAAGGGTTGGAAGAAGAATGGAGTAACAAAAGAGAAAAAAAAAAACAACTGAAAATCCACTCCATAAACACACAGGAAAGGTACAGAAGTAAAGAATGCAGTAATATACCTTGAGCGAAGCACGGCATGTGTCACATAAACATTTGAAATAAAACTTGAAGATAGACAGAATGTTGCATAGACCTACTGACAACTACATTACTTTCATACAGTTAAAACAGAGCCAATAGGTTTGTGCAAGCATTGGCAATAAAGTGAGAATTTACATCTCTTCCATGTTGACAAATGGAAATTTGTTCTATTGATCTATTGATCACCTTATATGGTTGCAGTACAAATATGGGAAATGCTGAAGGAAATAGATCCCATTTTCCAATAAAGGTTTCACAAAGCTGTCCCAGAGGACATGAATTTTAACAACAGCTCCCGAGGCCTTTCCAGCAGCACATCTGCAGTAATAGTATTCCTGATTCAGAATTAAAATTTAGATTCAGAATTCAACTGGGCCTTCGTGGGAGAGGAATGGATGTAAGGATGCAGATATGGAGGCAGAGAACAGCAGAAGAAGAAGAGGGACACAGGGGACCAGGGATTGTGCTCACAGGTTGTTAATAACCTGCAGGCCTGTGAGAGAAATTTCAAATAGGTGCTGGTGTTTCAGACCCTTTGAACCTTTCACTGTTTTCACTGTATTTTATTCCGTTACATAATGAAGACAAGATTGCAGTTTTCATTCTGTTGTGAAATATATCCATGTTTTTGATTTGTCCATGTTTTATGCATTTTGCAACTAAAGTCATACATGGATATCCAGTCACATACACGACATTCCCTGTTCATTTTCATCAATGATGAATGAAAGGAACACATACCTGCAAGTTTCCATAAAACTTGATTCACACTAATACTTCTACTTACTGTACATTTGTTACACATGCATGTCAGATCAGAAATTCTATAATGAAAAAGTGACTGCTGAGTTTTAAGCCGAATCCCATCACTTTACTGTTGACATGGGGTGAAAGAATCTGACAAGTCTCACTGCAGTCTGTGTGTCCAGATATCGTCACCTCTCTTGAGTTGAGGCTAAAATACAACTTGCACTTCAACAACTACAACTGAACAGTGCCTGCTGTGCAGATGAATGGTGTCAGTTGAGTCAGACCTGGTTGGATCTCAAAGTATAGCGATAATAATAATATAACTGAACAGTCAACTTCACAGACAAAAAATACACTTTTCTATGCCAAGTCAGTGCATATATGAATTTTCTTTTGGCAATTTAATGTCACTAACATTCAAACTCGAAGTAACAATAAAGATTGAACTAGCCTTTTAAGAAAATACTTTTATCTGGGTGTGGCTTAGGCTGTGACAAAAAACACTTCAGCAGGCTGGGATAGATGTGTTCAGATAATTTAAAGGAGACATATTCAGCTTCATAGTTTTAATTTGGGTTATTTCTTTAAAAGATTAACATGCTCTCATGTTCAGAAAACATCACTTTCTTCATACTGCCCAATCCTCTGATTGGCCAGCTGGCCCAGTGTTCTGGCATTGGTCAACTGCTTTACAAGAGGGCATGCCAGAATAGCTGTGGCTGATACAGACACAAAAACCTATTAAATACACTGAAGAAATGAAAAAGCGGGTCCCCTTTAGGAGATGCTGTATTCATAATAAGCGAATAAGTACCAAAACATTCAAGGCTGGATACCAGTTTCACTGATTAAGACCATGGAAGGAAGGAAGATAAGAAATTGTGAGGAATGTTTAACCCTGTTTTTGTCACACTGGGCCAAAACATGGCATCACTGCAGGAAACATTGTATCCTGGTTTTATGTGTGTAATCCACCGATATGGACACATCCACTATTGAAAAGCAAGTTAGGTTGTACCTTTTTAATGACCTGAATAGGCTTAGTCAAATGATTTAAAAACATGTAAATGCACAGTCTGTTTTGCAGAAGCACATTTCCAGTTAGATTATAATATATGTGTATAATACCTGTGTCAGTGAGGAGCTTGGTTGCTTCCAACACTTTCTCTGTGTAGATTCCAGGTTCATAATTGTCCATTTCAGAAGTGACCACATGGACGACTCTTGCAGCTCGGCCTCGAATCGCCCCAGCAGTGCGATCCAACCCATCAACATCTTTCTCCTGCAGAGCGATGACACACTTATTCACATCCTCCAGGATGTGGTTCTCTGGGGACAAACGAACAATAATGCTATAAGTGTCATATATGTCTCATTAGTTGAACACTTTGCTCCAAACATTCCATCAGCCTGCCTTAACTTTCAATGTCATTGGTTCATCTACAGCACGCTTTAATCAAAACTGGATCATCTTGATGCGGGTAATAATGAGAAAATACATATATTAAGCAAATACTCTGCCTTCATTGTGTGTTTGCATAGGGCTGAAATTAAGAAGGTCACTGGGAAGCTTAAGTGTATAATGGAGAGGGCTGAAGACAAATTCTCAGACTGCTTATTAATGGGAGCCTGTAAAATGCAAATGTCCACTGTGTAAATTACAGTCTGTCCTTGGCTGGAGGTGAGAGAAGTCAGTCTGCTTAATGCTTAATGAGAACTCTTTAAGGGTATGCCTGACAAACCATTTGTGTGCTTTAACGCACGGGACAGGATGTCAATTTCAAACGTAGTTCTGCTGATGCTTCAGTGCTTTCCTCTGTGGAAACCAATCAGCCTTGGTATGTATGGCTCTCATCAGAAAAGACAAATAACACAGATCCTTTATCGCCATTTTACCTCCTCTTAAGAATGGTCTTAAAAGCTTTGTGCAAATCCATCTTAATTCTGTTCAAAAGTGCTGTCTACCAATAAACAGTGCCCCTCCTGTTTACACATCACTAATCCAAATCATCCCAACAGTACTCTTTTATTTGTCCATGTAGAAGAATACCACTTACCAGACACACAAAGGAAGTCGTCAATGGATGTTATGTCATCAACAGCATCAGTGAGGACGCAAACCTGCTTCTCCCACTGCTCCTTGAACAAATCCATATTGTCCTGGGCCACCTTACTGTTGGGCTTGGCAGCAAGGGCTAACGCTGCATTAATCACCTGTAATCACCCAATTACAGCCATTAAAGCTCCATTACAGCATAGCCCTGAGCCACAACATTTGCATAGGTTGATTGCACGAAGCCCCCCCACTCTACCGCCTCAATGTTGGGACTGAAGTATGAAGCCAATTCATTCCTGGGAGTGATTATAGACACAGGGTGTTTTGAAGGATTGATTGAAATAAAACTAATAGCTGCTTGTTTTGGGGGAAGAAACATCTGTGGGTATCAAAGCTCAGGATGAATGGGAGTCATTAGATGAGATTAAAAAGAGCAGTGGCAGCATATTGAAGGGAGCTGGCACAGCTCAAAGGTACAGATGAGGGACTGGTAGTTAGTGTGGTAAGAGGTATAAAAAGATGGACTCAATGATGGAGAAGACTTAAAGTACTAATGTTTTAATATTTTCCCCTTGCTCTTTCTGACTTGTCCACTTAAGATAATATAGTATGTATGAAAATGCAAATACTAACTACAGGTATTTCCACTATCTATGCAATTTCTACTACACTTAAAACTGGCAACAAAATCGGTTTTGGTTGATAGGATTGCAATCGATAGAGCTTGACCACATGAAAGTGGAGAAGAAAAAAAAGTAACCGAGATGCATTGTGAGCGGACTGTGATTGGTCAGGGACACACTGTGACACACTGAACACAAGTATAAATGCGATTAGGTTGTCAGTTCAAATACATAACTACATGGGGGCCAATAAAACAATGACACACGACTGGATCGAACCATTAGCCCATAAACACATAAAGTCATCAAGAGGCCGGAGGACGAGACCAATCGAAAAGCAAATGAAAAAAATACCATCATGGATGGCTACCATCCTCTGTTCTTTCTTTATTAGTTGTTTTTATGGATTGATGCAAATCAGCAAGCGTGATATGAGCTGGAGAAATCGATCAGATCTGAAATCTGATCTGCGCGGTGGACATTGGAGACATAATACCTG
Organism: Paralichthys olivaceus; assembly: GCF_024713975.1. Taxonomy (NCBI): domain Eukaryota; kingdom Metazoa; phylum Chordata; class Actinopteri; order Pleuronectiformes; family Paralichthyidae; genus Paralichthys; species Paralichthys olivaceus. The sequence continues at coordinate 10,839,808 of NC_091101.1, forward strand.
GTGTAAATGTAAACAGGTTAACATCATATCCAGATACATTGTGGATAAAAAAAAACTCATTTTAATGCCAGGTGTAAATTAAGTCTTTGAGTATCCAGTTCTGTGTCCATTTTTCCTTTCATTATTGTTCCAATTATTTATTTATGGAAAAGAAAACAACGCCAACTCAATGATTCGTGTTCAGTTTGACTGTGATTTTGACCTACCATTGATCATTCCATCAAAGTTTGTGCATGGCAGATGGAAATCTTTAGTTTTTTTAATCAGGTTATAAAATACTAAACTGCTTGTTTGTGTATTTTTATCAAAATAATGAAAAAACTGTGAGAGCAACTACATGCTGCAAAACACTTAAAACACTATTTCTATAAACTGCAGTTTCAACATTGACAATTCTCTTTCTAGTAAAAGACAACAAGGACAAATCAAAGAATTGTATTATCAATGAACTGAGTGAAAGTCAGGGGAAAAACTGCCTGGTACCTGTGGGCATAGAGTTTCCAGTTGAGATGCTGCCATGCGAACCAGTTTCACTCCCTCCTCATTGTTTGAGATGGAGCATGCCAGGTTGGCAACCTAAAAAGAAAAAAACACAATCTACTTTTAAAACACAGACAGAGACACTAACACAAATGTATTTTGAGAAAAGCAAATAGAGCAATACATAATTAAACTTAGATAACTTCATTATGGTAGCCTGGTTTAGAGATTCTTCTCAGAAATGGAGCAGCTCTGCAACACAACTAATCCCAGTGGAATACAAACACACGGCCAAGGATTAATTTATAGAGCTGCTAAAATGATACAATACGATGCCACCAAGGGGGGAGAAAAAGAACTAAGTGAGTAAAATGATAAAATATAGGTTTTGTATTTGTTTCCTCAAAAATAGTACATTTATTAAAATGCTAATGTATGTTTTAGCTGGAAACTCAAGGACAGGGTTGTTCTCAGCAACTAAATCACAAGGCTGCCAGATTGCCATTACACTCCTGGAATCAGAGAGGCAAATATTCCTGACACTTTCAAAAACCAACCAGCCGAGTGAGAGCTGGAGTGCTGAAGTAAGCAGGTCTTTGCTATGCAGCTGCCAACATTTATGGTTTGTGAGTATATTTTCTTGTATTGACCAACAAATCAAGCTCTCCAGCAATTATTTGTAAATGTTCTTGCATCTTGCAGAGTAACAGTATGTTTCTACTCATACTCCAAAATTTAGGTCACAGACGTTGAAGATTCCCATTGGTTGGTCGGGATGTGTTGGCAACAATTCTGAAACAGAATGCCTGGGTTATGAGGAACTGTGCCAGAGTGGGATTATCCAATAGACAGAAAATGTGCTGAAACATAATCAATTACAAAGGCAAAAACTAACTGCGGGTGGCTTTAGAACAAGAACAAGGAGTGAAAGGTTATTGTTACAACCTGGGTCTTATTTTTGTAGTTGCGGCAAACCGATTCCCAATTTAAATGCTGAGATCTGGGTCACGCAATAATGTAAGCAGTGATGATATCAAACATGTAAAAAAGCCCTAGTTTAACCATGGCATCTAACATTGAGTGCGACGGGACTGTTATGATTGTATATGATTTTAAGCTATATAAGTCAGATTGGACAAAGCAAAAGCAGGATGTTTTACTTAATCAGATTATGTTTACAATGGACAGCTTGGTTGTTAATTTTACTGCGCAGTCATTTTCTCTTCAAAGTGAAAAGGTCATGATTAGTCATTTTTTATTCAACCCATGTGATCATTTCATTGCTCATGTTTGCCCGATTTAACTCGACTGGGCTCGAGGGTCTTAAGAATTAAACAACTAAGTAAAAAGGAACGATTTAAGCATAGAAATGTGGGGTAAAATAACTGAAAATAGATACAGTGGGTAAAAAAATTGTCAAAGCTGGTGGTGGAATGAGTGTGAAAGATCCTCTCCACCTCAGTCTTTACAGGTCTACAAAACACATGTAGAGACCTCAGGGAGAACATTCAGCAACCCCAGAGGAGTGGTTATGAAAAGAAAAACGGGCCCTTTATTGATCGACCTGTGTTTTTACTTTCTTGATCTTTCACGTAACTTCTTATTCTCACCGTGACACCCTTGGGACTGAAGCCATTTCAGCATGAAGATACTATGGAGGTGACTGAGAAGACTTGTAAGTAAACACCCTTTAACTTGCTATGCTGTACCACACATTTTTTAAGTGTCAGGGAAGTCAGAGTTTAAGTCTGTGCAAACAATTACAAACAAATTGCAACAGTCCTTAATCTCAATTTCTTTCAATACATTTTTTTTGTATTATGCTACAAAGGTGTTGCCTCAACTTTGCCAATAATATTTCTTTCATACAGAGACAATGAATATGACAAATTACATGAAATGTTATCTAACGCAGATACACAATGGAAGGACCATCCCATAAACATTATGCTTATGACTTTAAAATGGGGTTGCTGTGTCATCTCTTTTACTGCAATTCTGTGCACACTGGCTTATTAGAAATGTGTGAAACAACATGATGTATGTTACGTAGATAGAAATGAATGAGACAGCAGTGGTTGTGATCAGAAGTATGTGCTCCTACTGTCTCATTATCCCAAAATTATGCATTATGAGCACATTTAATGAATAACACTACGTCTCACATATCATACTACATATCTGTGTTCTTCTGAATGAGAAGACTGTAAATACTTAGAGATGCAGTCAGAAAGCTTAGGGAAGTCTAGCCAGACCGGGGTAGGTACCAGATCGTAAATATTTCCCTGTGGTTGCCAGGGGAGGAGAGAGGATATGAGGAGAGGAGGGGAGAGGAGGAGAGTGTGTTTTGGAAGCTAAATATGCAATGTCATCATTGTACTAAATAGAATCAGAGGTAAAAATGTGTAGCTGTATTTCTTTTTTAGTAGCCGTCGGTAAAAAGGTTGGAGACTTGACAAAAGGTCAATCATGCTTAAAAACTGACAAGAACTCAGCCTATTTCATTTTCTTGTCTGATTTTTTACATAAAAATGAAAAGAAATAATGTCTTCTATTCTTTAGATGTAGGAGAAAAGCATTCAACCTGAACATCATGTTATTCATCATACATCAAATAAGCGTAAAGAAGAACATCGTAATATATTTAAATGTATTTCTGTATTTCTGTTTTTATGCTAAAAAATAAAAAATCCAGAGTAGGGTTCCACAACGTAAATTCTATCTTTCAACTGATTCCATTATTCCATAGGATCACTGGCAACTCTACATGTTGGCTTGACATTTTGCAAATCTCTGACTTGAGACTTTTTAATTCAAAACTCATCATCCGATCAGAACATCAACTTATTTAAATATCATAAACCAACCTCCTATCTTATGTCACTACCATCCCTCTGCCTGGTTACATTTGGCGCATGAAAAACTGGATATACTTTTTTAATTCCCACCGTTCTTAAGCTATCAATCTTCCGATTTCATCTTCTCATTAGGATGGACAAGATACTTCTTTTTAGTCATAAGGAGAGAATCGAAATGGATTTACAGTATCTGATGAGAACATTACAGATTGCAGTATAATCAGTCGCCTTTTGAGTTTTTCTCTGCTGTTGAAATCTCCACACAGCATCCTGAGCAGCCTGGTTAAGAAGATAGCCTTGAGGTAAAAACATCAGTCTGTTTTTTCCCCCTGCTCTTAAGATGATGAATTTCTCTGCTTATAAATGTTTATAAACATAGGAAAACCATTAAACCACTGGATTTCGCTACAAATGTCAATACCCATTTTTACGGCCACAGCTTGCTTTATGAAATGACTACAAAGAGCTCCAGTGGTGGCAATGTCTTGTCATGTCAAATAATCTTAACTTCCTTCGTTCTGAGAAGAGGAAAATGTTCTCATCAGACATTTACTTACTATTATTAAAATAATTGCACTTCACATAAAAGCATGTGAAGTGAACACCTCTTATTATTTATTGAGATAAACACAAGGTTTCGATAAAATGATGTTCTGACAAACAAGGCTAGAGAAGCTGCTTAAAGCCTGCCTGAATGGATGTGGGTCACTCATAATGTTGCTTTTAAATAAATGTGTGTGAGCTAATGGATCATTTGCCTTTGGGCAGCCTACAGTGGCACATCTCATGATGTCACACAGAGGTTGAGATCGGTGGCACTTTGCTGCTCGTACCTCTGAATTGAGGACATTACTTTTACTAACATATTTGCGGGATTATTTGATTAGAAACCAAACTATTACTTCTTACTCGGGACATTGCAACACCATTCATTTATATGTGTGGTGTTTGGCCGAGGGTCATTTCCAGAAGTTACTTGCAGTACTGTTCGATACCCACTTTGCAAAGTGCATTTAAAGGAAAATGTCAACCATTTTCATTCAGAGGTGAAAGCCACGAGTCCTACTGTGAATAACCTATTGCTCAGCTGAAGTTATTAATGTTAGACTGCTCCAAAGGAAGGTGAACAATTTTGAATCTCATATAAGACAATGCTCTATTATACTTAAATAAAGCTGGGAGTTAACTGAAAATTATAAAAAAAAATGTAACACTGGCTGCTCTTAAAAAGATTATAATTCTTAGCCACATTAATCCATTATAACATCCAACCTTTAAATATTTCATTGCAAACAATAAAAAATAGTCTGTAAGTAAATTGAACTACTGTATCACATACTCAACTGTATTTAGGTGCAATGTGTAACTGAATCCTCAGGATTTTAAAAGTTTTTGACAATTTACTGATAACATCATCACTACACACTTCTTATGCAGACACATGCTTCAATCTACGTCAGCAAGAATAAATGAGCACCTGGTTGCATCTGCACCTGCCATTACATTGTTTTTGAATGCGACAATGCTTCCTCTAGAATTCCTTGTAGAATAATTTAGCATATTTTTTTGGTGGTCGAACTTCGAATTCTTTGTAACACTTTTCTCCGTTTTCATTGTTGATATTAAATCAGTGTATTGATGACAGTTTGTTCGATTTGCTCCTTAAACAGGTGAAAACACTTTAAAGACCTTTCATCATCTCTACCTTTATCAACAGCGGACAGCACTGCCTCTCAAAGCTAATGCAGTGAAGTCCATTGTAAGATGCACTCGATCACATCCAACTGCATGTAGCAAATGGCAAAGTATTTACATTTAAAACCATTCATCTAAAACAGCCGTCAAAGTGTTAGAAGCAGGAGTAGTGACCGAGCATTAGGGAAGTTCATCAATGTCACGGTCTAATGCCACTCCTGACACTCCAGCCTTCAGGAGCTACTTGGGGGTCTACTCCCCAGTGTGGTCCCCTTTTCCCTTGGATGCATCAGCGGTTATCCCAGTCATTGCTCACGCTGCCCTGCTCTTGCAGGACTAACCGATCCAGCAACACTCATGGTAATTTGCCAATAGGAGAAAAGTCACTTTCAATATTTCAGCATGATGCTGTGACAAAGGCATTCGAGAGATTTAAAGGATCTCTAATTCGGTAAAATGATGATTTTATGAACATGTTGCCCATCTGAGCCAATACATCAGCTTTCGTATCGCTATGTGTAAAGAACTGAAGACAATATCTGTTGCTCCTGGTTAAGCCAGGAGTCCACACCACAGAAAGGGATAAGAAGCAGGATGTAGTAGTGCCTATTTAAGATATTTATCTTGATAAGTATCACTTTAGTGGACATGTGGACTTGGTCAGTAAAAAATCATACATCAATCTATTGAGGCAAGGACAACATTTTCCCAGAGGTAGCATTATCCTTGAGTTGTGGTAGTTGCACTCCTTCAGTTTTGCTTAAATATTTGATTTATTGTTATAAACACAAATTGAAATGTTGTTTGTCTGCTGTCTATAGCGTCACAGCATCGGATAAGAATCAGGATCGCCTTTAATTTACAAAAGAAATGCTGCTAGAAAGTATTATCTGTGTGTATTTGTGTGTGGTAAAGAGACAGACAAAGACAGTGAATATAGAAAATAATTTCAATGTTTAAGGCTTTGTTTTCATTAGGGAAAGAATATTTCAGATTGCTGTTTTCAGAGGCCTTGTAATCCTAGAGTTGTATCACAAGGGAATCTCTGAGAACAGAGCCACAAACATAGAAGCTGGATGAAGGCTGATGTTAACCATAAGCCAATTTAAAATGTCCATAACTAATGGAATGAAAAATGTGTTGCGTATTTGGGTCATATCACTATGGAAGAACTGTAAATTGGACGTTACCTCGATCAGCTTGTTGGCATGTTCGCGGAACACCTGTGCATATTCCTTGACTTCTTTCTCGTTGCCGTTCTTCGCAGCTTCAATCAGCACCAAAAGGGGAACATTAGTCTCCAAAAAAGAGTCTGAGACATGGTCCATTACAGCTTTACGCAGCTGTGAAGGGAAAAAAGGCAACGTTAAAATAATATATCCCCTTGTGTATATGCATTAACATCTTACAGTACAGCTTGTTTACCTGACTACATAGCATACATTCCCTCCATATACGAGATAGAGACATTGGCCTTAAAAGTGAATAGCTATACTATATTAGCTGAACAGCTAAGACATTTGTTGAGGTGAAAAATTATACGTGAGCAGTGGGCTGGGTTGACTGCTACATCACATGCTAAATAACATATATGTGTGTATATATATATATATTATGCATAAAATAAATCTGGAGAAGAAATATAAAAAGGAAACAAACCTGTCTGCGAAGGTCTCTGGTTTTCTTTGTCATCCTGTCAATGGCTGTGTTCAGAGCATCACTCCTGTCCTTCCTTCCAGCCTAAAGCAAGAATATGGAAAAGTAATTAGTGTGCAGTAATAAGGTACCGTGATAACTGTTTCCAACATATTTGTTGTGGACGCTTATATAAACTAGCATTTGGATGAGAAAAAGGATAACACTGAATTTAATCAATCTATGTCGGAGTCTGAAAAGACTTCTTAGGAGCTGAAGTGAATGAAGGCAAAAGGGAACAAATCTGTCTGAACTAAAGTCAGACAGTTTAGAGGAATGTTACAAGTAATTTATCTGAATGTTACAAGTTTTCTTTTCAGCCCCCTTGAATTTACTCTTACTCTTGCCTTCTCTCTTCTAACTAGTATAGTAGTTGGACAACTGAAAAATGTTGTAGAAATTATTTTGTATGTGTTTGCTGCCTGAAATGACAGCACTTTGCAGCATTTTCAAAAGCTCTGTTCTCCCTGTCAACTCTTCAACCTGAGACCAGTGCTTTCACAGATCTCCAGTTGCAGGACTGAAACACTTTTTGAGACTGATATCCAGAACAAAGATGCAGAATTAAGTATTTATTTGTCCATATCAGTGTGGACATGTGCGACCGGTAATACAAATGGAAAAAGGCTGTGACAACACCGGGCAACAACAATGTAACGCAAAAGTCAAAAGAACATTCTAATCTTGATTAGAACATCCCCATTGTCCTCATTTTTACTTTCTTCTCATATACAATTAGAAATGTGTGACGAGTAAGAGGTTCAAATTTTCTCCACATGGGTAAATGTGACATTATGTACAGTAACACTGCAACACCATAGGCAGTGGTCATACAGCTAAGCACTGCTCCCCGCTGAGAGCAGAGATGTTCCATCACATTCTGCCAACTGCTGAAGCATACATTGAAAATCTAAAACTTTCAGGAATGATGGAGAGATGCAGCATGTGAGAGACTGAGAGACAGACATTAGACTAAAATAAAATTAGAGCAAAATTAGATGAAAAATAAATGGTAATGGAGGAAAGGCAAAGAACCAGTTGGACTCTGGGCTGTTAATCCCCCTTATAAAGCTTAAATCAAGTGCGACATAACACATGGATGGTGGTGGCATTGACCTACCCCATCCCCCACTGCCCTTTGCCTATTGAAGGGCTGTGTACATAGTTAGGGGCTGGGGAGCTCCAACGGCACTAATCCCCCCTTTTTTTGCAGGCTGGGGTGGAATGCTGTGGTAGGGTTTAGTCTGCTCTACCCCTACTCTCTCAATCCTATTTCATTCATGCCTAGCCTATATTTTATTTCCACACCAGAGGGTTCTAAAGCACTTCTTCTTCAGGTGCTTATTATGGAGGCTGTTTCTCTGCGGCATCTTTTATGATACTCCAGTGAGTCTCTATCCATCTCCTTCAGGAAAGATTTAGGAACATCCCTTTTCTACAAAACCACTAGTCCGCTGGATTATGGAAAGATTCAAAAGAAATAGCTTCACGTGTCAAATGATCACTGAGCTCAATCATATTGCTTTTCAATATTTCATCAAGTTCACTTAATAGGATGTCCATTTGTATAATTTTTTTCTTGGAAAAAATGTTTTTTAAACAGCTTGAATTCCAAATGGAAATCTAGTACCCCTCTAAGTAAAAGGAATATCCATCATGCCCCCTGAGATTTAAGCATTTTTCCCCATGTTTTCCACTCTCACATTCTGCAGGGGAGTCCCAGTGGGAGATGTAGTCTACCACAATAACTGTGGAGAATGACAGCAGCATGCTAGTCAGCTGACCTGGAAAATCACAGCCAGATGTTTGTGTTGTCTTAAGAACTGAGAATTATGTGATAAGATTTATTAGGACATAAACATTTGGTAACAATAGTTTTCTGGCTCTCTACACAGTTCTGTGAATTTGTGACGCAAGTTAGCTTTTAATTATTCAAATTTCAATTATGAAAATAGAACATTTGTTTCAATTTTTGACTACAATGCACTGCCAAAGCACACAGAGTTAATTTCATTTCATTTCATTTAGTACAAGCTATTGCTTGAAACAGGTGAAACAGGTTGAAATAAATTAAGTAAAAGATGCTTGAGTGAGGAAAGGGATGACAGGGGGAAGAAAACAACAGTACTTGTCCTTAAGATGTTCTTTGGCATCTAGTCTTTGGCTACTTTAAATCTAGTTAATTGCAATTACCTTCACATCCATCTCCACTCCCATTAACTAATTAAGAGAAAGTCTTAGTGTTTTCAAAGACTGGACAAAATATATATCACATTCTAAATGGTGCTTTAAAATGGTGTTGGGATATGGTCTTCTTTTTACAAAACCACATACCAAATCCATTTGCTCAATATTGGGAAAGAAATATCATATTAACACCATTTCAGTTACTTTGATCTCACCTTGTGAATCACTCTGTCAAGTAAGAGTTCTGCTATTACATGACTGAAACCAATACATGTTGAAAGCCAGTCTCATTGAACTTCAGAGCAGCTGGCCATACATCACATGCCAGTGCTCAAAAATTAAAGCACTGCACTCAGGATATGTAAATTATGAATATAAGCCAGACAATCCATGTCAGCTCTGCTATAGCATACTCCTATGGTACTGCAGCAAACCTATTTTCAACCCTGTTCATGTTTATTTTGACTAAAGCCACTTGTTACAAATTCAATTTTGCATTGTTATGCTATTTCATTTATGTCCAGGGTATAGTTCCATACATAGCCCATGCAGTGCAACGTCAAGGCGACACACAGATTTACAGCTGTGGTTAATTTCAACAGCAAGCTGCTGCAACACCTTCAAGATATCAATATTCTGATGGTGACGAGCCAGTGGGAAGGGGGAGGGGGGTCAGGGAGGAGGGTTGGGGGAGGCAGTGGGAGGTGGGGTAAGACTGAGGTACACAAGCAGTGTGTATGAGGCAGAGAGCAAGTGACTGAGCAAGAGAGTGAGAGGGTGTTTGTGTGTGTGGGAGGGAGAAAGAGAGAGAGAAACAGTAGTGATGATCGACGCCAGGCTGCCACCACTCTGTAGCAGTGAGTGGCTGCAACAAAAAGCACAGAATAACATCCCTGACTCCCTGCTCTGGTGTTTTCTCTCTCCCTGCGTCTCAGCTAGCAGACGAGAGCTTCGCTCACAGCTCTGCAGAGGCTATGCCGAGATTGAGCCGGCGTCGGAAGCAGGATCTCTAGCTGCCATCAACAAGTTAGGGTTGGAAGAACACAGCCATGAAAGAGGAACACTTGATCTTCAATTAACCATTTAAGCTGACATCATTGCCGTGGAAGGGAAACAAAAGGGTAAAAAAAGAAAGAGGAAAAAAAAGGAGAAGGAGGGGGTCTGTTCACCGGAGTCGCTCTGGATGCAACTGATCAACTTAAAAAAAATATAAATATTTATTTCAAGGATTTGTGGGATGAAGAAAAAGATTCAACACTCTCTTTCAGCTTGGATTTTAACGGACTGAGAAAAATAACAGGAATAAGCATCATCTCGGGACATGGAATTTCAGATTTTGTTTCATTGGGGTGGGCTCAGAATTGCTTTATTTCCAAAGAGGCTGATTCCTTTTGTGCTTACTCAAAAGGGTTTTTTCCCTTTGGATTTTTTTTCCATCTGGTTGCTCCAAGAGTCTGCAGAAAAGGACAGTTGAATGCAGCCTCCGATGTGCACAAAAGAATGGGTAAGTTAGCCCCTTTATACGGCAGGTCGGGACATGAATAGGGAATACAAGTAAGAGAGGGAGGCTGAGGACTAAAAGCTCTTCAGCCCAGTCTATTTACTGCAATCCTTCATTTTTCCTTCTTCACTGAAGCACGACTTGTGAATGTATACTTTTTAAATACCATTATTATTTTATGGTGCAGTTCTTGAGTGATAACAAAACTCGATTAAAACCATACAAAAAAAAAAGGATGACAGCATATATGAGCTGCTCAAAAATGGGGAAAACATGGAAAAATGTATAAATGAATGATGTATGAAGCAGAAAAATGTATATTTATGTTAAATCACAGAGCAAAAATTATGAACTAAATAGATAAGATAAAATTAAAAATAAGGGGGTGGAAAGAAATGCAGCTCCTGTATGCATTTGCTAATTAAATGCCTCATTAAATGATATCTCTATTAAACCTAAGCTCAAAGATACCGTGGTTACACAGATTTGGAAAGTTGTCAATGTAAAATACCTAAACTAGTGCATGTGCAAACAAACGAGAGCACAATCGCCATCATGAATTAGTAATAAGTGCTCTGCAGAGATTAGCTTTCCCGCCCCATAGTTCATTTTCTTATCTTTGAACCCACCCAGGTTTCCATTCAAGGTGGCCATTGGTGGGACCTGCACCAGCGGCTCTGTGTCTGTGTGTGATCAGCATGCTCCTAGTGTGCCTGCTGCCTCCTGCATCGTGCACAACCTGCCCTCAAAAATGCCGCTGTGAGGACCTGCAGTTCTACTGCGACACCCAGGGGCTTCAGGCACCCCCAGATGGTGTGGACAAGGGGGCCCTGGGGTTGTCACTACGTCACAACAGCATCACTGAGCTCAGCCCTGATCAGTTCTATGGATTCGGCCAACTCACCTGGCTCCACCTTGACCACAACCAGATTACCACTGTACAAGAGGATGCCTTTCAAGGTCTCTACAAGCTAAAGGACCTAAATCTGAGCTCCAATCGTATCACCAAGTTGCCCAACACAACCTTCATCCACCTCATCAACCTCCAGATACTGGACCTATCCTTCAATCAGATGACTGCATTGGAACCAGAACTATTTCATGGACTAAGGAAGCTCCAGATACTCCACCTTCGTTCCAATTTACTTCGCACCACACCTGTTCGAGCATTCTGGGACTGCCGCAGCCTGGAATATCTGGGCCTGAGCAGCAACCGTCTAAGGAGTCTGGCACGGAATGGATTTGCTGGGCTCATTAAGCTTAAAGAGCTCCACTTGGAGCACAATCAGCTGACCAAGATCAACTTGGCCCATTTCCCTCGCCTTGTTGCTCTGCAGTTTCTATATCTGCAATGGAATAAAATCAGCAACCTAACATGTGGCATGGAGTGGACCTGGACCACTTTAGAGAAGCTCGACCTCACAGGAAATGAAATTCGTGTCCTCACACCTGATGTGTTTCAAACGCTGCCAAATTTAAAGATTTTGCTTCTGGATAACAACAAACTAAGCAGTCTGGACCCCCAAGTCATGGATATGTGGCAGTCTCTGGGGACAGTTGGGCTGTCTAGCAACCTGTGGGAATGTACCAAAAGGATTTGCTCTCTTGCCACTTGGCTAAGCACCTTTAAGGGAAGGTGGGAACATTCCATTCTCTGCCATAGTCCTGAATATGCCCAAGGTGAGGAGATACTTGATGCTGTCTATGGATTCCAGCTTTGTCAGAATTTTTCAGCGCCAGTTGTTCAGACAATCAGTACAACCACAGACGCTACTACAGCTACAGATATCACAAGCTCCTTGTTTGGAATTATGCAGCCGACCCCCACGCAGGACTATGCAGAGGATTTTGGGAGCTTTACCACAGTCACTACCACGACAACCACAACACAAACACCACGTACTGCTCAAGCAACTACTGCTGCATCGGAGGAGGCAGCAGTAACGGATGACTCCTCGGCAATGGACAACACTGTTATGACTCAAAGGGTTATATTTGGAACTGTGGCCCTTCTATTTTCATTCTTTTTCATCATTTTTGTTGTGTATATCTCACGGAAGTGCTGCCCTCCCACCCTGCGCCGGATACGCCACTGTTCGGCCATACAGAACCGCAGACAGATGAGGACCCAGCAGCGGCAGCCTATGGCAGATCTAGCAACACAGGTACCCTATAATGAATATGAGCCCAGCCATGAAGAAGGGGCACTCGTGATCATCAATGGCTATGGGCAGTGCAAGTGTCAGCAACTGCCTTACAAAGAGTGTGAAGTATGAACTCTTATTTATTCCTAGAGCATATGGTTTTCCATTTGACCATTTCAGATGATACAGGGTTTGCTTTTTTGCTTTTTTTCCAATTTATGTAAAAAGCATAATTTCTACCAGTGAGATTTGAGAATATGTGAGAAATATTGAATGCCACAATGACAGAAGTGGGACGTGACAGCTTAGGGATGAGGTAGGGATAGTCACAAATTTATTTTTCTATGAATGCAAGGTTGTTCATATCAGGCAGGGGGCAATCATTTTAAAGAAAATTGTAAACTGTGAGATTCGTCTCCACATTGTCTCTAGATTCTGCAGCACAGAGAGAATACTATATAACATAGCCAAATGGCCCACTGCATACAGAATACATTAAGTTGAGAAATGTGATTTACATCTTTTACAAAGTAAATATTGAAATCATGATTCTAAATGCACCACAGACACTGTAAGCTAATCACTGAAGCAAATTAATTGGATCAGTTATTATATATATTTGGTTTTACAAAACAAAATATTGTTTTGGGGAGAAGCATGACACATTAAAGGCTACTACGACCAAATTCACATTCTGAATTATTAATGAAAAAATAATGATATTATGATATTATTATTATTATAATTATAATTATGTTATAAATAAAAATAAATCCTCTCCGGAGAGAATCATATTCAGCGTACAGAAATTATATTACTTTTGAAAAATCAGACATGAGCCTATTAAGGAAGTCTATAACTTTCCATCAAACCAAAAGGCTCTCAGTGTTTCCTATTTACAGAATTTATTTGGGCACCCCACCCCAAAAAACAGCTTTCCTTAGCCAAAAGGGGATTTTCGGGGGAAAGTTGGGTTTCTTCCAAATATCTTGTGTGCAAATGCAACTAAAAGTGTATACTGATTGAAAACACTGCCGGAATGGTGAATTTATGTTCAATTATATAAATTGGAAAAATGAACTCTTTAATCAGATGTTAGCTTGTAAATGTAATGCTGTTTTGCAGCTGACTCTTAGGTTGTTGAATGTTGGAGCACCCACACAAAGGGGCCAACTGCGACAAATAAATTCTTAACCTGTGGGAAACACTAAGCATTGTTTGTGGTTAATATCCGATACACTACACTGCTTTGCAAAGCACATGGATGTCTTCCTGACCTTGGACATCAAGAACCAAACTATTAGACCTTTAAATGTACCATAACATGAATTCTCGAGCACCCAAATGCCATACACACTGTGACCATAACCATTCCAACAGCTTCACCTAGTAAGTACAGTTTACTGATTTGCTATTATATACCAGGATCAATATACAGACCAGCTAGCGTGAGATGAGGGTGTAGCAAGTGAAAGAATAATGAACAGCGTAAATACCAGATAGGAGAGAATATTTCACTCTGAAAATTAAACCTTTCCCAGTCACCCAGGATCTTAACTGCTTACACTCTAATCAGGACTGGCAGGCTCAAGATTGAACCAATTAAGGCAAGGCAAAAAGGATCTAATATTCTGTCACCCACACCAGTGATCCAGCAACATTTGGCTTGTTCAGCCACTCAAAAGTAGTTCCACAAGAATCATCCTCCACACCACACCAAACATCACAGAACCTTTTATTTTAAGACATTGCTCTTGTTAGGGACACTGAGCTGTCATTTAGAGTTTTAAAAATGTGGTTAGGGTGAATAATAAATTTGAGAGCAGGTCCTTGGTTGGCAGTCACAAGTGTCAAGTTAAACTGTGGTTAATACCCTGAAAGCAAATGGAGATCCAGTAATAAGCAAACAGCAAGCCTGGGTCAGGACACATTTGTATGCAGCAGGGAGAGGATGTGCATTAGCATCAGACTAAAGCTGCTGCCGCAGCTCCGCACTTCTTTGTGTTCAGTTTGGTGGTGGGGGCAGGGTGAAAGAGAGGAATTAAGAGGAATTGATGGGACGATGGAGAGGGGCAACTATGGGGTAATGTCGTAGTTTATCAAAACCGTTGAGCATTTCTCTGGCCAAGTAAGGGTAGTAGAAAATGGAGTGACGATTACTGACTGATTGCACCTTGGGCTTGAAATGTAAACTGATCCTATAGCAGCAGCAGTTTCATTACTGGTGAACTGATGAGCTGTATTGAGCATTTGTATAGTGAAAAACATTTCACTCTGAAAATCAGGATATGGCATTTTCTAGACAGTTAAATGTGTGACTATGTTTAACAAAGTCAGCCATTTAGACAGCAAGAAGAATTTCCCTACGGGAAATAATAAAGTATTTCTGATTCTGATAGCATGTTGAAATGAGATAACTGGTTTTGAGCAAATAGGTTATAGTTTGTTGGCTGGTGCCCCTAGAGGTAGCCAGGGGGTAGCATTTGTGGGGAGCCTGCAAAATTTGGATTTTAACTTCTAAATTAATGTTTGTGTCCGTGTTTCTCCGCATATGCTCAAAAATGCATACAACTTTGACGAAAGTGTGTAAACCAAAACTTGTTACACTTCACATGAAAAACATACACTGATCATACTGATTTCCAAAGCCTCGCAACTCCACCATAATTAATTTTCTTCCAGCTTTTCTTCCAGCACTGCTTTTACTGTTGCCCTTCTAATCTGTCTTGCATGTTCAAAAGTCGAAATTGAGTTAAATATTCCTAATGCCATTCAGCAAACATTATGGGGGGGACCTCATTTTTGATATCACCAAGAATGGGGATGTATGTGGAATTCCTATAAAGGTTTTGTCAATCATTTGAAATTTCACTGACTACAGTTGTACTGAGTGACTGATAATCCACAGAATTTGTAGAAATATGCATCCCTTTGCACTCTGGGTCTTTGTAAACTGTTTTTGTTTCCTCTTGTCATCCTCTAGCCCTGGTCCCCATCCTGCCTAAAAAAAAAAAAACAAAAAAAAAAAAGAAAAACCAAGTGAACCAATCCCCCTCTCTCTTACCCAAGATCTTTGTGCAAAATGAATGCTTTTCTCTTCCCATTTTCCTTTTGTATTGTAAAATGTACAATTTCATATCTGTATAGTGGAAAAGATGTGCCAAACTGAAAAAAAAAAACATTTTCCCCTCAAAACATATATTTTTTAAATAAAATCGTTATAATTTAGACTGTTTGCTAAATGATGGATGCCCACAACATGGTTTGGTCTTTCAATTTTTTGTTAAATGTATAAACCCCACGCTCTTGAAAAAAGCCTTCCAGAAATAAACAACCCTTGATGAAGGTGAAATGCAAGAGTATATTGTGAAAATTCATATGTATCAAACATAACGTGTTCCAGCAGTGTATGTCAGCACAATTATTAAATCATCTCGTTTACAAATTGATGTGATAAAAATATGAAGCTTAAACAGAAAGCAGCAACTACAAATTATTTTCATCATTTACTTTCTCGATTGTTATTCAATTAGTTGGTTAATTATTTGGTCACTAAAGTGTCAGATGATGGTCACAAACTGCAGAACCTGCTGCTTGGTTTCCAAGAAGTCAAGGTAATTTCTAAACTGCTATACTAAACTGCTATATACTGAACAGCAATCGGAAACTCAGAGCTTTTGAACATGTGATATCAAAAACAGAGAAAAGTGGTAAATTTTCATACTTGAGTAAAGGAAAGTACCATATAACATTTTTACTTGATGAATTACTATATTTAATGACACCACTACCTCAATAGCAAAGTTTTTCACACAATGAAAAACGATATTTTATAAATTGTCACAGGCATCAACTTTCGGATAAAATTAAAGATTAGAAATTTGGTAGTTAATGCTCCATGCTAAACCTTTCTTATGTTGTCAGAAAAAAAAAGACGGTGATAACAAGACTTGTAATTCCTCACTTGTATAAAATATGAGCTACATGTCAAAGTGTTGAATAATCGTAATAGTGATATTTTAGATAATTTGACATTGATTCTGGTCAATTATTTTTTTAGCTGACTCATTAAGATAAAAAATAACCCAAAGCAGATACAACATTGAATAAGTGTTGTTTTGTAAGAAGGCTTTTCAAAATGGAGGTTAGGGTTGGGTGTATGTCTATAGAATTGGCATTGAATTGTAGAATTCACAGAATTGTAGTGAAATGTAATGGGGTGAAATTCTGATCACGATGGTGAGTGTTCTTGGTGTTGTGTGTGTTCTTAACACACTGACAGCAATGTTCAACAGTCTCACCAACAAAAAGTACCACATCAATGTTTATTTACACAATCAATACAAAGACATGATTAGACGTGTCTCTCATATCGAATCATGAATGGCATGTTAAAGGGAGAGTTAATAAATAAAGCCCTATGAGACAAATTGTTATTTTGTGAATATGGGCTATAAAAATACAATTTGATTGATTGTTCACTGAAAATGAAAATTCACTCATTATCTTCTCAACACTAGGTGAGTATCCTCAGCACAAACATAATTTGCTCAAAAGAAAGAATAGGACTTTAATTCAAAGACTTTAGGTTGACATGTTGTTCAATATGTATATTTTATCGAAAGGCAACGTATTTATGTAAAGCGGTTTAGAGTGTAAACATTGTGAAGAATATAGGCTGACCTGGCATTCCAGCTCTAAGAAGCACTTCAATTTTACCTGCTCTTTTTTGATGAGGCCTTCAGAAAGCACATAATTAACCTACAGAGTGTACCCAGGCGGGGGAGGCACTAAACTGATGAGTCTGACTGTGGGGCCTCGGTAGTCTGGAGGGTTCAAGGACTCAGAGCTCATGTATGCTTCAGGTCTTCATTATGAAACCTCCAATAAATCTAGAAAATGCTTGGGACGGACATATTGATCTGGACTCTCATCAGCAAATACACCCCTAATGTATTTATTGCTTAACACATTTAAACCCATTCCTCAACGACATGATTGGGGGATTCAAGCAAAAACGATGGAGGAATGAGCAACACAAAGGTCAGACTCTGTTTCTATCTGCAAAATGCTGAGCCCATTTGCTGATCTTTTTTGAGGATATGGAAACATTAGCTACAAGCTAAAGCAGAAGTTAAGCTAACACAGTCAGAGTATAAATATGTGAAAGCAATAAATAATGAGCCACTTGTAGAACAGCATCATTGCTATCTCCTATACAGAATAGTACTGCATCTTAAATTGGATAATTTGGTCAGTGCAGTCACAGTGAGCATTTGCACGCACCAAAAATAATGACAAAAAATGTTGCCCACCAAAAATATTTACCAGTTGCTTTGAACTGAAGTAAAATTAACATTTTACATTCTTGCGTGTGCCTCATCTCATATGACAGTGAAATTAGGTTGCCATGGGCTCCAACAATGTCTTTCTTCCTCAATTGCCATTTACAAAAATAAAATATCCAGTAGTGACCCATCCCCTTCCTCTTCATAGTCAAGACAGCGACCATTGAGGATGAAAAGCGTTTTTTCATTTTACACTCCAACAATAAAAACAACAGGAAATCCATACAGCAAGTCTGCCATTGCTGCTTTCTCTTCCCAAGAGTCAGTGTTGTGTCAAATTATGACACATCATTTAATACAACACACTGTTGAAATCATGTTCTCTAAGTAACAATACTGACAGCTCCACCTCAAACCTTGTTTTCTGTGCAGAGTGGACGACAACAAATATCAATAAATTAACTGAAATACCACCCCTTATGACATATTACAAACAAACTGATTACAAACTGGAAACACTATGTCATTCTGCCTGCACTGCTATTGTATGTCTGGTAAAATGACAATACAGTCTGCTTTTATTTGATAGTAAGGCTTCAACAAGACATCGTTGCTGTCAATTATGCAATTACGCTTATTTCCAGGAAAGGTCGCGATGCAGGCTACCAAGGTTTTGATAATAGATGGATTGATAATGATAAAAAATATTAAAGTTTTTCACTCAACTTAAAGTAAAGGTATTCACATTATCCATTGTCATTTAATATCTTGTTGCCAAGGTCAGTGGCATGTCTTAGGATGGGACTTGCTACAGTAGAGAAAGACTGACTGAGTAAGTTAAAACATGCCTGGATGTGGTTTGCCTTCAAGTGAGACACATTCATCACAGCTCAATTCACTGCAATTCAGTAAGTTTATGGGTAACCTCTAACTAATGTAATGCTCTGACACAACACTGGAAAACAGAAGATTCTAATTTTGGTTTCCTTCACATTTTTAACAAGGAATCCAACTGGCTGGAGGACATTTCCATCCAACTTATCAAGGTAAGAAACACAGTCAAAGGGTTGAATAATGTTCAGGATGGCAATATTTTGTTGATTTTATTTGATTTGTTTGTGATAAATGTAGTGTTACAAAATGAACACTTTATGTACCTCTATTTTAAGTGACTTGAATCCAAATTTTTTATAACAACACTAGAAAACAACTACTCTCTGACTATGCAGTTCCCCACAGTTCTATGGAGCTTTATTAAGAGCATTCCAATTTTGCTTCACTCCCACTACTGTCATCAGTATCAAAAAAGCTCCAACATTCCACAGCATGCTGTGTGTAAATAAGAAACCTTCCTAACATCTCGGACTCTCCCAAGTGGCCAAAACATATACAGGAATTATTACAGGTTTTACCTTGAGCTTGTTGTGGCCTTTATGTTGGTGTAAAAGCAATCATATTAACCAACATATATATTTAGAAATTGGTGTCACAGAAGATTTTAAAAAAAAAATTCATAATTGTGTGAGATCAATTTGTGTGTTTAAGTACCTAAAATAAATATGGACTGCCATAACAGGAGAAGACACAGCATTGATTACTGGATGGCTAAAGTTGGGTACTATATTAAATTGTAACCATAAGATATTTTTCTTTCCAGTCCACCACAGGTTTCACAGTCCGAGCCCTTGCACTACCGATATGCCTGCTCGGGGTTAATAACACCATCTTATGTCAAACAGTCTTATCTGATGTGCATTGCTACAGACATGCTAAAATGCGAATAAATGCAAAAGGAGCAAAATTCATGTGTCATCAGGATGTATCATATCAATGTCAAACACCTTCCATGTTAGAAAAAAAAGGGAAATGTTTTGGGAGTTTATTTTCTCAAATAATATTTTCAAAGCATTACTGAAATGTCTTGTAGTAAAACTAAAAGTTAGTCGTAGAGCTGAACTTGATTTCGAATTACAAAGTGCAGAATTTATCACCTTCAGTTAAATGAGATAAAATGTACTTGTATCTATCCTGTTCATTTAAAACCAAAAATTCATTAAAAATAAATCTTTGAAGGGAACATCACAGGAACAATTATAAACAAATTATATAACCAAAAACCTGGGATTTATTTTCCCTGGTAAATGCAAAATAACCAAGCCAAGACACACACACACACATACATATACAGTATATATCTTACAAGGACATGATCATACATATTTTATAGAAATAATTGCCATCTCATATAGATACGCAAGCACTGTTGAAGGCAGATGATTCAACTTAGTACAGCGCATCAACTTTAATGATCACTTTGAGGACAGACAGAGCAGAAACTGAAAGTCTGCTTTCTAATTCATCTGCACTGTTTGTGTTGACAAGGCATCAGCTTGATATCTGCAAACAGTTGTTAGCTAATGTTAGCCCTGGCAGGGACAACTGAATGAAGTAAAATGCACACACCGTTTAGTTGACTTCCCCGCCCTCACATCTTGTAGCCAAAGAAAATGTATCTTCATCACAAACAGAGCTTGGATCAGTATGTAGTTTTCTCACTTGTTCCAATGTTGTAGATGCAACATCAAGACCCTCTGTGATAGCCAATGCTGACCAAGCTGACTTTTACAAGACAGTCATGACTGAAGGTTGATGATATAGCAAGCTGTCATTTGTTTTTTACATTGAAATTGCCTTTTTGTGCATATTGTAATTACTACATTTCAACAAAGTAGCTGGTTTAGGTAAAACCCAAGCCATGGTCAATTTCATTGACCGTCATAACTGAAAATGTGAAAGTTAGACTCCGGTTTTAGTATCGCTAAATATCCAATTGTGAGGGCGTGGCCTTCCTCACTCTGTTTAGCTACAGTGGAAAACAAGGTGCATGTACACTACCTGCCAGCAAAGCCAATCAAAAAGCCTAGATTTAACCATCAAGAGATCAAGGGCCAGGTCTGGGAAACGTTGCCTGACGGGCTGTTACTGACAGACTAGTGTTTTATGGAGGCTGTAAATATTCGTAAAGCCTTGGGGACACTAAATCTTTTCCCTGTTAGATTGTATGGAGTGTAATTTGTTTTAATTATACATTTAAATGAGATTACAACTAGATAAATTGAACTCCTTTCACACAGATCTTGCTTAAGGTGTAGTCCCCTTGAATGTAATTCCACTTTTTTTAAAACATCAGGAAAAAAGGGCTTTGGGCCATTCCACTACCTTCACTCTGTCAGTTCCCGACCACTAAACAAACAAAATATATCCTTACCTAACAGTATGCTGTTATGGTTTATATTTCATGAACTTGTAAAATATCCACTGGGAACCCAATTAAACATCACTTGGTGTGCTGGGGTTTTAACCTTGAATCAATAATAATTTTCTCTTAGGTTACACATATCTAATTAGTGTGTCTGGTAGACACAGTAGATGGTCTGAAATTCATTCAACCCAAAATATGTTTAAATGAGAGGCAACAAAGTTGGCAGAGAGTAGCAGGGATAAAGTAAAATTCTGTCACTCACTGAGGATGCCTGAGGCAAAAAGACTGCAAGAGTTGGCGGGGGAAGTGAGCTGTTGCGCGAGAGGGATAGACATAAACGGGGGGGAAAAGATTGCAAGGATGGAGAAAATGGGAACGAGAATTCAACCAGGGAAAAGCAAAGTGTAAGAGAAATGCTGAATAGTACAGAGTGGGAGACTATATTGAGATACAAGGTGGCAAGCGAAGGGAGAGGCTGGCGTCCCAATGCAGTGGATAGGCATGTCCTTTCCATGCAGGTCCAAATGATAATGTATCACTTCATGTTGAAGGAATTTAAATGTCAGTAGCCTAATACGTCAAAGCAGCCTAGCATCACTCTCTTACGTGAAATAAAACCCTGACAGAAGCTGGGAACAAGAGATGCATTATTAATAAAAAGTGGCAGAAACAGTTACACTCAACACACACCATGCTGAACTGTCATGACAATATGGAGTAATTGAGGTCATACTATGTGGCAGTGCTGGGGCAACATTACCCCCACTCGCCTTTCCCTTTCAATGGCTGAGTGCACAAGCTCTAGTCTTGTTAAATGATAATCACAACACTGTGCAAATGTACATTTCCACTTCAGGATTGGAGGAGGGAAAAAGTGATCGAACAACAAAACATTCTGTATATTTAGACATTTTCCACATATCTGTTCCCCACATCTTATAGTCCACATTCAGTTTAACCCAAGGGTATCAGAGCTTTTCAAATCAATGCGCTGCAGCTACTACTATAAAAACCAAGACATTATTTAAAGAAACCCATTAAAGAAAATATTCTATATGAGCAACAAGAAAATGGCATTATATGTTAAAAATGTTCTTCTTAATGTTCTTGTCTGAGCTTATTTGAGAAATTCAATGAACAAACAGTAATCATAGCAACACATTAATGCAATCAACATGTCATCGGGGGAAACCACTTGAACATTGTCATTTCATGTAAATAATGATTGTGCAAGATTCTCATTTCTTCCATTCAGCCAAATTTTTTAGAATTCCACCAAGACTTTCTATTTTTTGATTTATCCACTGTTCTTTGAGAGGCTGTAGCAGGCAAGGGAAGGTGAGCGTTTGTGTGTGTGCTTCCTCTCTGTTCAGAACAGTGGTCTTCTCTAATCATGGTCTTGATATAGCCTAAATTCTGCCATGACAATAAATTACATTTTTCTTTTGAGAAAACATTCAGCCTAATTATTCTCTGGTATGCCTGAACAAATTCTTTGAAATTGGGACTTGTGGTTGCCTTGCTACAAAAGTACATTCCTC
The DNA here is from genome assembly GCF_024713975.1 of Paralichthys olivaceus. NCBI lineage: Eukaryota > Metazoa > Chordata > Actinopteri > Pleuronectiformes > Paralichthyidae > Paralichthys > Paralichthys olivaceus. Next base: position 10,862,459 of record NC_091101.1, read on the forward strand.
ATCATGAAATACTTAAAATATTCTTAATATTATACGCATTGTAGGCCTGCATAGGTCAGATAGGGTATGTTGTGAGCTCAGATCAAAGTAAATACTGTTGGCAAATCAGTATTTCACGGACTACACAAAAGTTTGTGAAATATTCTAAAAGCTTAAAGGAGAAGTTCGGTTTTTTTCAACCTGGCCCTTATTTCCAGCATATGGTATGTAGATCTACTCACCCATAAAGGTTTGGAGTAACTTGTATTCCTTCGGACGCTTTTAGAGCCACACGCGATCAGCATATATCCATACACCGCAAGTGACTGGGGCATCCACAATACAGCCTCTAAATAACGCATTATCTGCCGCGAAACTCTTTATTTACTATGAATCGCCAGCACTAGTCCCCTGTGAGTCTCGCTAGCCTCGGAGCTAGCGTTAGCTTAGCGAGTTGCTTTGTTTACATCCTGGGCTTTCACTGGGGTGACGTCACTGAGGCACGCAGCCGCAGATCAGCTGATGATCAGCTTTGTTTGTTTACACGGAGTTTATTGCTGCTAGTTTTGCGCAACATGGCAGAATACTTATCAGGTGCTTTACAGTACAGTATTCTTTGAAAGCAGCTGTGTCCTGGTGCTCGGATCATTCACCCGGTTAAAGGCTAGCTAACTTCAGCGGGCTAACGAGCAGCCCCGGAGCTAGAGTTAGCTTAGCAAACCGATTTGTTGATTAAACAGGAAGACAACTCGCTCTCGGTTCGCTAAGCTAACGCTAGCTCCGAGGCTAGCGAGACTCACAGGGGACTAGTGCTGGCGATTCATAGTAAATAAAGAGTATCGCGGCAGATAATGCGTTATTTAGAGGCTGTATTGTGTATGCCCCGAACCCTTGCGTTGCATGGATATACGCCGATCGCGTGTGGATCTGAAAGCGTCCGAAGGACTCTAAGTTACTCCAAACCTTTATGGGTGAGTAGATCTACATACCACATGCTGGAAATAAGGACCAGGTTGAAAAAAACCGAACTTCCCCTTTAAGTTTCATCCTTCAATTGTCAGTCAAAAAACATGAGACAGAATTTTTTTCTTATGAGTCAAATAGGGAGAGGAGGAAACAAGGAGAAGGGGGTGTAGAGATATCTTGTAGCTTTAGGGAATGAAGGAGCAGAAGGAATGAGAGAGAAAGTGAATGAGTTAGGAGTCTATCAAACAGCATCAGCTGTGAGTGTAAACCCATATGCTGCGATGGCAAAACATACTGTAAAATGACTTGCACTGCCATTTCTAAAAAAACAAGAATAATATGTGGGCAAAATTGTGCCTCACCAACACGTCCATTGGTTTAGTGGTGAGTAGATAATGAGTGAATTTTCATTTTTCAGTTAACCAATCACTTTAAGGCACCAGAAAATAAAGAAATGCACAAGGTGGGCAATGACATTTTGCTCTTCATTCATTTCCTACATCTGGTCAAATGAGAAGCCAAATCTCTGTAATGTCCTCTTGTCAGTGTGGTGATAGCTCCTCTGTAGAGCCATGTTCTCAGGTCATACAAGGAGAAGCTGAGTGACATGGTGGAGTTCAGTCAAGTAGAAAACTTTGAAACAAACCAGAGATACTGCATGAATGGACTGAACCTTAAATAAACTTGGCAGTGTTCTGGATCAACAAAAGCAAGCAAACCACTGCTGCGATCCCTAGGCAGGGAGAGAACGATACAGAGAGAGACAAACATGTAAGCTGGATCGACATCTGGCTATCAATTTGTAAGTTTCCAATGAAAACATATTAAACACACAACCAATAAAGCAGGAAAAGCACAGGTATAGCACTAATCACCTGAAGTGTTTTAGAAAGACACGACTGTGAGCCAGAGTGCACAATACCAGGACCACGAAACTGAAGCAGCACAATAGAATTCAGCCATCATTATTTTTATCATGTTAGCTTTCCCGTCACTGACATGTCAAGTTGTCCGCCATGAAAAAGAACTCTTAGCAGGTTACCAATATCCACCAGCGTGAGCAATGATTTGGAACTAGATTTTTCAAATCATTGAAGTCATTGAAAACACATTCAAACACAAAGACAGCTACATTAATCTATTTCTTTTGTCTAATGTATTTTATAAAAGCTGATTACAAGACAATGGAACAGAGGGAAAGGATAAAAATGGAGCAAAAACATAATGCATTCACCAACCTTTTAATATCTAATACTTGCCCCGAAGGACAACCAAAGAGAAGCAAACTACAACTGTAGAATTACAAAGTACTACTTTGTCATACTTAAACAAAGCTACACGCTCCAAAATGTAAAGTTACTGCAATTCATCAAATGCCACCTTGCTATGCAGTTATTATCTCTGCCAAAGAGTTACTTGCAGAATCTCTCAAAACCTTTTCCAAAAGATTTCAGTGACATTGCATGGTGCATTAGGCCAAGGGCCAGGAAGACACAGTGTACATTTGGGTGCAGAAAGAACACCAACTCCATTTTGAATTTAATACTGTATTTAGATTGTTAGGTTACCTCTTGGCTGAGGAGGTAAGGCATGTTAGCAAGGCATGCTAAAATTAGCCACCTGTTTAGACTATGGTAAGTAATACAAAAAGTCCAAAATTTAACTATTAATCAATTTGCATTGTTAAGATACTTGTGTTCTGCTGCTGTGTGTTGATAACTTTTACAGCAAAACTAGCACATAAATGCAAGCTGTTTATACACAGGTAAAAAAGGCGATTTGATCTAATTTCCTATTTCTAAGTTTGCCTTTCTGATTTGTTTTTATGGTTTGTAATGTTCAGCATTATGAATGTGATGGAATCAGGGGTAGTAAATAGTAGAAAGCTGCATTGGTGGCCAGTGACTATGTTATAGCAGTTGTTTTTTTTGTATCTTGTACTTTAGTCTCTTCAAACCTGATGCCAACTGAACAATATTGGTGCTTGCTTGAATGAAGATGGATGGCATTTGTGGCTGAGACAGATGGAGGCGACAAGCCATCACAGAATCGCATCAGAACAGGGGTGAAAATTAGTGTGTCCAGTGTCCACCCAGGCATCACGTTTCCATTACTGCGCTTGAAGCTCAAGCCGATAAAATACCCGTGATGACTCTATACACAACAACCTGCCTGACAGAGATCTGTCAGACATCTATTACAAACAAGGGAACACTAACATTTCACCAATGAAATAAGCAACCTGTGCCGTGAATGACTTTTCCTCTAAATGCCAGCAAGAACAGCTGAAAACCCAAAGTTCAGGCTCATAGATGATAAGACATTATCACAGCAATGACTCTCTCTGACTCTCTCTCTCTCTCTCTGACTCTCTCTCTCTCTCTCTCGCTCTCTCTCTCTCTCGCTCTCTCTCTCGCTCGCTCTCTCGCACGCACGCACGCGTCTAACTGTTTTCCTAATGTGTTAGTGTTTAATGTTAAAGTGAGCACTGGTCAGCAGGAGTGACACTAAAAACCAACTGCTGCTTCTGCTCTGATCCTGAATCAGTGAATTATTAGCAGTCCGACTTGTAGACCCTGTATTCACACTTTTTGACACCACTGTTGGACATTTAGCCCCTCGTTCACCACCTCTTCTCTCCTATCACTTTTCAATGTCTGTGTGTCTGTCTGGTTTCAGTGTGAGAGTGAGTGGGGGCGGGGCCAGCCCAGGGCCTGTGTGTAGGTGAAAGTAAACTCCACGGAAATGATATGAGATGAGGAAGCGACATGACTCGATCAGATACACATAGACAGACCAGCTAAATCTTTGGTGCACCGGTGCAGCCAAGGAAAATATTTTGTCGCACTTCACAGATTTCTGGTCTCACTCTGGAGTCAGGTACAAAGAAAATTGGAATCAGATGCTATATATTATGGTTCTATTTATGTCAAAGTAAGATGAAAATTATGAAGTCTTTTATTTAAAATTTAAACGTGACTGGGTTCAGTCAGGTTTTTCATAAATTCATTTATAATTACTTAAATGACTTTTTTGTTCACACAATTGAGTCAAAATTTTCATTAAAGGCTAAATGTGAATAAAAAAGTGCTTACAGAGTCGAAGATGGTGGCATAGCAAGAATAAGGAAAAAATCAAAAACTGAAACACTTACATTGCCCATATACTCGGACAGAAGGTCCTGAAGAGCCTGGCGCACAGAATTACATTCGGCCACGATGCGCTCCCTGCGGTCATCACGTGTGCAAGATGAGTCGGCCATGAGGGCAGCACCACTGATAATGCTCTCAAGGCGCTCCTCCAGGGAGGGACGGAAACGCTCCTCACTAAACGCCAGAGGGTCCACGATGATTTGTTTCTGTAGGGGAAGGGGCAGAGGAGAAATTACACAGGGAGGGAAAAAATGCAAAGAGTTATTATGATGTCTCCTTCAAGCCCAGAGAGAAAAGTGGTGAGCAAGAGTAGAGCAGATTTGACAGGGAAAACTTAGGGTGAGGGTATATGTGTATTTAAGATATTCATGTAGGCCAATAACTGGACAGTTTCAGATATAGTTATGATAGTGGCAACATCTTTAATACAATTATAAAGGATTTCACTGGGATTAAAATAAGATAACGGAACATTTCCTGACTAATTCATGATATGGAAAGCAAGGAATTGAGACACAGTAACTATATTGATATAATATTGTTTCTTCAATTCATTTTAACTGGCCTGCACTAAGGAAGCACCACTTTAAATTTAAAAGTCAAGTTGAATGTTGCTCATTGGGAACTTAACATGGTAAAAAAAAACGGACTTTTTAATTAAAAAATAGTTTGGAACAATAAATAAATAAATAAATGTGCATTTCTGAATCAAAAATCTGATAAGAATTTTGCTCAAGACTACCATTTAGTGCAATGCTTTATATAGATTACAATACATATTCAACTGAAAACAATTTGATTTGATTTGATTTCTTGACTTGGGACTGATTGTTTTACCCACAGGAAAAGTACAAAGTAAGCATGGGTTAGTATTTTTTTAATGTGGCCTCTTTAAGCATAAACCTGTTCTTTTCCTCTACTGATATAGTGTTTTGACTTTTATTGCTTCAACAGGCACATTTATGGGGCCCTGGCTGGAGTAAAAAGTGTAATTAAAGGACCTTGTTGAGGGACAGTGTGAGCATTTTCAAAGGACCTTGTGAAATAATCCACTATGAGTCAAAGAAGACACGTGTTGTAGTACTGTATGTCTGCAATGTGGACAAGATCCATTTCAGACAGATGAGCCTATGACTATGTAATTGTATATATAAATATATAATCCTTTACTGAAGAATTTGATTTGCTACCTTTCATTTGAGTCACAGAAGTGATACAGTAGCACACTCTCCTCTTTTTTATATCTGCAAGATGAGAGAGAACACCCAAATGTCTGATTTTACAGGGACAAGCCTGCTCAGAGAGGCAACTAGTTGACATTCTGAAGAGGCGCTGCAGAGGGTTAAGATATCACTGTGACGCCTGTGGCAGCGAATCAAAGAAAGACAACTTCTCCATTGAACTCTGTGCTTCCACAGATGTCTTGTTGCTACAAAATATTCAACAATTCAGCGGATAAAACTGTGGTTTATTAGGCAGCCCGCCCTCTATCACATCCACCTCCAGCTCCCTCTATTCTGTCTCATCTGACCTCATCTGCTTGCGTATCATATTGCCATGGCAACAGGCACACGAGAGAGACACAGAGGAGGAAATAGAGAAAGAGGAATTTTGGGAGGGGGGGTGAGTCATGCTAATTTTGCTGTGCTCTTGAAGAACCAAGTCAGAAAAAGGTATGCATCCATGTTTTTTGAGTGACATTCTGCATGGCTACCTGTAAAATAATAAGAGATGCAACAGATATCAGATACAGCATTGTTGCCACTTGTTGGATGCACATCGATCACTTGAGGTACCATAAGCGTAAAGATGCAGAAAACGGCATGGTTTAAGTACTGAGTTCTGAGACTTTTTTGAAAAGCAATGCTTAATGAAGGATGCTTCAAGAGTAATGTCAAAAGGACTACTTTTGCTGCTTAAAAAGCTTAGTGCTACTGAAGGATTTTGATGGTGGGCTAAAGCATTGTGGTGTGTGATTACAAATGCAATAAGACTAAGTGATAACATATCTTGTACTGCCACTTTGACCAGGTGTTGCATGAAAAAGAGATAATGTATTTCAAGTGTGTTCCTGGTTAAATTAAAGATTTTCTCCTATCGTGTAAGCTGCACATTTACCAGACCAAAATTAAAAAGGTAGAAAGAGAGAGGGCCAGCCAGTGTTATGCCGAGATCTGCCTACCAGCTGAGAATTGAATACATGTCAGGGAAGTGCACAGAGCTAAACTGGAAACTACCAATGATATGCTGAGTTCTGAGTTCTAGATCTGTGGATCTTTTTGATGATCCACCAACAGGGTGAAATTTCTCCAGGTGCTGACTATGATGGACGGGTTCGATTGTCAATGAGTTTGGGAGAAGGAGAGGGAGAGAGAGAGAGAGCATGACAGCGGGGAAAAGAGAGTTAGGCATCGCTCTACAATTAAGCAATGGTGTAAAACACTCCATTATACATATCTAATGTAATTTGGAGAAGTGTAAAAAAAAATTCAGATCACAATTAAACTGTGGCAGTACAAATTAAACTGGTGGGCCGCCACAGTCATGGTAGTTAATGAGAAACACTGCTGTGAGTTTTTAAGAGTGCATCATCCTACACACACACACAGCAAATTGTGAAACTGAATAACTGATCAATACAAGAGAAGTGCTGTGTCTAGTGAAAGGAGGACACAATGGACACTTGTGGAGGACACAATGGAAACTTGTGCTTCTAAAGTGCTCATTGAAAGGGAGTTAATGTGCCACTGTGGATCTTTTAAGTGTCTTTGGAAGCTGAATATGAACAATCTTCAGTTATTAAAAAAAAGCTGCAGTGAGAGTCTGACATAAGTCAATGTCAGAAAATGATATTATATTTTTTATATTATGATGAGTACTATGACATTTTTAAGTGCAGCCTCACATGTGTCTCTCTGTCGGAAAGCCAGAGTTGTTCATATCTCATTCGTTTGGCAAATCAAGGGATGTTGTAGTGACTCAAGACCATATTCGAGGTACCCTGAAGGCATGTCCCAATTTGTCCACATATCTCATCCCAATTTCAACCTTGACCCCAAGCACTTAATGGGTTTGGGTCATTTTATGATTCAGTTGGGTTTGCTCTATAAAAAAAAACGCCCAAACTATATCCTTCAATAACACACCTACATCTAACTCTGTTAGTAAATCTTTTTCATTGGAGCTGAGCCTTGTTGGTGTTGGAAAAAATATGATGTTTTGAATTGATCTGGCAGATACCTGGATGTGATGTGACTTGTGAACTACTCATCTGACTTACATCAAAATTGTTGAGGGCATAGGCAAGCTCGCCACCCCCTGCTGGCTGACTGAGTGCAGAGTCTTCAGATGCGGTGGCCTGAGCGGCGTTGGAGATTCCCGAGACTGCATGCTGCAGCTGTTTGTAGATGAGGTCACGGTTAGCCTTGTAGGCTGCCACATCGGGGTGCTGGAGGCAAGCACGGGACGCTGTGTACAGCATGGGGATGTTCCTCTGGAGAACCCCACGAGCAGCAGCCATTTGGTCCTTGTGCTGGACGTCCTTCAGTTCCTAGCAGAACGAGATTAAAAGGAAAGTGAAAAAGGGTGAAAAATAAAGGGTTAAACTAGAAGATGGAATACCTACAGGGGGCGGGGTGATAATGTATTTTAAATTCAAAATGGGCCTGTCATGCCCTTGTGGGGACACTAAGTGTGACAGAGTTTGTTCTGGATGACCCAGATTTATTTCTGTCCCCTGTGGGAACACAACAGTCATAATCAGGCCATTATAATATGCCTTTGCAATTTAATGCGCTGCTATTCAGACCTCTGCATTATATTGCAATTACATCTTCATAGGAAGGAGGAGAGGAGAAAGTGATCGCTGGCACAGACTTATAGCACAAAAAAAGTACAAAACCTCTCCTCCTAAAGGAACACTACCAGGACTCCACTACATGCACCGTGAAAAAAAAGTAAAACACATTTTGTAATCCATTACAAGTAAAACAAAATCATCACAGATCACTCTGGCAGGTATTAAGCTTATATTCACTGATTCAAATGTTTTCGCTTGAAGCATGTAAGTATATTTTTCCAATATGACGTAATGGCTGCAAAAAAGTATTCCTTTCATTAACCAACAGAATTACTGCCTCATGATTGTACGCCTCCGCCAACCAGTCATTTTGCATCCTCGTCTGTACTACACACATTTAATATGGGGACATTAAACTAATTTAATATAAGGTACTAAAAGTATTACATGCAATAATTTGCATATTAATTATTGAGTTAACACATCAAAACACTATGCTTTCTCCATATGCAGAGATTTGCATTTGTGGCATCAACTAGATAAATGAAAATGCTTTATAAATGGGTCGTTTGCTGAGTACCAGGAACACCACAGTGGAGAAAAACATTGTAGGTGCCATATCTGATCACAAGGAAATGGCTTTTGTCATTTTTCCTCAAGCCTGCATGCTCCTGCACTCTTACACTACATCCTTGAAACTGGTAATTGATTGTTCATGCATGTACAAGTTTATGCTTATAGTATTTAATGTCCAGCTTAAGCATGAGGCACTCTTCCTGTTGTTTACTTTCTCTTACAACTACACAATTTGCTCTGCCATTTGGATAGCATGTTTTGTTAAGATTGACAGGAGCACTAATACCCATTCATGTACATGATAACCTTCTACCACAATCTGAACCTGTCTCTCTTTCATGGTAACTTGACCTTACCTGTTGTCTCTTTGCAGCCATGATGTTAAGCTTGTCCACCTCTGGTTTCAAGGCCTTATATTGGATTCCCAGGTCCTGTTCTGTTCCTGCATTACGCACTTTCACCAGATTGTCCTCCACCTGACCATGGTAGATGGAAAAGGTTAGAAAATACTTGTTTAGCCCCAGTTTAGTTCCACTCAGCTGAAATTATCAATTTGGTGTAAAGTCAATAATAACTTAGCCTAACTTTTGACAATTTTTTGGGGGTTTTGTCAGAGATATCCAAACTTTTACCTTTTGAATTAATCTATTAAAAAGAATGATGAATTCAAGCTGATACCATGCCTTCTCTTCTGTCAAAAACAGTAATGAAAATTTGGGTTAAAACCAATGACAAATCTGGCCTATTCAGTTTTCCTATATTATTTATATGTTGGGATGAGCCTTCCCTAGCCCAGAAGATATCCAGTAGGTCCTCTCATACCATAGGAATAATTTATGCCATTTTCAGATTCACATTTTGGGGAATCTTTGAGAGTAAATTATATGACAAAGTCTTACAAATAAGCTTGTTTATATTGTGTAATATGCCAAAAAAATCGGACAATCTCACCAGTTTCAGTTGAAGTAGAAGTTTATAGACATCAGACATGTCAGCAAGCACCAAGAGATGTGTGACTGCTGACAGGAGGGCTCTGGCAGCACGAACCATATTACCCCTCTTCACAGAAGAGCAGGGGTCTTCTGCAAATTCTCCAGAAGACTGGCGCATGGACTCACCTAAGAACAAATGACAAAACATCTGCTGTAACTTCTAAAGTGTAAATTACAACTTCATTTGAAATCCAATTCTAAAACAGACTTTCATAGCAGCAACTGTTCAAGAACACCAGTTGTGATTATTTCGTTTTTTAGTGTTAAAATGTGCACTTTCCTCAATTGTCTGTGACCAAGAAACAGTTTTCCATCAGTTTGCAGTGATTACAGAACAAATATTTTAGCATCAAGCTGTGACCATTTGATTACCTCAGCACTTGCCTCACTAACAGATTAGGATTTGAAAATTTGTTGTAAAAATAAATAAAAGAATTGGTCTTAAAAATAAGTAACTACAGTACTTCTGTCTGTTCACCATTAAATAAGACAAACTCATCATATATAAAACATGTTATCATTTGAAAATCACTTGAAATGAGGAGGGGTGTGCAGGAGGCAGAAAACAGTTTGGCACATTTTCCCTGCCCAACTCAGGTCAGCATGTGTCATAAAGAGGGGCAATGACACACACAGACACCCACACCTCTTCAGTGTCCGGTAATAATTTCTGCTTTCAGATGGACATTCACACACACACAAAAAAAGAGGTCAAAGCCACAACAAAAGGCTCACTGTCTGGTTTGTCCAGCACCATGCTTTGTCCTACATTGGCTGGGCCTGCACAGTTGACTGGGCACACAAATGGACTTTGTAGGCTCACATTATGAACAATACAGTAAATCTGTATGCAGTTTACTGTATGGCAGAAATTTTTACTCTAAAATAATGAATGATAGGGTCAACCAACAAAAGGACGAGTCCTTAACAGTTTTCTATATACTTCTTTAACAATGTAGTATGATCTGAAACGTTTTTTAAATGTGTTCAGCAGCAGTTTGTTACAATCTTGCTAAATACTTCTTCTTTGATAGTTGTGTATTTAGAAAGCAGCTCTATTTTTTGGCACTAATGCTAAGAGAGAACTGTTTTCATACAGGACGTACTTCCCCTTCCACCAAAATGTGCCAGGTCTGACTCAAACTAACTTGACTGTCAACAGGGTGAACAGAAAATGATGATACTTTATATTGTCAGAACACTTCCAAAATTTGTTTTGCGTCTTATAGCAGCTCCATTTACAACATCAGGCAACAAAAATTAAGAAAGGAAGCAAAAATACATACATTTAACATTAAAATCCCAATAAGTTAACACAAAAGATAACACTACAAACATGTAATGGTATGAAACAAAGATGATGCTCAAGGCCCTTTAACCTACATTTGATCTGGGATTAAGTTCCATATTTCATTTTAGGATTGACTGGTACACAAAGGGTTTTTTCTGGCACACCTTATTAAACCAAGGAACGCTGTATCTGTTTGGATGGTAACAATCTATTTTTACTGTTCAGGACATGATGGGAATCAGAATCAGAAACAATGTTGTTGGACAAATTCCGGTAGGCATGTACTGAAAAAAAGACTGCCATATAAACTAAATCTTACAAACTGGTGATCAAGTGACCAACCTGGAGTAAGTGGCGTAGAGTGTATTTTATGAAGTCAAAGCATAAGTGTACTCTTGCGCTCCTTGATAAGAAGTAAGCTTTATTTAGATAGAAAGTGAAGTTTGGCTTAGACTTCTGGAATGTATTCAAAAAATGATTTTTCAAATTGAGTGAACAAGAGACGACTATATGTCTTACGACTCAGACTCATTACCAAACTCATCAGGGAGGCCACTTTCACTTAAGCCCAATTCATGCTTCTGCGTCAAAGCTACGCTGTAGGTATGCATGTAGCATAAGCAAGGGCCGAGCATTCATAGTAGGTGTGTGAGTTGCACTGCAACTATACCGCAGAAATGCTAGAGGCCGTCGTGTTTGTATGCTAGTGTTGAGTGTCTTCCGGTTTCTGGTACGCTTAATTACAAATTAGCTGGCATCTGTTAATTTCAGAACAATGGCGAGTGTTACTGAGTGGATTGTGTTGGAGTTGGAGCTGATAGATGTTTAAGAGCAAGTACTTATTCTTAAGGAAATACAACAAGGAAAAGAAAGACGCCGTCGTGTTAGTTCCTATAACTCAGTTCAAAAATGGCAGCGCGTCTGCCAGAAATGCAATGCTACCAAGCAGACCTATCACAGCTATCAAAGCGTAGTTACATATTTCACTCAAGCTGAAATCCTTTCAACTCAGGCAGGTTTACACATTTGGTAAGCTTCAAATTGTAAATGTGTGGCTTTTTGCTTGAGACATGGTTGAAAATCTTTAAACATCTATCAGAATAGTTAGCAGGTAATAGTAGTGACTTCTAGTCACATGAAACAGAGAAAACCATAAACTCCTTAATCAAAATCCTGCTTTTTTCAGAGCAACAATCCAAAAATACAATCATTAATTTGTTTCATCAATATTCATGTTAAGAAACAGATTTAGAAAATGCACATTTAACTTCAGTGAAGCAGTGTGTTTGGTAAAGAAAAATATTGCACTATCAAATCTTTAGCACAAAGATCTGACTCAGATTCATGTTAGCCCAACAGAGAGCTTAAGCTGTTGTTGCAAATGATTGACAACACAAACCTCGAACACAGTCCACATCTTCAGGCTGTTATTCCCCCCCTGTAAGCAAAATCAATAAGGCCATTTTCAGGGGGCAGATAGTGATCAGTGCTCCTTTAATAAACTTCCATCCATCTCATGCTCACCTGCGGCCCACCAAGTGCATGATGAAATGATTAAAATGTATATCACACAAAAAGCCTTCCAAATAGCAGGACAACAAAGACTAGAGACAGGGAAGTAAGGACAAAATGGAGAGAACAAGGAGAAGAGCAGACAGAAATGGCTCAATAAATAAAGTGTTTTATAGGATAAGAAATGTGAGATGTGTATACTGATTTCAATTGTAAATAAAATATATATTATAATGTTTAAAAATTTTAGTCTGCTTGCCTCTTCTACATGAATTTTAAGCACAGTCATCCTCAATGATCATGTCAGAAATTTTTCTCTCATTTTAAACAGCTGGTAAGTCACAGCTGGTTGGAAAATGTTTTCAGAATCCAGTGGGGGTGGGGGTGTTACCCTACTCAATGGCCGTATTATCAGTCTAGGCACGCTCCACTGAGCAGCATGGCATAGCTGACAGCCAGGCCTAGGCACCAGCTAACAACAGTCACTGAATTCCGGCCCAGTGACAGCTTACCACGACGACAGTAACATTCCTGGGCACTGAGCACAGCACAAGCACATGTCATCTACCTCCCAACTACTCAGAGCAGTACTCGAGCAAGGGACACAGTATAACTCGCTGGGCATCTGGGGAGAGGAGACAGTGACACAGATGTTGCTTCACAAGGTGATAACAGCCACCCTGAAGTCAAAGCTCCCTGGTCTCAATGGTCTGCTATTGTGTCAAGAGAGAGACAGATATTCAGAGCAGAAAGGAATAATTGAGGCTTCCAAGTGTGGTTGTTAGATGATATAGCCTGTTATCACAAGACAAATGGTAATTTCATTGGCAGGTGATTTGATGGTGGATTCCTGTCTTGAGACTTAGGAGGTATGAAATTGAATTGGAAATGGACTGTGTGTGGGTTGAGTGCCCCGGGCAGGTGGATAGTCATTTAAATACATTTGACATCATCAATGACATCTATACACATTTTTTTCCCTTATCCCTTGATGAAGGACAAGCACTTCCTTCTGATCACCATGGAAACAACCAAAAAGGGAGGTATTTTCATTAACACAAATGTATAATAGATACCGTGTGTGTCACTTCTGTCACACAATGAGCAAATAACCTTTTACACAGAATGCCAGAAAATCTCAACTACCACCGCGTTCCCTACAAAGACAAGATGAGCCTCCTGGTGTTTGATGATTCACTTTTGATTTCGTCATCATCATTACAGACAACTTCAGCTCCAGAGGCTGCAAACTAATGTGCTCTACAGACTGGCACAAAGGATCCATTTTGCCACTAGTCTGAGCAGGATAACAGAGGTAAATCAAGCTGAAACATGTCACTGCTGCTGACAAAGATCCATCAACGGTCTACTGCAATCAAAACAGGGCAAACCGGACATGATATCTTTTTTTTGCCCTTGTATCTTCATTTCAAAACATCTACATACCTACTTTTTCTCACCTTCACTGATAAGACAGGTTTTAAGCCTGAAAGGGTGAGAGAAAGATGGGGGAGCTTGCAGCAAAGAGCCAGGTCGGAACCAAACCTGCAGCTGCTCCTGCAGAGAATTCAAGCCTCACTATATACCTACATTCTATGGTGTTAAATACGAGTCAAGAAGTGGCTGTTTGGGTAGAGTTCCTGACATCAGGCCATGCTCATATTCTCATGATGCTCTCTCAGGTAGCTGGTGCCAGAATGTTGGGTTATCTGTAGCTTACCGAGCATGCATGCAACTTTATTTTTAAATTCGAGAATTCTGTGTTCTACTCAGCAAAATCCAACAGAGTTTTTAGATAGCTCTGAGTGCAAATCACTCTGCAACCAAATAGACTTGAGAATTCTCTACCATTACCACAAAGCTGTTGAATTATTTACTCATTTGAGCGTGACATACATTTCATTATCAATCAATGTCTGTGATGTTGGGCGACTCCTGTCTGTCATGCAGTGCATGCACTGCAGCAGCCCAAGCTTTTGCCAGACAGACAGACAGCAGCAGCGCCTCTTATTCCACCCCCAACAGAATATGAATTTACACAATAGAATATCTGTTTTTATTTGTTGACAGACCAACAAAGATGATGCTGCTCAAACACAGTGGTGGGGGAGATTTTCTATTATAATCAGAGGACTTCAGTGGAATTATATTGCAGGGAATAAGGAGGTAAGATGGTGCATGGCCATTATTAGCCCACTATAAACATGAATATGTTCCTTCTGAAAATGTAAAATGAAAGATGGATTCTTCTGATATTTACTGCACATACATCAGAAAGAAACTTGTAATAAACATATTACAAACACCTAGGACATTTTTTCCATCACACCACATCGTTATGATAGACAATAACATTGAATTATTGCCTGGCCCTAATTTATGGAGTATTTTATTAACCTGATATTGCTTCATCACAACAGAACAAGGACAAGAAACATAAAAGAGGAGAAATACTAGCTTAGGCTTAAAAGAGGTTAGTGATGGTGAAGTGCAAATAACTTCCGAGCAAACTTACACTGAGCTACAAGAACCCATGGATGTCTGAATGGAACCATTTTTGATTTAGAGCCGTGTAGGTGGCAAGGTAATGACAGTGTATGGATTGAACCAAATGTGAACCGTATAAAGTCTAGTAATGGGAGCCCTGAAAACCCAACAGCAAGTGGAAATATATCAGGCTCAAAGCATGATCTTATTGCAATGTCTTCCACTGGGGCAGATGATATGTACATAGCTTATGATTTATTCATTATCGCTGCTATCTTAAGAGGTACTTTGTAGAAGCTAGAAAGCACACGCTACTGCAGTATGCATTTTCAATATACCTTGCTTGCGGACATCTTCCACGGCTGCAGTCAGCTCATCCTTAAGGAACTGACTTTCCTTTGCAATCTTTTCTCCTTTCTCCAAGAAGTTCTGGGTAGCAGTTTCCACTGAAGCAGCCAAAACATGAGCCTTCTTTGAGCGTCCCTTCTTCTTGTTAGATGGACCTTTGTTGCTGGAGTTTACCAAAGTAGTTACCTATATTTGGCAGGAAGACAAAATGGCTCAGTGTAACAGCTAATGTCAGAAACAGCAGCTTCAGGATGGGTCATTTTCACATGTAAAACTTTCAACACCATTGTACTAGATTTTAGTTTCTTATCAAAAGAATTAGCATCGTCATATTCACAAAATACATCTTTAATGATTAAATAAAAACACATTCAAATAATTGCTTCTTTTCAAGCATTTTTCGAACCAGGATGTCAATTCTACATATCCCATTATTATGAATTAAAATACTTTGTGTTGACATTACCTGGGTGACCAGGGGCTCCAGCAGCCTCTCCACTGCAAGAGTGCGGATCTCTAGGCTCTTTGGATCCCATTTAAAGTTGATGTTTGCTGTGTTGATGCTCGTCATGGTGTCTGGAATTTAGGGGGTAAAACAGAAGACCAGGACTAAGTCAATTTCATTCTATATGCAATAATGAAAGAAAACATGTGACTGCATCAAACAACATGAATACATGACTCTCTTTTCAAATTGACTGTGGTTGTATATTACAAAAGACAGCCTTTTGCTTTAGCCAATAAAAAGGAAAACTATTGTAGAAGATGCAGTCAGTAAAAAAAAGTTTGCTTCCTCAATCAATATTCCTTTATGAATTTCAGACTACTTTCTAAAGGTTTTTGCAATAGTCAAAATATTAGGTTCCCTGTTAGAGCCAGCAATGCCTCATCTCTCACAGAATGTCTGCCAAAAGCCATGCACAGTAACACTGTGGCCCAATTTCGATTTCTCTTTTCACTCAGTGGCTGCAGCTCCATTGATTAGCTATCAAACATGGAGGGGCAGGGATAATCAGCAAGCCCTGAGGGTTGAGGGCCTTAAGATGAAAGGCTGGCCAGTTGTATTATGAGAACGATATTGTAACTAGCCATTAGCCTACACTGTTGACAATTAAACCAAAATATTAAATACACCACAAAAATATTTGAACGACTAACCAACATTAAATTTAACAGTTTTTTACTAGCTGAAAGTGTTACAAATGTGGCTGTCAATGATACTGATGGCTATAGTTGCTATGATCTATGACACCCTTTAATTTTTGACCTGACAGAAAAGGAAAAAAATGCCAGCCAGTATGAATGGATGCAGATTGTTTGTCACAATTAAAACTTGTTTTATCCAGCACAAAAATCACAAGCACAGAATCTTCCACAGTATTCACTGAAGCTTTCATCTGCAATTACTTATCAACCACTGCCGGGTTTAACGTCACACAAATCAAATATATATATATATATATATATAAAATGATATTTAACAATGACGATAGCTTTGAGGTTTGAGATCATTGCTGAGAAATGTGTGACTCTAAAACAGATACTGCAACACATTGGAAAACTCAGCACTGAATGCTCTTATTAGAAACATAACATTCACCAGTAGCTCAAACATCTAACTGTGGATTCTTTCAACTGAGACAACTAGTAACTGTTAAATGATTGTACAGTATTCACAGCCAGTCTGTTGATTATTCCAGGTAACTGCGACATCACTGGTGAAATTCTGTTTACTTCCTCTGTGAGGGTCTGGGTGTGGCGAGAGTAGTTTCAGGAGCAGATATCTGCGACTCTGATCAGATGAAACTAAAAGTGTGTGCAGGGCTACAGGCCACGGAATGTAACTGCGGAAGAGCTGGATGATTTCCAAGCAGATGAATAAATCAGGTCCAAGAGAAACCAGAGAAAAAACGTTTGATGTTGTAGTTTACGAACAAGAGGGACACAAAGTGACATGTTCAGCACGTATTTGTATGGGGCAGGGTGGGTCGAGCACCGGGTGAGCTAGGTGCTAACAGCGTTGGGTGGGGTTACACCTGTTGCTGCTAACTTCACCTGGATTTATCATTGTTTACACAGCTATGTGTCGTTCGTTATCGACAACAAATAAATAGTGCTGTTGTGGACACATTAAAACCACCCGGTGCTGTGGCCGATTTGAAATGGGTTGTTCTTTGAATAGGACACCGGTTATATTTAAGACAACTTAGCTAACCGCACGGCGCGTTACCTGCTAACGTCCGCTGGAGCGGACACGGCATCTTGCTAACGCTAATGCTAGCCGACACAACAACCATCAGCGTTAGCTCCGTTAGCTTGTTTTAAAGCTGCGGGAAACTTAAGCTGTGGTCTCAAAGGCCTGTCCCATTCACTGCCAGCAGCGGGAGTCTTTGTCCTGAGTGCGGTCGCAATAAAAGTTAGTACATTTACCGACAACAGTCCACTTGAAAAACCAGGAGTTTAAAAGTTCAAAATGGAGGAACGAGAACTACGGAATTCCTCGGCTGAAAACTTTTCTTCCCCTCGCTGACTCTAGCTCAGCTGCGCCACAGGCCACCGAGCGAACACGGCCCAAAGTGTGACGACAAGTTAACCCGAGTAGTTTGTTGAAAATAAAAAAAGATTTGCAGCGAGTTACGTTACCTGGAAAGTTTCGGTCACGATTGTTTCGATGTCGCAGGCTGTTGCCCAACAATGGATGAAGCGGAGGGGTGGGGATGTGAGGGGGGGGGGGAGCTGGAGCCGGGGCGGTGACCGAGTTCCTGAACTTCCTGGCAGCGGGGGCAGGCCCAGGCCCAGGCCGACCACAGGACACAGCAAGCCCGCAGAACGAGGAGGTGTCCCAGGCGTGGCACTGACTGTGTGTGTCCATATATGGATTAATTACTGCTTCCATACAACTAATGTGGGAGCAGGCTTTAGTTTCTTCACAGGCACGTCTGCAAAGGGAACTTACTTCACAGCGATGACAAAACCATGGAGCAAGATGTGGGGATCTGATGTTAAAGAATAAATAATGTAAAAATGTTTGTCAGTTTAACATTAAGGCTTTTATTTCTGCATCATTTTTGTTTTATCAGTGCAGACAAAAGCTATATTTCATTTATTCCTGAAAGCAAATTATTCCTGTCATAGATTCTATATGAAAAAATGGATGTGTGTCCGTTTCCTCCCACTATCCAGAAGTGAAGCCAAAATATCCCAGATACAACGAAATAATCCTGTTTCTGTCCCCTGATCCGGATCCAAACCAAAATTTGACAGCTTCTTACATGTCCATATCTTTCCACCAAATTTCGTGGAAATCTGTTGTTTTTGTGTAATCTTACTTACAAACAAACACTAAGACGGGGTAAAACCATACACGACATACAACATACATAAATTAGATAAGAACCACCTAAAATGACTTAAATGATCTTTGAGAAAACTGTATTTGATGGCTGTTTCGACTTTTTAGCCTTTGTCCCACCAATTAACATGGAGGAGGTGGGATTTATGACCTATACTGCAGCCAGACAGCAGGTGGCAATCGAGACACATTGGCTTCGCTTTCGGTGAGCAATCATGTGGTGGAAACTGCCAAAAAACCTTGGTGTTTGATTCAGAGCTAACCTTAGATTATCTTATTATAACAAATCAACAAACTACACCTCATAGCCACCCTGGAAATCATTTCATGGTTAAGGATTTTAATTATTTACTGCTGAGGTGAAATTTAATCGTGCTTTTCATTCCCGTCTCTTATGTTTTCTTGTATTGTCCAGCTGCATGCTGTCCAACCTCGGGACCAAAATTACTCATTAAATCCACAGAATATTTGCTCATGAATAACTGATTCAGGTTAAAGGTTTTATTCTCAAGTAATGTCTTGGGAGAAATCTTACCTTTAATCTATTATTTAATCTTTTCAAGTCATACCTGACTACAATCTTCAAAGTATTTTTTACCTTCACCTGCAGTTATTAAGCAGGATGTGTGACATATTTTGTCGATGGTAGGTGGATCATTTTAGAGTTTGCTTGCTTAAAATCTTTTTGATCTGAACCCATATTTCTGCCAACGTCAAAGTGTCATATGTTGTCTCACTTGTCTGGATTTTAAAACTACAGTACCTATCTTGTTTTTCTTCCTTGCTAACATATTCTGTTCCCTGTGGAGGAGCTCCTTTTCAAACCTTCTCAGAAATTATGTATCTAAAACTAAGGCTGTGTTTTAAAATGTTGATGAGGGTTAAATGTTGGAGGAACAAATTCCAGTATAGAAGACTCCAGAGAAAGACGTGTACTCCAAAGTCAGCTGATGCAGCATCAGTGAGCAGGTTTCTCAGGTGAGTTGGTTTCTCATATTTTATTAATATATAATAAACATCCTCCTACAGCAGTGCTGACCTTTCATATGAGACTTTATTCTTGAGCTAGAAAAGGCACGCAGATGTCACAAAGATAACAATTTCAAGGTCAAGGAAAAAGTATATAAGCCATGGTCAGTTTGCAGTAGGGACACCTTCATGGGTAGTTGCAGCTGCGACTGATAACAATGAGACATTTGATAAACATATTCAAGAGGCACGTATTTTGGTTCAGACAGAATGAAGTGCGAGAACCATAAATAGATTATCTGAAGAGGCCAGGTGCCAGTCCTCCCACTTTACTTTTCACCCCACACACACACACACACACACACACACACACACACACACACACACACACACACACACACACACACATACACATCATTGCCTATCTAGTGAGGGCACTAATACAGACTGGCATAATACGTTTACCAGCCCCTTACCCTAACCTTAATCTAAACCTAATTCGAACCCTAACCCTAAAACCAAATCTTAACCCTCAAACAGCTCTTTGAAAAAGTGAGGACTGTCCTCCCTTTCCAAAAATGTCTTCACTCAGTAAGGTCTATGCCTCTTTATATACAGTCTATGGTCTATGCTCAAAATGGTCCTCACAAATATATAAGTACAACGAACACACACACCCACACAATGGAAACACTATCTCTTTAAACAGAGGTATCATGTTCTATCATAAGTAGAAAGGCAATGACAAGTGCTAATATGGTAATTAAGTTTTTACAGCCTGCATCCTCTTCTGTAACCTCCCATTGGCGTGTGCTTATTAAACCTCTTAGGGAAAGGATAAGTCTATTTACAAAGCACAATATATAATCTAATGTGACAAAGAAGTGCAATCAGATGGGTCATAATTACAGTTTTAATCACACACATATACACATATACATATATATATATATATATATATATATATATATATATATATATATGTTTCGAGAGAGAAACAGAACTCAGATTTAGAAAACAGGAGACATTCATCTGCAATCCACAGTTTTACCACGGAGAACACTGCAAACAACAATGGTGTTTTGTTCTGTGCTCTACTCCAGCTGACACACTTGTGTTTGTTGGCTGAAGTAGATGAAGCGCCACCAGTGCAGCATGAATTACAGTCCTGATGAGAATGAGTTTACAAATGTACTATGTACTTATGGAGCTCTTCAATGAAGGCCTCAGAATATAATTATCTCTCCGGAAAGACGCCCCTGAATATTCTTTGTGCAATAATAATTTGCAAAGTAATTGTTTTCTCCATGGAGTTTTGACCATACCAAAACTGAAGGGTCATGCATTAAATAGGCATATTAAATTCCTGCAAACGGAGATATATAAGTGAACTATCTTGTGTGCAATATTAATTCAGTCAAGCACAGAGGTGCCTGCCACATACATAGAGATTTGTTTATCCAATTAATTCTCTGAGGTTGAGAGAAGGATTCGATGTTGTCCAGCCTTGTGCTTGAATGATGAATGTTTGTCCGAGAAACAGCTTGCTTGGAGGACAAGTTCGGGTGTCCTTGAACTTCATCTTTCTGTACCTGTTGGGCCCGACAAATGATAAGAGCACAGCATGCTATAAATAATTCCTTCTCATTATGAGAAAGTGCACTTGTTTGTCACACACTGAATCCAAAATTGAGCAAAAGCAAATCTGTAGTGGCATATGAAAAATATAGTGCTATAGTGTATTTTTGCATTCGTGATCATAATTTGGGGGTTTGTCCAAAGTGTAAAATATACATTCAGTGTACATATTACATTACATGCTTTTTTCTGAGCATTTTTTCTGCTCAGTGAATCTATAGATTAGATTTACATTTCTATTCATGGAACACAATGTCTTATCGAATAGCAGTCCTGGCACTGCTCTGCGCTGATAAGAGAAACACTCGTGATTGAAGCCACAGGCGAGCGTCTTTCGCAATTTGTTATCATCTAATGTTTTTCAGACATGGAAGTAACTGTACCTTATAGCTTGCTGTCAAATTAGTTACTCATACTTTGACGTTGACTGGACTGGAAGCTCCCTCACTGAAGGAGGATTTTGTTCCCTGACATAAGGAACACAGCGACTTTCAGTCTGTCCACATTCACCTGACTCATCCTGTCAATGGAGCTGCATGATGTCATCTACAGGCTCTACCTCCCTGAGTAAAACCTCGTACCTTCGCAATTAGAAACGTGCACGGTGCAACGTATCAGCATCAGTCTTCTACAGCAACACCCAAGGGGTGAAGAGCAAAATCAACATGCTAACAACACTAATGATTCTCCCCAGTAAAGGTGATTCACTGTGACTTTTTCGCAGAGGTGAAAAGAAACATGGTGAATTAACAAAAAAAGTCCATTGGGAAAACAAATCAAACATGTTTACAGACTGTTTGTTGAGACAGTGATGTAATGGTTTCAGAAGGATGTAACGCCATCTAATTAGGCCACTGAGATGGGTGCAGTTAACTCGTTGTTGGCAGTTTGTTGAGCTCCACCTGCTGGTTTACATATCATCAGACCACTTGCTTTCTGCTCTTGTGCAGTCAGTCTGTGTTGCACATCTCCTTGGCTCTAGAAGGGGAAGGAAGTAATTGAATTACATTAAACAACATCTGATTGTGTGTCATGGCATTGATGGTTTGTTAAGTATAGTGCATAAAACTTGGATCTGTAAACATGGCTCAGTTGGTAGAGAGGGTCGCCCACTAACCAGAAGGTTGGTAGTTCGATCCCTGAGTCCTTGAATCTGCATTCCAAAGTGTCCTTGGGTAGGATACTTAACTCCTCACAGGACCTCAAGCATTGTATGAATGAGTGTGTGGAGTATAACTGTAAAGCACCTTGAGTGCTCAATAAGACTGTAAAAATGCAGCCTAAAAAGAGTCCATTACTACTCACGCCATCCAAAATGCTTTGTATTTAATTTGAGAGAAGCCTTCAAAGACAGACAAGTGTTATTGCAGAGAAGGAGTAGCACTCAGTGAGGTGTTGTCGAAATTTCTGGGGAACAATGCGGTGGACAGTATTTTCAGTGCATATGCTGCTAGTGCTCTGCCAGCAGTTCTCATACTGCCTCTGTTTCTGGATATGTTTCACGGATGGGCAGACAATAGTGTGTTCATCACCATTTTTACACAATTAGTGATTACTGACTGAAACACTATTACCAGCCTATACATGCACTATATTCCAGAAACCTTGTTTTATACCAAAATTCTCCAGGGAGCTACTGCCCTAATTTCCAGCACCATGTGGGATTCAGGCTAAGAGGAAGGTGAAGAATGTGGAGGAAGCCACAAAATGAAACATGAGGCATTTCAGAGCAGTAATGAGTCACAGGTTCAGACACCCGTCACAGCGTTTGAACCAAACGTATTACGCAGATATATGTGCTTCAGAAATACAGTTTATGGCACACACTTGGTTGGTGTACGCACAAACGTGCACAAGGTCGCAATATCAGCTGCTCTGAAATAGAGGAAGACAGCTTATATAAGATCATACTGTACATTATGGGTGGCTTTAATTTTTTAAAAGGGAGCTCTGAGGACATGTGCTGTTGTCTTTTTTAAAATCTGAAAATCTGTGACTTTTGGTCACTAAATAAATAAACAAATATGGGCCTTATTGAGGCAAATCAAAGCATCAAATATCTATGACATGTTTTTAAGTAAAACTGGTATGGGTAGAAATTAAATTTTATGCATGTTTGGACTTTAAAGTTAAAGAGTAAGACGTCTTTGAGGTTTTAAAACTAATTATGCATCTCAAGTTAAAAGCAGCATAGTCTAAGGTTTTCTAATTAGAGGACTACAAGGCAGCCTGAAATAAAATCAAATCAAATTTTGGAATTAATTTTGGATTTCATGTAGCTGGTTGTGACTTCTAATGTACCAAAAAATAAGACGAAGACAATGTCCACAATCAAAACTTGTGCAGCTAATTTTGTGATAACCCCTTAAATTCTAAGATCAGCCATGTACAAGAAGTCTGAAACCCCCTAATGAGGCCTCATGCGACAAGCTTTCTGCTGAAACCGTAATAACTTTAGAGGTTCTGTTGACAAGACAAGAATGTTTAACTAATATGATGTGCCTTGGATGGTGATGGGGATTTGCTCACACTTGGTGGGGGTGGGGGTCCCTTCTGCCCAGGGCCCCCAAGTCTCTTGATACTCTCCCATGACCATATTATAGAAGCTTCAAACTCAGGTTAGATGTTTATACCTGAATAAAAGTGAAGTCAAAGCAGGATTAAATATTAAATGTAGAGAAAACGAAAGCAAATGTCTATAGTTTTCTATTTTTAAAGAACGTAACATTGTCAGTATCAAGAGTGCGTTCAGTCAGGCTTTAAAAACAAGCTTTCCACTTAAAATGTCATGGGACTATAGGAGGCAGGCAGTGGATGATACAGTGTGCTACCCCTTCAAGTCAAGGGCTCTATGGGAAACAATAAAGGAAGCAGTCAGCTAATTTCCAGAGGAATTTTACAACACTGGTCGGTAGTCCTTCCCCAGATAAATAGTGAAAATGACCCAGGCAGTCTTGTGGCAAATTGAAATTGAACCCCCCCATGTGATAGACATGACTTCCAGGTATAGGGGAAATGACCTTTCAATATTAATGATGCAGGGAACCATGACATCGTCAGGACCTGATTGGGTCCATGTGATCAGTGGGAAAATGAACGGATATGAGCGTGACCAGCACACCCACAGCCAACATTTATGCCGTATTTACTTTCATAAAAATGTATCAGACCAAACCACCGTGCTCTGAGCTCGAGTCACTCTTTTATTGAAAGCAGCAGAAGTGTAGTAATTCAATGAGCACATTCTCCCCATCTCCACACCATTCAGATGATGTCTTGATGAAATGCAGTTAGGTTATTTTTCTTGTCTCCAGCTCAAGCAGAACTGATACCCCCCCTAACATCTGTTTGTTTACCGGCCTGCTTAGAAGGTGCCTCACACATTGCACCGTGGAATCTAATTTTCTCCAAATATAGCAAATGCAATCATCTTCTCAGAACCATTTAAGTCTTCTTCAGGCAGAAAAAAGGAGGGGAAACTTGTTGTTCTTTCTTTGTGCTGGCCTAAGCCTGGTTTTTAATGTAGTGCAAAGAATGGGTCATTGAAAACATAAAATTCTCACACATCACAGAAAATGCAGGAAGCGAAATTGAAGCTCTGCTGATCTGACTTTAATTCTTTCTGATGTAAGGAGACCTGGTCTAGAGAATTTCACCAGCATCGTTATTTATTTGTGATTTCCATCTTCACTGTTTTACCTGATGCGCTGCTGTGATTTGAATGGATAATTGGTGAGTGAAAAAGTTTTTAGCCAGCACCTGATGGAAGCAAAAGGCATCTTCCCTGTTAAGTGTCTTTTAAATTCAAGAAGCATTTCTTGCAAAAGTAGCTGCGGTTTGAATAATGAATACTAGATCCACAGATATGCAAAAATCTTGTACGAAATGAAAAATACACAATCTACAAATGCGTCTGAAGTGAATGTTTTATGTGCCTACCGTTCTGCAATGCCAACATGCTAAACAGCAGTTTTGATTCCTCTAAGAATATTTGCAAGGGAATTCTGAAGGGAATTCATTGAAAATGTTGATCGTCAAAGTGCAATGGATAATTACCCATGAATTAACCACCCTCACATTTCTTATTCTGTCGATACACCCGGGAGTGAGAACGTCAGCTGGAAGAGGTGTCAGCTGAGTAGGACACAGCAGGGCCACAGCAGTTTAGTCACAAACTAGCAATGCATACTCGGTTGAGTGTGGTTTGCTGTGAACCTGCTCGCTGATGTCTCTAAGGAGTGAGCTACAATGTTGAAATACTGCTGGACCAGACAGCAATAAACGCCCAGTCGTTGCCAGGGTCCACCACAGTAAACAATCGTTGGGTATCTGTCAGCTGGATGTCTAATCAATCATGGGGATGTGTCCAGTTTAATGCACTGTCAAGAGAGGTTTATGGATTTCTATTCTGACACGTCAGTGTGGCCAATAACAGGGAATCCCATGTGTCTATTATCAAAATTTCGTGATATTTCATAAGTGGTGATAAATTTTGATGTAGCAAGAAATCAATGGACAGATTTCTTGGACTGTACATTTTCAATTTGGTGATTTTGAAAAGCAAGATCACCTGATGTGAGTAATTGGGAGTTTAGCCCAATCGACAATACAAATTAGTTTCATTATTATTCATCTATTCATTTTTTAATGAACCGTCTGGTCAGCAGAATGTCAGAGGGTTGGATTAAATGCTCATCACCATTTCCCTGAGCCTATTGTGATGTCTCAAAATGCTTTGTCCAACTAACAAATCATAAAGCCTTTTCACTTAAAGGTACAGTGTGTAGAATTTTGTGATATTTAGTGTTGAAATTGCATGTTGCAGCTGAACACCCATCACCTCACCCTCTCCTTCCAAACATGAAAAAGAACCTGTGGAAACCTGCAGTTGTCATAAAAACTCAAAAGGTGTTTAGTTTGTCCAGTCTGGACTAATGTAAAAAACATGACAGCCTCTGTAGAGAGGGTCCCCTTGATGTAAATATAAAGTATTTAAATATAAAGAGCCTTTTCTGGGGTAAAGAAAACTACAATTTATCCAATTATGATGAAAGGAACTAGTGAAAACATCATGAGGATTATTCTACATTAAATTTCTGCCAATAGTTCCCTTTCACCTAAATCTTATACACTAGACCTTTAACCCCTAGAGAAGCTGGGATCTAACATTTGTTGTTCATGCTTAAAAATTACTTTTATAACTTAAATAACAGAAAGAATAAATGATAAGCATTGAGCTATTCAACTCATCTGTGTGGTGTCAACGGTCACTAGTACAAAGTCATGAAGTCTAAATAGATTCCCTCGTATTGAGACACATTCTTATCTGTCACTTATCCAATGATAGCATTATTGGCTATTTACCAGCCAACAGAATCACAGGGCACTGCATTAAAAATGTTTTCTTTGATGGTTGAAATAAATATTAATGTTTTTATTCTGCTTCTATTTATCATCACAATCTTCTTTTTATCTCTGTTTCAAGATAGCAAGCTAACCAATTAGCCATGGCCCAGCCAACTCGTCATTCAGTAGTGAGTCACTGCAGCATCCAGTCTGCCCTGAAGATGTAGCCTTGCCCAGAGAGCGTATTCTGAAATTATAAATTAAACACTGGCTGAAGCTGTTGGCAAATGACCATCACCGCCAAACTATGTTCAGCAGCAGAGAAAACATATTCAAAGGCCCTTTAAGGCAGATAAAAACATGTCGAACAACCTGGAAAATGAGTCATGAACTTTATATAATCAAAAGTTCAAAATGCTACAAAACAAATCCTGTACTTCAAGATATATAAGACAAGAGAACCATATTAAATTTGTTTTAATTGTGTCAGTGATATTGCAGTAAAAATAATAATAATTGTACTCAGTTTGCAAATCTGAACACATTTCAGAAGTGGAATAGATTAAATGTGAAGGTCCTAACAGAGACTGTGAAAATGAGTCCAGTAATGAGGGGTGTTGCAGGATGATATATCTCATTCTGTGGCCTTTCACTCAAAGGTCCTCTAACTACACTTTGACACAAACAAACAACCTAAACTCTATCCCCACAAGGATTTATGTTGGGTAGAAAGATGATCACACTCTGTCAGTTTACATTTTGTTGTGACTGAGCTGACATCCATCTGCAGCAGTACATCCACAGTAGGATAGAGTACATGGCAGAGAAAACTAATCCCAGGGTTAAACTACAGTCAACTGTAGTGCTGACATGTCTTTGAAGACAAAGACGAGACAGAGTGATAATAAAAGACACTGTCAAATTGCAGTTTCATCTGGGAGAGAACCGTTGTTGCTCCATTTAACAAACCAAGGTTATCGAGTGACAGGAGACGAGCCTAAAAAAACTAGCCCGTGACAAATATAATGCAGCTTATCCCCAAAATTTTTCTTCTCTTAAGTATAATGAAACCATTAAGCGTGAAGCATGAAAAAATGAAAATAACAAATGGAACGAGAAGAATGACCCAGCTGTGTTTTTAACAGAATGGAGAGGAGGAGGGGGAGGAGGGGTAAATGAGCTTTGGAGGGGCAGGATATGAGGAAAAAACACAAAGCGAAGAATGGACCTAGTTAAGAGGAGGCAGTGATCAAAGCACAGGAACATGTAGAGAATGTGCTGCCAGCCTTGGCATTGCAGCATCCATTGCAGGTATACTATGTCAAACAGCTTTGGTCGGCTGTTTTTTCACTTGCAGGTCTGCACCTTCCACTCATTTCTTGCTGATTGCTAAGCTTCATTTCACCGATTGTGGTAAATGTTTCATACACTACTGGGGGGCGGTATGCCCACGAGGAGGGCTTCCTTATGAAAAATGTATCCCGGCAGATGTCTCTCTCCTGCCACGCAAGACTCATCTAAGCCAGCAGAGAATTGATTAGAAAGCTATCCATTCTCACTGTGAGCACACCTTCTTCAAATGCTGTGTGCATTGGCTTACTTTCAAAGAATTTAACGTCAAATCGAATGATTGCTTGCACATTTGCACGTTAAGTGTTTGAGCCCTCAAGTTGAAAAAACTGGAGGAATGCATCTACGCTATTTGATTATCCTTATTGTGAAATGAATTAATTAGAAAATTAATATGATATTCTTTAAATTTCCTACATAAGACTTAAAAGCATTAATACTCAATCTTCAGGTTTACTAAACACTTCAAGCTGTAATGTTTTAAGTCTACACCCAGCAAGTGGTGAAGAAAAACAGAACTTAAACAAGAGTAAATATTTGACTTTAATAATGATAATTAGTTTCTATTCCTTTCAAAACCAGAGTTGCAAGGTACTTCATATAAATGCAAAGTTAGCAAATGATAAAAACGCCAGAACATACTCAGCAATGCAATAAAACAAAACAGATCAAGGAAATTAAAGCAATAAAAGAACAACATTGAGTAAAAAAAAATAACATGGATAAACTTTTTCTGCTGATCTGATGTTGATGGGGAGTTTGTTCCACAGTGAAAGAGCTAAAACCACAAAAGCGTGATCCCCTTTGTTTTAAGCCTGGATCATGAGACATTTTTACAACATGTAATACTTTGATCTCATGGTTGCCGGAGCAGAGTCAGGGGTTAAGAGTTCTGAAACATAAAGCGAAGTCAGACCATGTAGTGATTTGTGTCAAAACCTCTGAATGAATGCTAATATTGCTCTGTTTCTTCCTGATGTTTAAATCTACAATTGTGTGCAAACGCTTTATAACCACAACTTTAAAAAGTCGTGATGACCTTGTTTTCTGCCCCCTACTGGCCAAATGTCAGCATTAAAACAGCTTTGATGGATTTATAGAAGTGTAGCCTGAGTCCCTTTAACTTAATTTGTGTATTGCTCACTAGCACATTTCATGGAGTATGTGCAAAAAATCCTGACGTTTCCTCCTTTATTGTTTAAAGAAAAATAAGATCATAAGCCTGAATGACGACACCCACAGCATGTGTGTGTGCAGGAGTGTGTGTGGGCGTCTTATGAGCTGGTAGATGAAGACAACACATTTTTCATAATAAGTGCCCTTCACTCTGCAGCAGATGCCATTCTATATGGAGGGATGAGCCACTTCTTAATCTCTTAATGTAAGAAAGTAGGAGGATGGTTAATACTCTTGACAAATTCCAGCCTTGTTTAATTGTTTTTGTCCTTCTGCTATGACTTAACTCTAAACGTGACATAAAGCAGTGGGTATGATGTATGATGTCTGATTGATGATTTATACATTTCAATAATCAGTGTTTGTTAGTGGACCTCAAGTTACACTCAAGTGTTGCTGCTATGTATTATTTTTGACCAGCCATAGATTTCACTTTACCTGTAACCCCCCAACTGCGGGTGCTCTGCCCACTGTGTCACACACCCACACACTCATCCTGTTGTACACAAGGTGACACGAGGTAGAGACTGGTAGCAAAATCAAGACCTGATCAAAATGCAAACTTGTACCATCCACTCAGCACTTTCTCATCTTTATTTTACTGTAACAGTTTTTGTGTTAACACCAGAGTCAATCTACATCCCAGTGAGGCAAAGTGTTCATGTTTTAAACACCACCTTTCTCTTTTTAATGTACGACTAACAAGTTTTGTAAAAGCCTCTGGATGAGGCTGGGGTTCACAACCACAGTCCTGTCTCTAGGCAACAAATGCTTTTTGGAAGGATTATGGTTTTTCGATGAGCACATTGTGTCTGTAGTCACTATGTAAACTTTGTTTTGTACTGAATTACAACAATAACTAGAATGGCACTCAGAGAGCACATTTACCTTCATCAAGGCCAAACAGTCCCCTTATGAAACCACATTTAAATTCACTAGATCCAGATTTTATCGTTTGATCTGCGCCAAATTGCACAC
The DNA here is from genome assembly GCF_024713975.1 of Paralichthys olivaceus. NCBI lineage: Eukaryota > Metazoa > Chordata > Actinopteri > Pleuronectiformes > Paralichthyidae > Paralichthys > Paralichthys olivaceus. The sequence goes on from NC_091101.1 coordinate 10,892,370, forward strand.
ACTCATAATTATGAGTCCCCTAAACATGTCTGATTTAAAAAAAATCAAGATATATGAATTATTCTCTGAGAAATCAATGGAAATGTTGAAAAACATCCTATCTTGCAAAAGTGAGAAGGAATTCCTGGATCTGCTCACAACCCAGAGAATAAACAGATTCTTCTCTGACCCATACCACATCCTTCTACCAAGTTTCGTGGAAATCTGTCCAGTTGTTTGAGTGTGATCTTGCTTATAAAGACACCAATCAACAAAACAGGGACAGGGGTGAAAACATAACATAACGAAGTAGATATTGAACTTTAAGATTTTGGAAGTAAATACATATATAGTCCATTATCATTTGGTTAAAACATTAACTGTCAAAATAGTTGTGACACGTCAAATAATTAATTCATTTTATATTAATGCATTAATAGAAAGCACAATGCGGTTGTAGTTTCAAACTGTACCTGCCATTGAAAATTATAAATCTAAACATGTTTTTTCTTTTTCTTAATTTGATAGATCATTAAATTAGGATTTCCTTTATGTTGATGACACCCAACTTAAACAACATTAAATAGAATAACCTGTTTGCAACCCTTCGTCTTTATTAACTCAGTGAATTCCAACTATAGATGTTTGTGACTGTGCTGCCCTCCAGTAACAACCAAACACACATTTTACTTACTGGAGAAATTCTAACAAAAAGCAAAAACTTTGCGACAAACTGTTAGTTTTATCCCAGCCCTGATCCTTTCTGCACAGAGTTTTTGTGTTGCCCCCGGTGTTTGTGTTGGTTTTCTCTTTGTACTCTGCTTTCCTTTCACTGCCTAAAAAACTGTCCAGGCTACTAATGTTCAATCTTTTATTTGGAGGTGACCTCAATGTACAGCTATTATGATAAGCCCTCATATTTGGACTAACATCATCCCTTTATATGGGATGTTGTTGAATCATACACACAATACAGCTGCAAAGTGAATGCCACCAGAATGCACGTCACGATATTCTCTTTCAATGGTTTTCCTGCTCAGACTTACAGAGGAGGGAAACTCTGATGCCCTCTTTAAAAAGCCAAGCTGAAAACTGTTTATTTTCTCTGTAATGTGGTCAGCCTCAGCTTTACACAGTTACTGCAAGTGACTCAGTAGCTCATAGTTAGCATTAGGTCGGGTTCCTGCTGATTGGAATTGATTTTGTCCTCTCAGTTTTCCAATTCTGCGTCTTTCTGCTGATTAAAATTTATACATGTCTTTTAGTGTGAGTGAGAGAGAAGCAAAAAGGCTAAATGGACCTGCTGTGTGTATGTGTGTGTGTATGTGTGTGTGTGTGTGTGTGTGTGTGAGTGTGGCTGTCTGCAAACCCGCCGCGTATTAATTATGGTGCAGTGCTATTAACTTGGCTGGTGCAGTTGGAAACAAGGCATAATTAAAAATACATGTAGTAATGATTGAGTAAATTGAGGTAATAAACATCCGGCCTTGTAAGAAGCAGTGGAAGATTATATATACAGCAAAATATAACTCCTACAACACATGCTATCTATATTATTTCAAAACAGGGTTTATGGGGATTTCAAATTTGCATTTTGCAAACTGAACATCTATCTGTCCATTAATCCATCAATCCATCCATCCATTATCTATATCGCTTATGTTTTGAAGGTCGTGGGTGGAGGATCTAAGGGCCAATCCCAGCTGACATTGGGTAAGAGGTGGGGTACACCTTGAACAGATTGCTATCGTATCGCAGGGCTAACACACAGAGACAAACAACCTTAATCTATAACTCCAATCTACTTGTCTTTGTCTTTGGACTGTGGGAGGACGTTGCAATACCTGAGGAAAACCAATGCAAACACAGGCAGAACATGCAAGCTGCACACAGAAGGACTCCGGTCCAACCGTGATTCAAACCAGGAGATGTCTTGTTGTGAGGGGGACAGTGCTACATTGAACATTAGTTGTACCAAATCAGTTGTACATGGCAGATAAGCATGAGGTTAATGGGCTGGGCAGACAGTGGTTTGTTCATTGACAAGCTAACAGTATTCTCTGTGCTCTGAACTGCGGAGTTGTTCGTTGTAGAGAGAACAGGAGGCAACAGCACTTGTTAGTTAATGGCATTAAAACACTAGTTTCTGCTGCTGCAAATGAAAAGAGAAATGAGTGACAAGTGAGTATATGAAACTTTTCTGATTGTAGATAAAGAAATGAATGAGGTAGAGTATTTTTAAAATGAGATACATGGTGTTGTGCATGTCTTAAATAAATGGGAAAACATATCACTGGGTTTTCAGTTGCCGATGTGTTGTGAGATGTGTCTGGAGCCTGGTATGAATGTGCTATATTAAACCTGAGAATGTGGCATGAAAGTGGCGCTGTTTGTGTTTGTGCGTCTTTGTGTATGTCTGTCTCTGTACATCGTAAAGAAAAGAGGAATCTTTGAGCAAGCATGACTTCAATATGTTTTTTTTTTTTGGTCTCCATACGCTCATCTGCACACCTGATGAAACTGCACTTCTAAGACAGCAAATAGTTCTATATCTGCAGCGGTGCTGTGAATTTCATTATCCAATCTAAAAATAATTGTGGGCTAGGCCGAAACTTTTCACAGCTGAAAATGAAATTCCACATCAGCATATACAAGACACTGGCTCTGAGCGGAAGTGTTTCAGATAGAACACTGTTTTAAGAAAGAAAAAAAGTTAACCGAGACACGACTCATGCTGATGCTTACTTTTTTTTTTTTCTGTCTGCCTCTCAACACTGTCAAAGCCACGACACAGTCAGAGCAAACTGTTGGAGCAAATCTGTCATCAGAAAGACTTTTGATGGCATAGCATCCATCATACTCTGATGCAGGGCTACTGTGCTGCAATCATGAATGTGTTTACCCTGGTCCATTTACAGTGGTAGTGAGTTAATGTTTGTCCTATACCTATATGTGCTCTACCTGGAGGTTGTGCACAATGGGCTGTGATCATTCTGTAAAGTAGCAGGGGACATCAGAACTTGTCATTTACAGTAATGTTCAGGGTTATTGTAAATAAATGACTGGCCGTTGGTGCAGTTGAATAAAAAGACACAACACACAGGTAGAAAATTATAAAAGCAATGGCACGAAAATGTGTTACACAGTGTTTTCTTCCCTTCTCCTCCTTTATTCCCGAATGTTCTGGCTTAACAAAATTGAGATTGGGATTTCTTTTCTTTTCCATTATCTGCCTCTTGATAACAACAAGGTAAATAATTTGGTCATTATATGTCAGACAGGGAAGCACTGAGTCAATTAGCTTCCAAATGGAAACTGGATGGAACAAATACAACGTGAACATGGAGAAACTGTCTCCAGGGGCAATGCGGATAGACGGACGCCCAGACAGAATCTCAGCCAGCTTAACAACTTCTGGATGGTTCTAATGGACAGCGAGCAGCCGATTCAGCTGAGAGTATATGGTGAAGGTTGAGGCTATATTGAGACCCTGTGAACCAAGATGGATAGGGAGAGAACTTTCATTAAAAAACAAGAGAAAACTAACAACTTTGCATGGACCCTGGCTATAGTCATGGTTGAAATTCCCTCACAAAGCTTTCATCACAATGCTCCACTGACTTTGATGAATTTCATTCCGCATAGCTTCAACCCATTGATGCCCCAGCACACTCACCCTACACACACACATAAACACAAACAAGAGCGCGGCATGCACGATCACATAAGTACAAAGAGGCAGGAAGGAGAAAGGAGCAGTTTAAACTCAGTGACTTCAGGAAGGTGAAGAGAGTAAATCCAGGTTTCCTCACTCGCCATTTCATCGCCATGAGAAAATACGCCCTGAGGAACCCAATGCTTCCCTGTCTGTCCCATAATAAAGCTTTTTTCTTTCATTTCTGCTAAGGATCTGGGAGGACCTTTCTTGCTCTGCACAGCGATGTGATAAGTTTTCACTATTAGCGTGTTCTTGGGTGAAATCCTCTATTTCCCCCATTCTTCTAAAACCCTCCTGAAGAGCTGGCATGCCATAACTCACACAGCCACCCATGCTTTGCAGCCAAGCCCAGGAGCTTCCTCTGAGGAGATTAAAGAAGCAAATTCTGAATGCATGGAGGAACATTCGCTGCGCTGAACACTTGTCTCCACTGTCAAAAGAAAACACATGCACAGTAACATATGAAGGTAGGGGGAATTGTTCACATGCAAACAAAGCAAAGTCGCGTCATCTATCGTCATGTTTTCCGTAACAGTGACCGCTGAGGTTGCAAACTGCTGTTTTTTTAATGAATAGAAAAATAGCAGCTAGCTATATGATCTGACTACTCCTACGTGGTGAGCACACTTCCTCACATCAGCCATCGCTGTGGAGACGCAGGCCCACTAAATTAAATCGAGCCTGTTGAGAATAAGGCTATTTTTACCAGCATCATGAGACTGAGAACTAATCCAAGCTGGAGCTGCCTATAAAGAGGAGAGGCAATCTTGGTTCTGAATGGGTCTGAACGCTCAATCAGCAACATAGTGCACTCTAAAGGACATACAGAATGGCAGCCACTTCAACCCTGACAATGATTTCTTTCTCTTTCCTCTCAGACATTATCTTCTGAATCACAGTCAGTCACATAACTCATACATTGCACTCACAGGTCTCTGAGTGTCTATGATATTTTTTTGGGAGGAAACAGTAGTGCGGTCCACGCACTTCCTTTGTTTTTGCCATGAAAAGATTCTGAAGCACTGCTGCAGCTTCACTTTCAGCCTCAGCTGTGATTCTCAAAAGCTCTTATGACTGAGCACAGTTAAGAACGACAATTGCAGACCAATGTAATATTGCGTCAAACCACAAGAGGGGGAGGCACCACCTATTCTATTTCCAACGTCTGAGCATCAGTGCAGGTTTGGATGAAAGGCTTAATGTAAAATGCACCGCAGGGAATTGCTTGCATGCTGTGTTGTCCTGTCTGAGAGAGAATTTGCAGTGTAGATCAGAAAAGGACGTGTTTGGCAAATTACATGCAGGAACACCTGAGCAGAGAGACACAAATCAACACAGGTCTGAACCAGGCTGTTTTTATAACAGCTATAAACCTCTGAGGCTGCCCGTGATACGCTCAACTGACTGCAGTCCATTATATAAGTGTGCTGAAATTTTATATGCATGTCTACAATCTGCTCAAATCTCTATTTTGCAGCAGTAATTTAGATTTGTATCATAAACTGGACAAGAGAAGGGATGAGGACGATGTGCAGTGTTATTGTTTGACCAGTAGGTGGAAATGCATGCATATTAAGTGGCTGAGTCGGTGCCAAAGAGGTTTTACTGCAGTGGCAGCTGCAGACAGAGGAATCTTTCAAGTTTTGCTGCAAACACATATTTATTAATTTAAATTTACTAAAACTGTACATGATTAATTCTTAACATGATAATTATTGTATATTCTATACTACTAAAATCTATATAAACTACTGTTTCTGTTGGGGAAGAAACATTTAATCACTGAATCACTTGTTTTGGAGATTTCGACCATGCCACACAGTTCCCACACATTTGCAGATGTTGAACCCTTTCATGAATCTGAGCCTCTATAAGACTTTCCCTCAGTGTTGACATAAAAGTGGAGCTTGAAACAGTTTCAGCTCATGGTCCACTTATTGGACCCTTGTTTTGAAAAGATGTGATTTGGCATGTTTTATTGACAGGCATAAAGAGTATACGTGCATTTTTTTATTTTCTTCAAAAAAAAAAGAAAATATCTTCTTTGAAAGATGGATCCATCATCCAAACATTATCTACAGCTTATCCTTTGAGGGTCGCTGGAGCAAAACCTCAGCTGACATTATTGGGAGAGAGGTGGATACACCCTCAATATTCACACTCACATTCACACCTGCACTCATGTTAGAGTCTCAACAATAACCTAACCTCAACCAATGTCTTTAGACCGTGGGAGGAATTTGGGAGTACCTGGAGAAAAAACCATTGCAGACACAGGCAGCACACGCAAGATGCACACAGAAGGACTCCAGTCCAACAGTGATTCAAACCAGGAGCTGTCTTGCTGTGAGGGAACAGTGCTACATTGAACACACACACACACACACACACACACACACACACACACACACACACACACACACAATCACCTAATCTGTATAAACTTTAGAATACCAGCTCTTAACAGGAGACTTTAATTCAGAGTTGTTGAACACATCTGATGGATTTCTGATCAATATGTAATCATGTTACATTCAGTGGACTTGAAGCCTTTCTTCCTGTGTGATCTTAATACTGCTGCTTTGCCTCAAATGAAAAACATCTGAGTCACATTTTGAGGTAGACGAGTGTCTCACAGAACAAAGATTGTCACTTGTCAGGTATAAACCATTACCCTGTGTGGTGTAAAAATCTGTTATTGATTCTCCCATACTCTATAAGCTCAGAGCTTTTCCTTATCTCCGTGGTAAAATCACTAAAGTCCACAGAGGATTGTGTTTGAGGCTGCTGGTCGATCTGCTTGTGACCATTTGCACTGATGCAGTTTCTTCCCCTGTTAAGAAAGGTGGGAGAGAGATGCTATCTTTGACATGTTCATTTTTGATCTTGAGAGCTCACAGGTAAGCTTGGCGGCAGCAAGCGAATGCAATTTTATCCCGTGTTAATAAGATTCAAGTGTTTTATCTGTTCCCGTATCACTTGAGCACAGTATATTTAAAAACTAATCAGATATACCGACCTGACCAACAGCTCCATCTGCATCAGCACCTATTCAAATTATTCATTACATTTTATGGCTAGCGGGGAAAAAGTTGCACAGCCCCTCGTTGATTGGAACGACTGTGTTGGAACCTGAATATTACTCATAAATATAGCAATAAAATATATCAACAAAGGGGCAGGGTGGGTGGGTGGGGGTTACGCCACAGACTTACTTGCGGACCTGCAGGCGTGCGTGCTGCATACTGATAATGCTGGAACCCCACAGACACTGCATGAATCCTCAGATGCTACACAGAGGTGAGAGCTCTTGCTGTGGAGATGGCGAGCAGTAATTCAAAAGCCTACTGGGCCCAGCAGGATCAATACAGAATACAGATTTTTTTTACATCTCAGAGGTGATAATAAGCTGTTTGACTTTTGCTTATTGCTGACTGATATGCACTAAAAAGGTTTACCAAATCTCCAAAAGATGTGCCCAGGATAAACTGTACTGAGCTATTTTATACTTTTTAACACTTTGATAGCTGTCAGGGGAAAAAAGCCTGAAAAAATGAGACATAATCCCTCAATCCATCCATTATATACATCTATACAGCTTTTCCTTTGGGGGTCGTGGTGGAAGCTGGAGCCAATCATTGACATGGGGCAAGAGACTACAGGGACAAGTCAACACCATTCCTCAGAGCCAACACACAGAAAAAAACAACCATTCACACTCACAATCATACCTGTGTGAGGAAGTTGGGGTACCTTGAGAAAACCCACACAGACATGAGAAGAACATGCAAACTCTGGGAACCTTTTTACTGTGAGGTAAGCTAAGATGGCAAAGCCTTATTATGACAAAGAAAGATTAGCACCATCCTTTTTGTCGGTTCAACAATGCAGCATTTGGCACTGTGTAGTGAAATAGCCCAAACAGGAGGCGATTAAAGAAGAAGTGATGAAAGTTCTCCACAGAATAAATGTCAAGTGTCATAGAGGAAATAAATCATGGTAGTCTGCTTTAACTCCCTCTAACTCTTTTTGGATATTTATATTTGCAAATGCAGCCTCCGACGGAGGAGGTCGGGGTTGATGAATGGGTCAATACATTTTCAACATGGGAGAGATCATTACCACGATTGTTTCCCAAAGTTACCAAGTGGTCATCAATGTGAACATGATGAAAAAAAGACCCCTGCCCTTAATTAAGTAGTAGTTTTTATACCAATAACATTGTGCTGGTACCTGATGGTTTAGTCAAACATATTTATCTTCAGTGATCTGAAATGGTCTTGGGATGCTGCCCTGCCAATAGGGGGCATCAGGTCAGAAATCGAGTTATTGGCCAATGTCATAGACTGTGTATAAAAATGGATGATATGACGGCCACTCTAAAGTGAAGATGAAGCATCTTGATAGCCCCCTTGTGGCTAGTTACAGTATGTTATCATTATACACCCTGTCTCCCCCATGTTAGTGGATGGGATGCGGATCAAACTAAAGTACATTTTATCTTAAAAAAGATGGTTTCTGTCATTTTGGGTAGTTCTTATCACACTGATGTATGTCAAAGTCTCTCAGTGGGACAGTATCAGTGGCACCCCATTAGTGCTGCTCCTTCCCCTGATCGCTCCTGCGCAGACCCTGGCTCCGAATGCACAATGGTGAATGTGTTTTCACATTTTTGAAATGTTACTTATCACTTATCAAAAAACATTTTCAGCACAGCTCACAGTGATCTCTTCAGTTGACTGTCTTTTACATGGAATAGTGTTCCTGCTTAAAACAGGTCAACAGTTCACCACACTCCCTAATTCTGTGCTATTTTCATCACTTCAGTTGGCAGAAACAAATGTGAATAGACCTCTTGCAGATCATTGAATAACTATGCATGTTTTGTTTGCTTATTTGACTTTTAAATCACAAAGTAAACAAACCAAATACGAGAAAATAATAATGTTTGTTTTAGATTACATCCATAATGCCAGTAATGCCCATAGCTTCACATCTAATTCAGCATGTCCTCAAATGCTTACATAGTGTGCAGGCTTTCCCTTTTGGTTAATCAACTCTCTAGTCAAGCAAATGAAGGTGGAGGGTATATGTTTAAATCACAGCAGGATTATGCATGCTACATCCACAGTGGCTCCTTTATTAAGCCTTGACCTCCTGCATATGACCACACTGATATTTATGCTTATTTGCACAACACACTGGTTGGTTATGACTCAATCTTCTTCATGGTTTTCCACTTTATGCAGTGGGTAGTTGAATAAAAAGAACACGCTGCTGAGCAAGCGATAAAACGTGTCATCATGGAGATGTGTCAGTTCATGCAAAGCTTAAAGATAAACTGCGGTCGCTTCCACAATTTGTTCCCAGTGACACTATTGTTACATGCAGACACAACCAAAAATAACTGAACACGTTCTTAGCATATCCAGAATAAGTTCACAGGCTGAGAAAAACACCCGAGATGTTCCTCTCTGCAGCCACATCCTCCTGCTCTCTGAGGATCCCGAGGCTTTCCTCAGCTAGGTGGGCTATATCACCTCTCCAAGTTATCTAGCTTCTAGTTGCATGCCTGCAGAATACCTTTAACTGGAAGGCGTCCAGGAGAATCCTGATCAGATGTCAGCTGGCTCTTTTCGGAGTGAGGGAGAGCTGTGTGCCAGTTAGAGTCGACAGAGAATATTTGCTCAGGCAGGTTTCCTATAGCACCTCAGTCACCGTCTGAGCCTTTTCCGAGGTAGAACGTTGATCTTTTTGTATCAAATAACCCAGTAATTACATTCAGATTGGATTATTCCACAGTTTATGTACCATGCCAATGTCTAGTTCCAGTGAAGGACGCATCGTTCCTTTAGTAGAAAACTATGGCTGTGGAGTACACGGTAGTAGATGGGTACACAGCACGACCAACTTTCATGGAGGAGACACCAGAAATGAATGTACATTTTTCACATTGTCGAAATCTTTTCCTTTTCGATATTATTGTGTTCCATCATCTGCCTTCACTAAAGAGTCACTGCTTTCCCAGTTGGACCTCTGCAGCAGTCAGTGCCAGTCATAGACTGTATATAAGAATTGATATAGACTCTGATTCTGGAAAGTGAAGCCAATGCAGAAGTGCCTGAAAAGTCAAATAACCAGCAGAGGGCGACTGCACAGGTTACACAAAGAAGTCTGTTTCCAATGAAGTCCATGAGACAATGACCCTACTACTCACTTAATTTATAACATCTGTAAACATTATTTATACAGAGTTAATGTCTCAATCTTTAGTTTCAAGTCTTCTTCAATACAGCACCATGGTCATTTTGTAAAATATGGTCCCATTTAGAGTCCAACAGATAATAAAGCATGGTATACATTGGGGCGTGGATACCATGTAATTGACAGCTAGTACCTTCCAATGGATGCAGATTGAAGGTGTAGGTGTGCATGCAGTGTCCTAAGTTCTCAGTCAGGCTCCATCCCCCACTCCTTGAAATATGGTTACTTCTGGTTTTCAAAAATCAAGATGGCACAGGACAAAATGTCAAACTTGAGGCTTCAAAACAGCAGCTCACAAACCAACGGGTGATGTTACGGTTGGACGCCACTTGGTGCCAGCAAAAACTACTTATAGAATTTCCAGGAATTGGCGGAAGTATTGGACATAAGCCAAAAATAACCGAGTTGGTGGATTTGATCCGGATAAAGGGTCAAAATCACATTTTCACAGATATCCCAGGAAAGTGGATTTAAATGTGGTTTTATGAGAGGACTAGTGGGCCTTGGCGGGGAGATATTCACTCAACTGAGTTCCATTCTCATAGATGAACATACGTATTCAGTCTTTAGAACCGGCCTTTTCTTTTTCTTCATCTGTGATCCAGTTTTATACTTAGCTTTCATCAGCTTGTGCTGCTCGTATACATCTTAAGAACCTGATGGATTTTCCATACAAGAGTCATTAGATCCATTCTGGAGTGCTGTTCTTCAAGCAGTAATGAAAAGCCTTCGAGGTCTTAATCAAGGCTATTGAAACTATTGACAGATCAATAGAAAAGCACTACCAGTCTCCATCTGTGTTCGTCTTGATATTCAAAAGAACTAAAGGCAGAGTGACAGAGCCAGGCAGAAGGAGAGAGCAACATGAAACATTAAAGGTTCATAGAAAAACACTGGCATTAACAATGGGCTACCACTGATCAGATACAGGGGGTACAACAAGAATCTTAGGGTCACTTTGTAGTTTCTTGTACGAATGGTGCTATACAAATACAGTTTATTATTATTATTATCATCATTATTATTATTGTTATTATTATTATAATAATCTTACAAATAATTCCATAATAATGCACTTTTGACTAGGAAAAGCCGATCAGAACGAAACTTGATTCTCATGCTTTCACAGTGAGATTCAGGGTCGGAACAGAAACGTTGGAGATCATTGTTTTTCTGCCCGTGATCTCTGGTCATGGAAAACTCAAATTCATCTGATAAGTTTCTTAAAATAAATACAAGGGAAATATACATCATCGTATACGTCATTGATAAGAGTCAAAAACAGATTTTTCCGGGTGAAGGTTTTGTTTTTCTAATTTTATTTTTTTAGATCTGTTATATAATGCAGCTCAATCACTGTAATGTGAGAAAGTTCATAAGATAGACCTCTCAGTGTGTTGGAAGTGTGCATGAGCACAGCATGTTCCAGAGGGTGGGAGTGAATGCTTGTTACTCTTCACCTCCTTTGCTTTCAGTTGATCTGTTTGTTCCACCGTGCACCATTTCTACTACCTGGTGAAAAACTGACAGAAAAGGGAAAAGCATTATCCTTTTTGTTTCGTTTTTTTGCACATTGAGAGATACACTTCCTTCGTGCTTTAAATCAAGGGAACCTAAACAAGGATGATGTAATTTATTGTTTTATTTTATCATACAATCAACGTTTACTTCATAGTGACAAGTTATACAGCAGTAATATATGTAACACAGTCCAATATTCTAACATTATAATAAGATAATATATGTTATCTAATATGGTATAATATAAGTTATCTATAAGATATTAACTTTGTAATATATATTATTCATAATTACAATTAGTTAATACTATATATTATGGCACTATAACTCCACAGTCCAACATTATAACATTATATAATATTAGACTCTTAAATTCAATTTGACTTTTATAACTTTTAACTAAAATAATAATAAATGATAATAAAATGTACAAAATCTGTGTCCATAGTTATTACCTGACATGTCAAGGTCTTCATTGTCAATATGTGAAACGTTTGAGAAAGTTTTCTTATCTCACACACACAGGAATTTTAGCTTCTCAGATATTGTTTGTAATTTGAATTGCTAGCTTAAGTTGTGTAGTATGCTCCCATATTTCTGTTGTTTAATATGTGTAGGAGGTCAATTTATGTATTTACCAGAATATTTTGTTACATGAAGCATCTCATGAGTTCATGTAGGACACAGAGTCATGTGTTCAGCTGTCATAAGCTGTCAGCTACTGACCGGTTTATGGGTGCTCGTCAGTCAGTCACCAATTACAGCCCATTCTCTCACCAAAGCGGTCCCTTTAAATACGACCTCATCCTCATTGATCCCTGCTCAGCTCTGCCACTCATTCTCTGCTGCCGGTAACTTGCCTCCACCACCCCAGCCCCCACCTTTCAGCCCAAGGGTCCAAACATGGTTGTGGTAAATGGTATTCATCTTGAACAAATGTATCCTGCCTGCTACGCCCACTGGTTTTGTTTGCATGTGTTCCCTGTTTTATTGTAGCATGCTGCGTAACTAATCCAGGGAACATACAAAGAATTGAGCCATCAGTGCCAAAGATAACTGTCCCATTTGTGCAATAAATGGTTAAATCCTGACATAGTGTTCATGACTGAATTGGTTCTTTCTGTCACAATAAATGAAGATCACCTCCAAAGATATTCATGGTCCTGCCCTTTTCATAATATCACATAACACTAAACTCCACTGGTTACAACAGCCTTAGTCAAAGCAAAACACTTGTCTATTGTCATTTCAATCTCATGACATAAGACAATAGACAAATGGTTAAATAGAAAAAAGAAAAACAAATTTTGAACACATTGGTCCCCCATAGGCTATTGAGTTATTGTTATAAGGATGTACGCTGTTGAGTTGATTTCTGGAGACTCTGAAAGCCGTAGTATATGATTCACGTCATTTTCCTCCCCATCAAAGCAATCAGTGACCCCTTGTGTACTATGGTTTTCATCACCCCCTGTATTTAGTGAGTCTAAGCAAGTGAAAGAAGGACACCAGGTAGCTGTGATCTTGTGGTTCCTAGACTTATGTGAAGAAGCAATGAAATAGTGAGGCCATTGTGTAGCAGTAGCTGTGAACAATATTATATATTTTGACAAGAAATGGCTTAATTTACACCATGTTTTTAAACTTATTGTCCGCCAGCGGAAGTAGCGATGCTACTGCACGCCCTGTGCACACCCTTGGGTGAGAGCTTGTGTGTGATGTGTGAAGGATAGATTTAGGCTAAAAAAAATGGTTTAATTGACCTTGTTTTGAATCAAAACTGAATGTCAGGGCACTTGGATGACACCATAGTATGGAGATATTTTAATTTTTTTTTTCTGTTGTTATTTAATTTGAAGGAGTCCCCATTTACTCCAATTGCATTGGACTTGGCTGCAACACTGTTTACACCTGACACTACAAAAGTGTTTTGTGAATTCAACCATTTCACCCACCCCTCCATCGGCATAGTGGTGATAATGAGTGAATTTTCTTTTTTCTGTGAACTATCCCATTAAAACTTCCTAAACCAAGAGGCTATTTCTATCAAAAAACAACTTAATCTTACCTTTGTGAGGCACTGGTAGGAGAATATAAAGTTTTTATGATCAGTGATATTTGTACATCGGAGTGTTTCTAAGAGTTGTGTGGTTACTATATAAAGGAATGGGTTAACCACATTATGTGAATTTGTCTTGCTCGATCCCCCAGAGGAGCTGCAGCAGGAGATCATATGACCGTCTAAAGGTCCTCCACTAGATCTGTCATCCAGCAGCCGAGAGAACAGAACAAGCACGCCAGGACACTGCGGTCAGACTCATTTCAAAGACTCGTCTGTCGAAGCTTGTTTAGTGTTTAATTCCAGCAAACATAAAGTGATCTAACTTGGTTAATTTATGTTCGTTTGAGTGTAAATTGTACAATCTGATGATATGTAAATGGGTGAAGACGTTTTTAGAACATGTGTTGGCCTGCTGCCCGTTCACATTGACAGAACAGCCCCACTGGGAACAACACATAATCTGATCAACCTTTCATGCAAGATAAATTGTAATTTACAACGTGAAAGAAAGATAACGTCATCAGAGCCATGGTGTTGTTCAGAAGTCACGTTTTTTATCATAGTTTCAGGATTTCTTTTTATCCACATCTTTTTATGCCTGACATTTTCATGAATATTTCATTTGTGGAATCTGAACAGAAAACATCCTCATACACAGCTCGCATGTGAGGCACGTCTGAAGAAACTACACACTTCCTGGGTAGTTACGAATGAAAAAAGAAGTATAACTCCACAGTAACATTTATAGCCAGAGGACATATGTAAATAAGGCAGCACACCAATAGGAATCTCCCAAATATATAAAAATACAGTAGGAATAAATCATGACATTGAACCCAGCCCTACTAATCCTATTCGATAACCTTTCCAACTGTGTTCATCACATGTCTTAACCTTCGGAAGACAGTATTTCCTATTGTCTTTCCTGGTGTTAAATATAAACTTAACACTGACCAGAGCCTGCAATTAACATTAACAAAGGCCCAGAGCATTTATTGAGAGATTTTTATCTGGACAAAAACTCACAAGACATCTGAGCCATGTGATAGCCCACTATCAACTGTGAACCAGACAGGGGAGGCTACTGTTTCCCTTGCGTGGCTTCATGTTTTTCTCCCTGGATTCATGCTCAACTGTGACAACAACAGATGCTTTTAGTCTGCCTCGCTTGAACATGCAGTAAAGGAGAATATCTGTATATCTGTGACCCACAAACGACTAGATGAATTACAGCATGTCTGGTGTGACGATTGTGGAATATTAGACCTATATAGATCACATACTTATACACACAATATATATTGATCAGATACTATTTAATATTGGTATATACAGTATTGTCCCTGTGGCATTACAGTTCACATGTCCTACTCATTTTACTACTTCCTGTTGTTAGTACTGTTTTCAGTCTATAGAGTGCATACACTGAAAGCAGTCCTTAGAGTGGACTTGTGAATACAGAGCACAGGAAGGTCTCCGGTCAGTGTTTATTGATGTGATAGAGAATCATTTGCTGTGCAAAGTCATGGATCAGTATTCTATTCTTTCTATTTAAAGTAAAGTGTTGTTAAATCGGTATTGATTCTTAAGGGAGTTTGCAGTGTTGCAGCAGCTACTTGACATAAATCACAAAGAATGAAGATGTTTAGATTTAAAAAAGGCTCAATTATATGCAATCAAAGTGTGAGGAATAAATATAAATGTAGACTATAGCTGCACTGTGTGCTGAATATATAACAGTGCAATGGTGGTAATGAGCTAACTAGCATCAACTAAAGCTCCTGCAAAAATGAAATGTAGCTGGCAACGGTACACACACCACTGAATGTTATTCCAGCAGCTAATCAAGTGCAAAATGCTCATGCAGACCACAAGTTTTTTTGTTATGCTTTTATCCTTAAAGCGACACAGAAAAACACACCAACTCTATCTATGTTATCCTGATATCAAGGCATGGAGGGAGGGAGCATCAATATTATAATAGAAACACTCTGAACTAAATGCTTCCTCCCACAGAGAACGCACGTGGAGCAGCTCGGCTCTCCCTCACTACCTGAGCAGCAGCAGGTTAATCCTCTCACAAAGAGAGGAATGATGATCCCACTAGAAATCAACGCAAACTCCTTAATGCTGCTGTCAAATAACTCAATATGACAGGCAATTATACCCCTCACTCTAATGAGTCCTCATCAGGCCTGATGGGAGAAATGCGTGAAGAGGAGTCGGGTTCTGTCGGCACAGTGACATCAGAGTACTCCAAGCCTTTTGACCTGGAGTAGAGAGAGTACGTGTCGTCTGTGAAGAGATTGACTATTTCTACCTTTACAAAAAAAAAGTGTCACGGAATCAATGCATCACTCAGTGGGCTGCGCCTTTGGGGTTCCAAGGAGAAATTAGATTTGTGGCACATGTGGCACATAATACATCTGGAGAACTGCAAATTGACATTGCGCTAAGCGATCTTCAGTCCTCTCATCTCAGTCAAAAAAAACAAAAAGTCAAACTATTCCTTTAAGTAGATGCATGTATTTGAAAATATGCACGATTTAAACTCAATGGTAATTATAGTCACATTTGATTTTCTCTTTGTGACATTCACCGCCAAAGGCATAACTACAATAATCATTTAGCAGGATGTAATGCATCTGTGACATAATTTGCACCGGGCTTGTTTCTTACTGATGGTGCCCCCATTGCGTGATTTAAAAATAGGTTATATCACATGGCTCAACATTGTTATGAAACATACCCTGTGAGTTTTGTAACGATGGGACAATCATTTTTGAGTCTGCTTTGTGTTGTGACACCAATTTTTAGTGGTATAATTGAATAAAACCTGTGTTACGGATACGTATGAGGTATGTCTATCTATGCGCCCTCATCAACAACTTTTTTCTTCACCATCATTTCTATTTAATGACCCAAGTTTTGTGTTTTATCTCATTCCAGCTCCCAGCAATTTGATCCAGACAGAAAAATAAAAATCAAGATAGATTTGAATCCTCCAGGATGAGAAATCTAAAGAAAAAACATCCAAGTGCTTTAGTTGTAAATGTAGTAAATTGACTATGAAAGCTTTAAACAAGTAGTAATGAAGTGACCTTTCAAGGCAGATATATTGTAAGTTGCTTCCTCTTGTTTTGACACTGTTTTCTTGCAGGAAGTAAAAATGTTGGAATCATTAAAACTTAAATGAAACCTCACAGAACCAGATACAACTACACATAACACTCTTTGCCACATGGTTAAACATGAACACTACTTGGTCCATTTCAGTGAACAAGTTACCATTTGCAGAAACGACCGTTGCAATCATTTTAAAGAAATTATTTTACAGCTCCATTTTCCATGAAGATAAAAATTATCTCACAGCTTGAGATAAGATGTATTATTATCACACATAACAAAACCAATACTCCTTTTCAATGCGCTGATCACTTTAAGGATTTTGTATTTGTGACAGTATACTTTTTTAGTGTATGTGGTTGAGTCTGCTTTTTCTCCACTGCACCATATTGTGATCTGCTCCAGCTTTTATGAGCCGCCCGAGGCCAGTGTGGTGTTCACATAATCACATTAACGAGCACTAACATATTGTTACAATTAAGTAGTCCAGGACCCTGTTGTCAAAAAGTAACTAATCCATATTTAAGATCTCTATTAAAAAGCAAGTTTTCAAACCAGGATTAACTATTCACCATTTAGACCTTATTTGAGTTTGATTTAAACCCTGAAACTGCCCATAAACGTCTGTAGCTGTTATTTACTCATGTTTATTCCTCACTTAATGGAATAACTTGCTGCAGGTTAGAGCTTTATTGAACGCTCATGCTCTTTTTCAACTGACACCAGCTTCATATTTCCGCAGGTGCACAACTTAGGTAGCGATGGTCCCATGTTGGCCACTGAGCAGATGGAGGGCGTGACCTCACTAACCCCATCTCGCACCAGTACTCACGTTGGCACTCGCTGAAGGAAGAAAACAAGCAGGGCCCAGGCCTGGAGATGTGTAGCAGCCGCAAGCCAAATTTTTCCAGGTCTGGACAAATGCTGCTCACTGAGGCCAACGATCTGATGAAGAAAGTCCAACTGTGTGTTTAGTGTCGCCCACTGCACTGATGTTGTCCAACACATAGCCTGTTTACCCACTGTAGCTTTAAATTACTAATATACTGTCTCATGAATCATTCCCCCCCACCCCACCCACCCATGCACTCACCCACGCACTCACCCACACACTCACTCACTCACTCACTCACTCACTCACACACACACTCACACACACACACACACACACACACACACACACACACACACACACACACACACACACACACAGTAATGAAACCTTTTAAACTAATCATTAGAAGCTGTTAAAAAGATATTTTTCAGTTTATAAAATATTCAGAAGTCTCACCTATATTGCAATTCTTTCACATTTTCTAGACAAACGCTTGTTGTAGATGAAAGGTTTTAATGACGCTGAATCTAGCTGTCTGAATATATGAATATAATGTGTTCCAGAGAACATTCTGCTGTCAGTCAAATTTAACATTTCATGACTTGGGCAGCGGGTCATGGTGGAGTTTTGCATCATTACTCCATCCCAATCACTGCTGTCCGTCAGTGGCAGTTAATCAGCTTTACCTCGCCCATGACCTGACTGGATGAACACAGGACTGTCTGTCCTGACTTTCAAACTGACAAAACATGGAGCTGCTCTGGAAAAGAATTCAACTTCTTTCTTTATTTCATCATCAGCTTCAGTTTCTCTTTTTCCTGCAGCACCACCTGAATCAGGTTGAATAGTTTGATGTGCCAGATTCAAGTTGCAGCTAATAAACAACAAGAATAGCTCTGAGGTTGTATTTATTTAGATATGCTTCAAGCTAAATATTCAGCAGCTAGCATGCAGATGTTCAAATAGTCAAAGGTTTTATTGTCACATGCAGAAATAACAAGATAACAATGCAATTAAATACTTATTTTCCAATGTCTCTACCTGGTGTCGTAAATTTAAAGAAATGTGAAATAAATGCACATTCATGTCCACTTATCAAACACACCCCACACAGACACCCATACATACTGATGAAGACAGTTATAACAGTGGCTAATGCAGGCATGTGTGCTGAGTGATGCTCACCATTTCAACATGAGCACGTAAGCACAATCATGCAGCAGAGGATGATGGGAAATCCACAAGTTTTGCAAGTATTTGGCCTTAAAGCAAGATGGCTACAGAGCAGTTGAACGCTGGAGCAGATGACAGCACTGGATGAAAGGATCACAACAGTTATTACAATTCATCCTGAGGGGACATGAATGTCTGTACCAACTGTCAAAGCAATTTTTTTAATAACTACTGAGGAAATCAAGCAACAATAGATGCAGACAAAAAAATGAATTAGCCCTGGGTCAAATGGTTTTGCTTTTTCCTCCCTTGGTTGGATTATCAGACACTCATCTGCTGGGAACAGGGAAAAGTCCCACCTCTTACATGCTGTCACATCGCAAATTTCCCAGTTGTGGGACGAATAAAGGATTATCTTATCTTATCAACTCAGCAATTTCCACATTTTATTTTTGTGGGAATTAATTTTAATTGAACTGTAATTTTAGGCTCATCAATCAATGCAAAAATCAGAAAGTGGAAATTCTTATTTACAAATGTATTCAGACTCTTTGCAGTTCCAATCCAAAATGTTGTTGGTCACATCACGTTTGCTTATCACCTTTGAGCTGTGTCCTGAGTCCACCTGCAGCAAACTGAATTGATTGGCCACAAGTATTAACAGGCACACACCTCTATAAATACAATCCACACTGCATGTCACAACAAACACCAAGACATGAAATTCAAGGAGCTCTCCAATTTAACATTGTGGTGAGGTCGGCATGGAGATAAAGGTATACAAGCATTTCTAAAGCTTTGGGTGTTTCCAAGAGCACAGTGGCCTCAACACTTGAACTGAACAACACTGGAAAAAGTTTGGAACCACCAGGAGTCTTCTTAAAGTTGCCTGTCAGGTCAAACTCAGTAAATGGGCCAAAAGGGGGTTGGTCAGTTACACAGCAGTCACTGTAACAGGGCTTCAGACGCCCTCTGCATTGACTGGAGAACCTGCAGGAAGGACAGTCATCTCAGCAGCGCTCCATCAATCAGAGCTCTGTGGTCGCGCTGCTGGACAGAAGCCACACTGAGTAAAAGACGGGTGACGGGAGTTTTCCTGACACATCTGAAAGGATTTTGAGCAAATGAAGTGAAAAGATTCTCTGGTGTAATGAAACAAAACTTTTTGAGGTAGAACTCTAAACATTGTATCTGGCAAACACCAGGTACTACACCACTTGGCTAATATCATTCCTACTATAAAGGCATGGTGGCAGCATCATGGTAAAGGCAGTGATTTTCAGCTGCAGGGGCAGAGAGAGTGACCAGGATTGAGGGAAAGATGAATGCAGCCAAAAATAGAGAGATCCATGAAGAAATCATGCTCCAGAGTGCATGTGAGCTGACAATGTCTCTTTGTAGTCATGTTTTTCTGTTGTCATTCTGTGGCTCTGGATGGTTGTTCTCTATTTTTTCTCTCAGAGAAATATTCTAGGTGAAGCTCTGGGGTCCTGATACCTGGGACCTCTGGGTCTGTGCCAGGTGTGCCTGTTCAAACCACTGATTGGAAATAAAGATGAACAACATGACGGTTTTCCAAAAGTGAAGCCAAAGCGTGTTGATTGCCACCTGGCAACTGGCTGCAGTATAGCTCCTAAATCCTGCCTCCTCCATGTGAGTGGATGGGACATGCCCCTGTCGTTTTTCTGATCAAACTGATATATGTCCAAGTGCTCATTTTTCCAATAAGTTTGCTTTTAACTTGTTATTTTATGCAATAATATTGGGGTGAAACATCAGGATTGGCAGCTGAGACTGACTCGCATTTGGGCATGTTTGGGTTTTTACAGGAACTCGCTATCACAGCTCCATCCCTCTGATCACTGCTGCACAGACTCTGACTCCAAATGCTGTGGCGTCTGTATCCAAGTGAGCATGGCTTCATCACTGGATAGTTGGAAGAAGTGGAGTCGTGTCATCTATCTTTATGTTCAGTATAAGGTTGTAACACATTGGACTTACTGTTCAAGTCTGACAGATGTTTTGCCACTCCACATGTTTTTGAACTATGACACACTTGTTTCTGTCTCTAGGGACGAGGGGTTCATGGTGGAATTGTCTTTTGCTGTCAGTACCTGGTGAGCTTAAAGACCTCTTTGAAGCAGGTCTCTTTGAAGCAAATCTACTGTGCAGGTTTTCTGTCTGGACCAGTTACATAAGTCATAAAGGGCATTCTTTATGAAGACTAGTGTGAAAAGCTTGAATACATTGTCTGTGACCTGATCAGATCCCAGCAGAGCCCCCTCTGCACAGCTGCTTCATTCTCTGGACCAACACAGTCCTTTAAAGACACTCCTAGTGATTTCAGATCAAAGCTGCAAAGAAAATCAAATTTTTGGTGTGAGCATTATGCAGCAGCCTCAAGGGCATAAACATCACTGAAAACGTTATCGCAATGATGGCTCAACGTTTTAATAAGTGGAAGCTAATCATTATTTGGAGAAAACAAAAAGGGGGCTTCTTTGATAGCTCACAGAAAATGTGCGTTTTACAATGCTAAAGAGAACTGTGTTAAAGTGACAACAACATGTGAAACATGTCACATTTGTTTCCATTTTATCTTTCCAGCATTTTTTGGAAAGTTCCCTTAAAAAGATACTATTCAGTCTTTGTTCTTTGTTGTCTGTGTATTTATCACACAACAGAATGGATATTACTTGTTTTGCTCTTACTTAAATGTTTCTGTTATCCCTTTCTCTTTGGATTACTTTTTAATGATGTTGGATCATTTTATCTTTTTTCATGATTTTAGACTTTGCACTGTATTATTCGTTGTGTTTGATTTTATGTCATATCATTTGCCATATTTGGATTTAAATGCCTTTGCATTATTATTATTATTATTATTAAAAAGTTATTAATACTTAATAAAGTCTAAAACAGCAGATGTAAATATGGCTGACTTATCCAACAACAGGGTTCTGATAAACTCCGCTCTCCTAATTGTAAAGAGATAGTGCAGATGTACACATGGCTCCTTCCTCAGCTTTTCCTGGGGGCCCCGTACTTTTCTCATTATGACACAGCAAACTATATTTGAAGGGAGGGAACTGGTGTCCGCTGAGGCGCACAGTGTTTGGTAAAGCGCGCAGCAGAGGCGCACGGTGAATAGTCAGCTGTAGTTTAGTTCCAGAGAGATTTTTCCAATAGACTGTCACTGCTCGTGCACAGTTAGATTTAATTACAGCCCGTATACTACTTGTTTTAAAACACCTCTCTGAGGGGAGACCGCACTGAGAAGAACTCCAGGAAGAAAGACGCGCTCCTTGCGCTCTTGGAGAGTGCGTGAATTTGCTGCCTGAAACTTTTGGAGAGCGTCCGCTTCAAATCCATCCACCCAGGGAGCTGATTTCTGAGAGGAGCCGAAGATGGGCGACACGGGCACATTCTGCAACCAAACAGCCAACCTGACAGACCCGGCGTGTCTGAACTCAACCCGCCCGTCGTACAGCCACATAGACATCACCACGTTCATGCACATATTCCCCACCATCTACGGCATCCTGTGCTCGGTTGGAGTTATTGCCAACGGACTGGTCATCTACGCGGTGGCGGCATGCAAAAAGAAAATGGTCTCCGACATCTACGTGCTGAACTTGGCCATAGCGGACATGCTCTTCCTGCTGGTGATGCCCTTCAACATCCACCAGCTGGTCAGAGACAGACAGTGGGTGTTCGGGAACTTTATGTGCAAAGCGGTGGTGGTGGTGGACGTGAGCAACCAGTTCACCACAGTAGGGATTGTTACTGTGCTGTGCATTGACCGGTAAGTCCATCAACACATGCAGATCAGATGCGTGCACAGTCAGTCAGTAGTTATTCTTATAGAAGGTGGTGAAAAATAACAATGTTTATGTGCAAATCCATTTTAAAAGGCTTATGATACTACTACTACTAATACTAACAACAACAAAAGCAATTATAATAATTATAATAATAATTATAGATAATAATAAACATATTCCCTGTTGCCATAATAGTGAAAAAGTCGATAGTGTTAACAGGTTATCTCAGATGATCACCCATGAAGAACCCATGAAGACAGGATGTCCCGTGCAAACCAGCAATGCGTCATGTTTATGATCTGAACAGATTTGTATAGATGATAAACTAAAATAACAATTCATAAAACAGCCCGACATCCATTCCAGTGGGTTTGGGGTCCTATCACACGTGCTCATTTTGTGCAGGAGAGGAAAAAAAGAAAGACAAATAAATGTGTGTGTGCTGATCTACAGGGCTTGCCATAATTCCTGGCATCTTATGGGAGCCAGCAAACTAATTTAATGAGGCAAGATCTGAAGGATGTAAGAGATTTTTTTCGAAAAGAAGAAGGGATGAAGGCAACAAGTAGCAGGAGAGGAAGAGGAGGAGGAAGAAAAGTTATACCTCCTGTTGCTGCAGCAGCAGATGGGTCTGGAGCTCAGGTTGATGAAGAAGAGGGGATCTTCATCTGGAGAGTCCGATTCAGTGGTTCTCAAACACCTTTTACATATTGTTGTGGTAAATCATCACAAATATAGGTCTGATCTCATGGCAGCACCAGTGAGTGATGGATTTGGTCACATCTCAATTAGGCATATACACAGATGCCCCGATTATTTTCTTGGAACACATTATGTACGATATTCCCCTCATAACTAAAAATGTGCAGTTATTTGTAGATAAGCCATCTCAGCTGCCCCCGCTGTTTCCAGATCTTTGCAGCGCCTCCGACGCAGCATCCTGCATAATCAGAATCACATTTTCTTGTTGTTTCTTGCAATCACAAAAAATGTATCTCTAATATCACTAAGTTTTACGTTTTATAACCACTCTGTGGTGCCAACAAAGTGTTGCTTTAATCGAAACAGAAAAAAGGTGTGCACGCTTTATCTCAGTGTGATTTCATTTCATGGCAGTTTTATGGATCAAAATCACAGCAGAGGTAAATCAAAGAATAACACATTTTGTGAATATCTTTACACGTTAGTAAGGGAGATAGTATAAAGTGTTTCTATGTTTTTTTTAGGCAGCTGCAAGTGCTCACAAGAAACATGTAGACTAGAAACATACTTTCAGGACAGTAACGGAATCTATGAGATAGATTAATAATCAAGAAGGAATCAGTAATATGAACTAATCGTATGGTTCATAAAGATGATTTTCTGTATAAGCCTAAAGGACGTGCGTGTAGCGTAGAGTTCTCCTGCCCGTGTAGTGTAAATGTGAATTTTTGATCATATCAATATCCAACTTGGCTGACGTGTGGGGGAACACAACAGTGGGTCAGAGGCCGAATATGGATCTGCATTCATTGATTCTACTGTCAGACTAAAAGTACATTTATTGAACGTCAGCTTGGAACAGTAGTGTCTGTTCATGAACATAAAGTCAAAGCTATAATGGGCTGAGATAATCACCGTTTAGCAGGATGTCCGGGAGAACATCGCAAGAATGTCAACATCTTAATGGTTCGCTCTTGCATCTTAGATCTCCGCAGAGGGGTCAGGAACGCACACATGCAGTAACTTGTAAAACAGCGGTGAAGAATATGTCATTTGCTCCACTTTAGTGACAATTAAGTTATGTAAGTAATAACATAGTGGTTATTCATTTCCTGCGAATGTCCTAAAGCCTGAGATCAATTGGGACTAAACTAGCTGAGCTGCTCCTACAATTGAAAAACAACCAAATGGAAATGTGTTCATTTGTGTTCACCTCCTCTTAGTCTCCCTGTCCAGATAACACTCATTTATCTCTGCATTCATCACTTTGCGGAGCATGTAATATATTTAGAATGTATCTTTGATGTGGTATTTAGTTTCATCATCCCTCGTCAATGATGAAAATGACCTCTTAACATTCACTTTAGCAAAGTTGCTTTTATCGTCTGAGTGTTGAGTCTGCAGTCTGACTCTAAACGGTGACTTCTTCTTTCTAGGTACATAGCCATAGTCCACCCCACCTCGGAGAAAAGGACCATCCACTGGACCATCATGATCAACATACTAGTGTGGTTGGGCAGCTTCCTCCTCACCGTCCCCGTCATGATGTACGCCAAGGTTGAGCGCAGGCAGCGTTTGGAGGTCTGCATGATGAACCTGGATGGGCCTGAGGACATGTACTGGTACACTTTCTACCAGTCCATCCTTGGCTACATCATCCCCCTCATCATCATCAGCACCTTTTACTCGCTCACCCTCTACCACGTCTTCAGCTCCATCCGCCGGGTAAAACGCAAGCAGTCCGTCTGGGCTAAAAGAGCCACCAAGATGGTGCTGATGGTCATCGCATTGTTCCTGATCTGCTGGTCACCCTACCACGTCATCCAGGTGATCAACCTGAGCAACAACACGCCGACCATCACCTTCGTCTATGCCTACCACATCAGCATCTGTCTCAGCTACTCTCACAGCTGCATCAACCCACTCATGCTGCTCATCTTCGCCCAGAACTATCGCGACCGCCTTTGCCGCAGAAATATGCTCAACAGTTCCCAGCATTCATCCAAGCTCACAGTCGTCAAAACAGATGGTTCCAGTATAACCAATAACCCCAACTACCGCTGTACTGTCGTATAATCGCAAAGTGTGTGTCCTTTTGTAGATACACATGTAAATGTTCTGCTGCTCACCTCGAAAGGAAGTAGCTCGATGAATGGTGTTGTCCGTGAAATAACATTCCCCAGCATTTTCATAACTGGAAATGGATACTGTACAATTGAACCTGGGTATAAAGCATGAGCAGCAATTTCAGCCATGACTGAAATAGGTGAAATACAGGTCATATCAAAGGTTTTCAACAGAGAGTGCAAGAAAAAGATCTGCAGAGGAGAGCAAGCCGGCTAAAAAGAAAAAAAAAAGGAATGTGACGGTCTCTGAGCCAGGGGGACTGACTTCATAGATGCACAGATGAGGAGGGATGCTGAGGAGCGACTCAGGTGTGGCTCTGTTTTTCTTCTGTACTGGAAGCTTGTTCATCAAAACCTTCTTCAACAACAGGCTAGTGTAATGCTGGTCAGTCACAACACTGAGGGGCAGCTTGTGAGATCTGTCACCAACAAACATTCAAAAACACTTCAAGTCGGTAATATTGCGAGATTCACCAGTCGGAGTACGAGACAGTGACCGGAGAGCACCTAATGAAATCTGATACCAGTTCAAACCTGTATGAGTTGTTTGATGGAAGAAAAAAACTCTACACATCGTGTGACCTGTGGCAAAAACAATTACTGGTGCAACTTTCTGACAAGGAGGAACTTATAAGATGGAACAAAAGGCTTTATTGTGGTTAACATGTGATCTCTTTTATAGAGCAGTTATCAGCGATTAATAATAATTTTTCAAAATCCAATTAGCAGATTTTTATCCTGTCTATTATGTAATAATGCCATTATACATGTTTGTAAACCACAACCAGTTATAAATGGTATAAGTCATTAAGTTTGATTTTAAAGGTCTGTCTTTGTCAATAAATAGATTTTGGTCCAAATTTTTGATATAGTTTTCACAACATGCAGCCCAAGATGTGTATTCATCATTGGGTTATACTGATCTATAAATCATTGGTATATAACATTTTAATTGTTAATAAAGCTATTACATTCATCTCAATTATGAAACAGTGGTTTACAGTTTTCTGACATAAAAATGTTTCCAATCAACATTTTACAGCTGATCCACACAACCACAAATGCAACAATTTTACTCAGTGTGTTGGTCTCATGACAAACGTCTGTTACAAACACACACTTCTGACTGCCACCAGTGTAAGTATTGTATCTCATGAACTTCTGCTGACACATTCTTGCTCAGTAATGAGCTGGATAGTTTGAAGCAATTATGTGTGCTTTCAAAAAACGTCGTTTATCATGAACACAGATTTCAAAGTGCGTCGTTATGCTCTTTAAAGACAGACCAGAACTGCTTGTTTCCATTAGTTTGAGACTCTAATTGCTGGAAAACGCAGCATAAAAACACTAGAAACAGCCTTAAACTAAATGCCTCACCAATGAAAATTAAGAATCTCAGACTGTTGAGATAGGCCTGTGAGAGTGCATTTGATCGTAGGATATGTTTTTCTGCATTAGACAAATACTGTATCAGACTTTCAGTGTTTTTTTTAATCCACTGCATCACCATCAGTGTGGACTACACAAATATACAGAGCAATGGACAACTACACACTGACAGGTTGTCATGTGGGAGGAAACTTGATGAAACTGATTATAAAACTTGTATTTAATCTGATGCTATATCTATAAAGGTGCCTTAATTTGCAGAATACTGTGATGGCGTCCTCTTGTTGTGCTATTCAATGAACAATCTCCCTCAGATTGTGACTGTTGTTGTTTGCATTCGTTATTTTCAATGCGATCACCAATCAGTCACTTATATGGCTGTGAGATGCAGTTTTATATTTGTCGTTTCGGACTCAGGAGACAAATAATAGGGATAGGGCTAATACAGAGACAACAAAGACATCATGGAGGACAGGTAATGCTCTCGCATTGATATCATGCCATTTGCCTGAGTGTTCATTTGCATAATAAATGCATAGCGAGAGGCAATGCACAGGAGAATTACATTCGCATTATCTTCTATCATCACAGTTGTATGTTTGCAGTGACACTGTATCACTAAATGTGATATACTGTGTGTCCTGTACACTAATCACTTGTCCGTACGATACAGCAGATGTGCACCACTCTGTCAAACTGTATTTTGCTCCGGCTCCATGTGCTAAATGTGCAAAGATTGTAGGCGTTGTCTCACTTCGATGAGGGCATGTAAATCTGCAGGGCAAAGCAAATAACTGGGCTGCAGGGTTGGAGGTTCACTCGGAGGAAAGTAGTTTTTGGTTATTTTTTAATATGCTAATTTGGTTGGTAATATTTGCCACTAGTGAACATTATAAGATGATCTAGTAAGGGTCTTAAAGCTAGGCTTGATAATCCTAGAAAAGCTAGCAAGAGCAACTGATGTATCCCACCCATTCCCATCGCTGCTCTTATCGAAGCTGAGCCCCTAAAACACAAGAAGAAAGGCCTCTGTCTCTTGAATATAAACATTTGATAAAAATTGATTTGGAGAATTTTATTCAATAACTGATGCTATAATGTTTTTAAATAACGCTTATTAATAAAATGATCTCAACATGTAAAATTGTTGGAATTCCCCTATAATATTCCAGCTGATATTATGCTTACGAGATACATTTGTATTCAGACTATCACAAACTAACTTGGGGACATGGGTTTGGCCCACAGCTGGTTTTTGCTCTGGGGGCGTCACACAAGGTTAATTCAGCCGGGACTTATATGGTCTTTGGTGTAAAGTCACTGTTTGATATTGTTGAGTGTAGTTGTCACCCTTTTTCTGATGTTGCATTTATAGTTACTGTGTCCACTGGCCAATTAAATCACTGAACCCTGATGTGGTTGTTGTAGTCTGTGCTATAACATATTTATCACTAACCAATATATGCATTATATCTGAATGTTATTGTTGGTCATGGTTCATACTGCTATTGTGCAGTTTACTTGTGTACTTTCAATGGTTTCCCAGTCGTTGTCAATGGAAGAACTGCAGCCTGTGTTTTGACAATCACTAATTCAAGAAGTGTCACATAACCCATTGTCCAGAGGCTCCTTTCATTTTGATTTAATTCAGTATTTAAACAACCATAAAGGATACCTGGGTGAGATTCAGGCTTTTAATCAGTGACTGGTGCAGTGGTGATATTCAAGATTTATCTTTGATCACCATAATCCACATCAAACAACTGGACTTGGCTATTTGAAGTGTTTCTCATAAGCTCTTGGTTACTTATGACTGTAGGAGGCTTCTCGGGGATGCGAAAGCTTATTTGCTTCAGGTTTGTCTGATGTTGTGGGACATAATGTGGAGAAGTCAGAGGGTTGATAGCAGAGGCAGATTCAGAGTCACAAACAAATCCACATCAGTGACCCTTGACCCTTAACCTTGATTCTGTGTTTGAGTCTCATGTTAACAGCTGCAGACGATTCCATAAACTGAATTAAATTCCCAATGAAGCAGCTATGTGTCATCGCAGCATTTTTATGAATGACATTTACTATATCTTTTTCTATCACAAAGCCAAAAATGCTTTAGGGATTAAGGAATCCTGGTGTCATTTGATTGAAAAGTTGTGGACACAGTGGAACAAAATGATCATGGCGGCATAAAATGGAGCTTCGCAAATTCTTTTCCCCCATTTAGGGAGATGCCATGAGTAATCATCTGACACCCTTTGGTTTCAGCCGGAATATGACTGACAGCAGATATGTGATGCTCATTTGTTTCAGACCAACAAAACACATGCACATATGCAGTAAATATAGAACATTCCTGCACAGAGGGAGCATATTGTGGTGGG
This sequence comes from Paralichthys olivaceus, assembly GCF_024713975.1. NCBI lineage: Eukaryota > Metazoa > Chordata > Actinopteri > Pleuronectiformes > Paralichthyidae > Paralichthys > Paralichthys olivaceus. Next base: position 10,921,467 of record NC_091101.1, read on the forward strand.
ATGGCCTGTTTGAAACAAATACTTATTTGTATGTTTATGGAGGAAGTGTGACTTTAAAGGAATTCCACCGCAGTGGAGCATATTTGTTAGCATAGCATGAAGAACAGGGGGAAACAGCCAGGCTATGTCCATGGGTTGTAATTAATAATTATATAGTAAAAGAATATCATTTAAAATATTTGTATGTGGATTTTTATTGTTTATCTGTTATCGACCAGCACAAATTCACGCTTTCATGTTCTAGCTCACAAGCTAACTTGCTGATGGCCAAGCTGTACAGACACTGTATAAATCTCTTCATCCACCTCTGTTACATAATGTTACATAGGTTAAATTATTGAAATGAATGGTCTTTTTTTGTAAACTTTTCTCAACAAAGTTACAAAGTGCTTCATAGACAGAAAAAAATGGAGATTAAAAGAATGGTAATCATTACAAGTGATAGGGAAACCTCAGAGCCCATTAGCTATTGTTCATTTGCCTCTGGGGGCAACGGACAATGTTTAGGGTCAAAGGAGCCTCAAAGTGGAGTCCAGGGACCCCAAAGAGTCCTTCGGGGTTTGCAGGGGGGCAAAAAAATGGGAAATCATTTATTTTCATCATACTGTAACAGAATGACTGTTTGGTCCTGAATTTCATACACTTCCTGTAATAAAACATCAAAAAGCAAAAAATCGTGTCAAATGGGGGTGCTTGGTCTAGTTTGTGTCAGTTAAGGGGTTCTTGAATTGCAAAAGTATGAGAACCACTGGTCCAGACAATCCCAGTCAAGGCTCACCCTACTGTTCACTGTGCACTGTTTACAGTTTGAATAGTTTCTTTTGTCACATGAGTCGACAAGTTCTCCACATAAAACACACCATCTGTGATACTTTTTGTAAATGTTTTAGATCCAGAGGACATATATCTCTATTAACAGCTATCTGCATATGAATAAAGATAAAATTAAAAGTTGATAGCCAATGCATTTTTTGGTCAATGTGTTCTGCCTCCTATATGTTCTCCACATGTACTCTGGGCAACCAGAGCCGGCTCTAATGTTAATGATCAAACTAGAAACAGAAACCAGAAGATATCCAGCCCCAAATCTACAGATTCTGTATAAAGAAATTAAATTAAGAAACTTAACCCTGTTGAAGTTCTTAAAACAGAAGTGAATAAAATGAAATCACACACAAAAACAGAGAATATACCAAACATTAGTTAAAGCTTTTTGATAAAAATTTAATAAGAAAAGATTTTAAAGTTAAGGCTGTTGCTGTCTGATCTTAAAGGGTCGACTGCTCCATAGTTGCAGGGCTCAGACCCCTGAGTTTAAAAGTTATTGAAAGACTCTTAAAATCAATCCTAAATTGAACTGGCAGCCAATGAAGGGAGGCAAGGATTGGAGAGATATGAGCCCAATACGCTGCGGATTGACTGGTTCATGTAAATAGTGCATTGCAGTAGTGAAAATACAAAGTTGATTTGATTTTGGTTATTTCTTAGGTCAAAGCAACAAAATGTAATAAGGTTATTGACATGAGCTTTTTTGGCTGTGGATTTAATATTGCTCATTATAGTGGATCAATAAACAGTGGTAAGTCAACTCACCGTATATACATCAATGCATACAATTTACTGTATGCACATTTATGTGTACTATTAACTGCATATGCATTACTCTTTAAAACTCACTGTATGTACATGGATGTGTACAACTCACTGCATATAGAATGTGTACAATTCACTATATGGACATTATGTGTCTCTGTCAACCTTTTTAATTATGATGTATTCAAAGTGAGACCTCATTGTCTTGTGTGTGGACACTTATTTTACCCGCCCCTTCTCATTCACCGGGACACACAGCACCTGCTCTGCACCAAAAGACACATTCCAGCCCTGATTCAATAAATGGTCAGACAGCAGTCCTTTTATGATCTGGGCAAACACATAAATCACATGGTTTTGTCCTCATTTTTCCTCACGCACTGACTTCTCCTTCCTATCTCAGTGAAGCAGATCCCTCCAACTCCCACTGGAGACGACATAAATCATATTATGGATTCTTAACACTCATGTCTCAGGCCTGGAGAGCAGAAGCCAAACTTCTTCTTTCCCCCTCCCCTACCTTACAGGAAGAGCTGAGATCATAAAAGATGCACCTCTGACAAATGTTCCACTCAGCTGCTGAAACATTAAAGATCACTGCATGTGGATGAAGTGGGAATTTCACTCCACCACAACTTGTTGATGCATCGGCACCAGACCAATTATTCATTTGTCCACTATGTCCTGCTCGGAGGATATATTATCAGATTACAAAAAGAGAATCTGGGCCTTACACGCCTGCACAGCCACTGCATTCCTCCAAGGACTCATCTCAAAAGACTCATCTCCCCTGAGAGAAGCACCTCTGATCACTTCTTTACATCAGCTAACCACACTTACTGAGCAGGTTTAGTACTTACTCAATAACCTCTGCCAAAGAAGATATGAGCTTTGTTTGTTTGTAAGATTAAACAAAAACTACAGAACTGATTACAATGATACTTGGTGGAAGAATGTGGTCAATGGGTCAACTCTTTGAATTTTGTTGTGGACACAGTTAAGGGGGTGGATCCAGGAATGTTGGGCATTTTCACTGATTTCCTGAGGAACAATTCATGAAACTTGTAGAAGTTATCTATAAGTGTGTGTAATCTGGTGCTGCTTGGTTGAATATAAGGGGACTGCTGGGCCTTAGTAAAGGTATGTACTCTTCTGAGTGCTATTCTAGCTGTTGGTTGCTTATTGATTATGGAAAAAACATTTTAACAGTTGCATGTTATAACAAGAGAAAGTACACATATATGTGTATTATAAAACTCAATGTAGGGTATAATCACATCATGTCAATATTAGAAAGAAGTTGTAAACCCAGGCTGACTTCAATTCAACTTTTGAAATGTTGAAGAAGCGCAGAGCGTTTTGAAAATACCTCCCTGTGTAAGTGGAGATATGAGCTTCCTCTAAATTGTGGAGCGTTGTAAATGAATGACGCAAACATGTCATCATATACATTCGAGTTCATCCAACGGCCACCCCCAAACATCCTCCCCTACAGCAGTGCTACTTCCATGTTGGCAGACTGCGTAGCTGCAGACGACTAACAGGCTATAATAACCATTATGGGATGAGTTCTGTTAGTCCCACATGAACCCTCCTGCTGTAAAAACTCACCACAGCAGCAGCAGTGCATTAATCCACAGCTGAAATTAGGCCCTTGAAAAAGCACGTTAGAGACATTATTTTCTAAAAACTACGACAGCAGCTGTTTTTCAGATCTTTTGAAAGTGAAACTTTATATTTGTAGCCAATTTTTAAAGATTTACAGCTTCAGTACATGAACCAATGGACTAAAGATTGATTTCCACAGATGGGGCAGAGAAATGAGAATGTATTGAGAGAAAGATCAACACAAAGTTGGTTTCAGTCTTTTCATGGGGTTTGTTGAGTATGAGACAAGTGTGCACGCCAGCCTAATCTTTTAAGCAAAGCTGTTAATGTGATCAGTGCTCGTCACTACTCCTCCCACTCACATACAAGGAAAATCAGAAAGCATGAAAGTGCACCTCAAGAAACCCACAGGGCTCAGCTCCATTCACCAGAAGAATGAACAGCAAAATCATGTCTTCCACTATTGCCTTTCAGTCAGCTGAGTCAAAAGTAAGAGATTATTATGTGAATGTAGAATATTTACTGTAACTTTGCTCCCATGGGCAAAGAGCCAGCAGGTGAATGCTGGGATAGAGTCGGAGCTTTTGAACAGCAGAAGAAGCGAGCGTCAGTGTAGCTTCCAGGTGAGCAGTGTGAGGAGCGAGAGCACATCATCGGGATTAAAAGCATGTGTGGGATTCGTCGCAGTGTGAACTTGTGAACAAGCTCTTGTGGTGCATGTGGTGCTGAAAACTCTAATACAAATCAAACAGAAGGGCTCTCTGAGGCCTGAAGAGCGTGAACTTGATAAGTGTAAAACAGTGATTTGAAGTGGATAGAAGGACAGAGTGAAGAGAAGAATGTTTTTTCTAGGTTTATCTCTAACAGTGTGGACACAGCCTGAAAACACAAATTACAAGCAATTGGTCACTTATTAGATTTGTTCTTATCGCCTCTGCCTCAACTGAGTCTCCAAGAAGCCCAGACAGGTTTGTCTGTATCAGGGCTCACACATGTGTTCTATGAAGTCTTCAGAATTTGAAAACTCACATTCCAGCTCACTTTCAGAGCATCCCAGAGACTGTCTTGTGATGTTGTTTGAATTTTTTTCTCCTCAAATGTTCCCAGAGACGTTCACCAGAGTTGAGGTCTTGTGACTTGATGAAAAGCTATGCAAGTGATCACTTGTTATTCCTTTCAATATGACTATTTTCAGTCAGGAGGTATTTTACTTCTCGTCTCTGCAGGAAAGAACGGTTCCTCTCTTTAATCGGTGTGGAGATGATTCTTTGCACGTCATTAATTCAATACCGAAAGCATTTGACTGCAGGTCATGAGCACTGTTGCATTACTGTGGCTGTTTCTTCACATGCACTGTCTGCATCCACTTTGCATTCTTTTCAGGAGTAACTTTCACTGCACTAAAAAGAGCAGGGTGTTCTTTTACCAACTGGCTTTATGTCTCTTTATGTCTTTGACGCAGATGTTGTTCCAGCTCATAAAGACGTCACATTGACATTATTCTAAAATGGTGCAGTGACGAAAGCACCTCTTGTAGTTCTTTGGGTGAGATCAAGCTTGATTAGTCAGAAAGTACAGCCCTTTTTAAAAAGTACATCTGGGAGTTTTGTGTTTTCTTTAACACACAGGAGACAACTTCAGCCAAGGATTATTACATTTTCTTGACAATGTTACAGCCAACAGGATACAGTAGCTGCAGTGGAAATCCCCAATCAAATTAAAGTGCCATGAGTAGCAACAATAATGGGAATCAAAACTTGAATTTCTCCCTTCTTTCCTTCCTCCTCTCCCTACCTTCTTTTGTTCACGTCATTGCATAAATCCATTAGATTAGATTAGATTGAATTAGTCAACTTTATTAATCCTCAGACAAGAAAGTAGTTTTGTCACAAGTCAAACAAGTGGACAAAGGCGCGCTGCCTCTGCAGACACACAGACACACTCGGATTCAAGACATGAGAGCAGCCCGGGATCTTGCCAGCCCTGAAATTCAATTACAGTTAATCAATCAACAAAAGGTCAATCACATCTGATTCCCCTGAAAAACAAGGCCATTTAAAATGAATATAAAACTGGTATAAACTGAAGTATAAATGGAGCCATATTTTTGAATCAGTAATATTCAGCCACGGAAGACGTCCACAGCGATCTTCAAAACAGACCACCTGCAGAAAAGTTAAATATTTAAATATATAATTTTCAGTTCCAGTACATCGGAATTTTTGACTCTCTCGCCCCAGAGGGCAGGATATTTAAGTGTCAGGTGGGAATGACTAATGGCGTTGAACCCCCTCCTCAGACACAACTGTGATGGCGAACATGAAAGCATGTGGGCTTGATGTGCTGAGCACTTAAACTGTCTCCTATTTTTGCTCTAAAGACAGGCTCACAGTCAAAGAGATAGAAACCCTCTGTCACCGTGTCCTCAAGGGAAAAACGCCCTCAGAGGAAATTTGTGATCTCATCTCTGTAGTCAATAGAAAAACATTACTGTTGGATTAGAAGAGTTCGAAAGTCATGCCTGACGGTCGCAGACAAAACCAAAATGGAAACTTTGAATTTAGATTTCTTTTTTTAGATAAATTAAACACATTAAAAAATTATGAAACAGTTGTGAGAGTGGGTTGGGTTAATAGTGTTGGAAGCCACTAGTGCAATGAACTGGGCTCATAAACTTGAAAGTCATGCCCCTTGTTCATTTTGGAATAACAAGCAGCATTGTGCTGGTAAACACCTTTCTCCAGGCCTAGCCCTGGATGAATCTACAGTCACAAAGCGGGGCCTGTATATAGAGTCTTCATGATCCCTGAAATAAGAAGAAAATATAGGAGTCTGTCTTGAAAGAATGTTTTGTGTACTCCCTGCATGACTGACTGGCTCATGTAAAGTGTACTGTGGTCTCATGGGGGCTTGTAGGGAAAGCATGCTGCACCCTTGTGCATCTTAACTGCTTCCGTCTTGCAAAACAGAGAGGAGTCAGCTAAAGTCAACAGCGAGCGGCTCAGTTGTGTCTTCCACAAGGTCAAGTAAACAAGGTCATTATATTCATTAAGGCCCATCAAAATAAACAAGGAGTATGTAATATGGTGGTATTCTCTTTCACTCTATAAGCGGCTTGACGTGAACTACATTCATCACTTGTTTCCTGTTTCCAGTTCTTGGTGCTTTCCGAACAAGTCTCTTATCTTTCGATTAAGTATGTTCTTTGTATATTGATACACAGTTCACTGTAAATCTTTTTAAAGTTCTTTCAACTTAGAGGAGTGAGTCCCCGGCTTTAGCGTCGGCTCAAAATTGTGAGTTAATGGAACTAAATAGTTTTATCATTTCAATTTAGAACTAAAAAAAAGAGAAGAAAAAAACAACCTCCATGAAGACGACAGTGTTTACATCCCTGTCTGTTAATTTATGTGCTTGTTTGTTTCTTTGCTGATTTGTTATGACTCTGCTCTGGTTTAGACACGGTCTCTGTGTTTTGTTCTTTATTTGAGCAATTGGAATAGACTATATTGTTACTCTTGATAAACTCAGTATTTTATCCTTACGTTTTCTTGAAAGATTATTTGGGTTTTTCCTATGGACTTGTGTTTATGTGGTCATGTTTGGATTTGGGTTTTGTGTGTTCTTTTACAGTCCCTGTTAAGTTACCTTTGGTTATCCCCCATGTTGTTTAATTTCCTGTTTTATTTTGAAGCCACTTTCCTTGTGTGTCTTACTTGGTTATTTCCTGTCTTTGTCCTGTTTCCCACCCTTGTAATTCGCTATATCTCAATTCAAGGGCCGTGAAGGCTGAACTGAACTACGACGGCCTTGTCTACAGAGGATTTTGGTGATTGACATCACCAGATTTTCACGCCCTTACTGCAGTTGCATAGCAACATAGCTGTTGGACACCACGAGAAAGTTTTACAACCCCTTGGTCATTTTAACATGTGTAGCTGTTCAATTGAGTTGAATTGTGACACTCATGCATTGGCCTTTGTGTCACTCACATGGTGCTTTTACCTATTTGAAAAATGGTCACTGAAGTGCAATGAATTTTGGGACAGGTTAGCCTAAGAACAATGCACCCATTGGGAGCTTTAATATCTCAGGGATGGAAGGACGCACTTGTTGGACCTATTTTGAGGAGCCTAAATGGGACAGTCGAGTTTTGCCACTGTGACGTAATAAGTCTTCAATTGCAGCCTGGGATGGATTTAGATCTGGATCTGAATTGAGACACAGTTATTTCTGCACCTCCGTTGTATCATGCTCTCATTCCTCTGTGTCAGTTTCTAGTTTTTTCGTGTTGACTGTGCTAAATAATTGGAATAAATCACTAAACTGCCTCTGCTAGTGTTTGCGTCTGCACTTGGGTCCAGAAACACCCACAAAAATGTTGCTTGGTTATTTGTTTTGTCAGCAGCATTAGGCAGAAAATACTCAACAGTTTCCCATGAAACTCGGTGGAAAGATTGGATATGTGCCAAGAAAGAAGCCTTTACACTTTGCTGTGGATCCAGACAAATGGGCGGATCCAGGAATTTAAAAAATCACTTTCTTTAACATTCCGAGAGGAATTTAACATTTACTTACAGATTTTCCGGGGCGAGTTATTATATTTAGGAGATGGATTTCTCAGTGTGTGCAGTTTGTTGCTCATCCAAATAAAAATACAACTAGTTTTATAGTGAGTGCGATTTTTCAGCTGCTGTACAGCAACAAACATGGCAACAAACCTTTCACTACCATGAATATGTAGCTGAGATAATATGGATTTAGTACGGAATCAACAGTATATATGTATCTTCAATGAGCTTTGAAGGCAAATGATTGGTGCAATCATTAAGGGGATTGTGGGAGGATGTATGCAGTATGTTTAATCAATACACGACACACTATTCCAGGTTAAAAGAATCGAACTCCCAGCAGCAGCCATCAAAGCTGATTTATACCAGAGTCAGTTCAGAGACGACATATGAAGCTGCTCCCAGTGAACTCTGTGAAACTCCATGCATATGATGAAAGAAGTGAATTCAATACCACCCATCATTATCATGAAAATAAACTTCAATGACCTACTGTACCTTCACATTTATTAGAATCACAGAAAGTTCACATCACGTCAGTTTTTGTCCATAAAAGGAGTCTCTGGAGAGTTTCAACTCTCAAGCAATGCATGTTGGGATGTCTTTTCTTATGCTTGTTTGTTTCTTCAAAAGCTTAATTTAATGACCTGAGTGAACTCTTTCATTCATATTCAGTCAAAAGACGTCATGTTAGAACAACTCCTGGGGGTCTGAGAAATTCTGACTTGGAATAATATGAACAGAACCAAAACATTTCTGTTCAGTTAGCGAGAGAGGATTAGCTGATTGCATCCTCTCACTGCTGTAAACGAAACAAAACATGAATGGGAGGATGTTTGATATGAGTTTAACTCTAGATGGTAATAATCTGTTGTTTAGTTTATAAATGCAATGATTTAAAAGGCAAAACGTCTGATTACAATAGGAATTCTGCTGGAGCCACAGGTGTATTTGTCTGGTTATCCATTCAGACGGCTGGTAAGTACGGGCGCAAATGTGCACAAATTGAGAATCGCATCTGCTTACAAGCACAACAATGTGCATTACAACTGAGGCAGAAAAACTCGATTTAAGACGGAGTCACTGTTTTCTGAAGATAACCCTGAACATCTCGGCCAACCAGACTGACTCACAGAGCCTCGGAGATGACAATGTACTCACCCCACAAATCCCATGCTGTGACCTGCATGTCAAGACAGTTGATAGGTTGATCCAAACCCCCACTCAGAGACAATAAATTAAAAGGAAAGCATATTTCTTACAAATATAAAAGAACCACCTGCTTCAGTCCACCTGTTTGACTACTTTAATTCCAGCTTCAGCTGTATTTTTGTTGAGAACATGCTAAACTGTGACGAGTGGTTATGGCCAATGAAAGGGAAGAAAATCTGAGATTTGGATATCTGTTGTTTGATATAAGTTGTTTTTATTGTAGACAACTTGTCATGTTGGAGGGGGAACATAAGAAGATCAGTCTGTTTCCTTGGTTAAAATGAAGAATGTGGAGCATCATGTTATACTTTAATATAAGTTTCCCAAAAAACAAAACATTCACTCTTTCGGCTCATCAGATCAACATTATCTCAAATACCATGACTCCTTTTTCGAGGAGGAAATGTTTGGTAGTGGTTGACTGTGAGGTTATACTTGTTTACATCTGCTTTGGGGGTTTCATAGTTTCTCAAGAAACAATGAGATTGGTTCAAGATTTATACCCAGAGGGAGTGAAAATCTGATGAGCACGGGTTCTCCTTGCTGCTTATTTCCATTTTTTTCATTTTCTGAAAATACTATGACTTTATTATGATTGAATAAAAGCTTTATTCTTGTAATATTATGTATTTTTTTCACATTAAATCACAAGTATAATTTCATATTATGAATTTATTTGAGTGAAATTCTGACTTTATTCTCATAATATTCAGATTTTATCGTAATTTTTGAAATCTTCAAATTAGATTCCCTTCACTATGCCTCCAATACTCCATTATACTGAACAAATCCATCCATTAGATTAAACAGTAGAGAAGATGTGCTGCAAGAGGTGAGTGACAATTTTCTAAGGGTGTTGTCAAGTCAGATTTGTCCATATTGGAATCTGTTGTCATAAGGTGACTTGGAGCTTCTGTTCTCGCCCTAATCCAGCAGTTTCACTTATAATGGTGCTGCATAGCTATCTCACATAACTTGGATACTTTCGTCACAGATCAAACATGTCACTCTTGATGTTCATCAAGGTTTTATAAAATCATCTAAACTGGTTTGGGTCAGGTCTCCTCCCTCGCTCACAGCTGAAGAAAGCTCAGCAGCAGCGGGCTCAGAGCTGCCTCTGGTTGGAAGATCTCCTATCATCCAGTGAGTTTGTGTTTTCAATATTGTTCCAATTATACAAGCAGATGAACGACAGAGATGTTCGATATCTTTGAGATCGCATTGCAGGACCACGACATTATAGCTACTGTTCTCCATTAAGCAGCAAAATAGATTTTGCCCAGACGCACAGTAAATGTACATTCAGACAGAGGACCAGCAGACAATATCAGTCAGAGGAAAATCATTTTTTGTTTGTTTTCTCAACTCGGAGCTAACCAACACTACACCTATCCACTCCAATAAACACTGTCTGACGTTACATCGATATGTCATCTTGCATCAGAGCCTCACCACAATACAGCACATCCACCTGCTTTAAACACATTAGCTAACATGCACTTATCGACACCTCGGAATCCAGTTACTTTCCCTGATTAAGCGATTCCCAGTGCGGGTGAACAGCGGCGGGCCTTCCAGTCATCGAGCAGCCCTGTGTGGGATGTTAATGTGGGGTGAAATAACTGAGATTGACTATTGATCAGGTGCATGTCTACAGCCCCGAGGCAGCTCGATATAATCACTTCCACACTTGTTCTGTCTCCCTCTGAGTGTGGCTGATGGAGTGATGACAGAGGAAGCAACCACACTGCACCAGGCGTGATTTGTCATAATTCAATAGGCACAAACATGTGTGGCGTCTCCCAGACACCAGTTATGAGAGCAAAATCAGGTTACATTGTCTGCTCCAGATGCATCACGGCGTAATTTGTTTTGATCATCTATATTAAGGAAGGTGTGAGATGTAGATTAAATAGCAGGAAAATGCTTGAGTGTACTGGAATTGAAATGAGACTCAGTTCCATCCACTGAATCCAACAAATTTTTTTCTCTCTCTGCAGCACAAGTTTAATTGAACTGTGTCAGCAGTGTTGAAAAAAAGTGGTGCTCTGGCTGAAAAAGAGAGTGTCTGAGAGGCATATTGATTAGCTGCTCCTGGACGACAGGATCCTACTCATCACACTTCCCGGCAACACATCCCAAAGGGCGTCCATCTTAATGTGATATGACAACCCTCCGCCATATCAAAACTAAATCTGGACATCGATTTCGACATTCAGCGTGATCGCTGAAAAACACTTTTCTGCTTTCATACACACAGCGAGAAGCAGGGGTGTTTGTCTTAGTGAGTGGGACTCCTGCGGAGGTCTTACACAGTGTGCGTTTGAAGACGAGGCCTGTCGCAAGTAAACAGACATTTTCTCAAAGTTTCTCGCTGTTGCTCTTATGATATTTTCTATCAAACTGCCAAAAAGTCAGATTTAACCTCTTTATATACAGTCTATGGATTGAACAGAGACTTTTAAGAGAAAAACAATGAAAAGGTCAAGATCTGTTTGTCCTAAATAGGGACTGAGGAGTATGTAATTAGCATTTAATGATTATCATTTTAATAACATTCACCTCAGGCTGCAAGTAAATCTGCAGTAAAGAATCCCAGAGCCGTCCTTGTACTGGAGTGTACTTGCAGGAGAACATACTGCTCAGGGACGAGGACACAGTCTCAGCTGCTGGCTCAGACCCGATGAAGCAATAAAAGGCCAGACAGCAAGAAACCAGTTTTAATAAGTGGAGACATTTCTAGCACAAATTTTCTCTGAGGTTACAAAATGTTGTGTAATGACACGACCAAGGCTGACGTGCTGATGCACAGCTCAGTAAATCAGTCGGTACTCGGATTGATAAGCACACATCGTTCAGACAGCCTCAGAAAGACGTGTGTGTGTGAGTGCTGGTTCAGTGTTGAATGCATGCTGTACAAATTAGATGTAGGTTTCTGTAAGTGTATCACTCTGGTTTGTGACATGTGTATAGTTGAAGTTTGGAAACGTCAACTTTTTTTAGATTTATCATGAAATTGCAGGAGTTTACAAAGTCACGGATCAGATTTCAAAGTTTTTAAAGTGCATTCCAGCAGAGAGGTTTTTTTCCTCAGTACAGCAACCCTTCAAATGAGGGAGCAGAGATACTGTATAAAATGTGCAGGGTCATTGGAGAGAACTTTGAAGGATTGACAGATGTATTTTTCAAACGCACACAAACAAAGGACATGTGCCGGCACACTCATACAACTGTGCTAAAACAATTTAAAAAATAAATCATTAGTGATATAGTCCAGATAATAAAAAACCTAAATATTTTAAGCATCAAAAAGCTCTATGTTTTATCTGCTTTGTGGGTGGTTTTCATCTTTGAAAAATATGAAATATACACGTCACTCTCATATGGTAAACTATGCAAAAAAGAATAAGATGTTATTTTACGTCCTTTTCCTGCAGACATCCAAACAAACAATCGAGGTTCATCAGCATTTGAAAAAACAAGCTCTTCAACAAGGGGCTCTTATTCCTCTTGTCCACCAGCACAGTGCTGATGCCAGCGAGGAGGCAGCTCATGTGTGTTGACAACGCCCAGTAAATGTCCTGATAACAGTCAACACTTCACTTGATGCCAGTCCTCATTACAACTGGTTTGATCCAAAAGTTAAATCGTCCACGCTCCATTTCCCTGTGGGCTAATCTATCGTTTGCTTAGGGCCAGTAATCCTTAATAGTAGACTGTTATGTCATGGATGGTGGTGTAATTTTGGTCGGAAATGAATCATGGCTGACACAATGTTTCCACTGTGCTAACTTTTTATACATTTAACTCTAAACTCAGTACATCTTTCATTTGAAGATTTCCGAAAAGCATCTTGCTGCATCTGCTTTCGCTCATGTTTTCTTCTAAAATATATTCAGACAGGCGATGCTTTTAAGGCCAGCTGCTTGAATACGCGCCCATCAATTTTACATTTATTAATAGATTTTTTGATTTTCCAGAGGAGATACATGGATAATTGTTGTATAGTGTTTTTGATTAAATGCTTCTTTTGGTTTTTTGATGGAGAAGCTCTGTTAGCTTTGTTGCAGCTCTAGGCCAGTGTATTTTCCCCACCATTTCAAATAAAAAAAAATTAAACCAAAAAATAAACCACAGCCAGTGACATGGTAACAGCCTTTGAACCTGAAATCTTATGAATTCATGCCTTTAAAAATGACCTTTTGCAGCGGAAACGTGCAAAACTGGCTTGTGAAAAAAGGGGTTTATTAGCTGTGAGATGTTATGCTATGACTTTTTATTGTAATGTGATTGAAAGCTGCTGACCACGCACTAATCGGACGTGAAATGCTGTGACGCTGTTTTCTTAAGTGATGACGGAGACGTTATAATTTTTTGTGAACTTTCTTCAATTATGTGCTGTGTCAGGAACATCACTGTTGTCGTCTGGCTGAGTGGTTGAGTGGTTGAGTGTGTGTTCACGCTCATGTATCGCTCTCTTTCAACATTTCAACGAGGTTACCACGGTAATAGGGCATACGCGCCACACAAAAAACTGTTGATGGATCTTTGAGGATCAGTTCTCGACTTCACGAAAATCAAACTCAAAAGGGGCAAATTGAAATTGCCTCGTATAGTAATGCATATTAAATTGTGAGACAAACAAATCTGCAGCGCTGAGGAGGATGAGGAGAAAATCTGAGGCACTGAAGAACCTGTTTCTCACTAAAATGATTGAGCAAAACTTGGCAGCTGCTTGTATTATATAAGCATAATGATATATAGAGAAATTATGTAATTATGAATTCAATGTTTCATGCCAAATAAAGCTTAAGCTCCTTAAGTGTGTGAGAAACTCTTCTTGCACTTCACTTCTAGCTGTTTTTGGGTGCCACTGGCTGATCCTCTCAAGCTGGAGTTGGACATGATTAACACTCTGGAAACGTGGCCATTAACTTGGTAATTAACACGATTCAAGGCCATTTAAATAGATTTACTTTCCCTATTAAATTCTTCAGTATTTCTGAATTGAAATAATTGTTTTTTAGGGCACCCAGAGGAAACATCGTAATGTGTGTGTTCAGGGAATTAACAGCTCTTACTTTTTAGACCTCACAGAAGAATACCAACAGTAAACCTCTGAACAAAGGTGGAGAAGGTGTGTTTCTTTAAGCTCTAAGATGATGCGTGACATCTTACTAAAACTGGCTTTCTCCTCTCCCTATCATTGTCACACCTTGTATATTAGTAATGCACAGAATTTTTAAATGACCTTGAAATGAAAAAGATATTTAATGTGGACCGGACCTGGCTCCTTCCTGATTTGCCTGCTAAGGTTATTAGTTCAGTTACTTTTAAAGAAATTGTTTGAGTTTTTTTGGGGGGGATTATGCAAATTATTTTTCTTGCTGAGCTTAGAAGATTGATGCCACTCTAATTTCCAAATGCTAAATACCAAGCTGTGTGACATGGGCAACAAATAAACAAGTGGCTCAGTGAGGCTCCTGCACTGTGGTGCTTTGAGCTAAATGCTGATATGCTAACATGGCCACAATATCAATGCTGACATGCTGTTTACCATCATCATTTATTGTGTTATTATGCTAACATTTGCTAATTTGCAATAAACACAGCCTATGTAGAGTTGAGGTTGATGTTATTGAAAATACTAGTTTAACAGGAAATTGTAAAACTGGTAACGACCTGGTGGCTTTAAAGGGATAGTTCACAGAAAAATGAAAATGCACTCATTTTCTACTCACCACTATACTGATGGAGTACACCCTGGTGTATCAGATACAGACATACAGAGACAAACAATTCATCCTCAACTTCACAACTATGGTCAGAGAGGGTCTAAACCCAAAAACAGTCAAACAGTTGTTGACAAAGCTGCAGACCGACCAACCAAGGAACCATTGGTGTCACTCAAACTCTAGCCTGAACTATTTTTCATTCATGCTTTATCCTAACCTTAACCTTTAGGAATGATGATATTGTTTTGCCTCATTAGGATGGAGCTTTGAGTTCTCGACACAATCGACATCTACACTGGAGAAAGAGGTAACAAAAACAAAAACACACACACACACACACTTATGCACAAACAAAAACAAATACACATTCTGCTTCTCTTGTCGAGAACCTTGGAAGAATTATAAATACTTTATATAGTGCAGATACAAATCTAAGATGTCTAAAAATGAGTGGCATGTAATTAGCTCTTGGCTGATTGTGTTTTAGCCACTTGGGTGAAATCTGATGATCCTGAGACGCTCTTCCCTTTATTTTAATCCTGCGGCACGTTCCTGTGACTGAGGTGCCAGCAGATCAAGAGCAGTGCCTTGAGTTTTGTGCCTTGGCTAAAATCCGTCTCTCCATTAATTAAATTGGCCTCTGATTCACTGTCAAAGAGGGGGGCCATCGCCTGCTAATAGAGACCTGTGGATAATCTGGGGTCAAAAGTCAGGGATGAAACAGATACAAATCTGAGTTTTCGTCAACCAAATTAGATGAGAAACAATTTCCATGCTGTTCCTCTTAAGCACATTCATGTTTTGCCCGAATACTTCAAAGATTATTATTTCTAGCAACTGCAGTATATGTCAATAACTCCCTCGTGCCCCAGCGTCCCTGCCCCAGCCGCTATGAAAGAATGCCTTTGACACACCACATGAAGAGGCGAGGAGCTGAGTACTGTCATGTGATGTCTGTTTCTCCAAGTTAGCTGACGCAGATGTGACGTCACCTGCTACTGAATGGACACCTTTGAAAGTTCACTGTGCAGAATGTATCAATAAAATCAATTGCTGTCCATGCCAGAGGGACAAACAGGCCTATCTGGAGGCTGACATGGTTCCTACCCCCTGAGAACCACAGGGACTTTTCCTTGATGGCAGATACTTGTTCCGATCAATCAGCATGTCTGCAGCGATATTAAGCTTTCTGCCTGTTACTCCAAAGTTATGGGTTTCATTCCCACATGAACCATAGCAAAGAATTCCTATGCTTGTTGAGACACCATAACTATATTTGTGTTATGATTTGTCTGATCAAATTGCTTTTTGCTGATATAATGGGTAGGGTTTGATTGTTGTGCCTGAGATTCAGCATGGGCTGCGTTTCTGACTTTAATCGACAGTGCTGACACTGAACTGGCTGAAAACAATTTGAAAATGATAATTGTTTCATTTAACTAAGATTTCCCACTTAAACTCAGTAAATCCGTTTTGAGCTTGAGGTGAGGCTTCTCTTCCCTCGAGTGTCAAAAGGAGGCCAATCAGCTCCTTAAGATTCCCAACAGTCGCCCCGCCGTGCTCTTTAATTGGCTAATTACAAACTGTGTGGATCTAACTCAGCTGCTCAGGCAAGGATTACAGCCACTGGGTGAAATCATGAATCCAAATGTATGAGGTTTCTGGGCTATTCAATAAAAGTCCAACACAGCAGGGCTGCAAGGATGTAACTGTGGCCGCTACCTCCTGCTGCTGTACGCTTGATCATATCTATGGTGAAATGAAGTGTGGGAAATCTCACGAATAAATCCTGCAGAGTAGAGGACTCCACAGACTTTATGAATGTTGAACGGGGACAAGACTCACGCCCTCCTTGGCAGAGTGAGCACAAAGTCTGCTGGCCAGCAAAACCCAGCGCCATAAATTGACAGAACAGCCAAAGAAAGTGTCGTAATTCCACGGGACAGCCAAGTAAAGGCAGTTCGTACTTTGCTGACAGCATTTTTTTTTTGAAGTGTTGATCACAGGATGGTGGATCAATAAATAAAAAATATAATCACCATACAGTTAGTAGTAAATAATACATTGAAAATATGATTAGAGTAACTGTTGTTTAATATGAATTCTATTATAGATACTGCACAGAAACGCTTTAGGCTCAAAATATTATGAAATGTATTATTATGGATGTGAAGCATCATGGAAAATAGTTGAAAAACACTTTTATCCACATTCAACTGGATGCAGAATCTCCACTAGAGGGAGCTGTTCTGTCCGCTCAGTTCTGGTCATTAACCTGTGATGTAATATCGGCACAGGAAATCTATGCAACTTTTTTGTTGACGCCACCTGCAGGCAATGAGTGCTGCACTTTTCCAACTGACTGTTTCTGTGTTTTTCTACTGTAGCACCACCTTTACTAACAAAAATATAACATGTTCATCTTTCACCACGATGCACCAAATGTTAGATTGTCAAGTTTCGTGAATACATTTTCAATTTTTTACAGAATCTGACAGAGCCAGACGATTTGATCAGCCACCGAAGAATGATTCAATACTGACACCAAAACAAGTCCATATGCTTAAAACATTTAGTTCCACAGGTGGAACAAAGAGACGGATGATGATAACTACATGAATTTTATGTTTGATGGGTATAAAATGCAACACGGACACACTCCAAAAAGAAAAGTTGTGGCTTTATTTATCAATTTGACGGCATCCGCTCACACACAGAACAAATGACTTATTTATCATCCTCTGGCTTAAAGGGGATGAGTCATCATGATGGCCTGAGGTGGTCATACAGACATGTCACGTGGATGGAGAGGCTGCGAGAAAGTAATGTATGACCTACATCTACCCTGCTTGCTGCCTTGTGTCAATAGACAATAGAAACGCAACCGTATTTCACACAGACAATGTGAGACAGAGGTAATTCTTTTAGTATCAAGTTCTGAAGTGACGACTTTGTAGTCGACTAAAGTCAGCGTTGGAATAAGAAAAGTAAATTAAGTCAAAACGACCAAATAGAATGTTATACATGTCATGCAGTGTATAAATAAAGTGTTGTTTTTGTGTTGTATTATGCATACAACACACACACACACACACACTATATATATATGCTTGTGTTATTATGACATTAATTTAATTTGGACAAATGTATTTATTTCCATCATTAGTCATTTGACAAATCTATACTATACATCTATTTGTTTTTCAAATTTTGATGCATTAATTATGACTTGCCATATAAAAGATGTATTCACTTGGGAAGTGGCTCGGGGTCAGGGTTTCATGTGGTAAGAATGGGCCGTTTTTTCGGAAAAATTAAGGGAAAAGAACATTTGATAGTTGAGACAAAAAAAACATTATACATTGCTTTTTTTATGATTCAGATCATTATTGGTAAAACTAAATGCAACTGACACTTTGTTTATGTATCAATGTGCTCAGTCAACCACAGCATCGCCGATTATCAAGCAATGAAATTAAATTATGTGTATGGCTGTCATTACACCCTCAAGACAGCACACACTCTTTTTCATTCGCACAAGAGACTTCCCCACTATCTCATAGATGGAGCTGTCGAACTTCTGCACATGTGACAAAAATAGCGAGTCACATGTGGAACAAGATACTGTATGCATCCACGTTGAGGTCAGGGGGTCAGATGCATTAGCATGGTCTGTGCTCCACCACAATGTGAAGCAGGGTACAATAAGAAAGTCTCAGTCATACAGGCAGTTCAAAGCAGAGAGGTAGCAGTGGCCTGATGAGGCCCTGCAGATGTACGATTACATTTTTGACCCTCACTCATGAAGGAAGTAGAGCGTGTATCTAGCGGTGATATCGCCAAGCTGCATCCTTATAATATTAAATGGTCTGGTTTTGTGCGACTACTGTGTGTAAGTCAGGAAGCTCACTGCTGCTGCCCACGGTACATGATGCTTCCTGTGCAGATAAAAACACAGCATCACTCAATATTTACTGGACAGATAATGCTCATGGTAGCAGCTACTTTAAATCAGATCAGAAAGGAGGACTGCCAGTCGCAGCCGCTGTCCTCGCATCCATGAGCCAAGTGCCTTATGTAAACAGGCGCAGCACTAAAGTAAGGACTTTTCAAGGATCACAGATGATCATTTGTTGCCGCTCCCAGAGGCAAGAAACTGCAACGTAAAGGCCGTAAGAACAGTGATGCATGTGTCCACTTAGTTATTTGTGCATTGTCAAGAGAACAGCTCTGCTTTGTGCTCCCCCCCCCCCCCCCCCCCACCCCACAGTATTTTATCTTTCATCGATAAAAGAACATTAAAAAAATCTCTCGCTTTCATCTCAACATCTAAAGGCAGAAGTGACAGGGAAGTGGATGGATTTGTGAGGCTTCTAGCTGATCTTTAAACAGTAGTGTTAACATCATGTGCTCATTTATCAGTCTGCTTTGTTTAATTTAAACAGTATATATTTTTTGCAGTTGTTTGCTGCCTTACAGGATAAACGATAAAGTCACAGCACAACTGAGTCAGTCTGTGTGTGTGTGTGTGTGTGTGTGTGTGTGTGAGTGTGTGAGCTCACCGTCACTGTTTGTCTCCCTCTGTTGGCTGACTCATCCATCATATGATGAATTCAAACATTTCCTTAATCATACACCCTGAAATATACAGAAAACCTTCCAGTGTAAGTGGGACAATTACTGCAGCATTCAGGCTTCAATTCTAGCCACTGTCTGACAGAGCGTAGCTGCTAAGTCTGAAAAACACAAACAAGAAATATGATTACAATTAAAACAATAAAACTAAAAGGTTCAGAAAACAAAATCCGCAGAAAAAGAAAATTCATTAGCAACGTAATGATAAAGTACTGAAATTGGTAACATACAAATGAACTGATTTTTTTTCTCATTCAGCATTTTCAACATATTCACACTGTTGCTAATTTGAGGTTGAAAAAACTTATTTCATTCGTGTGTTACCACCTGAAGTAATTCATTAAAGTTGCTCCAGCAAATTTTTCATATTACTGTTCACATTAATAGTTTTAAATAACTATTTTTAAACTGCTGTTTATATTGCAGAGTCATTTTTAAGCTAATAATGAATCTTTACATTTTTTGAACTGGTCAAATGCGTTGTGTGTATATTCCTAATCTACAAAACAATCTGCAACTACACATCATATAAACGTATCTGATTGAAAAATACTTTTGTTTTGAAATGAAGTACGAAATTAAAAACTGGAAATAATAAAAATAATAATAATAAAATTACTGGAAATAAAACACCCACTGCACTGCTGTTATCTTAAATCCTTTAATATATGAAAGAGGCGTATTCTAACACAATATACAGTGTAACAGACCATGTCCCACAGTTTTCATTTACATTTCTTTACAAGGCTGCCCGTCAGAGAGGACGGGTCGAAACTAAAATAACAACTGATCGACAGTACAGTTTTGTTTGTTGTGTTCTGCTGCAATCGCGACACAACTGGAAACAGACTGTTAATTAAACTAAGGGGAAAAAAAACAATGTTTGTGTTGCCCGGCTGAACAAAGATATTCAGAATCATTTCTGTGTGTCTAAGAGATCTATCTGTATTCATATTCTTCAACTGGGAGCCAATGTGTACCAGTCAACAGCTCAATATGATCACAAACAAATCAGTTATGCTGCATCTTTGTGCTGTGATGTGACCGGCATCTGAACACAAGCAGGAATGATCCGCGTTCGAGTGATGTGCTGCTCACCTTTGTAAGAAATATTTGACGGGGACATAAGCAGACTTCGAGAGCTTAGGCAGGATCACAGGACAGTATTACATGAATAAAAGGGAATGAAAGGAAGGAAAATCCTTCATAAATGCATCATAGAAAAAGTTTTATATCAATAAGGGATTATCAAACCTTTGAAGAGATGATTTCTGATCATACTTAGAAATCATCCGCAGCCACTGAAGAGACATAAAAGCCAAACCAAACAAAGAGTTTAAACGCTTTGAGATTGAATATAAAACGCAGGCCTGCACACACGCACACACTGGAAACAGAAGAAATGGAACGCTCATTTGCTTTCATGCTCACAAAAAAAACAATAAAAAAAAAAGATGAGACCAGAATAACATTGAAAACATTAGACAAGTTTTAATTCACATTCCTAAACTTCACTGGTTTTGTGCATTGCGTGCATTTAAGGGTAAAGCTAAACGCCTTACTGTAGTAGGTCCATGCTGATACTTATACATTCATGGTATGCATAAGGCTTCTCCTCAGGAATGATTTACTTGCCCAGAGGGACGGGCAGAAAAAATTAAAGATGGTGTTTTGTGATTGCGAGGCTGTTATGATAAAGCACAAAGCACAATTAGCATTGGTTGCTCCCCCCTGCATTAGAGGAATAGAAGAAGCCAAAGCTGTTAAACCAAACATACTCCAGCAAGTCACCTTTGTAAAGTCTGCATAGAGAAAGTCCTGCCATGCTGCTGCTACAGATTATTATGGCACTTTAGACCTCATTACCAAGGTGACTTTCTGATTATTGGCAGATCCGTCCAGACACGGCAGAGGCTGCAGAGAGTGTCGGTGCTTTTTGTTTTAGAGCTGCAGCAGAACTGACACCCGTGGCCTCCATCTGCCCCAGCCAGACCCTCAGCATCACTCACAAAGGCAGCGGCCGCTCTGTTAACGTCACGTACGACACCAGTCTCCTTGCATGCATGACCAGAGGTTGTTTTTTTATTTATGAGGGGAAGGGGTGTTTAAGACCCTGAGAAAACATTTTCCCTTAAGGATGATTTATGAGAAAACAATGGGAAAACTTAAAAAAATCAACTGAACCAATCAACTAATTCATTAAAATTAGAAAAAGAGGTGTAAAAAAGAAAGAAGTCCTCATACATTTAACAGGAGGATCGACAAAATGAGAAGTAAAACAACGTCACATCAGGCAACTGTAGGTGAGGATTTACTCGAGCCGTAAGTTGTGTTTTATCCTGTAAATGTTTCTACATTTGAGCTGAAGGAAAAAAGACTGAAGAGAAAACGTGTTCTCTCAGTCTGTTGCAGGCGCTGCGTTAAAAATACATCAAAATGACAGCCGCAGAGATATGTGCAGTCGAATCAGGTAGTGTTTGGAAGCAGGAGGAGCGAAAGCAACATGTGGCATGTAATGTAAACACAGCGGGCGACTGTAAGGGGCTGAATGAATACCTATAGATACAGAGCTGTATATTCTACAGACAGTCAGTGGAGCAGGAAAAGGTTTTGGTATAGTTTTCATAGAATAGCAATGCTACTCATATTTCAACTTGTGTGCGTTTCATTTCATCTCACCTGAAGCCCATCTGTGAGATAGAATAATGATAGCAAAAGAATAAAAATATTGACGTTTAGCATGATCAAGTGAACCCAGTTAGACCTACATTCTGTGAGGATCACGGATGAGATGAGAAGCTGTAACTTGTAGTGTGAGACAAGAGGGTTTTTTTATATAATAAACAACAAACGGCAATGTGAGCTGTGTTTAAACGAAGAAAGGAAAAATATAATAATCTGAATTTTTCCTCAGCCTGGAAACAACATGACAACATGGCAGATTATTCAAATGCAAAATCAGGTGAGACTTGTTATGATCCTGGTTACTGCACTACATTATCAATAATCTAGTCAAAGTAAAAGCAGCATTCATGTTATATTGACACTGATGCTAACATCAAAAAGGCAACAGCATGTATTTACTATTCTATTTTTTTTTTTTTAAATAGGCCAAACAATAGACATGACAATGAATTAAAGATAAAAGCAATATGGTAACATTTTTAATTTTTTGTTTGATTTCTCATTTCAACTGGCACTTCCCACATAAAAAGGGACATTAATTCACATTTTGGCTATGCAGAAATGCTGTTTGTTATTGTAGGTGTTCCTAATTGAATCTGAATTGTAGCCAGATAAAATCTTGGCAGTTAGCTTGTGGCCAGCTGATGTTATTTGGTCTCCATTTGGACTGCTAACATCAACGATAAGAAGATGATGTGCAGTTCACTGATGAGTTAAAACAGGTGCCTGTTGAAGTCAAACAATAATCCTGGGATACACGTCTCTCTAAGAAAGGAAAGGAGGAATAAAGGACGTATTCAAAGAACAGAAAATAATATTTTCATAATTGAGAAGACAAAATATAAATGTAAGACAAATGTGGTAATAAAGTCAAGTAAAAAAGGCCCCAAACCAGCAATCCCATGTGCCTGAGGGATGCTCAGAGATAAACAACAAACTCTCTCATTAAGTATTTCTTTAGCATATAACCTACAATCCTAACCACACCAGGCCATCCATATAATACAATCTAATATCCTTCAGTAAATCAACAGATAATACAGTTACTGCAGGGCAAACAGGGTGACTGTCGAAGAACTGTCACTGTTATTCTGCGTTAAGTTAGTGTAAATTCAACAGACATAGATAGATATGCTTTTACCGCTGGCAGAAAGCATAATGGAGTCAAGGCCTCAAGTGTTTGTATAGTTGCACATGTTTTTGTTCTGCAGGCACCGAGCTTCAGCAAATTCAAGTATCAGCTTTAATTTAAGTAGGTTACATCAACATGAAAAGATTGTGTTGGAAGATATAGCCCTTTTAGCACAATGTGCCCATGTTGAGCAGTTGGATCCGTCCACTGTAATTGGATGGATGTACATATAGTAAAAAAAACATTCCATTGTAAAGAACGCTGCCCAGGTACATCGTTCATGTTTCCATGTCAACGGCCAAGCACCAAAGTCTTTTAGATTGATAAAACACAGAGGGAATTCTGGGAAAAAAGATGAACAGCTCGTGTCAAACATGGAGCTGGTTGTGTTAGGGCTCAGAAATGTGTGGCTGCCGATGGAACTTTCTGGTGATTTCACTGATAATAGAAGCGACAGGAGAAATGCAGGTGAACAGGATCATCCTGATGGCTCAGATTCAGTCACACACATTAAAACTTGTTGGACGACATTTCATTATTAAGCAGGACCACGATTCTCAACCTACAACCAGAGCAACCACAGAGCCTTTTGGGTGAAGAGGTGAAATATTTACTGGAGGTGCTGAGTCAGTCACCTGATCTCAGTCTGACTGAGCAACAGTCGACTTGGTGAATATTAAAGACAGGGTTGACGGAGGCAGCAGAGAAGGAGAGACTCACCAGGGACGATACAAAGTGGCTGCTGATGTCTGAGGGTCAAAGACTTCAGACAGTCGCCGGCTGCCAAACATTTAAAGCAAAATATGAAATATGATAATTTTGTTTGACTACGTGTGTCCAATTATTTTTGAAGCCCTAATATTTGGGCAATATGTGTTAAAAGGGTTAAATCTCCCACACAGTTCCTTCTATGTTGACTTAAAAGTACCGAAATCAAAGCTGAGACTTGGCACTTTAATGTAGAGCCTACTTTATTTTATTTCAAATTGAATGTGCTGAAGCTCAGAGCCTGAGGTGTGCGTACAATCACTTTGAGTCTTGACTCTGTTTTTTCGGCCGGACCTGAGGTATTGTGGGGCGGGGTGCAGAGAATCATATGAAGAACAGAAAAGACACAAAAATATCAGAAAATTAATGGCACTTTTTTACATTTACAGTTAGAATTTAAATCTCTTGAAACAGTTTGAAGCTGAAGACATGACCAGCCAGTGTTCAGAGTCTTTTCAGTGGTCATAAAAAGGTCACAAAAAATTACACGCAACAGAGTCAATGTGTTTGTTGGCCAGCCGGCCGGCCAGCCACCCTCCATCTCCTGCAGCAGGAAGTGGGGATAATCACGTCAAAAAACACGGCTGCTTTTATATGAGCTATTCAACCCCTCGCTGGGTGGGACTGTGGCTCTGCGACAAAGTAACTCTTGACCTAAAAAACGAGACTTGTTGTCCCTTTTCCTTTGTTTTTCATTTGTTGTCTCTTACTTTCATCCATGGCTTTCAATCTCCAAGCTGACAGGAGTCCTTGTGCAACTGTGCCCCATAAATACACTGGTCTAAAGAACAAAATCAGAGGAAAAAGCAAAAATAACGGAATATATATCTGAAGTAGGCAAGGCTTTCCTCTGTATATTTGGATTAAATCCCAGCTGAGTGGTACACAAAGTGTTGACGGTTTGGTTTGTGTGGGATATTTTCTCCCTCCCCCCATTCAAGTGTCATCGATAATCATAGAAGTAAACGCTTATTGTCAGTTCGTCTGCAAGTGTATATGTGCTGCTGAGCTCAGTGGAAAAGTGGACCGGGCTCATGGCTCTCCATCCTCAGCTGGACGGGAACTGTTAGTGTGCTGTGTTGACCTGGTTGTGGGCCTGAGGGGCGGGGCTCCCTCACCTCACCTCTCCTGTCACCAGTTGGCTTTGACGGCTTTGACGTCGCTCACTAGGTTTTGAGCAAGGCAGATCCCAAAAATCTGAGGAGGGAGCCACACAGGACGTTAGACCAGGAAGTGACATCAGAACACAACACGATTGATAAAAAAAAAGCAGCAGACTGTTGTAATGCAGGGATTCGATCGATGTTGCTTCTTCTCACCACTAGATAGCAGTGATGACACAAAATCAAAAACCATCCACATTTTCTGTTTTAAATATACATGTGATTTTCATATATACAAAGTTTCCTCATATGAATATGTCCAGGTAAAATAATCTACAAACAGTGACTCCTTACCTGCAAAAGTGCAACACCAACAAAGATTCCAGCTACAATGATCAGGTTGTCCTGAAGCCACTTCTCAAACTGTCCCACACAACCCTTGGTGTAGATATATTTCTGCCGATCCAGCTCCTTTTCAAAAGCAAAGAACAGATTAAATAAAATAAAATAATGACTTAATAAATTGTTTATTAATAATCATGAGATCCATCCGCTCACAGAGAGGGGACTTGAGCATGAGTTAAACATCTGAATCTGACCTGCCTGACCTGTAACTAATCCTGGACAAAATAAAATACACAGCAACCTTTTGCCCACTGACTCCTTCACTGCTTCACTGCTGAGGACGTGTCTGGACATCATGGAGGATATGAAGGCAGTGTATATTCTGTCTTCTCTGCGGACACAGTGTGACTGAACAAACAGGCAGAAGCTGTTTCCTGTTATCGAACAGATGGTTGTTTGCCTTGGCAGATTCGGCTGATGATGTATGTGCTCCGTTCAGAGATGCAAATAAAAAGGTGTAATTTAGAGCTGCAATGACACTGAAAATGGGGAAATCAGAATGGGTGTGAACGAGCCTACACAGTGCTCTTTGTTACTCTTCAAGACGAGTCAACCAGGCAAACCCTTTGTTCTCTTGCAAAACCTGAAGGCTATCTTTCAACCAATGGGAGGTAAAGGGAGCCCCCTGGCAGCCAATGAAAAAAGCAGGAAACACTATGTTGTTCTGGCTGTGAACTTCCTCACAAGCTATTTCAGCCCTCTGCCTTTGTTGTGCTGCTGTCCTTCCTATGTCTCCTGCTCTTCCTGTTTCTCATCCTGCCATCCATAAGAAAGGGCTGCACAGGAACTTGGTGCATATCACTGATGGGCATAATGTCAACAGCCAGGGCGACAGCACAAGAGCATGCAGAGAGAAAATTAATTCATAACAAACACAGTGGCAGGTGGTTCACTGTATTGCAGTGTGCCTAGCAACAGCAATCTTTCTGACTGCAGTGCAGTGAGTTGTAACCACCACACCCACACACAGAGGAAAAGGGAACGGACTGGCATAACCCACGGAGTTGCCAATTACAGAGTGTAGTAAAGCTTCTCTCTCTGCTAAAACTGGAGCCTAATTATCCCTGTTAGAAGAACAATCTGTTATTAAGGCAAGAAGCATGCAGAGGAGACTGTGTGCTGCTTAACCCTTCACATTCTCTGTGTCTGCTGTGTCAGCAAACTGTTTCCAGATATACATTTATTTAAAAAAAAAAAAGCTATATCTCATCAAGAATGATGGATGGAACAATGACAGGAATCCTGAAGTTTAATACAATACCTTTTTTAAATACCTTAAAATCACTGCAACACTGAGCTCTAACCATTTCATCAGGGACACCTTGAACTTACATTTATTTAATACATATATATTGATTTTGAGATTGCAAAATGTAAGAATCTAGATTGCAATAACTTCTATGGAACACTGTATCAATTCAACAGAGTTCAGATATGCTGCGAGATGGACCTCAAAGGCGAAAGTAATAACAGTATCTCAGAGCATTCTTTACTCTCTCTCCCATTTGCTCTCTGTTACATTTGGCTGAACAAATGAGGCAGTTTTAAAACAAAATATTGCTGAGAATCGCACCGTCAGCATGATATTGGCCAGGTGAGGTTCTAAAACCGCGAATAGCAACTCAGTCATTAGAAAGGGCCACCTTTGCCTGCAGTATATTACAACTGATAAAATGCACACACACTCATGAAACTCAGAATTTCACTAAACTAAGGTAATGGTAACATTTTACACACACAACTCATTGTGTGGTGTGTGGCGGTAGGACCCCCCTATATTCAAAACCCCCTCGGGATTCATGGCATGAGCCTCAACTCCGTTCAGAGCCTCTGACCCCCTGGGGCCCTAAAGCTAAATTCTATAAAGGGGCCCTCTGACCTGACCCCGGGGCCATGTAAACCATTTGCCATTGTCACAGTCACACCTGAGGCCCCAGAGCTCCCACTGCAATCCTCCCTCTTTTAAAACTGCTCCATCTTTCCTTCAAACAATAAGTTTACAATAAGTAAACCTGAGGCATAAACAAACAACATTGACTTTATTTGTATTTTTGTGAAGTGAAATTGGGTACCTTGAAAGGTGTTGTATAAATCTATATAAATGTATTATTGGAGAAAACATATTCTATAAGATAATATCGACACAATGTGGAGAGGAAAATTGTGTAAAACACAAAATGTAGAAAAGAGTAAAATATAACACTGAGCTTTGGCTCTGCTGCCTGGTGATTAGTTACGACTGTTTCAGTGTCTCCTCCACTGACAAATTTATAGCACCTGGAAATTATAGATAATGCACTTTTATTAATTTGATCAGCTTCACTGGATCCCTTCAAGCTGGCTCCCCCAGATTTTCTTCACTATTTTTCAAATATAAATGAACAGTTATACTGGATGAGTCCTTTAGTTATTATTTACTAAGAGATGTGCAGCCATACTGCCCAGCATGCCCATCTGATCAACATTTTAAATTCAATGTTTAATCAATGTCAACCCATTGCTTTCCATTTAGCATTTGTAATTACTTGACTAACGGAGATACTGGGCCTTTGTAGAGTAGCATCATGCACATACATTCTCTGTTGTGGTTTGTTTTTGTGAGTTAATTTAAAGCTGCAGTTTATGAACACCCTTGTCCATTTATAAAATATAGTAAACAGTTGCATTTTTCACTCTCACTTTTGTCATTCACAAAGTCACAGAACAGCCCTGGAAGTGGCTGGTTAGCAAAACACAAGAGATGCATTGCCCAGCTCAGTGAGGCCGTTTTCAGACATGACCTCTGGGTAAAATCCGGAGAAATGGCTACGGAGTTTACCCAGAGTTTGCCTTTCACACATGCACAACGCAGCTGTGTTTTCTGAACGGACGTGTTCACAACCGGAGAAAATACGGGGGATCTGTGGAGTCCAGTGCATGTCTGAAAGCAGCTTTTGTGAGAGAGACAGACATGAGACAGATGCAAATAAACGTAATGTGACTGTTATTTGCTGACATAAAACTTGGAGAAAAGAGAACAAGTTTGCCCGATAGCTGATCCTGCAATTCACTTTTGTGATGTTTTTATTTTCTTTGCAACCAGGACAGTTCTCTCTCTTCGAAGCTGTAAACACTGACACCTGCTTTGGCACGAGTGTGTAGGGCCGCCTGGCTCTGATTCAGTGGCTTTGTATTCAATGTGTTATACAATCAAGAATCTGCAGCGGGTGTTTGATTTTGTAAAATTAACTGAAGGCTATATAATATGTGTCTGACTTCCTGCCCAGCTTGATCTGCTCTGTACAGTTTAATGCAGCTACACAGAAGTATTGCAAAGCTATACAATAGAAAGAAATTCACATTGGACAAATGTGCTATTAATATTGTGGTAACAAAATGTAGTAACAAAGTGTTAAACCTTGTAAAATAGCAAATTTGAGTGTTTTCATTTTCACTAAACTGGTTTACTACCTTCTTTTTAAGGCCCTGCAGACACCCTGTATAACCAATCAAGACCAAGAAAAATGAAGCCAATTGCCACTCCACCCGAACAACTGCTAAGATCACCTCAATCAAGCCTCAGGAGTATTTCCACTCAGGAACCAGGAAGGAGGGGAATGGCTGCCAATCATGCCTTATACAACTGCCATTGACTGTACCGTAACTGCTAAAATATCATTTATATATATATATATATATGGAAGTTATCCTGAAGTTAAATAGTAGCTGTAGCCTGAAAACAGGATAACAATGAGTGAAGAGAGATCTGTTTGTTGTTACTAACCACTTGATGCCGAACATCATAACCGCACTGCGTGTTGATGACATCTTCCTGTAAAAGGAACAAAACAAAAATGTGAAGTACTCCATTAGAGTTTAAAGATAAAATTTCATCTACTGCTCAGATGTGAAACATTTATGGAATATTTATAAGTCTGAGTGACTGAAGAACTTCAAATACCTTTTGGAAATTACTAATTTCTTAATGAAAGAAATGTTGCAGTTGCCTCCTAGATTACTAATTAAAATCCTGATTCTTATTGCTGAGTGACTTACTGCAGGATCTTTAACACAACAGGAAAAGGGGACTCCACAGCGCTCCCTGCTGGGGTTCAGTACAGTGCAGTTGAAGTAGATGTTTAGGTTCCAATCGTCGGGCCCATGAGCTCCACAGCATGACCACTGAAACAGCAGCAACAACAACACGAAATTAAACTGCCAGCTTTGACTAACGGACACATTTATTTTCTCTGATCTGGTCTTGAAACAGCTCTATAGAGTCTGTCTCAGGTTAGCTTGGGCGGGTAGCAACCTACAGACAGGCAGACTCAAATGGCAAGACAACAGCAGATCTAATTAGCTTTACAGTGCGACATGACAGAGCCCAGCATTTTCACATGGGAGCCAATTATCTAAACCGTTTCATTCATATAATTGGATAATCATTTGAAGGAAATTAAATCACATTAAACATGAGATTTACTGCACAGCTGCAGAAGCTGCCTCATTCTCCTCTCGGCCCAGAGCTGAGCAGATTGAACATCAGCTTTTAAACAAGTACACAACAAACATTTCTTGTTGACTTCTTACGGCCAAGAAACACAAGCTAGTGTCAGTTAGTGTGGACTCACATATTCCTGGGCAAAGTCAATGAGATTCTGCAAGTCGATGTCATCTCTGTAGGCCTTCACATTATTGTTGATGAAAAAGTTGAGCTGGTCTTTGATCCAGTCCTTAAAGACGAAGGCAAGGATCCCTGCTGTCAGCTCCAAGAAGAAGATCAAACCAAGGAACACAGAAAACTGGAAAAGTACAAGACACACATTAGAGTAAACACACAAACACACAAAAAATGTGTCACTTCGTCACATCGTCTGTGTATCTTGTGTTGTAAATTGTGATGGCCCTGAGAGTTCAATAAAATAAACACAAGAAAACACACAAATAAACACAATACATGCAAATAGAGAAAACATTTTCACCATTGTGGCAACACACGTGCCGCACATAGAAGACCCACTGCAAATACTCACAATACAACAAAATTCTCCCAACACTAACAAATACTGCAACACAGCAAAGTAGGAGCAACATAACGAAGTGTTTCCAAGGGACACTAACAAGTGATAAAGAGTAAGTTGTAATTTGCCAATTCAAATAATCTGACGAATTACACTGACATTGAGAAACCAGCTAACGCTAGCTATATAGCATGCTAACTTGGTCTTTTTAAGATCAACCACATCACAGTAGAGACAATAAATGCTGATCTGAAAAAAAGTAAGCTAGCATGTTATACAGCTAGCTAACATAACATTATGTGCTGTGAGTATTTGGTTGTGTTGTGAGTACTTGTAGTGTTGTGAGTATTTGGTTGTGTTGCCCATATTTGGTAGTGTTGGTGGAGTATTTGCGGTGTGTTTCCTATTGCTGTGCACGTGCTGTTAAATGACTGAAAATACACTCTTTTTGAGCTCTCAGGGCCAATGTAGCAAAGGGCCAGAACAACATTTTTTCTAGTATTTCTTGGAAAAGACGACAGCTCTCATGTGTCCCTGTGCAGGTCTGTTGGTAAGATGGGTCCTGATTTGCTGAGTGAGAGCGTGGATACATAAACCACAGTCCCAAAAGTACCCTTATATCATCCCTTTACAGTAAATGTAGGACGAGACAGGGATTATGATAAATGCACAAAAACACATTAGCTGCTCACTCTGACGCCTGACTTATTGTTGCTAATGGACATGGGCTGGAGTTAATAGCTACTCAGAATCACAGCCAGCAACAAGGCTAGTTTGTCTATGTCACTCATATGTCTCATGCTCATCAATACAGCTGAACACAAATAAACATCCTAAAATGTTGACGTCATGCCCTTCGGAACAATTCTCATCTTTTGGATCAAAACCAAAAAGTTGCCACTGAAGAAAACATTGCTTGACACAGTGGAAATATTTGTATGGCTTTTTAGAAATAGATCAGTGTCTCTGATTATTACTTTCTGTAGGAGTTGGAATAGTGATGAGATAACGCATTTTAATGCCATGCAATCACCCATAACATTTGGCTCGGGTGAAGCAAAGGGACACCTGCTACACTGACAGCCTCAGCTCTGGTGTGAACGGCAGATCTAAAGGGGTGTGAAGTGGGTAAAATGGAGTCTGTGCAGAGAGAATCAGGAGCTGGCTTACAAATTTAAGCAGGAAGGTGTTCTCTCTGAGAGCTCCAATACAGCCAGCAAAGCCCAGAACGAACATGACCCCTCCCACGACGATGAAGAGCCACACAGGGTCGAAACCCCCTAGATCTGTGATGGATGACAGATTGGACAGCACACCCTGAGGGAGAAGAGAAAAACAAAAGGCGGTGGTTTAAATTCTGACTATAATATTTCCTCAATCAATCCTCATCATCTCTTTTACAAGGTCTCATGAAAATCTCTCATTCTTGAGCTTTAAAAAGAGTCGAGTGTCAAAATAAGTATTGAAGTAATGACACACCCAAGAAGCCAACTGGATTTAACTGGTATTCATCAAATGTGTTGCTTTGTAAATAAAATAACAACCCCCACAGGGTATATGTTATCAGTTTATCAACAACACAATTTCAAACTCTGGTAGACCACAGTCCAGCCAACAAAATAAGTCACTTTTATCAGGAGACAGAAATGTTCACAGCAGAGATCTGTCCTTCCTCTCCGGCCCCACAGCCCCGAGGCCACAGTGTACACGAACATGTTTTCCTGTCAGTCTCTGGGCTGCATCATGCCTTACACTGACAAAAGGCATGTTTTATTTGGAAGAACGGCCCATTTCTCAAACGTATATTACACTTTGAAGACAATGACTCTGTCCAATGGAAAATGCTTTTATCATGTATACTATGTCAATATTTAAAGGTTCAGTGTGTAAGATTTAGGTGAAAGGGATTTTTGGCAGACATTTAATGTAAAATAATAATAGTGATGTTTTCATTGGTGTGTTTCATCTAAATTGTATGAATTGTTTTCTTTACCATAGAATGGGCCCTTTATATTTAAAAACTTTATATTTACATGGAGGGGGTCCTCTCTGTGGAGGCCGCCATGTTTTTTTACTGTCGCCCTAACTGGACAAACTAAAACCTTTTGAGTTTCCATGACAACTGAAGTTCACCACAGGTTCTCTGTCATGTTGAAAGGGGAGGGTGAGATGATGAGTGTTCAGCTGCAACATGACACTTCACCTCTAGATATCACTTCATTCTACACACTGAACCTTTAAAGTTTCAAATTTAAAAGTAATCTTTGTGAGATAAAAGCTCCTGCGTTG
This sequence comes from Paralichthys olivaceus, assembly GCF_024713975.1. Taxonomy (NCBI): domain Eukaryota; kingdom Metazoa; phylum Chordata; class Actinopteri; order Pleuronectiformes; family Paralichthyidae; genus Paralichthys; species Paralichthys olivaceus. The sequence continues at coordinate 10,954,203 of NC_091101.1, forward strand.
CACAGCTCTGAATTCACTTCTGTTTTATACATTTACGAAAAGCTGATATTAGTTCGTCACAGATTTCTTCACACAGTCATCCCCTCCGAGCACAGTTTGTTCTCCCAAAATAGGTGACTTGAGTAGTTTTATATGGATTGCATGTACTCCTGCAAACAAACAACCAACAGTACAGACATTTGGCGACAGCAGAATCACATTTTACTGGCAATGTTAGCTTTTGGATTACATGACTTCAGACTTTTTCCCACTTAAGCATTTTGGTACTTTTCCAACACGTACAATGATTAAAAAGGGTATATAGAGAAACACTTTCATAAAAGGATTGTGATGGGACTACATCCACACAATAAGCAGGTAATGGGTGTAACTATTTACCGAACACTGACATCCTGCTGTAACCTTTGTTGCTGCGGATGTTCATCCCACTCTCATATTCAGGCTCAAACATGAACTGATGGATTTGAGAAGATGCTATTTACAATCAATTATGTTTTGTTTCTTAGTTTTACAGTTTGCTTTCAGAACCTCCATACCAGTAAAGAGGATGAGGCGCCGCTAACAAGCACTGGTTTGGCTGTCGGTTTTAAGAAGCTCTGAGCTAAAATTGCCTGTTTCTGTCAGAGGCTTAAATGAGGGGCTGTGTAACAGGCAATTTTAGTCAAATATAGACTTTGTTGATCTTTTTTTGAATTTCTGGAGTTCCAGAGTAAAAATATAGAGCTGGAAATAAGCGTAATAGGTCACCTTTACTTTCACTGTGTAGTGCAGCATGAGGAGCACTGTTTGTGGGTATAAAAGCTTGTTTAAATATAATAGGTGTTCTGATTCATGGGTGGTCTCACAACGTCTCTCACCTAAAGGGAACCCACCATTTATTGTTTGTAAATGTGGGCCCCTGCTCTCAGTACTGACATACTGTTTGTTTTTCACATATAGTGCACACAAAACCTGCAGCTGAAGCCCAAGAAGCTGAAATCTCATACTGCTTAACTTAAGCTTCTCTGCACTGAGCTAAGGGACAACTGCAGGACAATACTGCATTCTTGTGTTTTTATGGCACTGGTGCAGAATAAACTTCCTTCATTTGAATTTAAGCATGAGGCCCTGAAACAATAATGTGGTCTGGCTGCACGCAGCAGGCTTGAAACTAATCAGCTTAGTCACTGAGACTCAAACTCACCATTGTGCCTTTCCAGTACCCGCTATTCATCATTTGGCAAAATCCTTTTGAATTATTCACTCTGTTCCACAAAGGTGCAGGCCTATTTGCAGAGTTCATGGCCATGATGTTACTAATGAGTACAAGCTTCCATAGCATTTACTGAACTGAATGGGACATTTTCTAGGTAATTAATGAACAAATTGACTGTAAACTCTGTTTTGAATTTTGAATCAACCTCTCATAAACATGACACCTGACATTTGTGGCCTGCACTGAGGGAAATAAATAGTAAATACTTTCCCAATCTGAAGGGCCAGTTCATTAATTCTGTCCTAGCAGCTCTTCCAATATTTCAACTGATGAGCTGCAGTAACATTGTTAATTTCCTAAGGTAACTAAGGCCTGGTGCACACTAGAGGACTTTCAACTCTTAACCGATTGTTAAAACGTGAGAGACCACAGAGACAAATTTAACAGATTTCTTATATAATAATCATGAGAACATAACACCACACACTTGCCTTTGGTAGTAAACAATTCCACAATGGCAATTGCAGAGACTTGAGATCTCAGAGAAAGTTGCATAATTAAATGTGACTTCAGTAGAAAGACAAATATGGAGGAGGACTGACGTTGTCAGCTGGGTGCACTCACAAAAAGAGAGAGAAAAAACTATGGATGTAGTCCGGCTGAGAAGACAGAATTGGTTTATACATATTGCATCGTGAATTAGAGGTGAGTTGGAAATGTATAGTTATTTTTAGTTGCAGCTACAGTATACAAATACGTGATGCTTGCTGGTCAGATCACTGTCATTGGTTCCTGTACAGGTTCCTGTAGGAGCCAGTTATGGTATATATGTTTGATATTTACGTTTTGAGATCAGGGAGGCTTCGACTCGATCAGCAGCATTAAGATTATTTTGTAAACCCCTCACACTTCAGGATTATTTGGGCAGATTATCAGCACCGACAGTCAGGAACGGCCCCATAATTGTCAGAAGGGGCGAATCGGATCAAAAGTTGGCCCAACTATCCTCTAGAGTGCAGCAGACCTGATCATTAAATACTCATTCTTTGACTTCCATATTTCCACACCACTTCTCTCAAACTCTCCGCTCCCACCTAAACTCCCTCCAGCAAACTGCACTTCCAGCTTGTTTCGGCCAGGACGGTGGAATTTGAGCTATGCTGTTGAGGCAGTCATGTTGTACTTCACCAGTGTGTGTTTATGTGTGCATGTGTTTATACTTACCTTCTCCGCCCATGCCCACAAGCCGATGCCCAAGAATGCTGCGCCTAGTAACTAAAACAAAGCAGAGAGAAGAGGATCTTCTGTCACAAAAAAATCAGCCATACCCATAAGTTAGCAGACCATTTTACATCCTTCCAGTTTCAAGTATCTAAAAATGTCACTTTACTTCTTCAGCATTTGTAAAAAAAGCATGAATACTTGAGACTTAATGAGCATTGACCCAATTCAAAGATCGAAGTGAAAAATCAAGTTTGAACACTTAAGTGTAACATTCAAAAACTTCCATCAAGACTGTGAGGGTGGGATTCAGTCGTTTATGGTTTGAAGTGGTGTCTCCATGGAAACACATGTAAAAACAACCCAACAACTGTCTTCAGTAATTTTTCTTTTGTTAAACTCTGATTAATCAAAAGTAATCCATGACATCACCTTTTCCCAATACATCCTTGCCCACAGCAAAAAAGGGACAAGACACAAATTCTAATTAACCTCCAAGTACTCTTCTAAACCTGACAGTTTATAGTGAGTCCATGAAGAACTATCGCTTTTAGGAAGAAAATTGGCTTCAGAGGTTTTAAACAACAGTGATCTCTCAGAAGACTTTTGTCGTTTAAACTAGCTGTGGACAGGGAGAATCATTGCCAGTTATTGCAGGTTTAAGTCATTGCACTGGGCTGTGTAAGAGGCCGCAGGATGTGTTAAAGGTAAATCCCTCCTTTATTAGTCTCCCATCAAAGGGAAGAAAGATTGCAGGGCTCAGTTTAAATCAAGCCACATAAGAAGAACCTCAGAAAGTACAGGGTGACCAAAGCACTGGACCATCCAAAGTAAAAAAACACAAAATGAAAATATACAGCAGAGAGTCTTCAAGATTATATTAGACTACGTGTCAGTAGAGATCCCCAGTTTCTTAGCTACCTAAAAATGTAATTTGTAAGAGATTTGGTATGGTAATGCACTTCAAGGACATAACAATGGAAATTACATTGAAATTGAGTTAAATCATAGTGCTGTGATGTTGATTAAATAAAGCAAGAAAAAAAAAAAAAACCTGTCAATGCACAACAGGGCCGACAGTGTGATAATAACAACAGCAGCAGCAGTAACTGGGAGGGGGTGCTGCTGCTGCTGAGTTGACCTGGTAGTTACCCAAGCAGTTGTAGTGAAGGGTGTGGTGGCTTCGGCTTGAAAGTGACGCACAGGTAGGCAGCTGGAGCTCAGTCAGGGGAGATTAGACTGACAGAGCGAGAGTATTAAACCACCGAGCCTCTGACTCAAAATACTCCACATAATTACCAAGAGCACAAAGAAAACACGACAGAGAAAACAATTCTCAGTTTACAGCATGGAGACCACAATTGTACAGCTCCACCTCAAGTGTATTGTTACAGAATGTCTTTGTAGATGCAGTATTTTGTTGTTGAAACTGTAAAGACGATGTGTTCATTCAGTTGTATGTTTATTTTGGAGGATGTAGACGGGGATGTTGTTGAGCTGCATTCTGTATGTTTCACGCAAGTTTTTTTTCACCCCATTCAAGTCAATGACGGACAGTTAAACAACACACATAACTCTTTGTACAAAGCGGTACAGTTTAACAGCAGCCACTGTTGTATTAGACAGCATAAAATAAGCATCTCTAATAAAATGACAAGTGCACGGATGTAATGTATGTTCAAAGGAAATTTATTATTTTCTTAGCCTGTGCGAACCAGTGAAGTTGCAGGATATATGATCACATGCTCCCCTTTTGTTCCCTACTTCTGCAGAACGGGTTCACGAGAAACTGTTGGACAGACAAACAGTCTCAAAAACATAGTGCCTCTAATTATGGATGTCACAAGCGAGAAGGTATAATTTGTGTAATATTGGTTTCCTAATAGTTTTATGGGCAAACCAACCTCGATAAAAAACAATGTTTCACTGTGTTGTCTGTGTGTGTTCAGTCACTGCTCAGTGACCACACTGCTGTGTTCTCCAAAATATAAATTCAGTTAATCGGACTGCGGCGACAATCATGAAGGAGCGTCTTTGGTCTAACCTGAAGGCAAAACTGTGCCATCTTTCCAAATGAGACAATCCTGCCTCACAGACAGAAAAATCCATGTTGAATCAAGGTGGCCATTTCATGAGAAAAATTCCCTGAGGTTGCCATCCGGTCGCTGCCTTAAAACAGTTTGAATTTTTTCAACAAAACACTCATTAGCATTTGTCTGAACTCCATATGAACATTCCAAAAAAAGGTTATGATGCACCAATATAAAATGTATTCCTTTCTGAAGGTTAACACTTTCCGGCTTCGTGTCTGATGTTCTTCCTGTCTCTATTTCTTTGTCCTAGACAGGAAATCGGTCAGTTGATAAAACTTCAAGAATATCTGGCACACACAAAACTCATTTCCTAAATACAAATATCTCTCAATATAACACCTAAAGATCAAATAAAACTGTCATAATTAGCTAGAGATGATTAAGAATAGCTTGGAGCAAGAACATTACGAGAGTTTCTCATTTCTAATGATACCAGAGCACTTAGCTGACAAAGAGAACACAAACCACAATGACTGATGTCACGTGTCCTGCTGTTTATCATGTAGTATTTCATGTTAATTACAGGCACTTAAAATAAATATTACTACCACTTCAAGCTAATCAATTACATGATGCCCTGATGATTAACTACAGACTCCTCCCATCTCTCTCCATCTCCCCTGCTTCATCTGTGCTGTGGACTATCCAATAATCCATTAAGAAAAGATTGCCTTTTTACTCTGGTGCTTCTAAAGTAAAACAGCAGAACAGTACTTCCGTTATATGGCCAATTTTGTTATTTTTTCTGGTCAAAAGTACATAAAAGCACATCAAGTGCCATGGCTATAGTCTCAGTTTTCCTCGTAGGCAGCAGTAAATGAGACAGCCATGGATGTTTCCATGCCTGGTAGCCTATCAATTGGGTTTACTATCTCTTTTTCAGTCTTGGAATATTTCCATCAATTTTATTCATGAAATACACAAAAACTGAACATGTCCAGATCAGAAATTATGAAGAATTAAGACAGAACTTAAGTAAATTTGAAGGTTCTATAATGTAAGAATGTGAAACAATTTAAATGTGTTTAATCCCTTTTTAATGCCAACATATGACCAGTGAGTAATACAATTTAAAAAAAGTACCTTCCACAACTTTCTTAGTTGCCAACAAACTTTCTGCTGTGCCTGTCATTCAGGGTGCGTATGACAGTGGACAGTATTTGGGTTCTAGCATCAAGTAAAGTAAATCTCCACCACCAGTAGACGGTAGACGCTGCGTATTTGCCGGCTTCATATCTGCAGTCCTAGTTAGTTCCCTTCAAAGCTCTATGTGTTCTGGAGATGACTGAAATGTAGACTGGTCCTTCTTGTACTAGTAATCCTAAATTGGCGTAATCCAAGCGCCATCCATGGCTAAATATCATTCCCAGTATGACCATCACATAATTGTGACTGCACTGGAAGCTGACTACACTTCACTTAATGGTCACTGGTGCCCTGACGAACAATGGTTGTTTGAGTGTTGCGTATGTAAAGTCACCATTATGTTAAACCATATAATGTGTGCATTTAAAAGCCCTATCTGCAAACACAGTTTCCTTCGTGGGACAATAAGGTTTGAATCCAAGTGAATTTGACTGAATGAGTACACTGAAATTGAACTGAACCTGCCTTTGTGTCATGCTTGTTAGTTTTTCCGCAGTATAATGTGGGCAGCGGAGTCAAATTCAGGTCAGTTGGTGGCAAAGAAAAACATATGCCACTGCCAGACAAAATAATCTCCACAAAAAATGTACTTTTACTGGTTGGTGGAAAAAACTAAGTGAAAAAGTAACAAATTCAATTTTAGAAACATTCTACACTCATCTGTGGTGAACGAATGTCTCAACAATTTTGCCACAAAACCAATAACAATAAAGCACTGCTTCTTTGTTTGATCTTGCTTTATTTACACATGCTTTTGTTTGTGCTTTTTAAAACTCTCTCAGGGTTTGTTTATTTAAATCTCACCTGCTCTTGTTAGTAATTGGTTTCCTATTCCTCTGTGTATATTTATCCTATTATAAAATCCCTGTGTCTTTATCGCTGTTCTTAAACCAGTATGCAAATAACAATGTCTGGACTTGGACGTCCTTGTGTCAGCCTTGTTATTCAAATCAGGATGCTAAGATTATTTCACTGTCAAGTACTGCTGTACACAATGTGTATTTCCCAGTCCAGAGCAAAGCGTTCCTCTACTTGTGGACACAGTGATTATCAACACATGAGAAGTTGCCTTTTAAGCCAGCTGATCCCATTAACCTTAACTAACTAGCAGACAAACCAAGCTTCACGCTGCCTGCACACACGCACACACACACTGGACTTACTCAAGTGAGACTGCCCTTTCAATGACTCCCCAAAAAGCTGAATATCTAATGTGTCCCACTGTGTGAATGCAGTCATTCTTGATAATACGATAAAAGCAGCACTGCCAACAGGGTGAACAAAATGTTTAGTTTGTCTGACTCCAAAGCAAAGTATCACTTCCACAGATTTTGCATTCACACTACTCTGTGCTTGATACTGCAAAATCAATGAATCTATTTGGCTGATTAACAGCAGCAATGATACAAGAGACTGAAATTGGATTCAGGTCCAAAATGTATCTGACGGGAATGGACTATCTAAGTCTATAATCGAGAGAACGTTAGATCCTGTCAATGCTATTATCTTGTAGCTGGAGACATTGTGCAGGGTAGACCCAACTGAGACAGACTGCGGTTGAGACACGGTATCAGAGCAGAAATCGGAACAAATCAGAAAAGAAAAATCCTTTAGTGAGTGGACTTTGCCTCCCTGTTCACATTTGATTTTATCTGCAGTAGACAGCAAATACTACCGAACAGAAAAACATAGACATTTATCCTCAGACTAACAGCTAGAAACTAGAAAATAGACATTATTTGGTGTCTCGGCATGGATATGTATACTCAGTGAGCGCAGGGACACCTGTACACCTGCTTACTCATGCATTCAATCACCAAGCAGAGCAGTGAATTTGGAGATACAGTTTTATCAGTCAATGTTTACATCAAACATTAGAATGCAGACAAAGATGGTATCTTAGTGACTTTGACATGGGCATGATTGTTTACATTCACATTGTCACACACAATAGCCTCTGGATTTGAGTCAGAATGGTGTGAAAAACAAAAGACATCCATTGGGCGGTACATCTACAGATGGAAACGCCTTGCTGATGAGAAAGGTCAGAATAGTTGAGGCTGATGGGAAGGCAGTTAGTCAGAAAACCACTCTTTACAACTGTGGTGAGCAGCAAAGCATCTCAACTTGAACAACATGTCAAACCTTGGGGGGGGGGCGGTTTAACAACAGCAGAATAACACATTATGTTCTACTGCTGTCAGCCAGGAACAGAAATCTGCAGCAGCGAGGTTTAAGACTGAAAAACAGAACCTGGTCTGATGAAACTTAAATTTTACTAAAGTACGAATGGACACAAGAGAGAGACATGTTTGATTGTCTCACTTTGTGCCCTTAACACCATGGTCAGTCAATCATGGCTGACCAAGTTCATCCCTTTGTGGCCTTAATGTAGACTTCCAGCTGGATAATGCTCCATGTCACAAAGTAAAAGTCAAACTGCTTTCATGAACAAGACAGTGAGATCTGTGAACTTCAGTGGCCTGCTCAGTGACAAGAACTGAATCCAATAAAACACCTTTGGGATATGAAAGAACAGAGATTGGCAGCATGAATCTGCAGCTGTCAAATCTGCAGAAATGATGTGAAACACAATCTCAAAGGAAAGTTTCAAACATCAAGTGGAATCCATGTCATAAATAATTCAGGTGGTTTTAAGAGCAAAGGAAGGTCCTACACAGAGTTAGTATGATGTTCCTAATAAAGTAATATGTGAGTGTGCATCAGCTGTGTTGTGGAAGATTGTCATGTTAGTTGCTGGGGATACAACAATTATTTATCAGTTAACCTGATGATTATTTTTTTGATTATTCAATTTTTTCAAGATATTTTGCCGGAAAATAGTGACAATGCTCTAGTGATTTCTCAGAGCCTGAGGTCACATACTGTAGACAGATTATTTGCTATATCTGATCAATGACCCAAACACCAAATGATATTCAATTACTGTCCCATTTGATGAGGCAATGTATTTAATACTCAAATTTTAGAAGCTGTAAAAGTTTATGATGATTAAATTTTCTTGAAAAACATTAAGCAACTAATTGGTTGACTGATAAAGTGATTAATCAACTAACTGTTTCAGCTCTAACACACACAAAAGTACATGCTTTCATTCAACACAATGCATCATAGATACACTGTTGCAGTTGCTGTTTTGAGTGATTATGTTCACGTCGACAAGTATGGCAGCATGCGGTGCAACTTCAGTACCTGGATAGTGTACTCCTATCTAGTCCTTTTTTTGCAATGCAAGATCATGGACACTAAAATCACAGGTTCGTTCTCCCTTACAGAACTTACAGCCCATCTCTGTCCACATCATACTACTTCAAATGCGTCCTCAAAAGGCTGCATTCACACGTGTTTTTCTTCTGATGCAATCAACCATCGTGCATTTTTGTGCCAAATGCGAACAGACATTTCGAGCTGTAGCTGGCTAATAACACACAAGCTGCATCCAACCAACTCGGCAACTTGGTTACAGCTTAACAAGCTCTTAATTATATCATGCAGAGTATCCAAACATCTCAGCAGCTCAGGCAGAAAATGTGATTAATTAAGTGGATGTGAGGAATTCATCTATTCTAAGGACGAGGGAAGGTTGGTTGTTCTTGGGTGAGAATGTCTGGCTGTCAACGTGTCCGGGCGCTGGAAGAATTCACACAGAAGAATAGCACCAAGTTTTATTGCTCTATTTTGTTCACAATATTTAGGGTCCTCCAAGCATTCTGTCTCAATTTGGGCAGCATTTTCAAGCCTGACAACATCACTATGGGGAAGACAAATGGGTTGATTTGTGGAGAATAAACCCCATCTCTTTCTATTCCAGCAATGCACTGGCTTGTCTGTCATATCCAGTTTCACAGCACACAGACAAGGGGAGAACATCTTCGAGTGATTATTAACGGAAACATCCAGCGAGCTGGAACTTGTTTCACTGTGTCACAGAGAGCTCAGACACAGGACTGTTAGCTTGGCCTGAGTGTCGAACAGTCTGAAGAGACCCAATGAGTCAGACACAACACTACAGCCCTATGACTCAATATTTCCTGGTTGATTGCTCAATCCAATTCAATTAAAGTGCTTTTCAATTGTGAGGCAAAGTTTTAAATGAATCTGGGCAGTTTTTATATAATAACAAACAACAAACTCTGGCTTGTGGCATGCTAAGCAGTTCATATTAACTCACATGACACAGGTATGGTGTAATGCTCCCATGTAGTGAAAGGGAGGAATAGGGAGGTGGTGACGAAAGGAGGGCGAGTAGGAAGAGAGCCAGTTGCATGTGGATTAGACGAAACAAGAATACGAGGGGAGAAAATGCAGGATCACACCCTATGCTCCCCCCAATCTTTGTTCTCACCACCCCTCTTTGTGTGTTAGTGGGTGTGTGAATGAAGGGAAACAATGGTGTCCCACAGAGCCTGAACACTATAGTTGTGGACACAGTGAAAGGGGTGCTTGGAAAGAGGAGGGCTGGGTGGTATTCAGGCCTGTCTGTCTTTTTCCTTCAAGCACTGTGTGAGTAGACCCTCTGAGGCAGACAGAAACGCCATTCCTTCACTCGCAAACATTGTACTACACCAGTTGCACAGAGGCAACGCAGTTGGGCGGGGAGGGAGGGGTGAGGGAGACCAAACAGAAGAACTTTTCAGACTGAGGGTGGGAGGATAAAGATGGAGGGGGCATTGTAAAGGAGATGTGGTCTCACTTGCCACTGGCCTAACAATGCAGATGAGTCTCCTGCTTTCTCTCAGACTCAAACACAATGGCACCACTGCTTACTGCCGGGTCAAAGCAGGGAGAGGGACCAACATTAGCCCAGCTTCAATCTCTGGCTATACTTCATTTGTCCACCAAACCATGAGCTGAGACTCATTTACGCTTTCAAAAAACTGGATCAGCCAGTAAAATATCCAAATAGCCTGGATATGTTTACGATTTACTCAGCACCATTAGTCATTTCGTGAGTTTCGTAAGAGAAGAGTTTCCCCACATACAGAAAAAGACTTCTGCTGAAATACATTGAGCAATTATATTGTAATATTTTATATATGTATAGTCTATTAAAGTTATGGCAACAATGTTTTTAGCTTTTTTGCTAATTTTGAATGACTGTCCTGCACCAAAAATCAATCAAGAAACGACCTCTAAGTCAATGAAGCTACTCTAGTATGCAGCCTAACACAAATAAACACCTATCCACAACAACAATAACAACAACACATGGCAGAAGAATGACTACTTTCAAACTTTACTAGTGGTTTTAACTTATGTTAACCAATAATAACAGTGAAACATCGTGTATTATTCTGCTTTAATTTGCCTTCATCGACGGTGTGAACGTTAAGCTAACTCCCAGAATCTTTCAACATACTTTAAATGAGCCACATTAGCTTTATTTTCCATGTGACATCAGAAGAAACAACACACGGTGACTGAAGTAACTTACCCAGAACAGAATGTTGAATCCGAATAAGAAGTATTTCACACAGCAGCTGACTTCGGACCCTTTTAAATGATGGTGTTTGTTTCTGCTCATTCTTCCAAGGATAGTGGAGGCTAACGGCTAAGCTAGGTAACTATCTACTACCGCTGGTACTTCGGGGGCTTGGTGGCCAAAGCTGCGGGTGTTGAACTGGTGAAGCCGATGCTCGTCGGCTCCATTAGCTAAGGGACGTCGAGTTTACCCGCCGGGACAGCAGTGAGTAAACCAAACACATGAGGCTAGTGAGCTTCTCCTCGCTTTCACAGTTAGCTCGCTAGGCCAGCTAGCTCACAACTTCTCTGGTTAGCAACAGCGGCTAACAACAACAAATCTGGGGACACTTTGAGGCTCGCTCATCTGCAGTTCAGTCGATGTTCAAATTGCCTGCGTGACTTCGGCGGCGCACACCGGCGGAGCAGGATGAAGCTGGGGGCTCTTCAGCTAATCGTCTTCCTCATTATCTCTGCTGCCGCTGCATCGTCGCTGGAAATCTTCATCCTTGTTGTTTTGTGCTGTAAAACAAGCCCCTGCTGTCAAAGAGGAAACCACTGCGGTGCTTCTCGCCCTTTTCACCTCAAGAGCGGCACCTTGTGTCCCAGTGAGGGCCCTCACCTCACCGAGAGATCTTCTCTGTTCACCCAACACCCAGCACAGAGCAGGGTAGTGTTGAGTTCTGGTTGATAGATGCAGATCTGTCGAGGTTCAACATTTAGTTCCTGCAAAATTAAGAAGAAAACATCAGATCGAACTATATTTTAATACATGGGTCCCAGATTCCATTTGACCCCCATCCACTGTAAATCAGTTACATTTAATAAGAGAAATTAGTCAATTCTTCATATTATGGTCTAACTTGGGGAAAGATAAAACAATATCAACACACACACACATATATATATACACACACATATACATATATATAATGTATTGTGCACTGTGAGGAGATAACACATCATTTGGTCCAAGAAATTTGTAAAAATGTCTCTACCACAACCTTCACCCATGAGCAAAAATCCCTCTTTATACGTATAAGAAACACTTATGTGATATTTATCTTGATAATTACCAGTATCTTTTATGGAAATCTTTATTTTGATATCACATTTGGCCATATCTCCACAGTCTAACATATATTTAGTCTGCAAAAAATTGAGTTGTCTACTAACACTTGATTCACAGTTCTCATGCAAGTCTTGCACTTTTAAAAAATTGAATAAATTGTGTGTGACATCTAACACGTATATGAATCCTGTGACTTGTGATCCTAGGATGTGTTAGTGAGCATCCAGGTTAGTTTCACGCTGTTCAGTTGTCACCATAGTGTGAATGAAAATGAAGATGACTGCATGCATAATTAATGTGGGCACTGATCCTGCAAAAGTGTAAGATTTTTATTCCAACACATATTTTCCCATGACATTAGGGCAAAATCATTGGTGTATATAATATCATGAATTACACTGGAAGAACTAAATTAAATACATGTATGATTCGTGACTGTTTTTAATTGCACTTGTGATTTCCTTCCTGTTATATTACATGTTACAATGTCTGCAGTGAAAACCATATATCAGAAATGATACTTGAAGAACAGTGGACACTAAATTTAAACTGTATTCCTAATTTCTCTTTTTTCACACCACAGTATTTCTTGGAGACCATGAAACTGAACATGGAGACCATGACGCAAACTGTTGCGTGTACAGAATCAAAGGGTCTCTTCATTTGAACTTCTGTCTGGAGTCCAACAGATGGCAGTCTATGAACCTTTGATAAATGTGGCTTTGGTCTCTTTTTTTTTACCCTGAGGAGTTGCTGCTGAGGACATTTCAGTCTAATAATTATCACCACAGATGTGTAGTATGTTGCACAGTCAAAAGAGGTCAACACTTGACAGTAAAACCAAATGAAACAAGTCTGTAAACAGCCCGCTGTGGCTGAGCCTGTGCATATGTCATTCATTTGGGCAAAAAGCAACTTATGAGCAAACGTTTGTTATTTGTTTGTGTGCATAAAAAAAAGTGCTTTCATAACAGTTCATTCAAACTATCAATGTACATGAAAATACATGAAGTAGATTATCGTATAGTTTTAACTGAATAGAGTGGCGACTGAAGAGGCTTATGAATCCTTGTTGAGGTGGCACAACCGGATTACTGTGGTCCTAGATGTGATAGTTGCATCTTAAATACTCCAAGTGTATAACAATCGGTTAATAACTTAAATATTAAAACAGTATAAGTCTGTGGATATTCTGAAATGGGGGGGCTCTATGGGGCGGGGCCAGCTGACATCTGATTTGCTCAAAGCTTTAGAGCTAACCGTTAACAAGGAATGACTTCAATGTGCACTTTACTAAATCAGGAATTGTGCATGGGTGTTGAACATATAATTTTCCCCTTTGTATAAATTGTGGCCCCTTAATTATTATATATTGGCCCTGGTTTAGAAAAATCCTTGATCCTTCCCTGTTCTGTATGAATTCCACTGAATATGATGACTTATGTCCCACTATTTCATTTTATTGTATTAAAAAATGGGAAACTACTTTTGCAGTGTACATTACTTTCAGCTACATTATAATTTTCAATTCAGGGTTAAATTAATAAAGCAATGGACAAACTATACATGATTTAAATTGGTGTGTCATCACTTTTTATTTTGTATTCTTATTTCAGAAATGATACAGTAAGTAAAATTCAACATGAGCTGTGTTGATAAAAAAATCAGGAATGCAATCAGAGAGCCAAGAAAAAGCTTGCAAAACTACAGAGGTGAACCAGATTGAAATCTATCCAGGACAGTGTCTTCATCGTGCTGAAGGAGACAGGTCACCCTGCAGCAGGTGTCCCTGTCACTCCAACACACACTGAAGTAAATATTTAGAAATGTGCTGATGCTCTTGGCCCCCACATGTCAGGGAATGAAATAATGATCTGTTGTGTGTGCTGGTACCAGACTGGCTAAGAGGGAAGTGGTGGAAGATGGCTTTCATTATCCAACATTTGAGACAGAGAGCTAGCTGTGATCAGAAGCATATTTATTTGCTGGTCTTACTGTGAATGACACTATTTAGAGCAAATCAAGTTTTAAACAAAGCAAACATAGCTGCTGAAATGGAATGAATAGAAGTGCAAATCAAGTATAAAAAAAAACTATGTATTTAAATGTGTTTAAAATACATATCATTCCTCCGATCCTTTTCTCCCAAACAACATACAACATTCTTACTAACAGTTTTTTTCCCTCATGAATGACATCACTGATATGAAAAAGAATGAAGCTATGATGAGTAAAATCCACAAAAATAGGCATACATACACCAATCTTCAAAACAATTATTACAATCAATATGCCATTTGCACAAGTCTTCGGCTAACATTTGTTTATTCAATTGTTCATCATCAATTCTCAAACATTTGCAAAAAACCCTTTGAAATCTTTTTTTTTCCTCAAACATGGCCACAGTGACGTGTCTTTGTCCCATCTAACCCTGACATAACTCTTCATACTCAACACTACCTTGTTTCTACCATTCTCTGTCAACCTGCCTGTAAACCATACATTCATTTGACCAAATGCAGTACATAAAGCAACATACTATACACTGTGTTAAACTGATTATTGCACTGTGATAGTTATGGATATTATTTATTTTCCATTGATTAAAAATGAATAATAAATTGCAATGAATACTTTAACCATGTATGTTAATGTGAATGCCATGTGTCCTACCTACTGACCACTGTGATTTTGTTATAGAAAAACTATGGAATGTCGTTTAACCTAGTATCACCTACATCAATATTCATCAGGATTTGACTGGATTGTTAAATAAGATCCTTTATTAATACAGAACAAGGATAGTGCCTCAACCAAAGTACTGTATAGTCGATTAAGATATGTTTTAACACGACTTTCACTTTGTGTGTCCCTTCTTTGCCTAAAACCTCCCTCCACTTCTTCTTGTGCAAGACCAGTAAATATAATGATAATGATAATTCATTAATAATATTCAAAACCACACCCCTTTACTTTGACATTATTCAACTTTAATAGTCACTGTGTTGTGTATGTAAAAAAGTGTAAAAGTCATTTAGAGTAATTTAGAGTCTTTGCACTTTTTGGTGTGTATAGAAGCATACAAGCCACAGCAACTGTGTTATGTAAAAAGCTTGTTCTTGTCACTCTGTACTATGAATGTGAGTCACATAAAAAACTAAAACTACCTTGATACATTAATCGTAGTCCAGGATCAGCAATGAAAGCTGCAGTAAAGTAACCCAGAAAGTCTGCAGAAAGTGTGATTATGCTTTAATCTTTGTCCAGTAAACACCCTCACAGGTCAGTGGAGACGTTGCTCCTCTTCACCCTCAGGCTGCCGCCCCAGCCGCGGGGACAGGTGTTGTAGGAGTGGCCGGGCGACCGGAGGCCCGAGTCCTCTGACTCAACAGAGGCATCAGAGTCGGTGAGGGAGCGAGTGTTGTAAAGCCTCACGGGGGAGCAGATCCTCTGTGTCGGGGTTGGTGGTGGGCTGGTGAAGGGAGGGGACCGGGCCCCCAGTGCACGAGACTGGAAGGGGCTCGTGGGCGGTTTGTGACAGTCGTAGCCATGGTGCGAATTTCCCAGCGGTGAGATGGGGAGGCTGTGACCGCTCAGTGCACCAGGGGACGGGCTGTTTTTACGTTTGGCTGCATTGATGATGTTCTTTGCCAGGAGGCGATGGTTGGCCTTTGAGTCTAAGGTATTAACAATGGGGGACATGCAGCGATTGTCTTTGGCTGGGGGAACAGGAGAGGTGGCAGAGGATGTGTACAGAGGTTTGGTGGCAGCAAAGGATAAACTGTTGTGAGAGGGAGCTGGAGACTGGGAACGTGAACCCCAGGGAGGAGAGATGGGAGACGTGGCTGTGATTGTTTGGGAGGGTCTGGGTGTAGAAACGGGGCAGACAGCGGAAGTATTCTGGTTTACCATTGGCGACTGACATCTCGACCCCCAAGGAGGAGAGATGGGAGACGTGGCTGTGGCTGTTTGAGAGGGTCTGGATGTAGAAACGGGGCAGACAGTGGAAATATTCTGGTTTACCATCGGCGACTGGCATCTCGAACCCCAAGGAGGGGAGATAGGAGTTGTCACTGTGGGTGTTTGGGAGGGTCTGGGTGAGACAACAGCAGAAGTATTCTGGCTTACCATTGGGGACTGACATCTCGACCCCCAAGGAGGTGAGCGTGGAGAGGTGGCGGCAGATATCTGCGAGGGTCTGACTGATGTGGTTGAGTTAACAGTGGAAAACTGGATATTCTGACTGGTCATAGGTGACTGGCATCTAGAACCCCTGGGAGTGGATACAGGGGAAATGAATGAGCGGTTGGAGCTGGAGGTGGTGGTAGAGGGGCGATTAATTTGTAGGCCGGACGTCCAGGCTCCTGAGGCGGGACCCTCTGGGCTGCTGAAACGTCTGGTGAGACTGGGTGTCCTGGTTGTTGTGGGAGTATCACTTGAGGTTTCAACTGGGGTTGAGTCCTTTGGCGTCTGTAGGCAAAAATATAATAAATACAATTTGTTAAGGGAGTAGAGTTGGCTCTCACAAACATGCATACACAACTATAACAAATAAACATACAAAACAAGAGTGTAATTATTTTCACATTGGAATAATTAAATTCTTAGAATTTGATTTGACCGTGACTTTACCTGACAAAGCTATTTCATTAAAGCTTCTAAGTAAATTTATTTTGATTAATTATTGTTTATGTGTTCAGTCTGAGCCCCCAGTGTAAGTCAGGTCATCTGAGTGTATTCCCTTCTGCTGTTTGTGTTTCCTCAAAGCCTGGCCCCAGTGTACACAGCAAGGCCCAGTCTTCAGTGTCTCTCTCAGGTTACTGTAACCTGGCCTTGCTGAGGTGGTTAACCTGAACTTGGCAGTCCATGTTAATATGCTTACTAATTCAGAAATAACAGTCTTTGCTCAGGATAATAATATGAGGACAGTCGGTTGAGTTATAGTCTGAACTGCTCAGATCAGTATCGTGGCAAGTTATGATCTTTTAAGATATGGTCATGTTTCAAAAGGTCAGGGCATCTGTGGAGGAAACAAGACCCAGATCAAGGGTCACATCATTTGTCTGAAATTCTGAGCCCCTGAGGAGAGGATGAAACAAGCCCGAGGGTCAGGTCTTAACACAAACACACATAACCCAGATTCTTTTGAAAGTGTAAAATATCTTCAGATGCTGAGTTGAGCTTATTTTCCAACTTTAAATGTCAGATACTGTTTTAAAAATAGACCTGGCTGCTTGTGTCAATAATCTGTTTACTTAACCATCACGTTACATCTATTAGTGTGGAGTGATTGCAAGAAAGAAAAGAGAAATAATGAAGAGTTAATGTTAAAAGTCAAAGTCTGAAAGAAGTAAATGAAGTCAGAAAGTAGGAAAAAGGAGAAAGAGCACAGTGTTAACACAAAGCTTTAATTACAGAAGGAGAGACTAGCTTTAACAAAGAGCAAATCAATCATAACAGACAGGATAACAGCAGAAGAGAAGAGTAAATCAAGTTTTATAAACAGAAACATACATAAACCCTGACTGATGACATCCTGGGAAAAAATACATAGGGAAATACTAATTTATCTCACAAAAACAACAAATATGTAGATCTTCGATGCAAATTAGTATGCACCCTACCTGAGACATCAAAGAAGTAAACACCATGAACCATATATTTAGGTAGGAAAAAAAGCTTGAAAGTGTAGTGTATTACCCTGAAGACATAAAGACATAAAAGGAGCTCTCTTGCTGTAACTCTCATGTCAGTGAGCAGCATTAAATTGCAAATCATAGATCATAAAGCAGATGCCAGACCATCTGTTAAAGTGCTTTGTGAAGCAGCATCACCCTCGTGACCACAGGACTGGGAGACAAAGTGGAAAGAGTGTGAGGTTGTTTCTCATTATTTTTTGAGAGGCACAGAGAATGGAAGTGCTGACGTGCTCAGCAGCTTTGGGTTTAGCAACTTATCTGAGTCCATCAAGGCGCTTTTTAAAAATTTTAACCAAGGATAAGGATCTTCATTTGGAAAAAAAAATGGAAAATTAAGATAATTATGATATGTTCTCTTCCATAATTTTAGGAAATTCTACATTATATAGTGTGATTACTTACCAATATCGGAATTTGAAATTCATTGTGGCATACGGATCTTATAGTATCTATAGGGCAAGTATTTTACAATTTCAAGATTCAATCATTTCACATCTAAAAAGATTCAACTCTAAATGTTTCTACAGTGTAGGAGATGGTACAATGAAAGAAGAGGCACAAGAAGGATGCGTAAGTTTAAGAAAAAAGTGCATTAAATTTGAAAACTGAAAACCCTCCAAATCAAAATGAGTTTCACAATCATATGCATCATTTCTACAAAAGACCCAATCCCACTAAAGACATTTTATTCTAAAAGTGATACAGAGAAGGTCTCCACACCTGTGGTGCAATCCCTGCCCTCTTGGTAGAAAACGTTGGCCTTGGTGCCTGGACCCCTGATCGTGGAGAGGACACTCGCTCTGGAGAAAAGGCAGGCATAGGAGAACTGATCTTTGGCTGCCCAGGAGCTGGATTAGACAGATATTCTGCTCCACCTGGGGGACTGAGAGGCAGCTGAGGAGACATGCAGTGGGTACGGAAGTGAGAGGGAGGGTTGTGGGGCAAGGAAGTCTGTCTTGAGAACGTTTGGGTGGAGATCATGTTCTTGGCCGGTGGTGCTCCTCTGGGTAGCGTACTAATGGGGTCCTTAACAGGGTTAAAGGTGAAGAGTGACGAGTTAATCTGGTAGGGCCGGTGCCTCGATAGGTCCATCTCTATCTTGGAGCATCCATTCTCTAAGGGTGGCGGCTCCGGAACCGGAGGTGGTGCTGGAGCTTTTTGCCTCGGTTTCTGCTTGATTGCCTGTTGGGCCTTTAGGTTTTGTGAAAGCTGAGTGCTCATGTCAGAGTTTTTAGCAATGGCCTTGACTCTCCCAGGCATGTTTGATGGGTAAACCCAAGATGGTGGCAGAGACATCGTGGGAGACGGAGACCTCATTTGACCTGCTTTCTGATTATCAAGAACAAATTTCTCCATCCTGGACTGACGCTTGGCAAACAGCTCAGCCCCCTTTCCAGAGACATTGGTGAGGGTCTGTTCTGGCCTGTGCTCTTCTCTGGGTCGGGTCCTGGAGCTCTTAAGACAGGAGGCCCACTCTGGAGCTTTAGCCTCATCTTTCCTGTCCTCTTCCTTGGCGAGGAAGTTGGAGGCCTCTGCACCCAGAGCCAGTAACTCTTCCTCAGATGTTGGCTCTGGAACAGATCTAAGTCCGTGTTTCTTCCTGTCATCCGCCCCTTGCACCAGAGACAGCAGCTCAGGGTTCGGAGCTACCACCTGCTTCTCTTTGAATGTGAACATTGATTTCCTACTTGCCCTCTTAACCGCCCCCTCCTCAAGTATCCCTGTTTTGATCGTTGTTATTGGCCTACTCTCTGTGGAGGGCTGAGGAGCAAAGTTGGAGGGCTTTGGGGCCTTGGGTGGGCCATAATGAGGCATGGGTGGGTAGTGAGATACAGAAGAAACTGGGAACTGAGATGGTGGAGGGGAGGAAGGCGACATCACTGGAGACATTGGAGTAGGACTGGAGTAGTAGGCCTGCGGCGGGTGGTTTGTGAAGGCCGGTAGAGGTGGCGTGGGATACGATGGAGGTGGAGGAGGAGGTGAGAACGCCACAGGTTGCGGAGCAGTGTAAGCTGGCAGAGGAGGAGTGGTGTAGGAAGGAGGAGGGGGGATGTTCATGACAGGGCTGGCTGCCTCTGGAGACTGCACTGTCGGTGGGGAGAAAAAGGGCCTGGCAGTTCTGTTGATGATGGCACTTGTCTGCTTGGTTGTGGACACAAACGCCCTGTCTGATCCAGAGGCACCGTGACAGCCGTTAAGAAACGTTCCGCGGGGAGCCGGCCCTGAAAGCCCCCCATTTATCTCTGCCTCCTCTTCAACATGCCCAACCATGACTGGATCAGTATTATTACTTCCTGGGGGAATCTCCTCCGTGACTTTGTCCTCATGGATTTTATATCTCGCCTCTTCGTCTTCCTCCTGCTCCTCCTTGACAGGCAGGAAGTGTCTCTCTTGGATAACACTATCCTCCACATCCTCCTCTTTGTGGAAATCTTTACATGGTTCCTCCATGATGTGACCTACTGTAGGTACCCTGACAGGTGACGAGAGAAGAGGCTTGGTGGCGCTATTCTTCAAGTTGAGATCTCTATCGTGTTCCTCACTGCTCCTCTCTGCCCATGTCAATTTGTTGGACAAGGCCGTGGTTTTCAAATTCTCTGCTCTTTCCTCCTCTGAGCCCTCTCCACAGCTTTCAAGCGTGAAAGCGTTGACCCTCTGCTTCCGGCGGTTGAAGAGCTGCACGCCCCTAGAGCTGGAGTTGGAAGGCACGGTGAGCTGGGCGGCGATGATTTGGCTCCTGACCCGAGCCTCTTTGAGCTCCTTCTCTGATAAACTGGCACTGCGGGTCAAATCTGAAGTGAAAAGGAAAGAGAGTGGACTGATCAATGAAAGGAACAATGGATTTAGTTGTTTTTTTCATTATAGTGTTGTTTGATTATTGGTCAAACTGACCCAAACCATACTATTTAAACATACGACACTCCCTCAACATCCAATTAAAGCTCACCACAGGGCTCTTATGTACAAATAGAGAGAACCAGCAAGGACACATTTTTAACAAGCCTGGGATTGAATATTTTTCTTAAACCCACATAATTGTCTCTGCACCATGTTTTTTATTGTTCATTGCTGTACTTTTGATTTCTTCCAGCGAGACAAAAATACAGCTTTGAGGACTGGAGGTGTAGACAAAGAGCTAACAGACATAGGCCGAGAAACATTTCAAATAAACAATTTAATAGGAAAGTTGTAAAAGCTTAAACTAAAGTTAGTAAGAAAAATTATCTGGGTCATTGTCTGCTATGGGATCAAAAAAATGACCTGATTCTGCAGTTCGCTGACCACTTTGAAATTAAGAGCTAAAATATGTCCGTGTTAAAACTGACAGTTTGTTTTCTGAGCTTAAGAGCTCCATTCCAGGCAACGGAGCTATTTCCTCTGCCATCTGCAGTAGTCCCTCCCTGAGCATTCCTCCACCGCTGAGGAAAAACTCCCTGCCTGAGCTTCCAACATGCCTTTGGTTTCTCTGTGTAGTTAATTTGTGCGACGCTACAGCTCAAACCCTTAATAGACCATTTTTTACAATCTACAGCTTCCAAAAAGGACATATTTCACTTGCTGTCTATAAACATACTATACAATCAAGTGTTCCCAATCTTAAATATAGTGACTGCATCGTGCTTCAAAGTTCATGAGAGGAAAATCAAAGCTGCATCACTTTTTTTCAGACTGGTGGAAAATATTTAACGTTGCTCCAGGCAAGACTCTTTTTTCATTTAATGAGGTGATGGATCCAGACAGCAACATTATATGGTGTAATCATGTGTCAGTCACACTAACAACACGGTATACATTTTGAATGAATATTTTTTCTTCCACAGAGTATAAAGCTAACAATTCCCTCCAGTAAAAAGAGTAATATACATCAGTCATTGATTTTTACAGACTTTAAGTCTGCCCTCACAGTAATCTATTTAACTCTTTCCAGTTTTCTCACAAATACTCCCCTGTCAAGATCACAAGGATAAATTCATTTTGTTACTTTTATCGTATTCTTTTAACTAATAGAAAGGGACGATGGGGCCCGTTTGGATTATATACATCATCATTGCATATACAAGCTCGATGACTGTTCTCATGTGTGAAGGGAAATGCATCAATGTCAGTTTCAACTGTGTCACATCAATCAACCTGACACTGACAGAGGAAAAGACGGAGCGTGACCCTAAAAGGGATATCATAGATCAACCCCATTAGATATATGTGATAACAATATAACAAGGATAAAAACATCATCGCACAACCTTTTAAACAAGCACCCCCCTCAGCGCTGTTGGCATGACATAAATCATTGTCTTTTATAAGCTGCAGCAGAGATGTGAAGCGGCCCTGTTGCACAGGTACTTATTGTTTATTCAGATGCTTTTATCAGGGTTGTCAATAACTAGCTCAAAGGTCTCAATAACGACTGTTATTTGCCATTTACTGTTTGTAATCCATGCTGCCATGATATACCTGAGCAGTGAGACATGAAATGAGATGTCCTCACCATAAACATCTAGCCTCTGCTGTGAGCCAGAGTTTCTTATCAAGTAACATGCAGGTGCAAATGCCATCAGTGACCAAAATACAAATGATATCGATTTAGATTTGCATCTTCTTCCCCCTTTTCAAGCTAAGTCATTGTAACAAAACTTAGTAATAATTAAACAACTGTAGCCACCTTTCCAGATGGGATGATCAATCAACAACCCATAATTGGAAATAAATCTGATTGAAAGAAATTAATTCATGCTATTTTTAGGTTCCAGTGCAAATTACGTTATAGATCACAGCAGGGCAATAAATAAATAAATAAGTTAGTTTCAACTTTAAGTTCAGTTGTGAGGGGGGGGGGGATAAAAGCAAAGGTTTATGGACAGTTAAGTTGATGTCATCTGATACAAAAACAACACACTCCTAAGTCATATTAAGTCATATATAAGTAAAAAATCTCACCAGAAAATAATCCTCTCCCTGAGTCATCACTTCAGTGCCTAATCTCTTACCTTCTTTTCCAATTCAAAACTCAAGAGCTCCGGCGTTTTCTAGTACTTCCAGAGGAGTTTTCAATCTAACTGCGTCTGATTCAGCTTCACACCCCCTTTCTGTACCGAGTCTGAGCCACAGGATCAGGTTTCTTCCCCTCCACAGCCCAGCACAGAGGCAGGCAGAGGGAGAGAGGGAGGGAGGGGGCTGTAGCTGGAGGCTGTGCTGTCTGTCATTCAGCCTCCAGCCCTTTTTAACTTTTTTTAGTCTGTGTTACCACCATCTCCACTGGGTGCGCACTTATTATAAAGAATGAGACATGCCTCTGAGAAACAGTGCTCATGTGGAGAAACGTTTGTTTTGACAGCTCTGGAGAGATGTCCAATCAATGGTGGTCTTATCTCTGTCTAATATCCTGTGATGGCAGGCAAGTGTCTGACCCTGGTTCAAGTCTTTGAAGTGGAAAGGGAAGCCAGAGATACAGGCTGCTCCAGCTTATTAGACCACTGGGACACCAGAGCTCCAGCACCTCTGCTGCCCTGCACGTCTGTCTGGACAGCGCCATGTGTGTTCACCGTGCGTCCTCTGCCCTCTGTGAGTCCTCTGGGCCATGAGCTCCAACCTGCAAGTGCAGGATAGGAATTTCCTGTCCTCCAATCGAGACAAGACTCAGCCTTCAAAAGATGATGCAAGAGCCTCTACATTACATTGTCCACCTCCCCCTACCTCTAACTTGCTCTAGATCCCTCTGCCCTTGGTCCTATCCCTGAGATGGGAACACTCCCCGACAGCAGTAGGATTTAAGTCAGGGGGCCAACCATGCATTTGTGTATCAAAGGTCAGATTACCCTGTCGGATGTTATCTTTCTCCAGGCCATGGCTGTGCGGGATGACAGCACCGGCTCCTGTGGGTGATGTGTGAAGCCATATGGAAAGACAAGGATTAACTGGAGGTCCTGGGCCCTTACCAGGCTGAATTTGACCTCAGCTCCAGGGTGGATCCCATGGGGGAAATACAAGACCAGCCCAGAGGTTGAAACTGAGCCCCGCTGTTCATATTGTTACTTTTGTGCATTATGAACGGTCCCTGCAGAGGTGCTGTTGACTTTTACGCCTTTGTGTTGATTTTGGGGATTTCTGTTCAACTTGAGGCAACTAATTAGTGGGTAATGAGTGATGAGAACAGTGCTGTAAGAGTGCAGAGGCTGGAGATTTTTATCAGGGCCTTGACTACGTAACAATATTAAATGGCCACAACCTTTCTGTTATGCTTCCTCACAGCACAATGTCCACAATGTTTTTTTTACGGTCTTTGAATACAGCGTCTGACAAACCCGTCACCGCCCAGAGGTAATAATATCTCCATATTGTTTTTTAATACTGCTATTTAACTACATAATGATTCTATGTTATTATAGAGCTGAGTTAACTCCTCTCCTCTTCCTTCTTTTGGAGTTGGAAATTGTGAAAGAAAAATAGAAAGGTCTGGAAAAAGTTTCCAAACAGCTTCTCCCAGAAGTTAGGCCATTATTGTCAGTGGCTGTCTTGTATTTTAAGTCTGCCCTTTAGCGGTGATGCTTGATTGCATTTCCATTGGTGGTAGGACAGCCTTTTTTTACTTTTTAACAGCATGGAAACAGATGTTTCATCGAGTATTTCACTGCGTCAAGTAGAACTGATGACGCAGGGCTGCCTGTTTTCTCTATTCGCTGTCTCAGCCGCACAAGTTCTGAGAAGATGATAAACAACAGTTTAAGCTATACTGTAGCATCACAGCTGCATTACAAACAAACCACTGAAAATGTACAAGTGTCTAGATAGTCACAGAGTAACAGAGCACTTTCATGCCACTGCTTGGGCTCCACAATTAAAGAAATAAAATGCCAAATAAACAAACTCTTACTTGTTTTCCGGCTCATATGTTCTTTGTTGAATCCTGTTTTCTCCCATAATGCATTGCACTCTGTCCCAGGAGTGTGCGTGTCTTGCGTTGCCTGGAGAGGTTTTCTCTGTCCTGCTGGACTCCAGCTCACCCCTCTCCTGATTGACGTATGTCCCTTATTCATCTCCATCGCTACCCACAGTTAAAATACTCCTGCTGCAGCAGAAACAAAAAGCCCTGCAGCAGTGGGAAATGGGACGGTTTAGTTCCAGTCAGGTCAATCTTCTCTCCTGATAAGATGAAGCCACTGATCCAGCTGGAAGATGGGAAGTTTTACTCCTCACTGGCTGGCAGTGAAAAAAGTTTGCAAACACAAGAAGACAAACCAAAGGGCGGACGAGGAAAGAAGTAGCTCAGCTTTCCAGTTTGCTGCTTCCGGCCATGGCTCCCCTTTCAGCAACAATGCCTCCAAAGGTTGTTCTGTAGTCAGCGGAAATTTGATGGAAGAAGTGTGCTCTCACTTTGGTCCTCATGAAGTATTATTCTCTGTCTAACAGGACCTTCCAGCAGGGTCAGCTCCAATGTGTCTTGGATGAGCTCCCGTGGATAACTGCCACGAAAATTGCACAAGTTTGTTGTGCTCTGTTCAAAATCTGGCAAAGACGGGTGAGAATCAGTCCAGGCTTCTCTATTTGCATCTCTAGTACTCCGTTTTTTTCCTTTCCCAGACTTTGCTCTTCCTCCTCTGCTATTTCGGTCACCAAAACATGCTTTTCGTCTGCATCCGTATCTCCAGCACAAAGATTATTTTTCTCTCTGAGAAAAGGATCTGCCCTTTATCTTGGAGATCATAACTCTGCAGTGACGTGAGGGGGGACTGTGTATGTGGGCGCTTCCTGCTGTTAGGTGCATGTGAGGAATAACATTTCGCTCTGGAAAGGTTATTCCACAGACTGATTTGTATTCAGAGCTTTAAAGCAGCCAGTTAGTTTTGCTTTACTGAAGTTTCCTGTGGTATTTGTTATACAATAAAGCCAGATCCAGCCTTCACAGGCTCAATGTCTTTCTTGTGTTTGTTCACGAAACCACAACCAAGGACATTTCTTTTGTCGATTGAGGAATCTGGGAGTTTTCATGAATGTAATAATCCAACAGTCAGCAGCTGCTACCCACAGATTTGATTTGTATGTTTTGCTCCTAGTAAAAAATAGATTATATCTGAGTTCGGATTCTTCAGCCAGTTTTTAGTTTGGTGAACGTAGCTTAATAAATAAAAGGTCTTTTATAAATCTCCACGTCCATTTTGCAGAATAACCTGTGAAAAGAGAAATATGCAGGTTTAATTCAAGTTATGCAAATTTCAAAACCATCAAAATCCAACAGTTTTGTTATTTAAAATGTGACATTTACACAGATAAAAGCTAGATATTACATCTATTCAGAACTTTGGTAAACCGCTGGTACAAGAACTCTGCTTCATTCTCCATCATCACCCTTTTTATAACGACACGAGTTTCAGCCCACTGCTTTGTACAGGACTTAAAGTATTATCATGATGCTTTCAAGGAAGCAGTCCAAAAACCTGGCCTTTGTGCTGACTGAGAGGCCGCAGTTTGTACAACTGGCAAACCTGGCAAATGGGGAAACTCAGTTTGGCTCATCCAACACTTTTAATGAACACAGCTTGAGCATTAAAACGCACAAATCTAAACCTATTTTCGAGACAATGCAAGTCTTTAAAGATGAAGACTAGCGCCCTCTTTTTGAACTTTAGTTTGGCTAAAAGGGTGTAGCAGGAAATGAAGATATGCAGTTATAAAAGTCTGGACATGATAAAACTTCAAATATGGAAGGAAGGTCACAATTCATTAATTCTTGAATGTCAGAAATCTGCCAAATAATTAGCGTTATCTGAGCCCACGCCTGTGATGTGATATGAGGAGACAAACAAAGATGTGAATGTCCCACAGTGACATCCATTGCATTCCTTCTTCTTATCTGATAAAGCATTTCATTAGATTCACAGTGTCACATTTCCCTCTTCAAAGCTAATAAGACCCACTGGCAAAGTTTGTAATGACAAACCCGTGTTTGCACGTCCTTGTCCTTGATCAGACTTGCCTCTCCTTGACGCTGATCAGGGCTGCATTTGTTTTCACCCGTGACTCACCACTGTAACACTCAGGAGTGGGTGGCCTGTGCCGAGGACGACGCACATAATCATTATCTTTTAACTGTCTGGTTTCTCAGGGGCCTAGCAACCACGTACACGTTTGTCTTTTCTCAAGGTTTGTGAAGATGTTCTGCAACGCGACTGCTGAGTCACAGGGGCGGATCCAGGGGCGCAGCCGGTGGGGGTGGAGGGTTGGGGGCACGAATTAAAGTGCCCCTGTTCTGTCTTCATTAATTTTTATTTTCTCAGCTTTTCTGAAGTTCACATTGTGCTTGAACAAGAAACAATGCTCAAAATATATGTTTGCTCGGAGCTGTCAAGCTAACAGTAACAAGGACTGACCTAAATGTGCACCTTACAGTATCTGGAATTGTACATGGATGTTTGACATATAATTGTGTAATTTCGAAAAATCCCAGATGTGCCACTGATGTGACTGATGGGTCATGACTCATGACAGTCTTATTCCTCGGAACACAATGGTCCAAACACAACACAGCCCCACCTCCCTGCAGAAGAGTTTTGCTTACTGGTGTGAATGTGTCAAGTGAGACAAGATGAAAGCTGGTATTGTTTAGACACCTTTTGACAATGGGGCTTTGATTCCCCCAGTTGTGTTATCTATGCTGGGATCAAACTGGATCTCATCTGGAATCAGAAACAGTCTCTTTGGATTCGTTTTCACCAGGCACCCCCAATGGTTTTTCTGTTATTTACTTTAAACACAGTTGTTGTTCCAAGACTTCACATGCGAATGTAATCAATGGGAACAGAGAGGAACATGTATCAAGGGTTCCCTCTGGTCCACTGCTGTAGCAGATTGATTAAAATATGGTTTAATTGTTGTCTTTCGATCCAATCTGACAATATTTATTAAGTGCTGGACAGAGAACAGACGTAGGAAACTTTAAACTGTGCAGAGATGCATTATCGTTCTGGCTCAGAAAACAAAACACCAGCATATGGACTCTCCAAATCCACAACTGCAACAATCTGTTTTCTCCTTTTTGTTCGTCGGCCCAATTTGTTAATTTCCATCTCGCTTGCTGCGTTTCATCCAGATGAACTTGGGATATCTCCCCCGCTCCAAGTGATCCTATCTACTCGCCATACCTAAGACCTGATGTCATCTCGCCTCCTCCCCTCAATTACCTTGAAGTTCAAAAGGTACTTTTACAGTGCCCACCTGTGCTGCTCCGCTCACTGTGCCACCCATTGACCTCCACGTGAGGAGCCAAGGATATCATTTACAGTTTAGCCCGCCGGCCACTGTAGAGCGTAATCACAGAGTTCCTGTACATCGTCAGTACGTGACAGATTCATATGTAGACAGCAAAATGTATCCCACAGCTCCCTGCAGCATGTCTCACATAGTGATGACACACAAAGGAAATGCTCTGGCTGCGGCACAAACCGTAATCACTCATACGTCCCTTGTGGCCGTAGTGTTATACATTTATCACACATCTGCAATCAACGGCCAACGTGTTGAAAGCCTGTCAGTCACCTAATAAATCATATAGTGTGTGCATTGTTACCTCAGGTATTACATCTGTACATCATCTGTGGCTCTGCCTCAATATGTGTCCAGGTTGAATGGGAAAGCCTTCCCAGACTTTTGCACCCCACTAAATGTGAGATGTGTGGTGAGCACGCATTCCAGCCACTGAGACTTGAAAGTGTATCAGACAACAAAGCTTACAATGAGACATCTGGTCCGGAGAGCGATGAGCAAACCTTTATGACTGAACCCCTCAGGGGCAGAGCTGCCGTGTGGCTGCTGTGCGTGGCTCCTTTACAGTTTGGCATGCAAAAAATAATAATTCCGCAGTAAATGGCATAAAGGCTTTAACAGGGCCCTTTGCTCTGTCTCTCTCTCTCTCTCTTTCATTCTTTCTCTGACTCAGACAAAAGAGCCATTCAGCAGTGCAAAATAATTTTGGATAGTGCTCCAAAATTGGCATTCCTGAATCATAATTCCTCAGGAGTCTGTGATAGTCGACATGCCTCGACTTGTGCCCAGCTGATGACTGACATGTAAAGCTCTGCATGGCACAGGCGCCAAGGAAAGTCACAATTTTCTCACCACTCTACTCCTTCTTTTCAAAAATCCTGTGAGTGCACTCATTAATCATGCAGAGGAGAAACCTTGTGATGAAGTGTCAGCTTCATGTGCAGCTCATCCTACTCTCTCTGAGACGCAGGTGGAGAACTTCAAGAGGCAGAGATAAATACTTGAAGTAGGTACGTGTGATCCGGTGCCAAGAGGGAGGAACCCTCCAAAACAATCAGAGTCATAATCTGAAAACTGTTAGAAATGAAAGGAAGGAAGTACAAGCATATTTTAAGAATGTAAAACGTGCATAAGTAATACCAATACAGCAGGAACTATATGCACAGTATGACTGTTTTTCTCTTCACACAGAGACAAAAAAAGTTTTCTGCAGTTTTAAATCTTATGCTAATATATGCAAGGTAACATATGGCTGAATAGAACCTGCCATCGCCCCCTGTAAATCAGTTAATGGCTCTCACCTGTTGTGTTAACAGGAAGCAATTACTTATATGCGTAAGTCAATACAGTCTCCAGCCAGGTCTTTAATTAGATACACTCTCTAATGTTACACAGTGCAGTTCAACTCTATAACCTGGCTAAACCCCAGGCTCCACACATTCAGGACAATAGGCTCAGATATCAGGGACCACAGTGCTAATGTGGCCAGCCAACCCCCCTTTCTCTGCAAGTCTGCAAGCCTACACCGAGGGAAAAAACCCCACAGCAGCCAGCCACAGATGTTTGTCATCTGCACAGACAAAGACTTTCAAAGTTTCCCTCCTCTTCTGCTGTAGTTCCCTGCTCCCCTCCTTTCCTCTCTGTCTCTCTCTTTTCTGCAAAAATAGACAACGTCTTACCCCAAGTGGACAAATGTAACGGGCTGCAGGTGACAACGTCTGCAGCGATCAGTCTCACAGCAGCAGATAAAATTCCAGGGGTTTTGTGCTCCTTCCTGTTTGCTGGTGTTGTCACGCTGCTCACCTGTACTGTAGTGGGTCTGGCTGTGTGAGGCAGCCAGAGTGTGCAGCACTGCCCCTTTTCAGTCCCTGCACACACGCCTCCCCCTTTTTACCTCTCCCCCTCGCTCCCTCACTCCCTCAATTGAAACAGAGAAGGATGGGGTTGGGAGGGGGGTCAGTTGGAGCACAGAAGGCTCTTTGTCTGGGATCTTTTCATATGGTTTCCTTCAAGCTTGCATACTGAACACATTATGCTATAATATATTTTCATATTCCACACAGGGATGTCGAGGCCCCACTCTGTTCTCTTGCCCCCCTTTTTCTTGCAATTTTTCCCGCCATGCACCTCTGGCCAGACAAATCCAAATAAAGAATGACTATGCAGGAAAAATGTCTGAGTCAAGTTCTTGCTAAAACCCACAGAATCTGTTGATGCAGTGCCTGGCTGTTTTTGAATAATAAAACACACAAAAATGAAACACCAGGTATGGAGACCCCATAGAGCTTTTTTACTGTGTGTTTATTGCTCAGGACAGTAACTCATGGATGCTCTGGCAAATAGTATACAATCTCTAGCCTCTCTGCAGGGATGTTAATCCTTAGATTCACTAATAAAATGCCATATCTCCAAACATTGATCGACTCAAGAGATCCCACAAGTGCCATATAGAGTCCAAAAGTAACATCTGGTTCGCTCCATAGTGTCTGAGGCTCAGAAATTATTATGTCTTTGAGATTTACACATCTACAGTCTTGTGCAGAGACATATAGAGCTACATTGCACAAATCTTTTAAATATTACATCCTAAAAAACAAAGCCCCCCCCCCCAGTGAGGCTCTGGCTGTGAGCACTGGATTGCAAATGCATGGCTGCGAAAATATGTACTGCTCAGAAATATCCTAATGATCTTTCAGCCATAGTATATGTTTACTGGTGCAATTATTCTGTCTTGTGGATCACCCCTCTTTCAAAAAAAAAAGGTTACACAAAGTTTACCGGAAGGGGCAAAACCAAAAGCATCATTTTCTGTATCTTTAGTCATTCAGAAAGTGTCATCTGTTGGTGGCATTTTTGTCTGAAATATTCTTTTCAGCACCTTTCCTCACCTGATGGATGGATGGTGCTGCCAGGCGGTTCAGACAATCCATCACACGGAGTCTACTTAAAGTAAAGTCTCAGCGCTGCCTCCGCCATCACTTTCCTCCCACTCCCACTCTCCCTCTCTGTATTCTTCTGTCATTTTCTTCTCTTTCCTCACACGTCTGTCACCAGATTGATTTCCCTTCTCCTTATCTCTGTGAGTCCTCTCTTCACAGTCTCACTTTAGGCTACTTACTCAAGATTTTCCCCCTCAGTCTTCCTTCTCTTCATCGCCATTCCTGTGCGCCTTCTCCTTTGACCCAACCTCTCCTGACATGTTTGTATGTGTAAGACCCCATGCAGCTGGGAGAGCAGCCATTAGCCGCTGTGTCTACGTTTTTTCTTCTGTCTCCCTCTCTGGCTCTCCAGCGGCCGGCTTGGCTCTGCTCTTCTGGCGTGACTCTGAAGGGCAGCTGTGTGTATGAATGTGTGTGTGGGAGACCAAGGAACTGAGGGGAAATCTTCGCACACATTCCTTCAGAAGAGGGGCTTTTGCTGCAAAGAGAGCGCGGTGGAATTTCCTAAGTGATCTGGTTTGCATTCCCTCTCAAGTCGGATCTATCTACAGAAGTTATTAAAGAGTCTTTGCTACAGCCAAGGCCTGAATTGATTAGAATCATACACAGGCCCCTCTCCGCTTTCTCGCTCACCCTATCATCCCTCAGCACATCCCTCTGGATGTAATGGGATACAGCCGTGGGGCTGTTCAAAGGCCCAGCCTCAGTATAAACACAGTGAAAGGCAAAGAGAGAACGGGAGATAATTCAGCATGCTTGTGGATGTTTTGATGGGTAGATGTTCCTTAGTGATTACGAGGCACATGAGGCATGGTGTGCTTGAGAGCACAACTCCATACGAATTGTGTTTCTTTACCGATCTTCTGGACATGTATGTAGGACTAATTTGGTGAAGGCTCTGCTCATGTTTCAGCTCTGCCTCTGTTTATTTTCAGTGAAGCAGACATCTGTATTTCTCATACGCACGACCTCAGAGGGTGTTGTGGTCTGAGGCAGCAAAGAATAAAGCCTGGTAGATTCAGGGCGTGTCCACTTGTGGTTTGATGATGTATACTACTGTAAGGCCACATTAGAAGAGAAGCAGTCGGTCCTACAATTCCTTTATAGTATCACTTCATAGCTTTGCCTGATAGACAACTCATTTCTCTCTTGAAGTAAAAGCAGGCTGGGATGATGACCTGGCGCCGGCTAATACAATAAACCACACGCAAACTTTTCTGAATCCAATCTATATGCTAAATATACTCCATGGCACAAGTCCCACTACGACAGACTTTTGTGGTCTCAATTGCTTCCACAGACTGGGCAAAGCTTCTGAGTTGCTAGTGTATCCTGGAGTCCTTTTTTGTTGTTGTGTGTGTGTGTGTGTTCATTTATGTGAGTGCCAGACTTGGACCCACACCACCATAAGCATATGGCGGGAGCCCCGGTGCATTAATTCACAGACTGAGCCCAAACCACAATCAGCTGGCTCTGTCTCTATGTCTGGGTAAACTGTCGAAACACACACACACATACACACACTCACACAAGGAGCCAGCTCTGCTATTTACAAATAAAAAAAACAACACAATCAGCTATAGCACCATTGCCTCCTTTAATGTGTTTTTGGCAACAGTGCTGCTCAGACAGGAGGGAATCAGAAATAATTGCAAGTGAATCTCGGGGGGCTTGCCCTGGATTCAATCACTGTTTCCTTCGCTAACGGCTCATCTGGATTTTATTTGGAATGTTTTAACGTGATAGATTTGTGCAGTTATCTAGTTTAGAATCACACTCCGCTGTGTTCACATTGCCGCAGCGGCCAAAACAAACAAACAGCGGATGTTGCAGAAAGTTTTGGTCAATGTCATTTAGTCTGAGTTTTATGAGTAGAAGAACAAACAGGCCTTGTTTTCCAATGGACAATAGATTTCATATAAGGATGGACATGGTGGCTCCCATAAAGTGAAGCCAGGTGGCTGACTGCAGCATAGGTAATAATCCCTGCCCCCTCCATGTTATGGTGCATTCACACCAAAGGTGAAGCAGATTTTTTGTGTGATGAGATCCCATACAAAGTCAATGCAAAGATGCAAATAGATGCAAACTTTGCGACATTTGCTTCAGTCACTCAAGTTGAGACATTTGAACTGAAAAATTTGTGTGATGCAATGTTGCGATAGCCAATCAGTGTTGTGAAGGGAACCCACCAGGGGCAGGTCCTGGCACTGGTGAGCCTCAGGTGGTGCTGTTGTCCAGAAATTCATTTTGCTTTTGGTGTGAATACAGCTTTAGTTTTTTCTCAAAGATGGTTTCTGTTATTTTAGGTTAATTAGTTATTTGATGCTTAAAAAATGTGATGAAATGTCATACTTGTCAACTGAGGCTCAATTTGTTGATGGGACATTTTGGCAGATATTTAGGCTTGGTTTTTGGATAGTGGGAGCAAGTGGAGACGCTTCGTCCATCTTTATATTTAGTTTTTGGGCAATGCAGCACCAAACAGAAAATAAAGGTCTGTCCCCGTTTTAAAGCTGAATGAGAAACTGAATTAATACTCTGGGTTTGTGTCACAGATCAGTGGTTTGGGTGTGAATAGCTACATAACAAGAGGTAGACGTCTTTCACATGTAGTCTGGTTGTAATCTGTACAGGACATTAGATAATTCAATGGAATGTCAGGCAACACTTTTACACCCTTTTTGCTCTATTGTCATGTTAAGCGTTAGAGAATAAGGGGAAATGGGAGGGGTGCACAAGATTTTTTTTTTTTAAATGCCACACATACTCTAACCTGTCACTTTGCCGCATTCTGGCTATTTTTCCCATTCTGTGTTGTTCCAGTCAATAAGGTTTAAGCATCAAAATAATTACAATCGAGCATTTCACAGCAGCATTTTATCCGTCTGATCAGCATTATGCACAAGGTTATGTCACAAACGATGTGACATTTCCATCTGATTCCGTTTGTCTCAGCCCATTTCCATCTAAATGCCTTTCAGCCTCGTACTGTGGCCGGGGCTCTCCGCAGATGGGACAGGAACAAGGCAGGAATTATTCCCCCAACAAGAGGCTCGCTCTTTGTTTTTGGATCAACACTCCGTGGAACGTAATCAAAATGTACAAAAACAAAATGCCAAAAATGCTGATCTGGGTCACCACTGCACGAGCTAAGAACTTAACCTGTGTCACACAAAGCAAGTTTCCTGACAAAATATTTATTCAAATGACCTCCTGCGAAATACATTAGTGAATGAATCCAAAATATCTGCCGCAGTCATTGTGAATGTGTATCAGTGTGTGTGAGAAAAAGTAAGAGTCACAGAAAGAGAAACATCAGAGAAAGTCAGTGTTTTTTTTCATGATCTCATTTCAGTTCGCTAAATAAAACCAGTGGCATTGCACAAGCTGGTTTGTAATTAATTTACATACAGTACATTTACATCCTGACACATTGCCGTGGCTTGTAACAATATTCATCAGGAGTCTCTCAGTGTGTATTAGTGCAGTTACAGTAGTGTGTATCCCCTCTTCTCACATGGCGTCTGGAAGCAATTAAATTCATACCTTCATACCTTCTGCCATCTGGGCTCTGCATGGCCCTCTCCCTTTTTTTAACTCTCTGAATTAAGAGAATAAGTTGGATCATTTTCAGTTCTGTGGGCCCATATTCCTTCTCAGGACACAAGAGGCTTTGTTGGTTCAGTTATTTTTTCTTCGTCTTTCCCTCGTTCTCCATTTCTCAGGGAAAATAAGCCACTGGAGAAGGTTTAAATGTCTCACCCGGGAATAACTTCATGTAACACAACGATTTGCTGAGTTAATGTACAAATAACGCAGCTGCAAAAACATTCATGTCAAATCATGTTGCTAATAAGGGAGCCACGTCGGAGAATGATTTCATTCATAATGCAAAAATCAGTTCATGGGGTTTTTGTTCGGTGAGAAACAGGATCAAAATGCAACAACTGAAGCTCAGTGTCACTTTACCTGCCAGTTAGTTGCCTGAAGGTTGGCCAAACCGGTGAGTCAGGCTGTAATAGGTGTTCCTGCTGTTCACATTTAAGCAGAGTCTCCACAGCATGCTCTGCTCATCACTCATCACTGCACGGGTTTAATGGGCTCTCTCTGGCCCACAGTGGATCCCAGCGCACTCTGAGGCCGAGCGAAGATGCTGGCAAGGACGCAAGTTTTTCCGGTTTGGAGAAAAGTGTTAAAGAGTCCGCAGAGGCCGATGGATGGGTCATGGTACAGAAGCTTCACCAGAGGGTTGGAGATGGTTATTCATCTTCGTCGGCCAGGCTCAGGAGACCATAGGAGACAGTTTCTGAGGACGACCCCCTCTGATCTGTCCAGCAGCCGCTTGACAGATGGGAC
The DNA here is from genome assembly GCF_024713975.1 of Paralichthys olivaceus. Taxonomy (NCBI): domain Eukaryota; kingdom Metazoa; phylum Chordata; class Actinopteri; order Pleuronectiformes; family Paralichthyidae; genus Paralichthys; species Paralichthys olivaceus. The sequence continues at coordinate 10,989,665 of NC_091101.1, forward strand.
AGAAACAGGAACACAGACGGCTTCCCCTGCAGCAACATCTCACTGTCACTGGCTTTTCCCTTCCTTGATGAACAATGATGAATAAAAAAGTTTACGTGAGTTTTCTCTTTGCAGTTCTGCCCAACAGGAAGTGATGTATTGCAATAGGATGGAGGAGAAAATAGTCATGTTAAGCCAGAGAAGAAGAAGAATTTGTTTCTCACTGATTAGTCCATTTGACCACAATGACATCTCTAACTAGGACTCAGTGGAGCACAAAACTTCCCACAAGGACAAACAGTCCCGGTAAATTTAATCAAGCTGCTCCAAATTTTCTACACTCATAGATAGCAGTCCTCTAAACATGCCTGATTCTTTTCATCAAGATCCATGAATTATTCTCTGGGAAAATTGTGAAAATGTTGACAAATCCCCTATCTCACAATGTTAAAGGAAGTGACATTTTATGGGTTAATCCCTGATCAATACTGCGTCCCTATAACCCATTCAGTGGTTTTAGTTTAATCTTGCTTACAATCAACAAACACGCAAAACAAAACAAAAATGGGCAAAAACATAATCTCCTTGGAGGTGATAAGAACGTCTTTCAGTAAAAGAAATTCCAAACTTGTCCAACCCCAGACAGTCTTAGGAAAGAATTTCCCCTGTAAAAGTTACAGGCAACTCGATCACATTTGAGGGAAAGTTTGTCATGAGAGGTCACATGTAAAGTGAAGCTGTGAGAAATTCAGTTTTTAAAAAGAGAGTGAGATCCCCAGGTTGCATGGGACTTGAACAAAATGAAAGAATGCTGGAGCGTATTGTGGAAGTGGTGGGCAGCCACATTGTCAAAGCACTGGCCATCACTTTGGGGTTTGCAGTGCGTGTGTGAGAGAGAGTTGTTGTGTGTGAGTGGATGCAGCGAGGACGTGTGGTCAGACATTACCTTCTTCCATTTCTCTCAATTTAATAGTGCAGGATGTGAATAATGTTCTTGGTTGTGGTTTCCATCCTAAACTCTGAGAACTGGTCTGGCTGCACAGTTTTTATTCATTAGTCAGTGATGGGAACGAATCATGACTCTACAGATGTAATGAATTTACTGGCTTTAACCCTATTATGTGAAGAGAAAATGAGGATTCAAAACTCGTGCACGGTGAATGATGGCATACACCAGTTTCACTGGGCCTGATTTAGCTGGACAGACTTGTATGTCCCCAGCACAGGGGGAGGGATATATTTAAAGGACAGTGATTATCTGTGTTTGTATCTGTTGTCCCACAGTAGTACTACATACCAGAATCTCCATGTGGCTAATCTGGTTCATTAGGTGGCTAATCAGCTTGATTTGCCTTGGTGTTTTGGGATGCTGAGAGGAATTAGCTTCTGTTGTGTTCAGTGTCCTCTTTGAATTCCTCCAGACACAAATCAGTGCTGATGTAAACACTGGTGGCCGTGTTCATGATTTACATCACTCTGAACAGGAATACACGTGTTATCGTCACAATAGACTGTCTACATGATTTCTTGGTCAAAAAACAATACAGTTTTAAACTTGTGCTCATGATTACTGCACATTTTATACAGTACAATGTCAGTCTATGGAATCTTTAGTAGCATTCTGTACAGTTTGTTTTTTGTTGTGGTTTTCGATCATTATGCCAAACCCAAAACCAGCCAAAGCATGTCCTGTAAAACTGAAAGTGCTGGATTTGATTTGTGGTTCCTAAAGATTTCAACACTGACTTTGACTAATGGGTGTTGTAATGGTTCAAGTCCTTGTTTTTGATTATTGCTGGACTTTGGACTTTGTGTAATTGAGCAGTTATGTTGATCTGTGCAGTATTACCGTAACTGATAGCAATGTTTTCCCTGTAATAACCTCTGTTTTGCAAAGGTGATAGGTCATGCACCTTTTTTTTAATGCAATAAAATATTTAAAGTAATTTCTTTTGATGAAAGTTACGTTCAATGCTCAGTCTTTCTGCTCTATGTGCAGTGCATCAAAAGGACACTGGATAAAACTATACATATTACTGCCAATTAAGTTTTACTTTGATTTATCACTGTTTTTCCCAAATACCTAAAAATCTTTAAATCTTTCTGCCTTACTATGTGAGAGAGATGTAAGAACTGGAGAGTCTCCATATGTCATCCTTCCAGCTCTGTTTCCCGGTGTTCAATAAGAGTTACAGCCTCACAGGGCCACTTGTGTGGTGACAGATTTTTAGTCTTGTTTTCTCTTTTTAAATTAAGTAAGAGCGAAGCAGCCAGTGAACCTCTTTCCTTGGTTTTACTCCATCAACTGTGACTCTTAATGACACATCACTCTTTCAGTTGCTCTCATGGGAAACTAAATACCAGACGGGACTGAAAACATTCTTTAATGCCACAGGTGGGTGATTCAGTCTTTAAAAACATTATGTGGAGGAACACTTAACTCTTTGAGTTTGGTGCAGCTCTTTTCACTACATGCCCGTGTGAGTTAAGCTCGATTCTGGCCAAGTGATTCAGATGACTGGAGCTTCACTCTGCACTGTGTGTGTGGGTGTGTGTGGGTGTAAGTGTATGAGTACATGTGTACTTGTCTGTACATGCACACACCCACGCACACACACATGAACACACACACTCCCTGCTGCACCTCACTGATGGCAGACGTGACCTCCGACACGTCTGGATGTCTGGAAAAGACGCTGCCGCTCTTACCATAAATACCACTTACTCCATCACGTCCGCTCCCACCCCTGACCCCTGACAGGCACGTAGCAAGGCAGCACAATGTGGAATCAATACTGAAATTATTCACACAGCATGCAGAGGAAGTGTCCTCTCCAAGTCAATGTGAACTCGTTTGTTATTGTAAAGAGAAGGTTCCACCTAAGGGCCATCAGAGTTGTTTATCTATGAATGCTGCTCTGGTTTAATCCCATCTGCTCAGCATGTGGTTTTAAGAAGAAAACGCTCTTTGCTATTTACAACGAGCAATTAAGAAAACATGTTTTTTCACCTGATACGATTTGTAATGGAAAACCTATCTACGCCTGGAGAAAACTGCTCATCCACTACTGTTACCAGCCACCCACCTGGATGATACCACTGTGGCCGTTTCGTGCTTCGGAATGCAGCTTGCTAAATGAAAGCAGACACCAGAGGACCTTTTATTAACTATCTCACCCACGCTTGTTTTTGAATCTTTAGCCCAACTGGCATGACTTAATGAGTACTATAGTTCATGTAAAGTGCTGAATCCCCATAACCTCTCTTGCGGATGCCATGTATAGCCTGCAGCTCTTTTGATTACTGCTCTTCCAGTCAAACACAGACATTCCAGACAGCAGCAATGACTGTGTTGTAAATAGACAAAACATGCTTCGACAGGCTTCCTACATGGTCTCCCATTTCTCTGACAGTTCACTTTTCTCTCTATTTTGACTTCTTGCTTGCATTTTCCCCTCTCCACTCCCTCTATTAGTATTCTTACAACCACAGATATGCTCTGTGAACCAAGCCAGTTTGGTTCAGAAAATGGAGTGCAATGCAAATGCCCTTTTATAGTGGAGCCAAGGTCTGAGCAGTTAGAGGTTGAACACTCAGTGCTGCTTTCCCATGAGTTCTTTGTGCATGACCTAGGGTTGTTTTATGTTAATGGCAGTTAAAGTCCCAGCTCTGTGGTTTTCCTGTCTGTTCGTGTCAGAGAGGATGCAAACAAAGCTTCAGACTGAGACGGTAGTCACCACAGAAGATTGTTACCCTGCAGACTGGCAGATGAGTAACAAATTAGGTAAAGAGTTCTTAATATACACAGCGTGCACCCTAATTAGTGCATATCTGTCCATCTCCATGCGTGTAAATCTTATTGTACGTCTCTTCGTGTGGTGGCATTTGATCGTGTGCACTCACAAACCCGCACGAGCGCAATGCGTGCCCGTCTGTGTGCCTGTGTGTTTAGTCTGCAAGCGGAAGAAAGGAGCTAGTGGTTTGACAAAGACGAATAGTCTAATTTGTTTCTCCTCTGTGAACGTGTATCAGCACATGATCTCATCACTTCCATTTTCATGTGGTCGGCTGGCTGGTGGTCATTGTGCTCTGGGCATGCAGGCACTCAGATACACTGCATAATAAGTAGGATCATTGACAAACAGAGGTAGAGGGAAAAAGACAGAGCGAGGTCGGCTGCAGCGGGTGATTAGATAGGCGGTATGCCATTGTTACAGGACAGAGTGAGCTACTTTGTGGTATTAGAGTATTAACTACATGTGCAACATCAGCGCAAAAAAATATGCTGGGCAGCAGTAACCACCTCTGTTGTGGAGAGAAAATCATTACACAGAAATTATAACATACACAGAAGTGGCAGACAACAGTAAACAAAAGCTAAGATTGCAAACAGAGTTGGTCAGTTACCACCAGTAAAAAGTCAATGCTCAGAGCTCAAAGCTCATGTGCTTAATTATTTTGATTTTCTTTTTTACTAGTGTAAGAAGGAGAATTTGTTCAGCCACAGTGAACCCCAGAGAATGTTCGCACAATGGCCTCCAGACTTTCTCCGAAGTTCAGAGATTCTCTGGTCAGATGTGTTCACAACAACTGAAAAATCTCCAGAACATTCAAACGAGGAGTGGCCCAGCATTCAGGGAGGCAGGACATAACATATAAATTCAGCTGGGGAGATCGAATGTTTTTTGTACAGCTAATCGCCAAAACATGTCGAATCTCGTTGTCCTTCCAAGATGACATCTTCTTCAGTGTCTTCAATGCGCTTTTCATCCTTCTATAATTGTATTCTTTTTGTTTTTTCAGTTTTGTGTCCATCATATGTTAGAAACATCATCAACCCACCCACTCACTCACGGGGAATCCTCCAGAGAATCTCCTGCTGTGTTCTCACATGGACTCAATCGGATATCAGAGGTTTCACATTACCCGAACATTTACATTCTTACCTACAGCCGCTCTCAGGAGAATATCTGCACTTCAGTTCATGTCTGAAAGCAGCTTTTGTCAGTTTCATGCTAGTCAACTAGAAAAAGCTGCTTGCTGCTGCTGAAAACAATGTCATGAGAAATGAGTGAACCAAAGCAAAAGCAATGGGTTCAAAAATCAAAACACTGAGCCAAAAGATGCTTAAACACTAAAACAGTGTTCCGTGATATTTTGCTGTGGGCTCATCACTACAAGAGACCCCCTTCACATTCCACATAATCATTTGCTCTGTTGTGTACTGACTATCTTTTACTATAAAAGAAAGTTACATCAGAACTCTTAATTTCCATTTCTAATTTATCAGAGAAATAATAGCCACTGTGCAAAAAGATTTACAGCTTGTCCCTGTTTACAAGCTATTTTGTCTGTACTTCCCTAACTTACAGTACCTCATAAATGGCATTTAACACCACCACATGACCATGTTCCCAGTGGAAATAAAATCAACTCTAGGCTCACAGTTAATTTGTTAGTTGGCTCTGGAATCAAGACGTTTAATTTGTTACTGTCGTTCAGGTCTTATCACAGTTCCTGTAACCCTGTTGCTCCTCGCTGGGGCTCACTAACATTTCCCGCCATATTCCTTTGATTAGAAGCACATCTGACTCCTATTAAAACTTCCACATGCAGATCCAGGGCTGCTAGAGAGCTGGATGGAAAAGTTTTGTTCTCTTTTCTTTTTTCCCATCCATGCAGAGGCCTAACTGAGCAATCAGAAGTGAGCATTTCAAAGTGAAGCTGTAGGGTACTGGTGGTTTTTCAAGTGTTTTCTCATCAACACGTTTAAATTCTAAAGTCAAATTTCATCACTGAGTTTCGTTTACGGTTTAACCAACACCATGCATGGATGTGGTTTTGAAAGATTGTTGGATAAGTGCTGTCCGCCTTTGGACACACATTAAACGTCTTCTGCCAAATGCCATTCAAAGCCTGGGAATTATGTTAAAATGTATGATAGTTCCATTGCGCTCCAATTTCACAATTTAATTTTCCAACAGTTAAATAGTAAAGGAAAAAGAAGGAAAATAATGGTTTTGACAGTTGTGGACATGTGCTGACCGTGGTTTAACCATTAAAGCAGCCGTGGACAAAGGAGAGCTGTAGCTAAATGGGCCACTGCCTGGCAAGGACAATAGGAAGTGATATGACTAATCCATGGATTCCAGGGAGGAAATGACACACTGTGGAAAGCCTCAGAGGCCTTGAATCCCACAGAATATCAGGCGACATGGAGTCCACCCCTGAAGGAAAGGAAGTTATTTCACAAACTGGGCACATATTCCGATTCCTGTGTAACTGTCCCTCTGCCCAGATTGTCACTCTGATAATAGTACAGTGCGTGATATAAGATATAAACTCTGATGGACTGTATAAAGATGACACAACATCGGCTCAACTCTATGTGACTCCCTGCACAGTATGGAGGCTTTTTTCTCCTCCATGGTTCACGGGATGAAAATGTGTGATATGTCCAACACTTTCATCCAGACTGAGATATCTGGATTGTATTGATATTACATTTTATCTTGGTTCCCGTTTGATCCAACACACTTTAGTGACCCCTTTACTTCTCCTATAGCTCCGCCATCAGGTTGATGTGTAATTTTAAATGAAATGTCAACAGAATTATCAGGAATGTACAAAAATGTACTTCCTTCTCAAGATGAATTGTTACTTACCCATATACATGACCAATACTGGTGGCAAATGTTAGCACATTAACATGCTCAATTAAAATGGTGAACATGGTAAACACGAGCATGTCAGCATTGTTGCATGTTGGCATGCTGTTAGCATTTAGCTTAAGGCAACACTGCACCATAACAACAACCTCAAGTACAGGCCTGCTAGCATGGCTACGAAGTTGAGAATATTATTTCCCTATACCTGAATGTTATCTATGTGGAAATGCTGTAAAACGACATGTAGGAAAATTAACAAGGAATATTATTAATCAGTTCATTGAAAAATGAAACATCCAAACCATTTTGCAAATTTGATTTGTTTATTTTTGGTTTATTGACAATTTTTTGTAAAGAGGACAATATTGTCAGGGGCTGTGATTGAACACTTGGACTCAGGACTCACATCTCTAAATATGTTCTATATTGTATATATGCATGAACATATATATCTATTCGGATATATGTACATTCCTGAGATCATTCTGGGTTTGTTTAATAAATCTTGACAGGAGTCTGAAACATTTCGACTCCTTTCTGGATTGATCAAAGTGCGGAACACCAGATGGGATATATTACCATTCACGCCCTGTTTCATATTGGCTACCAACCCCTGTATATCATTGCAGATTCATGGCACTGACAGACCAGCAATTTTAGGTCATGCACCCCTGCCACAGCAACCCAAGCATGTTGTAATTTGAGCCTGTCGCCAGGAATTAATTGTCTGCTTTTTTGCCAGAAAACATAAATCAGTTGTCTGCATCCTTTCAGTGTCAGCCCCTTTTGCACAGAGCAGCAGCCAGGCCTGTGCACTCCTGACAATTATAACGCTGGGGTGAGCCAGAACCAACCATGAAATCAGCAGCTCAGGATTCTCAGAGAAGAGATACTAAGGAGGGGAAGGTGGAGTTCAAAACCTTGACACTGTTCTCAATGATAAAAACAGCACTGATGGGAAATAGCATGAAATATTATTCAATACAGATGCGGAAAAAAAATGCTCCCATTTTATATTCTGTTGCACCATTATCAATCCTTTTTGTAGATAATATTTCATCATAGTCAAAATGAAAACAAAACATCTGATAATATCTGGACACATAATAAATAGTAACATATTTCTAATGAATGAGTTCGACATAATAATAATGCCAGACCGGTTGCTTGTTTTCATAAGTCCCTATTTCCTCCATGTCTGGCTCTTTTCTATGATTAGCTAAGTGTTTGCAGTGTCCAACTAAAACAAAGATGACGTTGGTAGCCAGAGTACTGCCCTAAACCACCATACAATCTATTTGCTGATCTCAGCCTAGATCCTGTCCAGACAATACCCTGTTTCCCTCCGCTGCACCAATAAAAACACAGGCCATTATATGGCAGCCGGGTGAGAGGCCTGGAGACGAAAAACAAGGAGAAGGAAAGGTGACAGAAAGAGAAAGGGAGGAGGAGGACGAATGAGGAGAGAAATACCAGAGTAAGCTGTTACTGCTGACAAGCCAAAGTCATCAAATGAAGAGAGGAATTTGTGTCGTCTATTTCGACCACCCTCTCAGCCTTTGTTTAGTCTTTTGTAATTTTCTCATGCCCATAACACTGCTAAATGCATCGTCTCTTCTCCCCAGTGCTCTCAAAGAAAATCCCCACAGTGGGATGGAGAACAGTCCTCAGACACTGCTGCTTTGCAGACCAGTGCTCTGATGAAGTGAGGCAACTGGGGCTGCTGGTGGGAGGTGGTGAACTTGGTCCTCCCCCGGTGCTCTCTGACAGAGCCTCTAATCCATATAGGTCGAGTCCTGGCAGACAATCTGAGGTCTGACAAAGCCCAGCTCTGTCTCAGTGATCCAGCCCACTGGGTTTTAAGCTTCTGCAGATGCGTGGAGAAAGTGGGCATTGAGCAGGACGCGGCTGAGATGGCTGGCTAACTGGACGAAGGGTGCTAAGTCTGCCTTTCAACAACCGCCGGATGATTCCTCTGCCTCTCTTTCCTGTGTCTCCACAGTGTGAGTTTGAATCTCACAAACACACACAATAAACTCAGCCTGCCAGGGCTTGATGTTTATTTCCAAAACTGATATGGCAGAAATTCAATGTGAGCACGTCCAAAGGATTTTTTGTTGTGTACAGGGGCAGACAGCCAAATGTCTCAGTCCTGATTTTGTCTTTCCTGGTTTCTGTCACAATGCTCTTCAGAAATAGGGGGGCCAGCTTCCCACTAAGATCCCTGATGGGCAATTGTGACATTTTGCCATCAAGTGAACCATGGGAAAATCTTGAAAAGGTATTATCTCTCTGATCATCTCTCAAGTCATGGCAGCCATTATGCCAAAAATGATATGGACGACATCAAAGCAGTCAGGAGAAGTTAACTTGATGAGGAGCAGCACATCCACATTATGTCATGGCAGCTGAATTCAAAAAGATTTATTCAACATGATGCTGAAACTGATGTCGACAGTATGCGGTGCCATGTGTGAATGCCCCTTTGTTTCCTTTTCCAGTCAAGAAGATGAGGTGAAATCCAAACCCAGCTACTTTTTCAATCAGTTTAATTTTGCTCTGATCAAGGACAAACTTGGAGAGATGTGGCACATCATGAATATATTAAAGGTGACGGAATGAAAACAGGATACTCCACTGTATGACAGTATAATCAGACATAAACGAGTTGCAAACAGTTATTTCAGTAAAAGCCAAACGAATGAGCCAAGATACACTTCTGCTAGAACGGAGGGGTTAGTTATACGTGACAGTGTTCAGGCGTGAGTAGAGATGATGGATGAATGACAGGCTAATTAGAATTGGACAGTATAGACAGTGCGTCGTAAAAACCAGGATGATAGCCTGTGGGTGTGTGTTTAAAGAGGTGGACTCCATCAGGATGTGGTAGTTGGCAGAATAAAATAGGAGTGTGTCAGGTGTGAGGCAGCAATTTCCGTGTGTCATTTCCTGGCCACCTGTTTGAATAGGAAGGTACTATATCAGCATCCCATGCAACACCCTTTCCTCCTCCTCCTCTTCCTCCAGTCTTCCACCTCCTCCTCCCTTCTGCTCGGAGCAGTGGAGCACTAGGTCAGACTCCATTTGAGAAAAACAGTAACCCTCAAAAGTTACTCTGCCAAATATTTCCTGAGAAACGGAGCAAGACCTGAAAGATGTGTGGGCTGTGTTTTCAGACCTTGGGTCGGGGCTAGCATGTCTCATAACTCATATGTTTCATGCAGACCATAAATAGTTGGGGAAATAATGTTAAAGAAGTCACTTAAAGAGCAGTAGGAGTTTATCAGAAGTTCAAGAGCAGATAGAAAAATCCCATCTGGCTACTTAATTCAATTGTTTATGCTGTTTTAAAGTCAGTTGGACATTTTGAGAAACAAGTTTATTCATTTTTGTGTAAGATGAGAAGATTGATTTCACTTCTATAGCCGTCTGTTTAGTATAACAGTAGCCACTGGTTAGTTAAGCTGAGCATAAAGACTGAAAACAACTAGTCTGGCTTTCTTTGAGGGTAACAAAATCCACCCATCACTATCATCTAAAGCGATTTCATTTTTCTGCAACAAAAGACAAATAATGGACTTACATGTCCTTCAGGGTGGTCCCTCCAGCTGTATACCTGTCAGGTCATGGTCTGGGTGAAGGAAAGCAGCTGTAAAGGCTTATTTATACTCACTGTATCTGTGCACGTCTTCTTAAAGTGTATGGATACAAACAAAAGAGATAAATGGAGCAGTACCACCAGAAGTCGTGGAGGGAAGTGAATCCAATAGTTCAAGCGAGACAAGAGGAAGAAATTTCAACAATGGCTAAACTCTTTTAGTGAGTTGGCAAGTTTTATCACAGCTGTTTACAATGCCGCTTTCTTGAGCTACATTATCACAATCTCCTCGACTGTCGGCACGTTTGTTGTTGTTGTTGTTGTTGTTGTTGAAACTCTCGCCTCTGCCCTCTAGTGGATGTATCGTTTAACCACCATGCCAACATAAAGGACGCATGAAAGTATGTGGACAGTGATGCTTACATTGTTTGAAACTGATGTATCTCTTTTCTTACATCATGGTGCATGCATCATGGTGAGTGTCGATGAAACAAATGGTAACACAGAAGGTTGCACTTATAATCATTTTGCTGTTGAATTAAAAGACATTAGCCAGAGTGCCTTAGTTACGGGGACACACTCACAGTGGCAAATCACATGCTGCTAAACTGGATGAGTTGTGAGGACAAAATGTAATTAATGCTCATTGGTGGAGTTTGTGTGCCCAACAAGCAGCTTTCAATAGACCATACTGTGAAGACACTGTTCTCATGAGCCAGTTAATAAAATGTGTCTTTAAAAAGTGTCTTAGAGCTGATTACTAATTTGGGCCAAGATAATGAACAAGATAATGAATAAACACTTAGCAACACAGCACAGGGATGCAGTTTATCACTACCACAGTTTTACAGAATGCAATGACATTTGAATAAGGGTGACTTGTGGCATTTGGTTGGAGATTTCAGGACATGAAATGTAAATAAAAGAAACTGAACTAATTTTATTGAGGAACAAGCTGAAACCACCTCTAACTAATGATAATATTTGCTCAGAGCTACAACTCCCTCCCTCTGCTCAAGTTTTATAAACTGTGTACGTCCTGAGTATTTTGTTATTCTGAGAAGACGTCTCTGAAGTTTGCACCAGATTTTTATCTCCAAAACTGAGTGTTGCAAAGACTCAACTCTGCTCAAGCCTGACCCATCCAAACCTGGGAAACCAGCTACTTGTTACATCATCCTCATCACTACCATCTGACAGCAGACGCCCCACAGGTAAGTCTTGGTTTAGTAATTTGGTATGAACCTCGGCAGATGCTATAAAAACTGAATTGGTCTCTTGATAAGACAAAAAATCCCAAACTCTGTGTTAATTAGTGAGCTAGGTTTAATATTAGTGATTCTGTGGTTTGTGAGATAATTTCAAAGCTTACAGGATATCAACTTTTGTGTGCATATAAAAAATGCATTCGTGTATTTCAATGTGTGATTTGTGAAAGAAAAGAATTCATGTGTGTGAAGTTTTACATCTATGGAAATATTTAGTCCATGTGCATTTAAATTATGTGCAGGAATTACTTGACTATTTAAATGTAGCTAGAGGGACTTTCAAGAACTTTAAATATTTGTCTCTCAGACAAATTTACACATCCCTATTTTTGCAGCTGTAAAACGCAAATTTATGATGGGGTTTTTTTCACAAATTCACACATTCAGATGTCTGCAAAAATATAAGGTGATGTACCAGGCGGAATTATTTGTGAGCATAATTTTAGAATCTCAAAATATTAGTGACCCTTTTTTGATTCAAATATTTCCGTTTCCAGAGGCTATATCAAAGTTGCTGTTACCGTACATATGGGAGTGGTATTGATCTTCTTTTTTAACTCATTAACAATGCAAATCAGCAACGTATTTGAATACTTCACCATGTAATTAGCATCATAAATATAAAAAACTGAAAATGCAACAGAATATAACAAAAATTTATATCGTCTGTAGAATCAAAGAAAGGATTTCTTCTAATCAGAGCCAGCATCCCGCTTTCTAAATCTGAGTTAGTAACCATCATGAGCGTTCCAATGGTAAATCTAATGACTGGGCTAACTGACAGTTTGGGTTCTTCCATGTTTCCCCTCATAAACCTTTAGTAATGGATGGCGAGACCACAGAAGTCATTAAAACAAGCGGGGAAAGTGTATGTGACAAATGCCTCTTTTTGCGGAACCCATATGTTGCAGAGAATGAACGTATTCTGAGAAGAAATGAGTTCAGTCCAGGCTATTTGACGGCACACATAAATCATAGTGTCATGATACCAGGAATGGTAGCTGAATCTTATACCGTTTGTTTTCTTGCAAGAGAGCGACTAATACCAGGATTGTTCAGGGTGGATCTGAAATAGGGAAGGTTCATAATCTGACAAAGTGAGCTCAGGTAACATCATTGGCAGTGCCGTGTTATTTGTAAACTCATCAGGTATTGATATAACAGCCAAGTAAGTTATGAGCGTGTCCCCGGAGACACAACCAAATATAAACAGCTTGAAATAAACGCCTGCCAATCTCCCCAGCGGCTGCCATCTGGGCCTCTCTCGTTACAGTGCTGAACAAGAAAATGAGAAAATAAATAGCCAGCAGTACCAGGTTCCTGTTGGGGGCTGACTCAAGAATACCACCTTCTCCTGTTCCAGCCCACAGGTGATCAAGCCAGTGTAAGTGCTTGTTAATGAATTCAGCAGCACAGTCCCTGAGGTGTCTGGGATTGCGGGGGTCCCGACTCAGGCGGGGTGAGTGTTTGACCTTCTGCTTGGATTCTGCAGTTCTCTGCCTAAGCACTGGAAAGCGACGCCTGGGTTCCAGTTTCGTGACCCACTTAACGGCTGCGCGCTGGCAAACGTGCCCAAAAGGTTTTTTACTCATCTGGCAGCAGCCCTGGTTTGCTCAACTGCCGCTCTGCCAAACTCACAAGCTTTAACAACTCTTGCTTTATTTTAACTCCCTTCTAATTAGCAGCTGGTTTGACCATGAGGAGAGAGAAAAAAAGGAAGGGAAAGACGGTCAAAGAAATGAAGAAAAAAGGAAAAGGATGTAAAGATGTCAATAAAAGCTGTGAATAAGAGTTAGACACTGAGAATTCACAGGGAGAACTGAGGGACACATGATATTTATTCCGTCCAGGAGAAGGAATTCTTTGTTTTACTTTGCATGAGGTCATGTTATGATAACCCTCAGCATGAAAATATTTATGAACTCGGTGAAGTGAGGAAAAAAAAAGGGCTCTTAATAACGGTTCATGTTGGACGTCAGAAGTTCCTGCTAACAGCGTTGTGCAAGCTGCACCAGAAACATTAAGTCATTTCCGTCCCGAGGCTTTACACCCACACTAAAATCCATTTCAGATGCATGATGTGTTACTCACACTCTCAACTTAAAGGAATATATCAACACCAGCGCACAATCCTGACTACAACCTGAATGTCATTACCCCACATAGATGCTCCTTCTTTCCACGTTAAGCGAGAGAAAAGTACTCCAACACTGAAACAGTGTGAGGTTGCTCCAGCGAGGGAATGTGTTGCTCCTGCTTCAGGGTGAACAAGGTCAAGTACTCGGGGGTCAAGCTCATCCATTCTCGTGCAAATGGAAAGTTGTCAGGGATGCAATACTGCTGCTGTGTGGACCTGGAGCTCGCTGCCATTTCTGTAGCTGTGTGTGAGCTGCTGTGTGCCGTTAGCTGTGAGTCACCACTTTCCATTTCGAACAGCTCTGCTCATGCTGACATTACTGTAGATCGGATGTTGCCCGCTGAATACCATTAGCACAAATGATAGTTTACAGCTGCTGACACACACGGAAAGAAGACGCACGTCGATTTCAAACGATGTGTGTTTGAGGAAGTAGGTGATGAGGCCTTGTTGCTAAGTCTCAAACACTGTCACTGTAGAGGAGTGACAGATGAATCAGATTGGTCCCAGACCAGAATAGTTCTCTACTTTGAAGAAATAATTGTCTTCTCTTATTACCACTCTGTCCATCTTCATTATTCGACCTCTTTTGCTTTAACCTCTTTCCACCCTGCGATCAGGTTAAAACACTTCCACTACGCTGCAGTATCACTTCGCAACGCAAAGACACACTGGGTTAAATCAAACTGGTGTTTGATTTAACCCAGTGTATTCCATTTTCTCGGCATAGTGGTCGAGACTAGAGGCACAACTACAAGAGACACAACTACAAGAGACACAACCGCAAAAGCCAAAACACAAACTCAAAAGCCAGGACAGAATAACAAAAGCTCCAACACAACCGTAAAAGTGACGACACAAATGCCAAAGCCAAAACACAAATGCAAATAAAACACAACTGCTAAAGCCACGACAGAATGAGAAAGCAGCAACACAACTGCAAAAGCAACAACAGAAACACAAGCACAGTGTGGTGAACGACAATGGATGTTGACAAGGAAATGAGAACTGATACGAAGAGTAACTTACTGCAGTTAAGTTGTGGATGTAAGGGTCAAGTGAGATGTCGTTTGTCAAAACCTGGACAAGCGAGTCATTTCTTCAAATGTGATGCTTGTGTTTTTGAGGAGTTACGGTACAGGTGCTCACAGTGCCCAAAAAGGAGGGAAGCACCTGTACCGTAACTCCTCAAATAGATAAGCATCACATTTTAACACCCGTTGTTACTCACTACCGTTGTGATCATGTGTCCATTGTGGGACTTTCGTAGATGTGTCGTCACTTGTGCTTTTGTGTTGTGGCTTTTGGAGTTGTATGTCCATCAATTGGCTTGTGTGAGACATTTTGGCTGCCAAGCATATTTGATTAAAAAGGGATTTACTGTAAAAAGTGTGTAAAGTCTATAATAAATAATATGTGTAGGCTGCCACTAGGGCTGGGCGATAAATAAAAAAATAATGATCGCAGTATAATTTTCATCGAAAGCAATATCACAAAAGTCATATATATGTTTTTAAAGACATTCTTCAAACTCAGTGAGGAGATGCAACACTTAACTGATCGACGTCAGATTTGTAAAAAGAAAACTACAACCTTCAACCTTCACTCAGGAAATCTGTCTTCAAACTTAAAGGAAATAATCATGTGACATTTATTATGATTATTACCGTTATAGACTGAAATGAATTTTTTTAATATTATTTTTGGCCATATCATTCCGCCCTTACACCCACACTGATTCTGTTTCTCATTTTATCTTTGCCCTCCACACACTCTCCCACCAGATCTTCTCAAAACCAAATAATAAAATACAAACAATCCAGAGAGGCCTGTCGTCCAAAGAGAAGGTGGTGCTGGGGTGTGTTCAGAGGATCTCAGATAAAGTCTTTGGCAACAAGATTATCTTTCCCGCGTCAGCAGGAAATCAAATCTGTGAGCCCCATCAACAGGAAATTAAAGAGAGCTACATACTTCAGACAGAAGTCAACAACCCCAATCTACCCTGCTCCTCCCAGCAGGAACATTGACCAGTGACAAGACCTGGCAATGACTCAGGATGTCCTCACTGTAAGATCTTTGTCCTCAGGCAGGTCCACTTTATAGATAAACAGCAGGCAGAGTCACTACACAGAACACATCCACCAGCATTTTGGAGATTTCTACTTCTCCATCCACTCACCACGTCTGACAAGGATTCAATGTTTTTGAGTGAAGTTTACTGTTAAATTAATTCACTTCAAGCACGCAGAGTCAGAGAGAACACATGCAGTGGTTCCCAATCTATGGCCTGGGACCCTCTGGGGGTCCATCATTTCCAGAAAACAATTTAAAGCAATTAGAGATAAGAATCTTAGTCATTTTTGTTACAAGAGATAAACAAGTATAGTTAAATGTAGAAGTGACTATGACAGATTAGAACCAGCAGCAGTTGCAGGTCATTTTACAGCACTACAGGAAACGTGTGCATTTTAAATAAATATCCTTTGCATGATTCAACCAACTCCAGGGATAGTGAGGGTCACACGTCTCTGGCACCTTTATTATAACCTACTGCACACAAAATGAGATTGTTCAGATCCCTGTTATAGTCCAGAATCTGCATGTTTCACACAAACTGATGGCATGACTTCATTATATGTTCCTTGTTTTATTGTTTCAGCAAAGTACAATCTGAAATTGTCTGAAATTCCTTCGGCATGACTTAAAAATCTGTAATTCAGCACTGTGTGCCTACAGTCTCTGCAGGATGTCCAGTCTGACTGTTTCCACAGCTGAACCAGAGTGACTATAAAACTATATTATACACGATGTTCTCATTAACAGAGACAAGGTGAGAGTTAGTAGTGTGCAGCGAAACATCAGAATCACTTTGGACTTCAATATAAAACAAATTATGATCAGCACTGAATCAAAAGGCAACCTAACTACACATGACTGCATCAGAAGATAGATTACAAATTTTCAGGGATTAATGAAATCTCCAAATCTCCTTTTGAACAAAATCTGTAAGAAATAGATGCTAATTAGGCGAAAAGTGAAATGCTTCATCAATCAATTAGTCAAACGTCATTTTTATAGCACCTTGTAGCTTAGATCAGTACAAAGGACTGATGGGTTAAAGATATGACAAAAGATATATTATATTATATATATATATATATATATATATATATATATATATATATATAGTAAATTCGATCATAAAAGGCAAAATAACAATAACAACAAATAGATCAAATACATTGAAATAATAAGAACATCAACAAAAATAATGATAGTAACAACAATAATAATAATTATAATATATACATATAAAATAGAATTTTGTTATTTACAAGAAAGGAGCAATAAAATACAGTAATTTTTAAAACATACTTAATAAAAAGCCAATCTTAAGAGATAATCATATATATGATATATTATTTATCATACAATATTTAAAACTGAATTTCCTTCAGCTAACTTTACTTACTAGTTTCATTTGTTAAGTTGTTCCTTTTAACCAGAGTGGAAGTGCTGACCACTTCTTTAGGGGTTTGTGTCAGTGTGAAGCCGCCTCTAATGTCTCTTCGAAGGAAACATGACATCATGAAGGTGGATGGTTTGGTTGAATACAGTGTAGAGATACTCCGCGGTTGCGGCTGTGGTTCGATCCCCGTGGCTCCTCCAGCTCCTGCATGCCTAAGTGTCCATGGGCAAGACACTGAAACCTAAATTGCCCTTGATGGTTGTGTGATGGAAAAAGTGCTGAATTTAGAAAGAAGAAAATATAACAAATTAAAACCTCACATGAAGAACAGAAATGAAATGAAAATACATACAGAGTCAACAGGAGTATGAATACATAAGAATTGTACCACGTTAAAACCATGATTTCAAGCAGCTGAGGCGGAGAAAACATTATCGTCAGCATGTGACTTCTCACTCTGAGTCTCAGACGTGGTGAATTTCTGACACCATGATATTATGATATCTCCCGCTCAGTTAAAAAAGAGCTGCAGACATGTCAGCAAACTGTGGGAAGAACATTTACAGACGCACCACGCTGTCATTCACTTTAAGTAAAATCCATCCGGCTGATTTTACAGGAGCTGCACACTTATACAGCTCATCTCATCACTCCGGGACAAAACAAAGTTTAATCACGTGTAAAAATCTTGTGAGTAAAAAAAACACCCGAACACTAAATGTTAATATAAAAGTGTACAGCAATCATCTGCTCCACAAGCTCCCTCTGCAGGGGTCTTTATTGTCCTCTGTGCTCATGAGGGGCTCCTCAACCTTTGAAATTCAACACTGATAGACTCCACAGCAAATCCACATCTTTGACATTTCATGTGCCTGCACCACACAGCCAATGGAGATCCCATTGATCCCCTGCATCGATTTAACTCTCCTAGGTGAAACGTTCCCAGCACTGCTCAGTGATGGGAATTTCTCTGCTTGCATTTATATGTTAGGATATACAGTATTTGTGGTGAGCTGGAGGGAGGTGGCTCGTGATGGGCCTGGGCTTCTGCTGGTTTGGCCACTTGGGCGGCTGTACAGCGAAAAAAAGCAGCCACCACTGTCTTCAGCATCAATCCACACATTCTCAGCTGCCAGTGCACTTTCAGTAAAAGCTAATGGGGCTTAGCTGCCCAAGAAGCCCCAGGCTATACCATCCACAGTGAGCCAGCAACAGTGCTTCTACAAGTGTTGCCTCTAATTGAAATCCTCTATTTATTGAACTTGTATTATTGCTGGCATGTGGCTGCATTTCTGTGGGGCATGTAATTCATTTTGGTAATTAATGAACCTTGTTTGGGTGGATACCCATGGACCACAGAGGATTATCCTGTGCCGGACACTGAATTGAGATCTGAGCGTGATGGGTTGCAGAGATTCATGACTGTATTTCTTTAAATGTCAGGGGGGATCTCAAGCTTCACTCTGTCTGCTAATACAAGCAAATAAATGAGTGTCATTTATGTCTCAGGGCAAAATGTCCCGCCAGTAGAATTATGTGTTTGTGCAGAGACAGGTCTTGTGGAAAGTTCAGGCCAAGGTGTGAGTGGATATTGGCAGCTTTACTGTCTGAGCTGAACTTTAAGGAACATAACACAGTGAAAATGTCACAGTGAAAATCTCCTCTTATTAAAAGAATGGTGTTTTTAGAAATACGACTATTTATTTTCTGGCCAATAATTCAATGAAAAGATTGATACTGAGCTTGTAACTGCTAAGCAGAGAGAGTGCAGTGCAGAGAAGAGGTTGAGTCGCTCTGTATGTAGGAAAGCAAATCCACCAACCACATCATTATTGAATCCATAATAAAATGAATGTATTTATCATTTTTGTACATATTGAATTAGTGAGATATGAAATGTTATTCAGCTTTAAGTGGCCTGTACACTTCTTCAGACATCCTGGTGGAACAGCCGTGGGAACTCTTTGCCTCTGCGCCTTTATAATGTTGGATTTGAGGGGTTTGTTCTACTGTTTCTCTAAGTTTCCCAAATTGAAAATCCAACCTTCACTCACTCATTTGATGACATACTTAAACTGCTGTGCACAACATGTGGTTTGAACCATTTTTCATCAAGCACCTGGCCCTTAGAGGAGCTGCTTTTGTCACCAGACGGAGCCAGGCTTACTTTTTTAACGGTCTGCTGGCTCCAGCTTCATATTTAGCAAACGCATCCTCTCATCTAGCTCTCATCAAACATGTGAAAAGGGATATTTCCCAGAGGTTACTCCACGATTCGATCGCAGTGCTGCCTTCTTCGGGGGAAGTCAAATGAAATTTTTTTTTACCTGTCATCCAGCAGTTGGTTTGTTATTTTTTTGTGATTTCACTGATATCTACTTTCTGTCTGAAAAAATGAAATGTTTGTCTGGGCTGAAAGGCTGAACCATTTCAATCTAACATTGCAATTCTTCCCATATTCATACCTGCAGGGGTCTGCTCAGTCTGTAGAAATATTGTCTCTCTTTACTGATGGCGGTCACAAAAACACCAAATCGTGGAGTAACCGAGGGCTAAGGTTACACAAACAGTTTAAATACGGCTTTAACAGTTGTATTTCCTTATCCTAACAAGACTGGCTCAGAATTTTAAATTATATTCACACTCTGGTCTTTTTATCGAGTGGGAATTTATTGAGTTTCAGTTTTCCTGTAGCTCTGTCGGATCCACTGAGGCCCCTATGTGGGACACTAAGCTCAGGTTGCCGACCTATGACTGCACAGGAAGAATAAAACCTACACATATACATATAGAGTCATTGGTGCAGACATACTTGTGCCTTTACTCGCATAAAGTACTCAGTGAGCAATTGAGCAAATAATGAATGAAGGCCCAGACTGGGCCTGCAGTCTGCGCCTCTGTCAGGGACTCAGGGGCTCAGAGGGGGTGTCGAGAGTCAGAGCGATCTTTTTCAACCGCACGTCCAAAGTCAACATTCCACCCTACCTACAGCCATCCAAGTGCAGAGTGAGAATGAAAGCAAGAGGAAATGGATGGAGATGGAAAGTATATGACAAAAAAAGCAGGAGGAAGAAGTTTCTCTTTTTTTTGTCCTCCTCCCTGACAAGCTAAGGTTTCACAAGAGTTGGCCTGCCCAGCTTTTGGAAGCCCACATGCCCACTGTTATTCATTTAGGTAGACACCATCAATTACCTCTAATTAACCAGATGATGGTCTGGTGAGCAGAAAATGAAGGAGGTGATTAATCACTGAGGGCAGCTCCGGGCCAGCTTCACAACCTAAAACATGGGGATGAGAATGAAAAGAGTCTCTGGGTCCAGGTGCTTCTCGTCCTCGTGCCCAGAAACAGAACGTGTCCAAACCATCGTGGTGCATGAGTAGGTGAAAATACAGGATATATCCAACTATTATCTAATATCTGTTTAACAGAGAAAACACACCTCTATATCCATGTGTTCACATGCACAGCTGATCCATGAGAGGGGCAGTGCTTAGAGAGATATGGTTGGTCAGGCTTCTGCTGTATATCCCCTGTTTTCATTAGATGGGAGTGAATTTACTGCCTCTGTTGAGGTGTGGCTTTTTCCTCCTCTTTTGCTTGCCCCTGTCATCCTCTGCGGGTGAGTTACTGGTGGTTGGGCCATGACGTAATTGTGGAAAGGTCCCGGGTGCAGTCAAACTTGTAATTCAGTGAGGAATTTTTCATCTGGTCAAGGCTGGCCGGCCCTGTCTTTATAAATAAAGATGTTAGTCTTCACAAGTGGAAAACGGAGGAGGAGGAGAAGAAGTCCTTGAGTAACCTACCCAACGCTGCTGGAAAACCCTGATATTAATTATTAATGGGGTCACATTTCTGTGCTGTTTACAGTGTGAGGTTCTGCAAATAAGAACATGCCGACGCTGAGCATTAAATAATTTGAATTGTGATCCAGGAAAATATTATCCTGACCGGAGGAATCCAGAGTTTGACTGGTTTTTTTTTTTTTTGGGGGGGGGGGGGGGGGGGGGTGTCACGGCTCATGAGTCAGTTGTGAGGTTGCGTAAATCTCCATCTGCAATCCAGTCATTTTCAGTCACTGCCTCCTCTATTCATCCAAATTAAATCATGGCCGTGACTGTGTGCACAAGTTCAACGCAGCAAATGTTAATCTTTTTTAATAAAGCGGGATCATCCCAGCTGTGCAGCCACCTCCCCACCAGCAAGTGCATGTGCACAGTGGTACCAGTGACAGGCTCCAGCTACTGCTCTCTCATCAGCTGTGCTTCAAGTGGAAGTCTGGGCTGTTTCGCCCCATGTGTGCTTTATTACCTCATCTTCAGGGGTGATTTATGGCTCTCGCACAGGCCACTCTTCTGAGCGGATTATATCTGCTGAAGATAAAAGAAAATCATGGCTTTATTACCCAGACAGAGTGGGTCTGTTTACACAGCAGACTTGGCCTCGCTGGAGAGCTGCAACAGGCCTGCATCACACATATCTGATCTGCCTTTCCAGAGGCAATAAACTGTCCCTCATGTGTGCAAACCATCACCGTGCCAAGCCGATATGTGTGAAAAACAAAACGGTATCTGCTGGAACACAAATTCCATTACTGTCTGCTCCTAATGTTGACAGAGATGTTTTCTCGGCCTGGAGAAAAGCATTGTTTGGTCCTGTGTGGATCACACAGTGCAGGGTCCAGTGCTGCAACATTCAAACACAGTGCAATCAACAGATGCTTTGCTTCAGCTTATAAAGTCATTTAAGATCACACTGAGGAGCACATGTCCCTGAATGCTCCAATGTCGACCCCAAATTATCTGCTGGGCATCTCAAAACTCTTTGCCTACAGTGCCATCCAGTGGTGCTGATGAAAACAGCCACAATATGACACAAGGACACGCAGTAAATTGGCGACCTGGCCAGGACGCACCCCGCCTATCGCCCAATGTCAGCTGTGATTGGCTCCATCCCTGCAAATGATGAGCGATATAGATAATGGATAGATAAAGAATGAATATAAGACAACCCATAAATGCTTTAAAACGTCACAACAGCTCGATGTAAGAAAACAGTCAAGAGGTGCGTTGCAGTATCTCATTGTTTTATTAGCCAGTACAGAAGATTAACTGTGTTGTAAGGCTCTGTTCTTACTAAGTTTACACACCAGAGACCAGAGATGACAGCAGCTTACGATACACACTGAAAGAGGTCAGTGATGTCTACAAAACAAAAAAGATACGACTTTAAATCAGGTAAAGCGATAGTGTTTCAACACATGAAAATCATAACACTGTAATTCACAGAGCTTCCTTATACACCGTCTCCTCAATGACAATAAGTTACTGTGCAAGTTCTGACAAGAGTAAAACTACGGGGCAGGTGTCACCTTCGATCTAAGATAGTCAGATGTGAAAACAACCCAACTGTGATGACGTAGTTTTTTGTTTGTGTGATGTTTACTATAGTTGAAGCATGCAAGTTTATACGATGCCACTGTCTGCAGAAAAGGATATTGACAAGGATACACAAGCTAGAAGCACAGAGGTGCGTGTGCATGTGTGTGTGTTGTTCAGATCGTTCTGTTATGGTTTCTGATTCTGCTCATGGACTCCACTTAGTTATTCTCTCCCGTTTCTATAATCTCATTATATTAATGTATGGCCACTCTCACCTTTCAACATGGCTGTTAATACATTTAATGTACGTTAAGTGCAAAGATAGATGCTGGGAGCTTGAAGTTGTTTTGCCACTTAAGAAAAGACTGGATGTAACATAGTGATAAATCCTTTTCCATATTCATTAATCAAAACAACTTAACATTTTGAATAAATAATTACATGCACTGTAGAGATAAGGTTTTGCTTCCTATAAGTTACCACACTAAAACTAAAACAGTTTTTACTGACACATGGTGCAGTGTTTAAGTTGAGAGGATGAAGTGAAATATAGCATATCACAATTTTTCTTCATTAAGCAACATTGTAAAGAAACAAAGAAATATGAAACCAACTTAAAGTTTGATGTATGTATTGGTCAGTCTGCAGTCAGCCATTATTTCATATAGTTCTATTCACTGAAAGTTCCACGATGTATCCGATGATGCAACTTGAGCTACAACAAGAAAACTCGGAGTCTGTATGCCAAGTAGACCTCTAATTGCTCTTACACACCGATAAGCAGAATCAGAAATCATTCTAAAATGAATTAAATCCCACATCTTAAAGAACTTGGCTCAAAAGAACCCAACACTAGGACTGTGGGACTGATTGAGAGTAAATGGAGTATTGATGTTCAGGGAGCGAGGGGTCCCAGCCTCAGCTCGACGTGGTGTGTGAGCCAAATGGCGTCGGGGGTGCTGTCGCCTCCCTCCTCGGTTGGCCTGACGGGAGCTGCGAGGTTGCGGAAGTCGTGTCTGATCTTAAATGAGACCGTCACATCCCCATCGTCTTCCTTCTGGGGGATCACTTTGATGAAGAAACCAATCTTGTTGGATTTCCTGAAGGCAACCACACTGTGGAGAGGACAGAGATCAGGTTAGGAGTTACCTCATACTATTAATTCTGTATTTCTCAGTCATAAGCGGCCCAAAGAACACATTTTCAGTCCAAAGCTTTTCCAACTAGGGACGAAAGCTGTGACTCTAATTAGGAAACAGTTGGTTTTTGGGTCAGTGGCTGAGGCCAGGGTTACTTTAGTTAGAGTAAGGATAAGGCAAAATGAGTGCAGATCTATGTAATGTACCCAAAAGTGATCTGTGGCGATGTGTGAGTTTGTTTGTGTGTGAATTTACGCACTCTGGGTCGTCCTGGAAGTCTTGAGGTTCAGCCAGTTCATCATACTCAGCAGCAGCATCCTTCCCTGCCAACACCAGCTCCTTGCTGGGAACTATAACCTGAGCAGAAATGCAGACGCAATATTTTCAGGGTATGTGAGGGATCGATGACTATAAATGAGCCTCTGCCACTTGTACAGTAAAATATACAATATGTCTAAAGGACAAAAATGTACAGCATTCACAAACTTTGCTTCCTCTGTCCAGGACTGTCCCCTTTTCAAATTTTAAGTTTGAACTAGTTTGACATGAAATGGTCCGAATCTAATTCCAATGGTCAAACTGATATTGAGCGCCCTCTGCTGGAAAATGAGGCAATTACTTCATATGGTCTGATGCACTTCAGTGTTCCCTTGAGTATTTTTTAAGCAGTTGGAGACGGCCAAACCCCGCCCTCTCCCCCAATTTATGATTTGACCCCCTCATATAAAACATCGCTTCTTCTGCAACAATGACCCTAAAACACAGCGTTGTGTGATAATCTGTGGTGAGCTTCTCTCCTGTCTGCAGCCTAAGTGTGTTTGTGTTTCTGCTCGTCTCCATCCATCTTCACACCGACTCTGACAATCACATTTATTTAGTTATTAAAGGATGGTGTCGGATCATGAATCCAGATCGTTCCGGTCACTTTAACCCTGAAAGTCTTGAAGTCTTTAACCCCGTGTGTCTCTTCACTTGAGGTGTGTGTGGCAGGTGAACTGTGTGCGCACAAAATGTTGCACTTTTTTTCCCGATGTGTTTTTTCCATGTGCCTCGTAAATTGTAGAGTAGATCAAACAAACACAAAGTAAACTTGATAAACCAGCGGGGGAGTGGAGAGAGACGATACTCCAGCATCATAAAAGGTGACTGAATCTTTAATGTGCATCTGGCCTGATCCTGAGGCAGCGACGGTAATCATTTTGCAGAGCCAGAGCACAGCCACAAAATGAATGAAGCAGAAACGTGCACTTCTAGACTGAATATTTTGTATTCTAACAAACTGTTACAGTTTGAAAATGAGCCCTTGTTTGAATTAGAAATACAAAAAGTGACAGCCCTTGTTCTGTTATATAGCCTCATCTAATGAAGTGGACAAAACCGTAAACTGATTTTTAGTTCTAGTGTTAATGTTTAGGTTTGTAGTAAAAACTTTTGCACAGATAATTACTTTTTTATTGTTATCAATTATCAATAACTTTGGGGAAGCTGCATGAAAAACTAACTATTGGGTTATGTTCATATTACAGGCCTACAGTTAATGCAATCTTCCGAGCTTGGGGCTTGGACCACAGTTTTTCACTCAGGTGTAACCGCTGTGTCAGTTTTTCTAATATTCACTAATCACTTTACTAATTTTGAATAGATATTTTCACCGCTCTCAAAAGGACTGAATGTGTATCACATTCATCACAGCAGATGAAATGTGTCCAAAATCTAAATTGGTTCTTCTGATTTATTTTCATTCGCACTTCTGAGTCAACAGTCATTTCTGTCTCAGGCAAAACACAAATTTAATATAATCTACTGGTAAAATCCAAGTACCCACACGATCATCAACAAACGTACATACGGGTATAACACATAAACCATAAGAGGTGAGTGAACTCAGCCTTGGGAAAAGCAGGAATGTGAAATCGGCCGAGCATGGCTGGATGTGGTTCTCACCGCCCTCCAGGTGGTTTAAATATCTTATCAAGCAGAATGACATTACTGTGACCTCTGTTTGGCCGTAATGTGAATGGAAATGAGTCATGAAGATGCTCTGATTTGGCCGGCAGCTCTTCTTTACCCAGTCTGGCCCATGACTTCATCCCTGAGGAGGCCAAGACAAACAGCCTGCAGTCACCGAGGGACTCTCAGCGTCTGCTGGCAACAGGCAGCTCGGTCTAACATTTTCCACAGGAACACAGCACTCTGAGCTGCGCCTGTGACAGCTGACAGATGGAGGTAAAAATTGGACCTAACTGCTCTGCATAAGAGACGATGTGAAGGCTAACTATTCTATAAGTAACCAGCAGCATGAAAGAGCTGACCACTCTGATCGCTGAAGCTCGCCGCTGCAAAGAATGCAGCAACACCGTTCGATATATCATGCAATATTTAACCAGAGGCAGACGCGAACTGTGCCAGGGCTTTATATTATTCAAGAAGAAACAAATTATGCTCTTTCCAGCAGTTCAAGCTCCATTTATCGATGTTTGACCACGATGCGGGGCGGACTACCAACCACGCTCACTGACTCACAGCCCTGACATGTTTTTGAAAGTATAGACAAATACCTTGGCAGTGCTGTTGATGTCATCAGGATCTTCCTCCTCACAAGCAGTCAATGAGACGTGGGTGATGTTCTCTACAGGGTTGGTCAGAGTCAGCAGCACTTGGCTCTCCTAAACAGACAGAA
Source organism: Paralichthys olivaceus (assembly GCF_024713975.1). NCBI lineage: Eukaryota > Metazoa > Chordata > Actinopteri > Pleuronectiformes > Paralichthyidae > Paralichthys > Paralichthys olivaceus. The sequence goes on from NC_091101.1 coordinate 11,015,982, forward strand.
TGAAAACCACTTAAGTTAACTTTTCAAAAGTTGTCTAAGTTCACTACGGGGTTCTTAAAGTAACACTCTGTACTTTTGAATACTAACAGGGAGGATTGTTAATACCTCACTAAATATCTGGGGGACGGGGATACTTGCTGAAGAATGGGAAGCAGCAGTTTGTTCTGATTAGGGAAGTTTGTGACAAGCAACTCCTTTGAAAGGTTAAATGCCTTCTAGACAGTCCCTGATATAAGCAGTGTTTCCCAATTATTACTTAGACTGTGGCAGCCCGCCATTGTCTCCCTTGCCATCTCTGACTCTCTTACTTTCCACACATGCAGCCCTCGCCATAATTTCGGCCATAGGTGTGCACATTCCTGCAAGGGTCATGCAGTTCTCAGCAAGCGGGAGACTAAATCATTTACCTGTCACTGCGTGCTCTCATGCAAATGCACACGCACCTGGTGCACAGCTACTGACACAGATTGATCTAATTCGATGGGAAACACTAACATTAGCATATCAATCTCTTTGCATTACTGTGTTTTTACTAACAAGTGTTAAACGACGCCTTCCCTCTCGTCTCATAGTTTCTCAGGCTTAAAATAGAGCAACACGCTCTCCATTAGAAATTGTGATATATCTTTGTTCTTTGTGTACATTAACTTTTATTATCTTGTCCCTAATGTGATTTTGTTATATTGCTTTTGCTTGTTAATAGCTTATGTACTCTTTTACGGCTTTGTTTTGTAGTCTCATTATTTAAACGGCAGTCTTTACAGCAGTTGGTACAGTCCTATTCATCTTGGGTATAATGTGGTTGGCCTACAAAGCTAATTTCACTGAAGGACAATAAAAATTGAGACTTGTTGAAGTCACTACAAAGTTGTTTCCGCATCATGTCACACACTCAAGGTCGCGTGGTTAAGATGACGCACAGAATGAATAAAACATTTAAAAGATATATTCCTGTCAGAACCAGAGCACACACTGACCTTCACGAACCGGAGATTTGGAATGGACATAATTCTCACTTCAGGGATATAACTCCTGTGAGAAGAGTAGACAGAAGGACAATCAATTCACTGTAACACTCAATCACAGTCAAAGTGCACATCACTCATTCAATCTAAATCTGTATTAATGAATTGTTAAAATGAAAAACAACAGCAGTTAAGTTGAATGTATTGGATTAAGATATTATATATATATATATATATATATATGCAGCTTTAACTTTACTACAACTGAGAACTTAAGTTATAGGTCAATCTAGGTTACCACAACAAAGGAAAGGCAAAGCAATACAATTTAAGTACAGCTAGTTAAAAATCAATCATTCCAACAACTCCTGAGAACATTATCACAACATCTGTATGATTACAACATTACACTTTATAGAGGCAATGGTTTATTTTGCAAAAGTATTGAAATATTGTGTAAAAACATTTAAGAATTAAAATATCTGTTTGATATTAAACTAAATGAGCTTAACGTTGAAACTTAAGGACCTTAATCGAATGAAACTACATCCGACTTGAGGCTGATTGCTATTTTAAATGGAAACATTGCGTTCAGTAACATTGTGAAAAACGTTTGAGACAGAATCTGATGTCCGATACTCACACAGCCACCAGCTGAATTTTAAACTTGATTGAAGTAGGATTAAACTCTGGCTTGCTCAAATTGTGCTCACATTTCTGGTGGAGGAAATTAGGAAAAATGTTATAACATAACTGTGATCTTTCTAAATGCAATGACCTATAATTGATAGAGAGGAGTAAAACCCTGAGGTGGTACTGACCCTGCAGCGCAGTGAGCGCTTCATCAGGAGGTGTTTGTGTCTGGGGTGGAGCTGAGACGCCCCTGCAGGCTGGAAGTCAGGCTGCAGGAGCCGCTGCCGCAGCGTGGTCACTGACGTCAATGAAACACAGATTTAACTCAACATCAGTTAGAGAAACACAAGTTATTGTTGATGCTTAATGATTTCTGTACAGAGGTCTTACCCTCCGGTAAACTGATGGGCCTGGTGTAACAATCTTCAGGCAGGGGCTCCACTTCATCAAGGGCCTGGGCCGGCTCAATAGTGATCTCCTTCTGGTCCTCACCCTCTTTAAGGCTGGTGGAGTCAAACAAATACTGCTGTCAACAATCTGTTGTTTGTCTTAAAATGATGGTATTTAACACTCATTAAATACATTATAAACAAACCAGAAGTACAGGTGGTTTGGGGGGGGGGGGTTTAGCACATTGACCTCTCATTATCTTAACCTGTATCTAAGACCCCGTTCAGACCTTATATTAAGAAATCTAATCACAAGTGGACAGACTTAAGTTTATCTATTCACGTCAGGCATTATTAGGCATCAGGAATGCATCCCCTGTGAACACTTGTGATCAGATCTCACTCCCCTGCTCTATATGCAAATCATCATGTATGTCATTTTGAAAATTATGTTGTTTTTACCATGTCTGTGCATACAGATGTGCCCAATGAAAACGTGTGTGTGTGTGTGTGTGTGTATGTGTACACGTGTGTGTGTGTGTATGTATACACGTGTGTGTGTGTGTGTGTGTGTGTGTGTCATTGTGGGACTAAATAAATCAATGGGCTGCCCTCAAACAAATCAACATATGGACACTGAGAAGCTTAAAAATACATTTAAACTCTGGTGGGTCAGTGACTTCACCATATATGGCCTAAGGCGCAATTACGTTCACGAAACAATAATGTGTCCACATGTATCCAAGACCACCTCCAAATGTATCCGGAGTGATCGGAGGGAGCATTTCAGAAATTCAGGAAGTATTTTGGTGCATTCAGACCTGAACTTAGTGCTGACCACTTGTGATCGGACCACTCAAGACGGACAAATACCAGGTCTGTACGGGGTCTTACAGCATTTTGAAACTGAATATTTTCAAAGGAAAGACTTGAAAGCTACTTAAGGTCAGTAACCCAGTAAACACATCTGCAGATCTATTATATTTCTTTGTAAAATAAACACTGAAGTTGCAGATGGGGTTTTGAAAAGTCACTGATGGTGCCTTCAAAGATTCTTAGACGTGCAAGAAATCAGACTCGACTACTGAACGCCAAAACCAGAGAAAACTCTTCACATTTGTCTCCAGGATCTGACAGCATACTCTGTCAATACACAGTCAATTATACCATTTCCAGATGTTAAGCAGGGTCCTTGAATACATTCCAGTGTAGAGGTTTAAAAATGATCCCTGCTAACAAGTAAAATACTACAAGGTGATGATGTAGCTTTGAGAAAAATAAGGGTGATGAACTGCTAGCTGTGATGGATTACCTACGTATCTCGAGCCAAGTTTCAAGGCTGCAAATTGATTTTCATGGCACATTGAAATTAATGAAACAATGGCTGCTGGGAGGTAAGAAATCAATTTATCTAAGTCACCGATATTGTACATTGTTTTACAAGGGGGAGAAAAAGTTCCATGTATGGAGTCAAAGCAGCAGTAATTCTCATTATAAGACAAAAGACCACTCACGAAAGGCCTGCCAGGCTTGATATGGGAGCTCCAGACCTCTGCCTCTGCAGTCTGGTTCCAAGGCCATATTTTTCCTGATTTAGGGGGAAAAAAAGTTTAGCCGTTTTGACTCCTGATAATTAAGTCGGACTGACGACAATTTATGAACTGACCTAATCTTCAGCTACTTTTCTACATGAGTGCATTTAACATGAGAACAAAATTGTAAAATAACAGGAGCCTTTCTGTTGAGGATAGTAGGAGAGAATCAGCTCTGACAGAGTTAAGGCTCAGGACTTATAAAATATTTTGATCTGGCTCTACAGTCTCCTCTTTATTCTCTCCCTCTATCCAACATGAAGGCTCCCATTGTGTGGATATCGGTCTCATTTAGCCATGGAGACATTCATGTGATCTGTGAGGTCACTTGGCAACAAATTAAGACAGGAACAGATATAAAGAGATGACAGTGCTACTGACTACTCAAACTTGTGAAAAATACAACTCACCACCACATGAATAGTGTGTTGCTGGGGAGTAAAACCAAAATATCAGAGAGTGCACAAGCAAAGAAAAAAGGAGAGAGTAGAGAACCAGGTGAAAGCAAGTTAGCGTACAATAGTGACATGCAACAGCAACAGAAATGCATCAGTGAATGAGAGCAACAGCATGACATTGCAGCTTAAGTGTTTACAAAGGTGCTAAAAAAGCACAAGAATGACTGCTTTGCATTTAATTATTTTAAAAGCAGAATGGAAGGAGGTGTTAAATTGCACCAACAAGCTCAAGAAGCCAAAAGACTATGTCCACACCAGGTCGACTAAATTTGAAAGTGTAGAGTTTTACAATTCACAATTTTTTGTTGTTTTTCTGTAAAATATAAACAGTATGTTCATATTGATCCATAGCGTGGACATTATATTGATGTAAGATTTCTAATGGCACATACACACATAATGGTAGTTTACTCTATAATATTACTTCAATTTTAGTAGAATATATGAATCAAATCAATCCTGAATAATGTTTATCTGTATTTTCTCATAGTACCTACATATTTCGTAATAAAAAACACTGAGACAAATAGCTGTTTGACATTTAAAAAAAAGTTAGGACAATGATAGGGACATTTGAACAGTTGGGTCCTGAGGGAGCAGAATACCGAGAATGCCAGTGGCATGCACTGTCGTCTCCTGGCCAACTTCTTCCTGTCTCTCTCCTGCTTCTCTCGGTGAGCCAGCTGTTGGTAATACTCGATCAGCTTGTTGATCTGCAAAGAACAAAAAGATAAATACAATTTTGTTTTAAATCTATAAAACAAGAGTGATCCACCCCTTCCTCACATCTACTCAAAAGCAAAAGTCATGCATGATCAGGAATCATGTGAGCAAGGCAGGAGAATTTAAATGGCCAGAGGCGAAAACTTACCCGCTGAGTATGAGAGTTCTCTGGTTCCTGCCATCCACCGCTGGCTGCAGTGAACAAAAACATACCAAAACATCAGACTTGAGACAGTAACAGAGTGCTGCAGGGATGAGTGCTCAATCGAAGAAAGAATTGAGGAAGTAAGGTTAGATGCCTTAAATAAGTGGTTAACAAAAGCTAAAGATCGTTTTGCATATTCTTCTGATACAAAATACATCAGTAAATACTCCACTTGTGTTTTTTTAAGCTTTTACTTGTCATTAAAACAGTTGATGCAAACAAGCTGATAAATTAGACTGGAAAGGTTGTCTGGGACAATTAACATCATCATGCCAAACATTAAATTTCACACATTACTCTGCCTTTATAGTCACACTCACAAGAGTAAAGACGTATGCAGAAGAGGTAAGAACAAGTTGGAAGCTTAATGTGTGACTGTGGCACCCTTGGTGATAGCCTAATATTAGCTTCTTACTTCAGGCAATTGGAAAAAATCTCATTGGCTTTTTGTTGAGGGAACCATGGTGATGCTAACGTCAAGTCTACAAATAAAAATTCATCCTTGCAGCACTCTACAAGATGCTAATGCAACCCAAAACTTATTTCACTTTTTCATGAGTTACAAAACAAAACTTCTACACAAGATATGCACTGCTCATGGTTTTTGTTCCTACTGGAGCTGAAGTTGAAAAATAATTATGACCACATTGAATTTGAACATTACACGAGCACCCACCAACTGACTTGTCAGCCATTCCCACATCCCTGGAGGTCCAGCGACAGAAACCACAGGCCAGATAGTAGGCCTTCTTCATGGCCGTCTTGGTGGGATCATCAGGCAAAGGAGCCGGGATGTTGGTGGCCCGGGTGGACAGTGTGTGCATGCAGCATGGGCAGTCGAAACAGTTGACACACCTGCAATTGAGATCATCAGGAGGAAATTTAAGTGTACCAGTGACGTGAATTCAATACACCAGGCAGATGAGTGCTCAGTAAAGATAGTCAGTCTCACCTGTTCTTTTTAAGCTTAGCCTCTGCAGAGGGCATGTTCTCCAGACAGCTGGGACAATAGTGGGAGTCCACCTGATCACCAGAAACATGGGTGTAAGAGAGGAGTCACACTGTGCAGCCACATCTCCAGAAATATCAGCGTGTCAATAACAGCAACCCAAATAGATCAGCAGCACGTATTAAAACAGAGAGGTAGAAAGACGACGAGGGTGTGTTCATGGTTTATAGAATGAACTGTCTCATGTTTACGAAGAAAAGACTCTGACTATCAATGAGACAGTGCCATGGAGGAATTCTCTTCTTCAGTCTGGGTGTGGTGTCCATAACGTTGAGCCACGTTAACAAGCAGCTTTTTGCTTTTATAACTATTGTTAGTTATAAAAAAATGATTCTCACTCATCAGACGTAATGACCATCTCCTCTATATGTCAGCTAACCGGTTAGTTAGATGTTAAGTTTGAAGAATAGCAAGGGCTAACCAGCGTTAGCTTGCTATGGGCAGACCGCTAACGGAAGTAAACCCGCTGCTTGCTAAGCCAATGAGACGAGGAGACTGGCTTGATTGACAGGACGGTACCCATACAACGCGCGAGACGGCTGGGCTAACCCCGCCTACATGTCAAAGCTGCTTCCGGGTAGCCTAACAACAGAGTAGCTAGCAGCTAGCTCGACTAAAGCCTCGGGTGAACGTACCTCGTGAGACACACACTCCAGAGACCGCAGCTCACTGCAGTAGCGACAGAAGTAGAGTTGAGATAAAGGAGCTCGGATCCGTTTCTCTCCACGGACCAGATACACAACTTTGTCCGGCTGCAGGAGAGACGCCATCTCGGAGCGGAGCAGGCGAGACTGAGCTCTCACTGAGGGACTGACTGCTGGAGGAACCCAGGCTGCTCAATGTCAGCCTCATGTGGTGAACACTGGAACTGCATCAAGACAGAACAAGTGGCACAGACCCATGTATTGATTATTTCTGCCAGGAAGCTTTTGCAAGAGGTTACTTGAAGAGTGAAAAGGTCAATTTACACCATGATCGTTTTCTAAACTGTGATGGAAATCTGAAAATACAAGAAGCTGGATTAACGAAGTTCTCTTTGTGTATTTTATTAGAGGCTTTCTCCAGAAAGGATCAACACAAGAGAGTGACAGGGATCTCAGAGTATTGATGAAGAACAGTCAAATGCAAGCATCTTATGTAGGAGAACTAAGGCTGTTTGACTGAGGCAGTTCAGACATGGATCTGTAGGCACAGTTTCAGACATGAATTAATACACAGGAAAACTTATTTACATACGATTCCAGTGAAGATAAAGCATAATCCCTTGGAGAGTCAATAAGTAGTAGAAATGTCATACAGGTTTCAAGTCACAAAAGTTACTTTTCGACTACAAAATGTAGTTTCCAACACACTTAGTTGCAAAATTAAGCAAATTGGCTGAATGAAAATGAAATTCAAATTATACCTAGATAATCAAATTGAATTTCAATTAGCTCTGATAATGCAACATGTCAAACATCAGTGGATGTGGAGCTGAAGACAGGTGGTGTTAACTTAGCTGTCCATCCATCTAATACCTATTAATAGGACAATTTTATGTATTCATTGACTGACTCATTCAATGATCCATTCATTGTGTTGTGTGCTCTGTTTGCGTCAGCTGGGGGCGTCCTCCCTGCCAGCTTATCCTCAGGGAGACGCAGGCACTCAGCCACAGTGAGCGTCCGACGTGTCGTGGGAGGACCGGGACGATGTTTCCCTTCCTGCAGCTGCTGCTGCTGCTCGGTCTTCTGCGGCCCCACACCGCCGGAGCCGCGCTCACACAGGTAGGTGTCCACCTGTTGATGTCCTATGGTCGATTCCCGCTCACAACACATTGGTTCAGTGTGGATCCAGAGATCCGATGACATCACTGTTGTGTTCTAATGCTCCACTCACACCTGCGCACTGTGAGGATTCATGGAGGAGAATGTTTTTAGAGACATGATTTTACATTCTTGCTCAAATCAGATTCGAAAATAATAATATACGCAAAGGTCTGTGTGTCTTTGTGTGTGTCTGTGTGTGTGTGTGTTACTGACCTCATGGTAAACAAAGTCTGGCCCGAATGAGGCCACAATTGATTTCAGAGGTCCTGGTTCAAGTGAAGGGTAAAATGTGAATCATGTTTAGGGATTAGGTATGAAGTGGTCATGGTTACAGTTAGGGATTAGGTTAGATATGAAGTGGTCATGGTTACAGTTAGGGATTAGGTTAGATATGAACTGGTCATGGTTACAGTTAGGGATTAGGTTAGATATGAACTGGTCATGGTTAAAGTGCAGGAATAAGATGTGAATCATGGTTAGGGGGACAAGGTTAGGTATGAAATGGTTATGGTTAGGGATAAGGCTTTGGTTTGGCTGTACACAATTAATGGAAGTCAATGCAAAGTCCTAACAAGGACATCAGTGCAAACCTGTGTGTGTGTACTTGTATCTTTGTGAGGTTCATTTTGGGAATGTGAGGAAATGTTGGCCTGTCCTCATTTTTCAAAGGGCTTTCAGAGGGTTAGTATTAGCTTTAGGTTATATCAAGGCTAGGGTAAGGGTAAGTAATGCATGATGGCAATGAGTGTCCTCACTGAGTGTCCACTACGTGTGTGTGTGTGTGTGTGTGTGTGTGTGTGTGTGTGTGTGTGAATCCTCCAGCGTTGTGACTCATCCATGGATGACACCATTTACAAATACCAGGCAAAGACCCTAAACGGGAGCCACACTGTAAACTTCAGCCACTACAGCGGCAGGAGCGTTCTGTTCGTCAACGTGGCGACATACTGAGGTCTCACCTTTCAGTATGTGGGTAAGAATCTGCACCTGATCCACCAGCATCCTTATTTCCTTTATGAATGAAAAGGGGCTTCTTCACATGAAGACACTTCACTGCTTCTTCTTCTTCTTCTTCTGTTGTCAGAACTGAATGCACTACAGGAGGAGATGAAAGAATTTGGACTCACCATTCTTGGATTTCCCTGCAATCAGTTTGGGAAACAGGAACCTGGACAAAAACATGAGATCCTGCCAGGTTTAAAGTGAGAAACATTTACTTTTTCAGTGCTGGTTATTATCAGCTCAGTCCAAATGAAATCACTCTAGAATCAAGTTAAAGAACAGCAGTCAGGTCAAAGATACATGTTTTTCCACAGAAATATCTCAGATATTTACATAATATGACAGTCTTATGTTTTTTAGTAGCACCATCTGCAGCATTTTGATGACCTTGACAGTCTTATTATCTTTGTTATAAAATATACAATAGGCAAAGTTAATGATGTAGTTGCACAAGGGAACTTAACACATACTTTTACTTTTAATACTGAAGTATGTATATTTAAAAGCAAGTACTTACTCAAGTAAAAAAGTTACTTTTACTTTACTTCAGTTAAATGTTTGAGTACATCCTCCACCACTGCCTAAATCTCAGTCACAAGCTTCTCATAAGACACGACTCATTGTAATGTGATGTAAGAAGCTTCATAGGTGAATGTACAGAGGAATTTGTAATTCAGGTAAATCCTCTGTCAATCAACAAAGCTTCATTTAATCAGGGAATAACATCCTTTGGTAATGAGATCAGTTTCTCTTAGCATCCTCTGTTTCACACAAACACACATAGAGAATTGATATCTCAGGTTCCATCATGTTAAATCTATAGCGAGGGCTCTGCTCAGCTTGCACTGGGTGTAGGACAGTTGCCAGGCCACAGACTGCTCTGAGGCATGTGTACTGATAAGCTGCCCTCTCTCTGGATTCCAGACATGTCAGACCAGGCAACGGATTCATGCCAAACTTCCTGCTGTTCGACAAGGGGGATGTGAACGGAAAAGACGAGCAAGAGGTTTACACATTCCTGAAGGTGAGTTCTGATCTGTTATTAAATATCAGTCTAGATTCTCAGCATCTTTTCACCAAAGGCAGGGTGCTTTTGTAGTTATTGGAATGAAAGAAACTACTGTGACCTTTGATTGGATAACTGACACTAACCCAGTTTGTGTTTACAGTATTGAATAAATATGTTCACACCCTGAACACACACAGGCAAACCCAGTGTGAAGTGTATCCTGTTTTTACCTTCATTAAGTAGTTCATGTTTTCATCTGCCTCTGTCTCCTCACAGTTAGGATTATGCTAAAACTACTGGAGAGATCTACCCAAAATTTGAGAGGATGTTTAATGGGTCAGGAAAGAACCAACAAAATGTTGGTATGGATTCAGATCAGGGGCAGAACCAGAATTTTTCTTTCACTTTCTTTAACATTGTGAACTTTTTTTTTTATACATAATGGGTGATATCTATGGGTGTGTGATATTTGGTGCAGTCTTTTTGAGTTTAAGGGGACCGTTGGAGGAATGTGCTCTACTTAGTGTGATTGTAGATCTTACAGCTATTAATAGTTATTGGCGTTTGAATAGTTCTGAGCCAATGAAAATAAATTGTCACTAGGTTTGCTGGTTGCACTTGGAGAAGTATTTAATTTTGCCTTTGGTTATTTTATCCAATAAAATACATGTTATAAATGAAATTCAGTCCTTTGTCCTCACAGATCAACAGCTCTTGTTATATTCCTTTCTGCCACACAGAAATCCTGCCCACCAGTTGGAGATGACTTCGGTAACCCTGCCAACAGATTGTTCTGGGACCCTCTGAAGATCAGCGACATCAAGTGGAACTTTGAGAAGTTCCTGGTGGACCCAGAGGGGAAGCCTGTGATGAGGTGGCACCCAAGCGTCAACGTTTCTGCGGTCCGAGCCGATATCCGCAAATACCTGCTCCAACGCTACACCCGGGATCAATTTAATTAGATCTGATCCATCCAGAATCATCCATCTCTTGGAGAAGCTTGTAATGATATGTGCTGGCTTAGTAGAGTAAAGGTAGAATGTAAAATGAGAGTTATGTTAACAGATTCTGCTAGACGAAGGTGGCATGTTGAATGAAGAGGAGGCTTGAAAACAGGAAGTCTGTGGTGCCTCCTCAGAGTCTGGGGCTCAGGTCAGCTCTTCAGTGCATTCGGGCTGCCCTGTGATCCCACAGCATCATGTCATCTTCTCACTACAGGACCTGTTAGCTTATATTGCCTCTATATGAATTACTTTAAATAAATCATCAAGAATAACTCACTGATGTGCAGGGTGCATTCCTTCTCTTGAAACACTGCCAGTGTTGTTTCTATCCTACAATAAAAAATGGAAAAAATATATGAAGATGAATAAGGAGGGTAAAATAATAATAGACACTTAGAATAGATTTATTAAGCCAGTCAAATACAAAAAGTCTCACATGTGCTTTTGCCAACAGCAAAACAAAAGGGGGCTACAAACCAAGAAAATACAACTGCCAGTAATTACAGCGTACCTTTCGAGGTGCAGGTCTGCTAATGTCTCATGTCAGCTCTCACCCATCAGGAGTTTGTTCCCTGTAACTTAATAACCAGTTTGATAAAATTGATCCTTTTTCCCCCTCCAAGTTCATCTGGACATATTTTGAAGCTTGGCTACCTGTTATTAATTACTCTAAGGATGGGTCTTCAGTTTGAGATTTCATTTACCCTTTAAAATAGTAACGCAAACATCTGTGTGCTGTCAGGGCTCTTGACATGAGCAAAGGTCGTCCTCTGCCGTGACACTAGATCTAGGGCCTCCACCTTCCTGCTTCTTGAGCAGAATCTGAAGGTTTCAGCTCTACCACTCGTTCTGTAATCAGGTAGTATCAGGTTTTTGAGAAGGATGGCCATCTCTGCCGTCTACGGGTTAGATACTGTGTGTTGGGGCTAAACTGTGGGCAATAGTACAGGATGCAGCGAGATGAGTATGACTATCGGAATGAGCGATCAAATCAATTGTGGTAAAGTACAAGTGTTGTGTTTAATGAGATTAGGTCCATCGGCATGGGGAAAAAAAGGTTGTGTATGTATTGTGCATTGTGTATTTTGTCTGATACAAACATACAATGTCAATAGCTACAATATATTGGGATTACACTAACAACATAGAAAGAACAGCATTACTAAAGACAATGATTTACACTTAGTCAATGCAAATATCAAAACAGAGTTATAAATAAATTATTAAGAATCACAATCATGTTTTTGGTATGATAATTAAAAATTAATTTCCCCCAAATTCTTGTATTTCAACAACCACTTTTGAACAGTTACACATAAGGGACAGTTCTATTACATCGATGGTACTGAAGAAATCTTCATAAATCAATCAACATTCACGTCGTTAATTCTATGATTCAATGTACCTATATAATCATTCATTGTTGGAATTAGTATATGTAGTATTATTGGGGAATGGCTTCCTGTAACCCCACAAGTAACAAACTAAGTGTCAAGTTGTTACAGATTTGCAGGGAGACAATCACATAGGTATATTTTCTGGAAAAAAAAAAATAAGAGCAATGATAATTATTCAAACCTATTTAACAAATGACTTCAGATCCTGAAAAAAACCCAGAAAGATCAAAATAATATTTCATTCAGAATAGCGAAGTGTTTCACAAATAGCCTTATAAAACGCAAGTATAAACAACATTACAATAGAATATCTACAGTTCAGTAGGAAAATTATAGATCAAATCACACCTTGTCAACTCAAAAACAAACTGATTTCATGCTACTACCCAGATCAATCAGGTGGGTACGGTGATGCTTTAGTGCTTTCCAGGGTCGATGTTTTGTCGCTCCCTTTTTCCAAATCCCCCTCCTCCTGCAGCTGCTGCTGCGGCTGCGGCTGCTGCTGTGGATGCTGCTGCCGCTGCTGCTGCTGCTGACTGATCTACAGATGCATAAAGGAAAAAGACAATTTTATCATTACAGTCAAAAACACTTTGCTGCTCAAAATAAATACAGCAGAAATGGCCTGTATATAGCCAATATTATGTGCTTTTAGTACAACTGCTCTTACTGATGAAGTACTGATATTAGCTACTTGAATAACATTACAATTACACACTACGTAATTATTGAAATGGAAAATAAACAAAAGTAACTATTTTTACAGGAAATGTAGGAGCCATGTTGTGACCATAACACTATTGCACCCTTTTTGGTAGTTTGGCTAAAGCCCCAAAATCACTTAATCCTCACCTGCTCCGAGTGATAGAAAACTGTGAATTTCTGACACTTTAACTTTCATGTAGCAACAATAAATAGGAAATGTACTTTCCTAACTTCTCCAGTATCCAGAGAAGCACTAATAATAACAGCTTATTGATGCTATTGTTTTTGATTATTTAATCCCAGCAGATGTAGATCATTTTGACTCACAGTCCAGCAGACGTTGTCTTGATGTCATAATACTTCATTATCAGGTATTTATCCTAAGCTGTTAAAAGTTTGAGTTATGTTTGCTAAAAAGGACAGTGCCCACCTATTGTGTGAAATATACAGTATTTAGCCTTTTCACTATATATTTGTGCATCTTAATAATGAGCAAATGGGCTTTGGAGAGTCACATACGTTCTAGTGAAATCAAAATATTGCGAGATGGATCACAACTATGACTACATTGTTGGTTCTAATGGAATTTTTTTGACATTTGGCAAAATACAATCTAACCAGCCTTAACCTTTGAGCAGTGAAACTGAGTTTCATTTAGATTTTTCAACAAACAAAGCATTAAATATTCTGCTTGTGTTTTCTACTATACCTGCATTCTCTGGTGGTGGTCTTGAACTCTCTCCAACTGCTCTGGCCCCTCGGGGCTGTGGGAATGATGACTGCCATGGAAAACCCTGACCAAGGACAAAGTATCACCTTACACAGTATCCTCATTCATTTTAACCAGCAGCCCTTAACTTTGCTATAACCCAACAATTGTATTGAACGTAAACGTGACTAGAGTGAGCTGCAGTATGACCTAATTATATCTGCTCGCTCTCTGAACAGATAAGGGGAGTAGGGTAAGAGAAAAAAAGAGCCTTGTTTCCTCAGTGAACAAGAGTCACTCCAGAGACAGAGACAGAGGGGCCTTAGAGGACCCTTACCGGGGTAACAGGCTGGAAGTCTCGTACAGGGGGCGGTGCTGCTGCGGCTGCGGCTGCTGCGCCTGCTGCATTGGGAATCCGGGGAGGGAAGTGTATGGGCCAGCCCTCAAGGCCCTGCGGTCCCACCTGCACAAAGGGACCACAGTAGGGAGGGCTCAGCAGGCCGTTCACTGAGCCTGACGTGGGGTCTGAGGTACGTCTTTCCTGCTGCTGCCCCTACGAGGGATCATAAGTACACACGTGATCCCCAATCAGTGCACGGCTGCTAGTCTCAGCGAGCTCAGCGGCATTGGCCTTGTGACCTTCAACCCTACTGCCGCTGCCTCCCTCTGGGCAGAGTAAATGTTCCACCTGCTGATCCCAAATGCACTGAAAAACATGCTAGCTGGAGTGAGGCTCTTGTCCTGGAGTATTTATTTAGTATTTAACTAAATACAGTCAACATCTAAGTGACTGCATACTGCCACAAGGGGGTGCTAGTGTGCAACTTTTACCACAACACCTATCCTTCTGCAAAACGCTTCCCAAAGGCTTACAGAGGCAACTTTCTTTGAATGCATTGGCCCTGACTGAAAGCACAGCCAAACATAGCACCTATCCACACAGACAGCACAGCTTCAGTCACCATTTCACTATGTCTGCACAGTTACCAGGCTCAGACCTGAGCTACAGCAAGTACCTGTTTGTGATGCATCTGCAGTCTCTCCAGTTTACATCTCTCTGTGCGTTCTCTCTGACACTCATTCTGTGCCTGATGGAGCTGAACAAACAAAGAAGTTCAAGAACAGAGTTAAAAGGTCATTCGTTGTAAGAGACAAAAACAACTCAACCTTTCCTGATTATGCCACTTCATACTGTAAACATCATATACCAATATCATACCTGATTGGTCAAATTAGTAATCTGACCCTGGAGTCTCTCAACTTGTCGCCTCAGATCTTCTTTTTCCTCATTCATTCGCTCTCTGTCACTCCTCTCTTTTCTGAAATCTTCTTCAAAGATCTTCACCTGGAATACAAAACAGCGTCATTGAGGAAAAGCACATACAGTTCCAGTAGAACTATGTACGACTTGTTGCACGTCTAACCTGCTCTTTTAGTACAGCTATTTGAGTGAGCAGTTCCTGTTTCCTCAGGTTATTGGCTGCATCTGCGAAGTTAGCCTGGCCAGGTGGTTGTTGAGAGGACGAGGGGGATTTTAGGTTTAAGGCCTCCTCTAAAGCCTGACGTAAGACAGACAGAAAGAAATATTATGTGTAATGAAATGTAAAAAAACACAAGTTTAAAGAAATGTCTCCATTCCTGATGGGTCCTTATTTCCATCTCTTCCTTACTAACCCTATTGAGACGTTGGATCTCCTTTTCCTGGTACTCTCTCTGTTTGCTGAGGGGCAGCAGCTGATCCTGCAGGTAGCGAATCTTCTGCTTCAGCTCATTGGTCTCAGAGTTGAGACACTCCTTTTCCCCCTGAAACACCCAGGACATTGAAAACACCTTTCTTAAAAGCGATATTTTTTACACCTTAAAATAACATAATTACATCATTTGATGGTACACAAACATATAATAGGGAAAATGGCATGTCTGTCTTTGCTCTTTACTCCATGGATGCCATTGGAGAGAGCAAAAAGAGGCCAAGTGATGAATGACAGATGGTGACCTCCTGCTGTTGTTATCGAACAAGTCGTAACTTTTGCTTGTTTGCTAGGTCTTACTGTTGTGCTTGCTTGACGTTGGGCTGTGAAAGTTAAGTTGTCGACTTGCTAGTTTATCATCAGAAGCCAGGCAAATCCTTTTCAATAAAAGTTTAGCAAGTTAGCCAAACAAGCCCGTTGTATTTGTGTAAAATCTCTACCTTGTCCATCGACATGGTTCTTTGGTGTCTGAGGTTTCTTCTCCGTCAGATTGTCAACAAATGCACTTTTGCGCAGCCGTGTGTTTGGGAATGCTCAGACCACAACTAGTATTTACGACAGTGAATAAAGCATCCAACCTGTAGGGAGAGGCCTGGTATAGCCAAGGGCGAATCTTGCTTTGTGCCACTATGAGTATTCTCTAACATGTTTTTTCTTCTGTGTTTCAGCTTATTGTGGCCTTGTTTTCTCACCTGTACATTTTCTATCTTGGACTTGGCTAGCAACAGCTTCTTGTCATAGTCGCGCTGCCTCTGCTCTCGCTCAGCCTCCAGCTCAAGCACAGTTTTCTGGGACTCCGCCAGGCGTTGTCTGAGATCTGTTATCTGAGGAAGAAGTATTTAGTTGAGGATAGCATTTACAGAATCCACAAATCACAAGTGTAAGGTGCAATTCTCGTAAGCACATACCAAAAAAAGTGATTCAGTGATATCAAGTCTCTGGTAAAGACAAACATCAGCGGATGCATGTGTGAAGATGCATCCTCAAAAAAATTTGTTATCATAAAGAAAGCCACAGCAACAAAGGACGTTTTTGCAAACACACAGTTTTGTTTTTGTGTTAATACGAACATAGCTACTGACGCAAATGCATATATCTAGTGTTCTGTGGTTCAAACCCTGCACGGTATCCCTGCCTCAACAAAGTGTGAATGTAGGCTTGTTCATGATTGTGGGTGTGCACAGACGTAGGTGTGTGAGTATGTGAGTGTGAGAGTGTGTGTACATTTATGTCTCTGCTGCCCTCCGACTGCACCACAACAGGAAGTCAGCGGGTACCAAAGAGGTGAGGGGAATTCTGGCCCTGAAGTGTGACGGGCCTTGTGGTTAAGTATGCTCAGATAGCAAGTTATTGCAAGTTTGTACCTTTTCCACTGGACAGGCACAGAGAAAACATGCACACACAAACATGCACATACACACAGCTGCCTCATTGCCAACTAGTACACAACTACATCAGTCCTGTGTTCCTTACAAATATTTCCGAATTACAAAATCTTTGCCATTCCTCACATAACTTCAAAAAGCTCTCAACCCTAACAGCAGAAAAATATAAAATGGATATTCCATTGATGTCAAAATACTACAACTATTATTTTAAAGTTGGGTGGCGAGAATTTTTTTATTTTTCATCTGTATAGCTTTCAGTAATGTTGACCTACAATATTTTATGACCTAATTTTTAAAGAAAGATTATTTCATATAAATTAAGTTTATTGAAATGTCAACATAGTTGTATTGATAACAGTAGTAATAGTAGGGACATAATTATCTTAAGTAATATTAAATAAGTTAACAGGACACAAGGTGAACAAAGACATCTACATTATTTATCCTAAACAAGGATATTTTTATGGACAAGAAAGACTAAAAGCACCCAGGAAATTAAAAATGTAACTAAAATAAAAAGGAGACAAGAATACTTGGTTGATCATCCTGAACTGATGCGTTTTTTCAAAATGGAACAAACGTGTTACACTTTTAATAGTGATCTTTGTCACAATAAAAAAAATGTTTTTCAAAGGAATTCGGAGAGAAGGTATTCACTCTCCTACAACAGCTCTATATCAGTCAAGGACACATCTGGGTCTTCCCACACCATTCATAAAAAGGTGTAAAGTCATTACTGTACCTTCTGCTCAAACTGTGACTTCATGGAGTTCCACTGAATGTCCCACTGCTTGTTCACCTCCAGTACCTGTCAGCGGCACCAGAAAACGAAACAAATGACACTGAACCTATAGGAAACTATACAGAGACTTTCCCCTATGGCAAAAGAGGATGAGCACTAAGAGTAAGAAAAAAAAAAAGACTCACATCCTTTCTCTGCTTCTCCAAAAGCTTGATCTTCTTTTCGTATACCTCAACATCACAAGGTTTAGTCGGGGTTTTCTCTGTGGCTTTTCCACTCTGGGGACCACAAAACATACATGTGACGGAATAATCATCAAGAGAACATTGCTGACTGTATTTCAAGAAGAAAAAAAATACAGTTCAAAATAAATAATGTAAGACGTCCCGTTTTATTTACATCATGAAATAAATGTTTGTTTATAGAATTAAATTAATCTGCTGTGTAATTCTAACTACCTTCTGTGGTGTGGCAGCCTCCATCTTAGGTCGCACAGCAGAAGATTCCTCCTTCACCGGCTCCTCTTTGGCCTCTGGAGCTTCAGTATCAGATGTTACAGCAGATGATGATGCTGCTACTCCTGCGGCTGATGATGCTGCTGCTCCTCCTGTGACGAGCTCCTTAAGTTTCTGGTTCTCCTGTCTGAAGCGGCAAGAAAATGAAAAAGATAGTACATGTGACCAATGACCCTCACAAGACCTTGCTGAAGTGTTGGGACAGCGACAGGATGAACTTTGGGAAGAACCTAAAACTCCCACTGGGCAGAGTGATGCCAAAAGAAAGCATTGGAGTCACCCCCTTAAACAAATTTTACTAACAATGAAGAAGCAAAACATAAACAAGTCAAATTAATAGAGATGTAAAACTTCACCTCAGCTGTTCCAAGTCTTGATTCCTGATATGATGGTCCTCCTCCATTTTCTTTCGAAGGTCATTGTTTTCTTGTCTGAGCTGCTCACAGAGAGTCTTTAAAACAAGCACAACGATCACCATATTTAACACCATTCTGTATAATATGATCAATAACAACAACTTATCTCCTATATGCCAGAGTCAACTGCCTTTAACACACTAAACAAATAAGTTTATAGTTTAAATTACAACGTTTAAAAAAAAAAGGAAGTCTGTTATCACATCCAATCCAGATAAATAACTGGCTATTATCAAGACGTGCTGTGCCCCAGTAGTTGCAGTTCTTCATGTGTATGTCATGTACATGTACATACAAATACCAACAATTGTGGACTTACTGTAAAAGACACAGTGCTGTGTTATAACATCTGCCACAAAATAATCTAAACTATTACAAATGTCATTGCAATGTAAAGAAAAACATTTTCCCTCTTTTCACAGCCTGCAAATAAAATAAAATAAATAAAATCTGCCACAAAGTCATGATGATAATTGTTGCATTTTTCCCATTATAAGATGCTAATAGCTTCAATCTTAGGCATGATGGTTGCTTGGGTATTTATTCTACTTCAATCATGCAGTCGTTGTGTTACATACCTGTAGGAGGGAGGTCCTCTGTTCATTCTTTTGGACCTTTGAGGAGAGATGGTGAAACTCCACAGCCATGCGGCCGAGGTGAGCTAACAGCTGGTTTGGGTTGGACTCCTCTGCGAATATGCTGAAGGAGCTCCCTAGTCTCTTTAGCTGGCTCGCTAGCTCGATGTTGTCCTGAGGCAGGGGGGGGATTACTCCTGTCACTGACCCGGCCTGGAGAAAACCACACAGATAACAGTCTGTCCTTCCTCTTTAGCTGAGAGCGATCTTACAATTACACCTCAACCAGTTTAAAACTGACTAATTTTGTCTCTATGAAAAGCAACTGATGATTTATCTAAAAAGTCAAACCAGTTTGTCCTGTTGGATTTAAAGTTGACCTTCAGACAACTTATTACTTCAAAACAGTGGTTATGGTAAAAGTGTTACCACAATATATAAAAACTGTGTCAAGTATATAACTCCAAATTAAATGAAAAACTAGTTCTATTAGTTTTGTCAACACGTGAGCCTGAAATATCCTGGTTTAGTGTCCTATCAACAGATCCCTTAGGACGTGTGAATGAATCAGCTGTGTGATTCCATTCAGTAATAATCCCGGACTTTCCCACGGCTGACTCAGGCTGGAGCTATCAGTATTGAGTTTGTTGGTGAATCACCACACCAAGGATGTGTTCTCATTTAAACAGAGGAAAGGTTGAATTTATTCTAAATATATTTGACAATTACTTCTAAATTAGCAGCAGGAGCACTGATGTTCTAATATTCTTTGGAACTACAAAAACTTGACTTCCTGTGGTTGTCTGGAAAATTATTTATCTTATTTTGTGCCACAACAAGTCATGTACGTACTGTCAAGGCATCTGGAGTCTTCCCCTCCATATTCACTGCATCAAACTCTGATAAGGCCTCCTGGAAAGACCAGAAAATATATATGTAGCCCCCTAGTACATGCAGTGTCTACTCAGTAACTGATTCAATACATTTGCAAGAATAAAGTAAACATTTAGTTGAGAGCTGCCAAATGTCAAATACTAATATTTACAGTTGTTTCTGCCTCAAACAAAAGTTCTCACACGGAACAATTTACTTACATTGGGCTTCTCAGGCTGCAAGGTCTTCCCCAAACAGTTTGTCTGCTCCTCCTTCTGCTCTGCAGTGGTGTGTAAACAGGGTTTACCTGCAACAAGTCAAAGCCTTAATCCAAGTTACAGTAAAGTAGAACAGTGTTGTAACATGGATACAATACTGTACAGATTAATAATCCACACATGTGAAAATATGTTTGCAAATTACATCTTTACCATCAAGTCTGTGGAACCTACTTTGTGTCTCAGTTTGGACGGGCCCTCCCATACACAGACTGGCAGCGAAGCTGGAGGACTTCAAGGCTTCATTATCTCTCACAAGTTCCTCCACTCGCTGCCGAAGCCTTGATGCCTCTGACTGAGACTCTTCCAGCAAATCACCTGCAAGTTTCAGAGAAAGATTGTCTCTATCCAGCAACACTTCACTTTGTCAAAAGTTACATCATTGACATGCAAGTTTTTCAACACACTAACAAGCAAGATCCAGTTTTACTAGATTCCTATTCATTTACTGTCAAGCGCTCTCCCTTCCGCATTTGTATACTCTGACTGGGACCTCATTATGTCATCTGTCGACGTTGTTGATGATTTTTTGTACGTTGTCCTTGTGCACAACAAACAATATTTAATTTAGCGCTGCTACAATTGCAGACTGAATACAGTTTTCTTTTACAAAATATAATGAAGAAATCAATGTCTGTGTCCGTCAGATCTTGGAAAGATACAATCCTCAGGAGTTAAGACAAACAACAGATGTGCAAAGAAGAGCAGGAAATAAACCCCATGTCCAGAGCATTTGGGTAACTGATGTTTTTGGGAACCCACCTAAGCTCTTAAGTCCCTTCATCCGCTCCCTCAGTATGCTGTTTTCCTCCAGTAGCTGTCGATAGCTGCTTCCCCCTCCGGCCTCCTCTCTGGCCTTGACCTCACTCCCACCTGGATCATAGATGCGGTACGGGCCTTTCCCTTCCATCGCTGTTGCTCACTTTCTAAACATGGTCCTCTGAACTGTGAGGGAAAAAAGACAGTTATTTTGAACTGAAAGTACTAAACAGAAGATTAAAACGCAGGACAAACACAAATAAATGAGACGCTGACCTTTGCAGAAAATAAAAAGTGCTGATAGTAAAGTCTCTAAACATAGAAGACCGAAATCTTGTGTGTACAATACTTGGTGATGAGCGACGAAGCAACAGAAACAAGATCTTTTCCACTGCAAACAATCACAATTGAATCCTAGTTTAAAAACATACCTCCTCATAGTCAATACGAAAGTAGGACGATCAAATATGAAAATGCAAGTATTCATACAGAGACAGCTGAACAGAAGCTCCGCCTGAACAGTAATAACTTGCACACTCTTCATTCTCATGATCCCACACTAGAAATCCCTCCAAACCATAGCTGACAACCTAGGAACAGTGCAGCCACTCAGAAACATGGCAGAGGGTGTTAATGATATGAGACGTCCCATTGTAGGTGCTACACCCACTTTGTCTCAGCTTACAACATCCAACTGCTAAACTAGCGATGAAGCTAACCGGAGAGAAAAAAACCACATGAAATCAATCGAAACAAAACAAACATATGCAGCTGTGCGAGGACAAAAGCGGAAACATACCAGCCCTGCCAGAGAGAAACATATGGCAGCACTGTGCTAACGTGTGTCAAAGCTAACATATGACAACAGCACATCCGAGAGCGGGGGAAAAAGGCACAAAAGCAGGGGAGAGGAAAGTCAAACGTCAGGTGAACCATGCTAACAGACACCTAGCCGACACGCCGGAGTCAAACACAGCACAATCCAGCTAATGATAGCTACCTTGATTGGCTTGAGAGGGCTAATATTAGTTTTCGCTGTTGTCATGCAAATCGCTAGCAACATCCTCGTTAGCTGTGGGCTAGCTAACGCTGGATGACAGTGCGGGACCGTGAGCCGCCTCGCTCCTCTCGCCTATCCGCGAAAAGACGCTTCGTGTGGCGCCGCGGTGAAACGGCCCGAGAGCGGAGCGGAGCCCGGAACAAAGAGGGGTCTTTGGGCTGGGTACCTTTCTGCTGGCGGTGGCCTCTGGTCTCTCACATCTAATGCGGAAGTGCTGCTGCTCTGTACTGTAACCTGGGAAATTCCACCTCGAGGCGGCGCTCCGTCAGCGGGAGCCAATAAAACACCGGAGCGAGACGCTGCACGTAGTCAAACACACACACACACAATCAAACACACAATCACACACACAATCAAACACACAATCACACACACAATCACACACACAATCACACACACAATCACACACACAATCACACAGAAGTGAGTTTAACTATAAGCGTCCTCTCATCGTGGTGTTTACGATGTGTGAGTATAAACTTCTGCACAAGGATTTATCTAACACAAGGTCATTCAGGAGAGTCGTTCAAATGAAACATAAAGTTGTTCATGTTTTAAATCATACCCTGTTTGAATGGAACCACCTATCTTTCCCTTTAACTCTTGAACACTCACTCCACCCTCAGTTCCAAAAACCAGCCCAGTCATTTTCTCTGAACTTTCTGCTTCATTGATAAATGGACAGAGGGGGCTGTTATGGGGGGGGTTTCTTGGATTGCATCACATATTTCCTCTGAACTGGGATGACTGTCAGGGCCCAGGTCAAGTTACACTGAACTACTGAAGTTCACAACACACCATTCGTTTCACTGGAAACATTTGGTCCATGACCTGAGAGATGTGGTGTAACTTGTTAGTTTTGTTAGCGTTGTATTTATATTATGCGGTGAGCACAGGGTCAGTGAAAGCTGTTGGACCAGAAGAAACTGTTCAGCTCAGCAGTGCCATAGTTAAATTTAAAAAAAAAAGCAAGGTAGATAGAGCTATAAAAACTGTAAAGTCAAATACAATACAATACAAAATGAAAATTTAAAAAAGAATATAAACATTCAATGGTGCATTGTGACGCTCTTTGCAAATGAAACTGTGTTTGTCTTTATGGAGTGTGTGTGTGTTATTTGATGTTTTCAGGGGAACAGATGTGCAGAGCGTTCTTAGTCATGAGTTGACCGCAAATTTAGGAACTTGATGGTAGTAACTGTTCTTAAGTCTGGTGGTGCGTGCAACCCTGCTCCTGTACCTCCTGCCAGATGGTGACACAGTGAACAGTCTGCATGCTGGATGATGTTGTCACTTTCTCAATGAATCTGACGTCACTTCTCTCAATGAATCCGATTTATTTGTCTGCATAATATACGAAAAATTGTGAAATATGTCATTCAGACTTTATTCAAGCTCAGGCTCACACATGCAGAGTTCTGGCTTTATCCGACAAACAGCCAAATGTATTTAGTTTAATACCACAGAAGACTAAAATAAATAAATCAGATAAGTCATATCTGAGAGGGTGATTTAAAAAAAAAAAAAAATTATTTCAGCTGTAATTGTGATGTGGTTAATATTACCTAGGATTTAGCTGGTAGCTCTCCAGCTTTTGTAAGTCTGCTTTAATAATTATTATTATAATACAGTATGTTCATGTATTAATTACTTAGTTTGTTACTTTTAATCACTATTTGTTTCTAAATATATAGTGTATTGATATGTTTGTTAATAAGTATATTTGTACAAAATGTTGTGTTCCACCTACGCTCAGTGAACACATTACCAGGCCTTAGTGTCCACATTTCCTTTTCTTCAGACCACAGACCCCAATACTAACCTAGTTAAATGAAAAGATAAAGTCACATACTGTGGCTAAAATATAACATCATCAATAAATGTCATATAAAATAAATGATGTGGGTTTTTTTCTTTTTGACTCACACGCTAATAGGTGTCAGTTTAAGAATAGTATGTGACACACAGTACAATAACATAACAATATGTTGGAGTTAATTGCCAGAACTTTATTTCAGGTCCTGACTGAACAAACATAAATCATTTAGGGCAATAGTGACATCTTGTGGGAATTAACAGATGAGAGATCTTTGGCCATATGGAGTTACAACGACCATTTCTCAGTCAAATACAAGCACATATAATTCATTAATTGTGACCATATACCACAAACACGAGTAGCACAGTTTAGGCAAGTTTCTATTATGGGTCACACTAATTATTTTGAATACCCAAACGGCTCACATGAATCAAATGTAAAAACAAGTTGAGACAAACAATCACCCTGTAGGATTTTCAGAGCATCAGCCTGAGAAACATTCTGTTTGCATCTTATGTGACACCTACATGATGTGATTCACATTAAACATAAACTAATCAGAATCACACTGGTGTTTTCTCTTTATGTTGCCACCAGTATACTACTTCCCGTAGGTGCACAGTAATACTGAACTACTAATGTACACTAACTGCTGTCACAGAAAAACCAGCTTAGTAATAACTTTTTTTTTTTTTTAAATAATTGTATTATACTCCTCATTTGTTTCTTTTGACTGAATGAAAATCATACTGTGAATAGGAGAATGAGAAAACAAGTGAGTCTCTCCTACTTTAAAAAAAATGGTTTTAAGCATTTGCCTCACAGCACAAAGACATAAGAGTGAGCAGATGACATGTGAGAGGCTGCAATTATTAGATTGAAGCGCACACTGTTGCAAGCATGCACGTCACCCTGCAGAGACACATGTCCAGTCTGCAGCTGATAATCATTAGCTGTGAGCTACTTAAACCAAAATGTTCTTTTGTTTGCCAACCACTGACTTCAACTGTCCTTGTATTCTTTAAACCAGGGACCATCGCTGCAAAATCTCTAATAACAAGTAAAAACGTGTGACTGGCAACGCATATGCTTCAGGTTTAACTCCAACAGGCTCTTTGTAGCGTTTTTTAACAGCAAATCTAAAACTCAGACACCAAGAAACCTGAGATAGTACATTTCTCTCAGGACAGGATCATGTCTAGATTAAAATAATGATATGAATACAGTCTTTAAAAACTACAGTTTGTGTTATTTTAGTTGATTTTTCATAGATAGGTAACATTTAAATGGAATGTGATCTGGTGGTGTGCTATGATGACTTGAAAAATGAAATAAACAAATATATTTAAAAATACAGAAATATTGATCCAGTTTAAAAGGACACAATATACTGAACAGAAATACATTGTTTGGTGTATTTCTTAGGATTAAATAGCAAATAACAGTAAATACCAAACACCTACAGAACTAGTTGAGGTTTTTTAGTACATATAGAGCAGAAATCAATATATTCCCTGTGTTACATTTGCCGTCCATGTAATGCCCCAAACAGGACAACACTTATGTCAGTGACATCACAAAAATGGTCATAATCTGCTTTGAATCTAAAGAAGACAACGCCATAAACAACAATAACACGTCGAATATGTTCTGAGACTGCATTTCAAAATGTTAAAACAATAAACAACAACTTACCCACACATTGAGCTTTTGTCGGAGAGGCACTTTTTAAGGAAACTGGCGAATCGGGGGAGAAGCAATTTCACTGTGAGACTCGGGGAATTCCCATAACCCAGTGAAATGGCCTGTACTGTATAGTCTGAACAGAACCGGGTGTGTGTCCAACTCTGCGGTTCCTTCGTGCACCAACAACACGACTCATGGAAAAATAATTAATAACAAGTCAATATTGTATTTGTTATAATCTGAACATCAGGTTGCAGTATGCACACCACACTGTATACATCAGAGCAACCAAACGGTCAGAGTGACTCGAGGAGGCCACAAAAACTACAGAGCACCATTAAGAAAAATTTGCATATGACTTCTAATATATACCAGCTTGTATTTATAGTAAAGTAAATGGTTTATGTGTATAATCACATCTCGCTGCTGTGAGACTGAGAAACTGCAACTAAAAACTAAAGCAACACCCATAGTTCACTCTGACATAACAGCTAGTCTGTTTAGTTCACGCTGTTCTGAACAACACCGCAGCACAAAGTTCCCCCAGCCATCAAAAAGGGAAATTCAAAGAAGTGTATGTTTTGACATCCACTGACTTATTAACAATGTGCCACTGGAGTTATCTCGTGAATCTTTTATAATCAACAGTAAATAGAGCAATTTCAGGTTGGGTGTAACAATAAAACCAGTGTGTGTGTGTGTGTGACTGCTGCAGACTTTGTTGCCTTGGATCTTTGGCATAGTGCAGGGGATTTCCTTGCCACATACGTTTTTTTTCCCTTTCCTCTTTTAACTCAAAGATGGCCTGACAACAGCTGCACTCACACATGCACAATGAACTGAGACACGATTAGAGGAGACAGCTGTGGTATACTTCTTCTTCTCCGCAATCAACAAGTTTGCAAGACCAAATGTGACACATTAAATTAAGTGTAATAATACTTAGATGTATAAACCACATCACAATACTTCTATGCATAAATGAAATATTTCATCTTTGATCATTTAAATGTATAGGTGTTTAGATGACTGATTTGATAATTGAACATTAGGGCTTTTTTTATATTAAACATGAATGAGGAAAGAGAAAAGACAACATTGTTTGATTTTATTTATTTATCTGATACCTTAAAATCAAAGTAATCATTGGATGGCCAACCACCTAAAGGCACTGCTTGAGTTTTTCTTTTCTCATTTGCTGTTCATGTGAAGCTCCTTTTATGCTTATGTGGACATTTAAAAGTTACATATGACTTTGTAAAAAAAATAAAACAGAAACCATCGTCCAGACAGGTGGGACGATCAGACACGAGAGCAGAAAACTGGCATTAAGGGTCTGGGATGGGAGGTCATAGGCCACCTGGTTTGGCTGAGGAGTGGCAGTAGCTGGGTACAAATAAGATGCTGACGTTTACCGCCACAGTTTCACTCCGCGATCACTCTTTTAGTCTTGTGGTTTGTCACCGAAGTCTGCGTACAGAGCTGCAGGGATGTCACGAGTTTAATCTTCCCCTCCGCAGAGCACCAGCAGCGTTTTACGGTAGTCTCCAGAGGTGTCACCCTGAAACAGAGATGACAAAAACACACACACACGCGGGATCTTAAATTCATGGAAAATACTACGTTCATACCTCTGCTCATGACATTCGATTTAAAACCAGAGCCTAAACCAAAAGGCAGGTTTTACTTCTCCCTCTCACACAACAGCAGAACTCTTAACTTCACTGATACTGAAAAGAATGAGAGTCATGGGGGAGAAGTCAAAGTCAGTCAAAGTCACAAAATCTATTAAAGTAAATGAGTTAAGACTGGAATTGCCCTTCACATCAGCTGACACTCACACTCATCCTTTTCATCATCATCACAATTTGATAAAACTGTTATTTTTAAACGATAACTTCCTCATTTTAAGAATTGTGCTTATTTGTGAGTTTGATGAGAAGACAGATTACTCATGTCTGTGCTGTACATATGAAGATACACACAGCAACTGGTTAACTCAGCATAAAACACTGGAAACAGACAGAAACAACCAGCCTGTGAGGGGATTTACTGCAAAGACATTTGCTTTGTTCATAACTTAAATTCCAATTCTTAGGAGGAAAGCAAATGAGTGTATTTTTAAAAACGTCAAACCAATCCATTATATTGAAACCTTTTTTAGATGCATCTGTTACTCTGGGATGCCAGTGACCAACTACATGTTTGTACATTCATAAAACTGCCAACTTATTAAATGAATCCACAAATTGCTTGAATCAATGTCTCTTCTGACAATCTTAACATATGCTATTTAACTTAAACATTGTCTCTCTGAACAGAGCTACAAAACTCTCAAAACCTAATGGATGAAATATTGTATTTTTTTCTTAACACTTCAGATTAAGCAAGATGTGGCAACCTTTGCTGTTGCATTATCTGAGAATATTCCTGGTAAAACCAATCCAAGGCACTCTACTTATTTGAGTTGTATTAGTGTCATGGTGATTTCATTCGTAAATTATTATTGAACTGTTTCTGGGTACTTCCTGCCTCTGCGGCTGTCAACCAATCATGCAGCGGATATAGAGAGGAAGTTAAGCATGCAAGGGAAATTCCTAAACAGCTGTGCGGTGACCACAGACCCATAGTCCACCGCAGGAAGCTATAGATTATAGCACCCCACCACAGCAGCAGAAGAAGGATGTGCATCACACACAAAGAGTTATAGAACACGACACAAACTCCACAGAGACAAACATGAGACGAGACCACGACAAACCAATCAGGAGTGTTAGTAGACAAAGTCTTAGACTTACGATCATAGTTTCTACCTGGATGAATTCATGGAGGGAGACATCATGTGTTTCCTTGAACTCTTTGCGAATGTTGAAAAGGTCGATCTCGCTACGGGACACCATGATGCGGATCAGAGCTCTGTCATCTGTTCCAATGCCCTGGAGATCAATTCAGTGTTTGTGTTTTCTGAGTGGGTCACAATGGCTCATAATTTTTTAACTGTGCTCAATATGAGGAATTCACAGAATAAGACCTAAATATATTACATGCACCAACAAATGTGCCCTTATCACCTGCTTCTAGTGGCAAAGGCCCAGGCAATGTGCATTAGGCTAGAAATGATAAATATATACAATATAACATAAACTTTCAATATTTAAATCACTACTAATAAATACCTTCATGGCTTTGTACAAACGGTCTGCAAAATAAGAGGGCTGGTTCTTCACGCTGCGAACTGCAAAGCAAATAGAGAGCAAGCAGGGACTGAGGAGGAGTAACAGAGTCGAGATTGTCAGCAGTATGAATTGTGACGCACAGAAGTTAAATGTCAAAGTTTGTCATTACCTATTGCATAAAAGGCATTTTTCACATCGCCCGACATTTCCTTTTTGATAATCTGTTCAATGTCCTTATTAGTGCATCTGACAAACTCCTGGAAAACTGTGAATAGAGAAGAAAATGATCAGATTTATATATTTTTGGAAATATTGGTTCCTCAATGGGATTTATCCGTCTTGACCTTTACCTTTCCTGAGATGGGGGAAGCTCCTGGTGCACAGGACACTCATGAACTTCATCTCCATGTCATCAGAGTCAGCGTTGCATGCGTCGGCAAGTTCCTGAAAAAGTTTAGGAGGAACAAGAACAAAACAATTAAACCCATTCCTTTATTTCAGCATTTTAACACTATAAAAGGTCACAGTCTTAATCACCTGAGCATCTGCGTTGGCTCTTTCCATGTCTGCAGGGCCCTCCTCTCTTGCACCCTGAACAGAGTTAAGAAGATAAAATATTAATTACGCATAACTAAATATCAGTAGTTCACTGCTAGATTGTTCAATGAGTAATTGTGAAAGTTGGTGATTAAATATGCTACTGTCATCAGACAGACTGCAGACAGTAAGTTGGTGTGGAAATCAAACACAGTCGAAGTTCTCACGATGACATACTGTACCTGCACGAGGGAAACGAGGATGCGGCAGAAGTGGCCTGATGTATCTGACTGAATGGCCTCCTCCAGAGACTTCTTATAGGCTGTGAAAGGATATAGATGTATATATATGTAGAGTTTCTCAAACAGGAAAGTGACTTAAAAGCTGTCTGTGAGTTTTCAAACTCACCGTTCTGATAAGCAGCATTCATGGCATGTATTTCCTCGTTGCTCCTGGTGACCAGGATCTCAATGAGAGAGTGTTCGTCTGTCCCAGCTCCCTGTTGAAATGAATTTATATAAAGTGAGTCACCACAAAAAGGAAAGTAGTTTCACAAACTATAATTACAACCCTGCAGTTGTATGCCTCCACCGACAAGTCCATTTTCAGGCCACTGACACAGGCTTCAGACACTTTTTTTCCCAGCATCATTTGAGGTCACCATGACCTTTGACCACTACAAGGTAATCGGTTCATCTTTAAGTCAAAGCGAAAGAAATTTCTTTCAGACAGACTTGAGAAATCACATTCAAGAGGACAAAAACATGTTGAGTTAACTAATAGGTTAATCCATAAGTCTATGTGAACATTTGTCCCAAATTTGTAAGGATACTCCTGAGGCATTGTAAGGTCACAGTTACAGTGACCTAAGACCAAATTCTAATCAGTTCATCTGTGAGTCCAACTGAACATTTGAATCGAATTGGAAGAAATTCCCTCAAGGCGTTCTTGAAATATTGTGTTCACAATGGAACGGTCAGACGGACAACCTGAAAACATAGTGCCTATGGCAACTGTGTTGTATTTTGATTTGTATCAATGACTTCTCATAAGTGAATTCCTCTGAACTAAATTCTCCTCTGTTCAAAGTAAAGGGTCAGCCATGGTTTCTAGAAGAGGAAATGCAGTCAATATCTGATAACATATAAATCCATAAAAATGCAAAGTTATTTGACTTTCAAATTCTTTCAGTGTTTGGTGATTTAGATCAGCTGTACCTCCATTGCTTTCCTCATCATTTTGGCATCGAACTCTGCAGGAGTCAACATAAGGGCAATGATCAGCC
This sequence comes from Paralichthys olivaceus, assembly GCF_024713975.1. Lineage (NCBI taxonomy): Eukaryota > Metazoa > Chordata > Actinopteri > Pleuronectiformes > Paralichthyidae > Paralichthys > Paralichthys olivaceus. The sequence continues at coordinate 11,046,450 of NC_091101.1, forward strand.
TCTCTAAGTTCTTGGAAAGTTCAGACTTCAGGTCCTTCATCAGATCCTGAGACAAAAATAAAACAGAAAACACTATGAAGCAAAAAATGAGAGACTTGAAAACTGTTTGAATTCAACAGAAGTAAATGTGAAGCAACAAATGAAGAGGTATCAGATGTGTTACAACTTGAATCATTATTTATTTTTTATTTATTTTCAATTATTCATTTCTCTCACCCTTCCCAGTAGGGATTTGAACGTCTGCCTGATCTCTTGCCTCTGGGCATTGCTTCTCTGCGCAACAATGTCAATGATTGCATCTTCATCTGTGCCTGTGGTCAAGAAAGAGGTGATAACAGTCGCAAAATGTGTCTTGTAAAATTGTGGTAACAGTGTAAATGTGCTGTAGTTTTCAGGGGGGCCGCATACCAAATCCTTTCATTGCTTTCCTCAGAGCTTGGGCATCAGCAGCAGGGTCAAAGTGGGGTGCGAGGCGGACTGTTGGCCTTAGCTAAAATAGAGGAAATGACAAAATTCGAAGGCAAGACTGTCAACCTTGAATTGAATATAGCAGATAAACATGCAGAGGCCTGCAAAGCATGCAACATTTACATTTTGATGAATGGATTATTGTTGAAAGATTATTTAGATAAAAACAATCCTAAAGAAGCGTGTTAAGCTTTATGGTAATTATCTCCTGACATTTGAGGGGGATTGCACCCTCTCGAGGTTAGAAGCCACAACACCATAAACAAAGAAAAGGTGGGCAGACTGAAACACAAGTCAGTTACATACAACGTCATGAGACAGCCTTTTGTTGACAAAAATGCTGAGATCTTTTTGACCTTCACCGACTCCTCGGATGAGGTGACGTGAATGGTTGCTTTGGGAGAACGTTATGACAAAAACTGTTTGTATTGCATTGAACAGAATTCTGATACAGAACTCCAATAGACAAAGCCTTCACTGTGCAATGCAAGATGCCGATCATTGCAGGGCAGGCGTACAATTAAGGTGCATGCCACTGCCAAGCCAAACATGCAATGACACATCTAAAATGAGAACAAACGGGGGCCCAAACCTGGACTTTGGTCATGGCACTTAATTCCCACATCTTGTAGGCTATCTGAGCGGCTTCAGGGAAGAACTCTCCAGCTAAGCTGTAATGATCAGTTTGACACAGCACAGCAGACTCAGCAAAGTCAGAAACCTAAAGCTGTAAATGGTGAATATATTTCTAGGAAGGAGAGTCTATTACACAATTAACTCAACTCTGCTGCTTTACTTTCAAACACATAGCTCCATTACAATGACAACAAACGTCTCCCTTCATGGTTATAAACATTTTCCATTTTCTGCAGTTTCATCGATTCAGTAACTCCTGAAAGGTGGTGTTCTGGCACCCCCTTCTGGTTGTTGCTTCAGTCTGCAGCCTTACTTACTCATCATCTCCTCCACACAAATTAAGCAGAGTCCTCTTGTAATCCCCTGATGTGTCATCCTGTTTGGTTTAAACATACTCAAGGTTATATTAGTGTCAAATTTTATTTACTAATTTGAGCATTTGAAAATCTTGGTAGTTTTTTTTTTCTAACCATTATCATGTTATAAAGCGATTTCTCGTATCTGAGGCGGAAACACTCTCGAATGTCCAGCATGTCTATTTCAGAGCGAGAAATCATGATCCTGATCAGGGTGTTGTCCGCTGTGCCGAGACCCTGGAAATGAAGGAGGCAGAATAATGTGACAATGATACAGAGTCCTGACCAATTTCAATGCAGAGGATAAAAATGTGTTCTAATGACTGTGTTGCTAAGGACGATCTGTAAAAAGCTGTAACCAGACTGAATGACTCTTTTTACATAGTGTGTGTTTACCTTCATTGACTTGTAAAGGTGCTTGGCAAAGAACATAGGGACGCTCCTGATACACTGGACTGTGATAAAACATCCGGAGAGAGGCCGGCATCAGTTGAAAACTTGACATCACACACCAAACTCCAGCCAAGAAGTGGTACGCTCACTGCAAAAATTTCTGAAGCTTGTTGAGTCTGCTGAGTGTTTCTTACCGACGGCCAGCATCAGCCTCTCAAAGTCTCCAGACAGCTCGTTCTTGATGCTGTCCTCGATGGACATCTCTGCAATCTTCTCGTATGCATCAAAAACTAAACGAACAACAGACAATCAGCGAGGCAGCATTACTCTGTTTGTATCCTAATGTTACACTGATGGAGTTTTGTGCAGAAGATGTCATTTCAGTCTTGTAAATGTAAAAATATAGTTTAAACCCAGTGCATTCAATTACATTACATTTCTACCTTTACATAAAAACATCTTGCACAGTTGAAGCAAAATCTGACGAGTGTCAATGTGATGAATTTAACTACAACTTGACAACACATGACGATTACACTCATTCAACAACTTTTAATGTGCCATTACCTCCTGAGGTCATTGTGGTAATGTGTCAGATGCCTCGTTGTTGTGTTAACTTCTCTGAGAGTCCTACTCACCCATGTGGAGGTGGGTCACGCTGCGGTTTCCCAGGATCATGATGAATTTGGACTCGTCGGTCCCCCACTGCTCTTCTCCTGCTGCATACAGGTCCTGTGCAGGGGTGAGAGAACACAACATGACATGATCATGAGAAAGGAAAATTAAAGTTTGAGAAAATCTTCTATGGTCTATCATTGCGTGCAGGGCACGTCTAACTTAATATGAAACCTAATCTTGCATTTATCCAGACAAAAGTATATCAACATCTTTGGTTGAACCGCCATGAAGTTCCATACACATTTTAAATTGATACAAATAAAAGTAATATTGTCTTACCACACCAGACTGACTTTTTTTTTTACTCAAAACAATGAAATTTTTGTACTTTCTATTTGTCAGTTCAATTTATTTCTATAAGCTTTACTGGTATGACATTTACATGTATTGTCAAAGCACAAATACAATATTGAAGACAATCAAACGTCATGTTAACAATAACAATGGAAATATGACGTCATAAGAGAGAGGTTGAATCCAAATGTATGAAAAACTACAAAAAACAACAATAAATAAATTGAAATAAAATAAAACTTGTCATTAAATGTTTCAAATTCTCACTTGAGCATCCTGTTCCACCAGGTCTCCGTCCACCACTCCTGACTCATCCCTGGTCCCCTGAAACCATGGCAACACAGTCACCATCAGACAATAAAAACAAAACACAGTACTGTGGTTACGACAGGAGCTGCATGGCTGACTGGATATGCATACATGTATATCAAATCCTGGGGGAACTGACCTGAAGCAAAACAACCAGCATCTTCTTAAAGTGACCCGAGGTGTCCATGATTATGTCCTCCTCCATGTCTCTGCCATAGGCTACAGACAAACATAGATGTCAATGTGAAATGTTGACAGAGGCTTAACAAATCACCTTGTATTAAACATTCCTTACCATCTTTGTACGCTGCGACCATCTCGTGTATCTGTTTGTTGTTTCTAGACGCCAGGACTTCAATCAGGCACCTCTCGTGTGTTCCAGCTCCCTAAAAACAGAGCGTGGACTTAAAATACAAAGTGGCCTCTGCTTCATTTGATGACTGGAGTATGAGCAAGAATCTGACGATGAGATAAACGTCTTACTTTGACTGCATCGTGGATTTCTTTGGCATCGTGGTAGGCAGGAGTTCTCATCAGACTGACGATGAGCCGCTCAAACTTCCCTGTCAGCTCATACTTCAGATCATCAATCAGGTCCTGGTGAAACAATTTTAGACTTATGTCTAAAAGTGAAGGAAATGACTACCTGGCATGACCAGAAAAGGAAACTCCTAATTTGGAAGAATAACGTGATAAAGAGATGCATTTTTGTACCTTTCCAAAGTTGCTCTTGTACGCTGCAATCGTCTCCTGCCTCTGTGCATTGCTTCTTGAGGTGACCAGATCCAAGATGGCCTCTTTGTCACTACCTGAGAAACACAAGGAATCATTTTTAATCATCTAAAATCACATCTAATAAACTGATTGTGTCGATGTCAAACAGAAATGGGGGCTGTTGGGTTTTTCTACCATTTTCAAGGTAACAACCTTACTATGTAACGCGCCTTAAGATAATGTATCTTAAAATTTGGCGCTATACAAACAAAATTGAATGTAATGGTATTGAAGTTGAAAGATGACCATTGCGCCTCCGTGGCCATAAAATCGTGGATCAGCGATGGACTCACCAATGCCTTTCATGGCATTGTAAAGCGCCTCAGCATCAGCGCTGGCATCAAAGTCTGGAGCATCTGTTATTGTGCCTCTGAACACCTGTAAGAGAAATAGTTTGAATGTTTTTCAGAGGTGAGACATTTCAGTGTGAGATGATTCGAGGACAGAGAGCACAGTGATGTCACACAACACATACGTAAAGAAATAACCTTTTGACTTTAAAGTTATCACTGACTTCTGATGATGTTTGAGATGTTCTTGTGGGTCATGTCGGTGTGAACAGCACTGGACTGTGGTTATGGATGTGAGGCATAGCATCAAAATAGTGGGAGAAACATTTTAAAGGTCCAGTGTGTAAGATTTAGGTGAAAGGGAATTATTGGCAGAAATTTAATGAAGAATAATCCTCATGATGTTTTCACTAGTTCGTTTCATCTAAATTGTATGAATTGTAGTTTTCTTTACCCCAAGAAAGACCCTTTATATTTAAATACTTTATATTTACATCGAGGGGACCCTCTCTACGGAGGCCGCCGTGTTTTTTACATTAGTCCAGACTGGACAAACTAAACACCTTTTGAGTTTTTATGACAATTAAAGTCTAACACAGTTTCTTTTTCATGTTTGGAAGGGAAGGGTGAGGTGAGGGGTGTTCAGCTGCATTATGCAATTTCAACACTAGATATCACTAAATTCAACACACTGTACCTTTAAATGAGTATGCAGTTCTTGGTATAGGGTAATTATGTTATTTACATTGACTTTGTAATGTGAATTTGGTAAAACCATTCATGGTTCTAAGAGGATAAAACCTCTGCAACTTTTTATTTAGCAACAGCATGAGGTTGCAAGTTTCAGTTTTGACAATATGTATGTTGTTGTATGTATGTTGAACTGCAATGTCTTTGATTCCTCTACCTAGTGCAGTCATTAGGTAAAACTTTTGACCCATGCACCTGAACAAAAAGATTGACATTGCCACAAGGCTCACGACAAACAAAGATTGTGAACATTATATCTGGGGCATGTTAATATTTTCAATGTGACAGTGTTAGCACTCTGGTTTCTGTATTTAGCTAATTAATGCCTCAGTAGCCTGACTAGCATACAGCTTGACAGAGAGACAAGTGTTTGTTACACATTTTTGCTAAGTCACTTTGCAGAGAAACTAATCCAATCACATTGGCTCTGGCCAACTCCTTCTTCTTCCTCCTTTTTGAGCTAATAAAGCCGTGAAAGATGGTTGGATATGAACTTCCTCAGGAAATAAGTATAAGGGAATCAAGAGTGGCAGAGGTTAGGCCAAGTGACAGCAGCTGCTGTGTGTGCATGCATCTGTGTGTGTGTTGAGGTGGGGCAGTGGGTGTGTGGGGGTGGCAGGGGGTCAGGTTTCACACTGATCACCTCTCTTTGCAGGGCCTCTGACATACAGTGGCTCAAATACAGTGAAACAAGTCACTTACTGCTCACATTTAAGACTATGATCACAGCTGAGTCTTTTTGGTCGTGTGAAGTTGTGAGCTTTCACGTACGTACTGAAGCTCAAACTGCAGCTGCTGCTGTAGAGATTACTGCTGCATTAAGGCAAAGAGCCAAAGTGTTCCCTCCACGACAAACACCATCACTCTTCACGACAGCTGGGAGGCTTCACCCACATTGTAATGGGACCATAATATAAAACCACCAAGCAACAGACGTCTCAGCTCTGCCCAGGATTTAACATGATAAAATAAATGTATACCCATTCCTTCCTTCCTCTCTGAGTGTTGTTTGTCTCCTCTGTTGCCAAGGCCACAACTTTCCAGAATACAATTAACGGCAAGTGCGTGTTTCACGTCAGGTAGGAGAAGAATGGCAGCGCACTGACCTACAGCTTGGACAATAATGTTGGATACCTGCCAAATGGTTTAAATAACTCTACGAATCCATCAACGTTGGAAAGATGCAGTCAGGTGTGTGTATCACCGGTATCGTTGACACCCTACACTGCTGCCTTTATGATGAGGAGGGCTCACATGGTGAAAGGTGGCAGAAAAATGACCTGACTCTGCTCCACACCTCATTCAAGGGTGCACAAAACCACCAATGTTACATAGACACGAGATCTGCTCCGGAGCACGATATATTCCACATCATACTTACATAATGCAAGATGAGAAAGGATCAGATCACTTACCATTTCTATATTTGGTCTTCTGTGTCAACACTGCAGGAATCAATAGTTTGAGGCCTGGAGAGAGAGGAAAGCTGATGTAGGACTGGGGGACAGCATTTGCAAAACATCCATGAGAAGGTGTCATTCTCCTCCGACATGTAGGAAACGTGTGTTGCAGAGACATGGAGATGAAGCTAATGAGGTGGTCATGTTCAGTGTGTTGCCTGAGAGACCACTGATCACTAACTCAGAGCAGCAGCACGGCACCAGAAAAAAGAGTCTCTCTTAGACTTCACCTCACATTCACCTAAAATGGAATTTTACCAAGTGGCAGGAAAACTATTTCGTCACATTTTCCATGCAGACACAATTAAACCTATAGTGCAGCCGTTCAGAAGAGTATGGAGGCACAGCTAGTATGAAGAAACTGGTTCCAGATCAGCTCACTTTCACTACACAGTAGAGTTATAATGTAAATGAATGAATCTGGATTAGATCAGTTTGAAGCACACACATTGTTTGACTTTGTTCTGATTTTCTAAGTGGGGGTTAAACTCCACGCTGGGTTTACATGTTGTACTGTTTGTTTAAGAGAGAAGAGAAGCTCTGTAAAAATAGCATGCACACTTTCATTTCATAACCAAAGTCTGGTGTGGGGGCCATGGGGACTTGGCCTCTCCATACTCAGAGCCACACCCTTCTTCTGTACCCCACATTGTAGAATTAACTCCACAGCCTTTATATCTAACTATAGATTTCTTTCTCCCCAACCTTTATATTTAGATACACTGAACTACCACTATTTCTCACATTTACTTATAAGCTTAACTCAATCAGGGGTATGTTGCCGGATGCTGCAATTCATTGGCAGATGAAATAATGACGCATCAGCAAACTTGTATTTCTAAGAGTTCATTCACCCTGAAGAGGCAGCCGAGATAAGACTGGTGAAGAATCACAGATTTGAACGCTTACCTTCTCTGTGCAGGAGGTGTGTTGGGTTGTAGTGGTCCTGCTGTCTCAAGCCTGTCCCTGCTAACCCGCTGTCTGTCTCTCTGTCTGTCTGTGGGTCTGTGTGTCTCACAGCCGAGGTCCAGTTACGTGTCCTCCTCTTCCGTGACGCAGCGACTGCAGCGCACTCTCGCGGCGCATCTCCAAAGGTTGCTTGTGTGTGTGTGTGTGTGTGTGTGTGTGTGTGCGCGCGCGCGCGCGTGTGCGTGTGTGTGTGTGTGTGTGTTCGTGCGTGCGTGTGTTTGTAGTGTGTCTCATACAGTCTGAAATCTACTGGACGAGGCCGGAACGCCTGAATAACGCATGGTTTTACGCACACGTTTTCTGCATCTGTAAAACGCAGACAGCAGCAGTTTCCCGTCTTGCTTTCTTTTTTCCCTTTCAACTGAAGACGTGAAGCAGCAGTGACTCATAAAAAAAAGATCACATTACACCTTCACTTTAAGTTTGATTCTGAACACATCACAGACCTTAAATGTGGTTTTATCGCGGGGGGCGAGGGGGCGGTGTGTGTGCTCTATTTCTGTCCTGTCAGGCGTCTATTCCAGTAAACGGGGAGAGACATCAGCCCTGCCTGATGGAGGTGGTGGGGGGAGGTGTTACTGTCAGCATTGTTGGCTAGAGAAGGAACAAAGTACCAAATGTGAAAGAAATGTACCAGTAGCTTTCACTTTTACAATCACCCTTAAAATCTCAATGGTGGTTTGATGGGGGTCACAGACAAGTCATATCCCACAGTGTAGGTCTGAGTTGACCTGTGCTAAGGGGCTGGGACCAGATATGGCCCACTTCAGGCAATGATGCAGCACTTCAGGCCTTTTTGTGGCCCAAACAAAATATATATGAGCACAAAGTGGCCAACTTGTAAAATAGCAAATATATCCCAAATATCCCGATGTGGACCTAAAGTGACCCATTGGTCAATAAGGCCAAACTAGCTCAAATGTGACCACCTTTGGTTGACTTACAGCACTGCTATTGCTTATTTGTGGCCCCGATCTGGCAAACACGAGCAGATCATGAATGCCATCATTCCACATGGTGTTGTACCTGATCTCCATTCATACAGGTATTTCAAGAGATCATGTTGTATCCAGGAATGACCTCAGCACAACCCTCAAAAGACAAGAGGGTGGATGGATGTATTCATATAATTGTTTGACTTCCTTCTCACTTTATTCTAATGTCTTTATATTATACTATCCTGAAGCAACTTTCATTTTGCCTCCCCCAGTGTTCAGAGAGGAGACCATGTGAGTTGGTGAAGGGTCATTGTTATGTACTGCCCTCCTCTGCTTTGAAAATGCATTGCACTGATCAGAAACACCATTAAGGAAATTAGGGCCTTCACATCGACAGTGTATTCTTATGAGGGCCCACCAGTGCTGCCTAGTTTAAATTATTATGGTTTATCCTATTTACTTTTATTTTATTTCTACAACACAAGAAAGTTTGCTCCAGGTTAAAGACAAAAATGTATACAGTAAAATAAAGCACTGTTTCTTGCTTGGGGTACACTGCATCAATAACAGTGCTTCTTGGCTCTACCAACAGGGTTTATATGTATTCTATTTATTATCTAAATAAAGCAGAGCCTTAAACTAAATGTCCATTGTTTATATTCTTTTAAAAATGCCCATGGCTTTTGTAAATCATTGTCTCTGTAATGCTCCTTCAAGGCTGAGGCTGCATGTTCCATGATAATCATTCCTATGAAGTCTGCACTATGAGTATGGTTCTTTTTGCCGATAGGAATTATCAAACTGTGTGTTACTGCAGATTGTGAACCTTCCATTTTATTTCCCAGCGAGCATATGATACTGATACACCTTCATTTATTATAGAATTCAGTATATGTAATGAAAAACGGCACACGAGTATCATGCACAGAGACACAAAAAAGCCCTTGTCACTAATTTCCACAACCAACAGGAAGTCAGCCCCATTTTGGATTGAAAATGAAATTTTGCATGATTTTTGGCATTTTGACACCTGCTACAAAATCCTTCTCCTCCTACAGATTTCACCCGATCGACTTAAAATTTGGTTTATGTCATGTGACTTTTTCATTAAAAGATATATTTCTGGAGAGTTTTCGTGAGGGGCTGTGGGGGGCTGTGTCCAAACCTTACATGTACAACAAAGGTCTTGTCTTGAACAGATCTATATGATAACATTTGATAATAGTCATAGCGCCCTCCAGCTGTAACAGAAAATCTAATTTACATTTCATTGTCCGCAGCTAGCACGTTTATCTGAAGAGTGTGAAATTTTGCCAGGAGAGCCTAAACAAGTTGCCATACAATAAAAATTGTGAGTCTTCGTCACAGGCGTGGCCGTGGCATGGCTGCAAAAACTATTTGAAACCAAGATGATTGAACTGTTGTGGCAACATTTGGTCACTAGGAAGCAGTGTTCCCAAGGGACTGTGGATAAGTACATTATTACCACCATCATCTCTATTAGCCTATTACCAGTGCACTTGTTAAAAGTACATTACTTATTAAACATAAAGGTTGGTGGTTGGTACGTTTTTTTGCATAAAGAATTTTACCACAATTTGCTGCATTGAGTGTGTTACTTCTGCTTACCAAACAGCAGACCATTACTGGGCTAAATTTGAATAAGGTATCACAATGAATGGTATAATTTTTTGATTAGTACAGAGTAATTTATTTATAATTTATACAAATGTTTGAATTTTAATATGATTCCTGTGATTTAATACTCTATTAAGTGCTATTTTGATGCCGCTGTGCATTGTCCAATCAGCACCAAAAGTCTCACCTATGAACACAGTCCAAGCCTGAAGACATCCATGTGTCAATATTTACTCAGGGCCGTAGCACCACCTACTGTTTCACTGTGAAAAGGAATTGTGTAACTGTGTAATTACATCAATTGTATTTGAAATATATCACTATCATATCTTCTGTTTTAAAGTATTTTATCTTTGATTGGAATATATTTTTTAACACTTGGCCATGTACATTTACCAAAACTCCCCAGTGATGGTCATTTTATTCATGATAGATGCATCTTTTTTGCATAATTAAAACAGCAACATGACACTTTTCTCCTAAAATACAAATGCTACAAATGTATATATTTGAAACTATTGAATCAAACCTCATGACAACAAAACAAAATAACAAATGGAGTGAGCACAAAAGCATTTTTGACATTCTGAATAGGATTTGCTGTTCACAGTTCTCACCCTGTGCCCTCAGTGTAATAATGAGAACATTATGATCCCAAGTGTCGGCAATGAGAAAGGCTACTTTGTAAGTAAATCCATTGAGTGGGAGGGTCACACAGGCCTGTGTTGTAGATATCGCAGTAAAAATCATGTTTCCTTCATCCAAGTCAACAGAGTGGATATTTTTGTACCAGTGCGCTGTTTTCAACTCACCAGTCACCAGTCACCAGTCACTCCTCGTGGGCCTGAGGACAAGGTAAAGATCTGTCTATTTGAATATTATAACCATCAGCAAGACACATTCAAATCAATATCTTGTGCTCTAATCTTTGTCTCTGACTTTTAGGTTGTACAGTTTTTTTATATTTATGTAATGCTACATCTGAGCTGTTTCTTTAATTGCACTGTATCAATAAAAAACACATCAGTGACTATTAATTGATCTTCAGTCTGATTAACATCAACCCTCTGATCATAAATCTGCACAGCACGTGTGTAGTAGCTGGTGTTAAGTTAAGTATTACCGCCCCATCGTCCTTCTGGAATCAGTATCTCAAACAGCAATATCTGCAGATAGGAAAGCCCCAAGCTTTATGTTTGTCAAGGGTACTTTGGCCGTCGACGCAGGCCGCATTCCCACTCGCCTCCTGCCGGCTGAGGTAAATGCCAGGAGGGATTAGGTGAGCCCAAATCCCCTGATGGGAGATGAGAAGGTGAAAGCTACCTCTCAAAGAGTAAGTGTGCAGCCTGCTGCATGCATGTAAGCCATGAAAGCTGCTTTGTCCTCCACCATTTCATTAACTCACAGTGTGGCGGGGTCACACTTCCAGGTAGAGACGTGGACATGGCAGGAAAACTCCAACATAGCTGCACTGATAAGTTCCCAGTCTTGTTTCTGAGCAACACATGTATGTAATCACACAGTGACGACATACAGTAGAGTTTTGGAGGCATGATCTGAAGAAGAAACTGTTCTACAGGCTTCCATAGGTACTGGACATGTGTAAAAAGGTTTTTGTACAGACTTTTTTTTTACTGGTTCCTATTCATGAAGGACAATCCCCAAAGTCATAGAAGAATGTGTAACTTAAAGTCTCGGATTATCTTGAGGTCATAATCATGCGGAGATTATTAAACCAGCAGCTCTCACTTGTATTACAAGTTACCAACAGGATGAGTCACTTTCCTTTACTCTGCATAAAAACATAAAGAACTAAAACAAATACTGTCTTTTTATTGTCCTCAGAGGACATTTTCTCTGTTTCATTACTTTCACCAACCCCTCCCTCTCTTTGTCCCAGCACAGTGTGAAGGGATGAGAAAGAAGAGCAGGGGACAGGTCTAATATTTATTTTGTCAATTTAATTTTTTCCATTTCGCTTTTAGCTCTGACTCATCTCAAATTACTCCGAGAAGAGGAATAATCTTGGACGTGATGCTGCTCCAATGATGTGAGAGCCCACTTTGCAAACTACAAAATCTTTTATTTTATTGCCAGGTGAAGAATGAGGATTGTTCAAGGAAGTATAATTGTGTAAGGAATTAAAGGTTGAGTAAAGTGCAGCTCTCTGGAACAGGGGCGTTGTTTTCTGTGTTGTGGGCGGTAGTGAAAAGTCCAGGCATCAGCACTATCATATCAGAGGGGTGATAAAGAAGGACACGTATAAAAGAATATTGTGATTTCTGGGAGTGACAAATCCTATTATTTATTCTCTTCCAAGCACACTTGTGAGGCAGAGGATCACATAGAAGAGGTGAGTGAAGCCATCCATCCTTTATTTTTGATTTAAAGTCATAATATTTGCAGCACATGTGATCTACGTTTATCATATGAATCTTATTTTTCCAATCTTTGTTTTAAATGGACTAAGATATATTGGATTTTGAGTTATGTTTAAATATGAGGAGGAAATGTTCAACCGAGAGGATGACCTGACAATTATTCACTGACATGTTCACTTATCAACCCGTCCTTCCCAACTTCTCTCCCCCAGCTCTTCCTTCCACTCACTCTTTCAATAACACCGACTGGCACTCCCCCCGTCTCGTCCTCCACACTGTGATTCCCCACATCTTTCCATCCAGATATAAACCCCCCTCCACTATAGGAGCATGTCGTGCGGTGGGGTGAAGTCCTTTCTGGTGAGCCTGTCCCGGAGAAAGCCCCTGGAGCCCGAGGGGGAGCAGTCCACGTTTGACCGATGCCTGACCACCCTGGACTTGGTGGCCCTCGGTGTGGGCAGCACCCTGGGGGCCGGGGTCTACGTCCTGTCTGGAGAAGTGGCCAGAGACACCGCAGGGCCCAGCATCATCATCTCGTTCTTCATCGCCGCTCTGGCCTCTATATTTGCCGGGCTGTGCTATGCAGAGTTTGGCTCCCGGGTTCCCAAAACAGGCTCAGCGTACCTCTACAGCTATGTGACTGTGGGAGAACTGCTGGCTTTCATCACAGGGTGGAATCTGTTACTCTCCTACGTCATCGGTGAGTGTGATACCCAAGTATTTCGTATTATTTATCATTGATTAACAAGTCTTTCATTTGAGAGAACTAGTCCTGTTCTAATAATTATTGCACTAAATCAAGATTGCGTTTCTTTATATACAAAACTATTTGGAGGAAATCATTTCTTCATTTGAGTCTTTGTCTTGTCTTAATATGATGGATGTGACTTAAAATAAACCCTGTTATTTTCCTCTTGTGTAACATGTTTGGTTCACAGGAAGCTCATAAATGATCAACCATCAACATGAAACCTTAAAATGCTCCTTGACCTTTCACCAGCTGTCAAAACAGACTCTTAAAGTTAATCTTTAAAAAGTAATATCGGAAGTTTGATGATTCAAGTTTGACAATTTAGCTTTCATCAATCCCATTTTCCTTTTTTATGATCTATACTGTTTGCATGTTAATGACCACCAAAAAGCAGGAGAGTGGTTTCAAATGACCGAGCCATAAAAGTGTGAAACACGCATGAGAGGGAACATCACCATCAGTGTTTTCTGTTTATTACTACAGTTACACAATATGCATGTATTGACATGACTCAGGCTAATTGCTTTATTGCATGTGTCTCTCACCATCTGTGCAGGGACATCCAGCGTTGCACTGGCGTGGAGCGGAACATTCGATGACCTTATAGGTGGCGTCATATCAAAATACTTTGAAGAAAATGCAGCCATGGGCCTTCAAGGTCTAGCACCTTACCCAGATGTCTTTGCTGCAGCTCTCATCTTGCTACTCTCAGGTAAAATTAAGGTGCTGGTTTCACTACGAAGGTGATGAAAGTGTTTACATACCTAAATCATACACCTCATTTGTTTTGTTTTTTTCCTCTGAAGGTGTTTTGGCCTTTGGAGTGAAAGAGTCAACGATGATCAACAAGATCTTCACAGCAATCAACATCCTGGTTCTGCTGTTTGTGATCATCTCTGGATTCATCAAGGGAAACATCTCCAACTGGCAGATCAGTGAAGAGACTCTGATAAACGCCACTGCAGAATTCAAGTAATATAAGAGCGATATAATCCCGTCTGTTTGATAACATGCAGAGCCCTGTCTCTCATGATTACAGGTGTTTTACCATCCAGGTTATTTCTCATTGCAAATAACCACATGGTGATACTGTCCCCCTCTGTGCAGAAACCTGAGCTCCACTGCTAATGTAACAAGTATGTTTGGAGTCGGTGGATTTTTCCCTTATGGCATTTCTGGAACCTTGGCTGGAGCTGCAACGTGTTTCTATGCCTTTGTTGGATTTGACTGCATCGCCACGACAGGTGAGAGGAAGACTTGTCATTTAAAATAGAATAACACTGAGATTCAGTATGTTTCATTCAAGTTAAAAGTATGCCCAACTTTGTTATGTTGTTCAGTCTTGTACTGCAAGATTGAATTGTATTTTCTAGGATGCGATTAAAGGAATATTTTTGATATCAGCAACTAATAGCACAAAAGAATTCCTAAACAATATTTTCTGTTAAATTTAATTACAAATTTATTCAGTGAAGGAAATAACTATCCATACAACTAAAAATGAATTAATGGAAACTTTACAAAGTTTCTCATCTAATGGACTTCATCTGAAAAGATTTTGCTCAGTTTTCATGGAAATAATTGTCACGTTACATTAGTGTGCATTTTCGTTCTTGCGATAGCGAGTTGTCTTATATGGTGGGGAGATATGTGTATATCATATATGATCACATACAATTACATGACCTAAGTCTCCATGATGAAGACCAATGGAAGTGGCTAAAAGCTTCATTTATTCCAAAGGCCCTTTACAAACTATCACCCAGTCGCACATCAATATTCAAAACTCCTGGTTTGGTGTCTCAAGATACTCGGTTAACTCAAGTTTATGAGTTAACTAATTTAAAAGGAGCAGATTTGATGTGAAGTGTCTAATAGGAATACAAAAGCATTGTTACACAGCGATTTGTATTAACTATCAAGCATATATGTGACAAACAGCTGAAGGAGGACCAACATTAAAAGAGTCACTGACGTCTTTGTATCTTTCTCCACAGGTGAGGAGGTGAAGAACCCTCAGAAGTCCGTCCCTGTGGGCATCGTGGCCTCACTGCTCATCTGTTTCGTGGCCTACTTTGCTGTGTCTGCTGCGCTCACTCTGATGATGCCATACTACATGCTCAGTGAGAAGAGCCCCCTGCCTGTGGCCTTCGAGTACGTCGGCTGGGGTCCCGCCAAATATGCCGTGGCAGTGGGGTCACTCTGTGCCTTGTCCACCAGGTAGGAAGACTCACATCTCATATAGAAAATATATATACAAAAAGTTTTTCAAAAAAGGTTGGTTCAGGGATGGATATCCTTTGTTAACCATGAAGTTGATTTACAATGTTGTGATCCTGTACTTCAACATTAAATCTGTCATGGTCATAAAAATAATTCTGCTGTTGACACAAGCATCATACCAACCTGTGGTACTTATACTGTATGTCCATAGTCTTCCAGATATGTTTGCCACACAAGATAAAACAGGATCAGACATGTTGTATGTTCAGATATGTTTTCAAAAAGCATCATGCATCATTCTCATGTGGGCAGTCTGCTAGGATCCATGTTCCCGATGCCCAGGGTGCTCTTTGCCATGGCGAGGGACGGCCTGCTTTTCCAGCCCCTGACCAAAGTCACGGCCAAAGGCAGCCCCGCCATAGCTACGATATCATCTGGAATTGTGGCAGGTACAGATGTTCCAGCTGTTCATCTTTGGACATGTGGTGAGGTTTATGAACTTGGAGTTAATCTGTATTCTCTGTTTCTCATCTTCAGCCATCATGGCTCTGATCTTTGACTTGGAGGCCTTGGTGGAAATGATGTCCATCGGCACTCTGTTTGCCTACACACTCGTGGCCATATGCATTTTAATACTGAGGTATATTTGATTTGTTTATTCTCCTGCAGCCTTTACAGAGAATGTTGATCTTAAAAATTCTCATCTTGTGTTTTACATATATTTCACTTTGCAAACAAGGTACCAGGCAAGTCCATCAGAAGAGACAGACCTGCAGGTCAGAGAACCGAACACTAGCTTCCTGAGGCCTCCATCAGTGCCTAACTCATCCACGGCACGAACAGTCACTATCTTGACCATAGTCGCAGGTAAAACAAAGATCATTAAAATCCCTTGTGGCTTCATCTAGTACATTTTCTAGACAGGTACTTTTGACTTGTTTCTCTCTGGGCCACAAATCGATGTCTCTCGTTTGTCTGAAGTTGCGTGTGTGACTGGACTGTGCATCACCCTGTCTCTGGGCATTGGTGCTCTGTCCCGTGTGGAGCCATGGAGTGTGGCACTTGTTTGCATCCTCGGCGTCATTGTGTTGCTCATCGTTTTCCTCATCTGGAGGCACCCACAGAATCCGACCAAGGCATCTTTTATGGTGAGGATGTGTATTTGCCTATCAGTGCAAATCTCAGTCAACTAGAACTTCACATTATTGGTAACCAACTGCACACTTGCACTCTCTTTATATCTCTTTATATTAATTGTGGTTGGATTTGAATATGTACATTCTTAAACATTTTTAGTCCTTAGATTTGTGGAATATGCTCTTATATTTACTTTTTATCATTTATATTTTCTATCTATCTATCGATCTGTCTACCTACCTATTTCCCCACCCACCTACCGATCCATCCATCCATCTAGAAAAAGTCTAACACATCTACCTTTTCTCTCTCTTCATAGGTACCATTCCTCCCTGGTCTGCCGATACTGAGCACACTCATCAATGTCTACCTGATGGTGCAGTTGGGTGGAGATACCTGGTTAAGATATGGTATCTGGATGTTAGTGGGTAAGATCACATTTCTGCTTGAGAGGAGTCATATACTGAAAGGTAATGACTGTAATGAATATAATGACCAATCTCTGTTCTCTGTGCAGGGTTACTCATTTATTTTTGCTACGGGATTCGTAACAGCGTTCAGAAGAAGCGTCTCATGGGCAGGAACGTGAATATTGAAACTGTAAGCGGCAAAGACGACAGCTCATTCAAAACAAACGTCATTAACGAAGAAAGGTTTTGAGCCTGTGTGGAGCGGAGAGAGTCTGACTCAGATGTTACTGTGAGTAACTGAGCTTTAATTATGTAAATATGAGCTGCTGCTCATCTGTGTCTGCAGTGTTCAGTGTGAGGGTGACAGGTGTCAAGTGTTCAAGGATGACGCAAATCTGCAAAGTTTTATTTCATACACACTTTCATAGATGTAGATGGAGTTTGTAATATTTGTAATATTTTCAGACCTTTGAAACATTCAAGGAGGGAATTAGGCTATGTGGGCAGGAATGATTACAGTTTCACACCATCATTAATCACATTTACATGTATGTGTATCCTGTATCACCATGTAAACCTACACCCACGTTTAAAGATGGCTCAGAATATTTCCTGTAGATAAGTATTTCATTACATCTAAACAATGTTTACACTTTTCATATACATTTTAAATTATTAAATGACATTTCAAGTGTATACAATTGTAATAATGATTATAAATAACATGATGTTTGTTTTTTTTACATATAAATTCATACCATGAGACTGATGAAGTTGATACAGAAAACCTTTATGTGAAATGCAATATTTTGTTGTTCTTAGGCTGTTTAAATGTTTGCTTCATTAATTGTGTATTGTTTGAAAGTGTAAATATGAAAATTGCACATTTTCTAATTATTTGTTATAAATGTATTTTAATTAAAACTGAAATAATCCAATCTTCAAGACAGTCTGGAGTTATTTCATCTACGAGCATGTTGATAAAAGAAAGAGAGAAAAAAAGAACAAGTCCAGTTCCACTTATAATCTCATAGACGGCTCGGTACCCAGAGTTCACTGGGAACAAAAGGACCTTTCACAGCAGCTTACCTGTGTCATGTTCAAAATCGAGGTCACTCAAACAACAAGGTTCAAACATCAGTGATCAAAAGTCGTTCCCACTTTTATATCTTTTCTTTTGCAGAAACAGGGGGTAACTAGAAAATGATAGTGTGCCACTGGATATGTGTGTGTTACTCCCTGAAGGCTTTGCACAGCAGATCATTATGTAGTTTTGTTTTAAGTTGCTTTAAGTTGTGACTTTCTCTACATAGAAAGCTTGTGTTTTTTTTACCTGGAAAAAAAACATAAGTGTCAGAACACAAGGTGTATTGGGCACCAAATGCTTTTTGATTACCCACTGCCCACTGCCCCCGTCTGGGCTGTGTGGTGTGTTTTTCGTTGCTCACACACTTCCAGTCCAGCAGCTAAGCAAACAGGCAACGTGATTCCACACAGTGGGACCTCTGCCTCTGGACCCTCATTGGTCCGACGAGGCTTGAAAGCCTCCATTGAGCCGGTCAGGAGGAATTTGGGGTACTAATGCCACTCTCAGGAGGAGGAATTTTGTGTGATTCTGGTAAACAGCTGACGGCTCACTTTGCGAGCTCGGTCCTCCTCCTCTTCCTCCTCTCTCTTTCCTTCCCTCCTTTGGTTTCTGCAGTACGTTCTCTTTGTTGAACTGTGTGAACTAACAATCCGTAAACCACTCTGATTATCCACTCATCACTGAATCATGCCTCCGGTGAACTTGTATGGGTCAAAGTGGAGGCTGGTGCTGTGCACTCTGCTTATTTGTGCAGTAATCTTCGAGTTGGGTGAGTGACTTTATTTCCCTTTGCTGAGCCGTTCTGTCAACATGTGTTCGTGGAAGTACCAAGATGGCTTAATGCATGATATGGCTTACTGTAGAAGTTAGCATCTGATAAAAGACATTATAGTATTACCACACACTGCAATCTCCCTGTGTTTGTGAACTGTTGATGCACCATGTGTAGCTTATTGTCATAAAGATGCCCAGAAGCAGAAGGCTACCCTGGGGAGGAAGTCCAAGTCGAGCAAAAACAAACAAAAGTCCACAAATGAAGGGTCCAGCGCTTTAACAGCCAAACCCAAGAACAAAGCTACACCTGCAGCCCAGGCACAGGCCTTCCTCACACAGGTACTTTATATACACAAGACCTTTGACATATCAAAGGTGCATCCATCTATGCAATTTCATGTATAACTGTTTGATTTTGTATCTGACACGTGAAGGTGCTAAACAGAGGGAAGTTTAAGAAAGTGGGTGAGACTATAAGCGTGCAGACAGGAGATACTCTGGAGCTGAGGTGCAGGGGCAAACCTGTGCAGTGGAGTGTCCCCTCATACCTGGAGGAGGATGATGATGGAAGGCTCAGGTAAGCTATTCTATTTTTATTCATTCATATATCTGATGGAGATTCTGTATATCCCTTGACTTTTTCCTGTTTCTGCTCCTGTAGGATTGTCCAACATGATCGATATGGCGTCCTGACATTAGTCAACACCACTGGTGCAGACACAGGGGAGTACACCTGTTACCCTATGTACTGCGAAGACACAGACTGCAGGAAGGAGTACGACAAAGCTATCAAGGTCTTCGTCTTCTTTCCTGGTACTATTAATAAACTTTATTGATGCTGACACAAACCCTTCTCAGAGCTGCAGGCTTTATTTCACCACCACTGACATCCACATGATATCTTATCGTCAATCTGCCATATCTTCATGTTCTCTACCAACCAGACCCACAGGAACTATTTGTTCCATCATCTGACTACTACAAGGTGATTCAGCTGAGGACCAACTGGCCCACGGCCCTCCCCTGCCAGGTGACATCACCCGAGGCCAAAGTGACTCTGCACCGTGAGTTTCCACCGATGGAGGTGGCGGTGGATGGGAAGGAGATCTCCTTTAATGTCAAGAAAGGCTTCACCATACATCGACCCCGGCCTTATCACGCTGGAGCCTTGTACTGTGTCGCCAGTCTGGGCAACCTGAGGCAGAGCTCCACCAAGTACATGCTCATCTATGTCAACTGTGAGTTGTCCATCTTTTCAAACATGCATTTATTTGGTGTTGCCTTTAATTACCTGCTGTTCACAGACATGGGTCATGTGGATCCCAGAATGCATCAGGCAGAGAGCAGGGAAAACTAAGAGACAACCAAACTAGCACAAGGCTAAAACAGCAGAGGATCACATTCACACCTGAGTCATAGAGCGTCTACTCAGTCAAATTCAAAAGCATTGTTGGAAAGTAAGAAGTTATAAAACAACTGGTCCATTATTATCATGCAAGCAGACCATTACATTTTTTTTCAGTTTTATTACGTTGTGCTTCAGGTTTCTGACTCATTGGTTTAATAAGGTGCGACATCCTCTGCCCTTAACCCTCAACAAGAGTAAAGAAAAACTCCTTTACTTTGTTTTCCATCAGATCCCATGGCTCCTCCTGCCCCAGTGATCCAGGTCTCATCAAGTTCTGTGGTTGTGGGAGGAAACCTGCGTGTCAGCTGCAGTGCGGTGGGAGAACAGGACGTTGTTGTGGAGTTCACCTGGGAATACCCAGGACAGCAGGTCAGGCACTCCTAGATAATTGGCTTATCGTCTTGATAACAAAATATAGCTTCAGTGGGTTTATCTTATGTTATTTTATCCTAATAAGTAATTTATTAATTCTCCACAGATCAATATTGAGCCATGTAGCCTTAACATGAATTTCAGGTTGGTTGTGGGACAAATTACATGACGGATCCGTGCAGGTGGTCTACACCCTTTGTTATTACAGCTTACTGAGTGGTAGCTCTTTATCAGTTAAGAGGCATCCAACCTATGGACTGTAGAACATGCACCTCTACTAATATGTAAGCTGTGAGCTAAATGGCTAAACAGTGAACACGTAACTTCCTGTTGTGTAGTGTATAGATTATTTCTGAACGGCGCACCTGTGCTGGTTGCAGATTGGGAGGCCTCTGTACACACAGGAGAGCATCAGTCCGGTCAGTGGAGGAGCGGCTCGTCAACAGTCTCTGTCCGTTCTCCTGGTGGATGAGGTGAGGGACGTGGACCAGGGCATATACACCTGCACCGCCCAGAACCTGCAAGGAGCCAAATCAGTGTCCGCCACTGTTAAAGTGGTCCCCAAAGCAAAACCTAAGAAACCGTGACCCACTCACAGCTATGTGACAACACTAAGAGAGAGAGAGAGAAAGAGTGAGAGAGAGAGAGAGAGAGAGAGAGAGAGATGTGTCCAGTAGTTTCCTCTGCCACAGAACTGAAGTCTTTTATCATCTTTGAACACCTACTGTAATCATCAATATTTTCTTCTGAGCTTATAAAACACACTTTTACATCACCATCATACAACCAATTTGTTGTTTAGATGAATGCATGTGGCACATCCTGTTAGTAAATGTGTTATAAACATTTTCAAGCATTAAATATTTTATATATACACACACACATACTTGTATTGTTCTAGTTATTTCTTATTGTGCATGATCCTGCCAAAGATGAAGGTATAAAAATAAAAAGTGTTGAGTGATTTTACATGGTTCATTAGTTTTCCTCAAGTCCGACTTGTTCCATACACGAGTCACTGCATCAGATTTTATATTTTTTAAATATTATGTTGTATTTAGGTCTTATTACAAGGAACTCACTTGTAGCTGTTACAATTATATTTCATAAATGTCACTATTGTATTTCTTTGATAACTTTGCATAAAACAAACCCCACCTGATTTAAAAATAATTATGACATTATAATGTTTTTCAGGGTTGATTAAATATTGTCGAACTAAACTGTCAAGTGACCCAAGAGCAAATATATAATGGTAGGCCCTTAATGAGGTCATCATTTATTTTTATATTAAACAGTTATTATAAAAATAAATAATGCATAAATACATACATAAATCATGCAAACATAAATTAATAGCACTTTTTCATCATTCCTATTTTGGATATAATAATTATATATATATATATATATAATTAAATTATTATATATGTAATAATTATATTATATATGTGGTGTTTGTGGTCATGTTTGTGTTTCCGCCCTTTCTATCCACTTCAGCTGCATTCCTCTAGATGACGCTGTCCCGCTGTATAAATGAGACTGTGTGTCAGTGCAGTCACCAGGAGGAGGTCAGACAAACACACACACACACACACACACACACACACACACCCTCCTCCCATGTCTCCTCTCTCGCTGCTGTCTCCTCGGTTCAAACCACGGGGAGGGAAAACACTGTGTCCCAGTCAGCGCTGCTCTCCACACCGCCAGGCTGCGCAGCCCGAGCCCCGTCTGCGTCCTGCAGGAAAACACCACGTCAACACGCTTTCATTATATAACCAACGAGGGACTAAACTGCTGCAGAGCTCCGGTGCTGACCAAGAGATGTTCTGCATGCTGGACATGGTGAGGTTTTTTTTTATCTAATCTTTTCTTGATCCGCTCCCCTTGTTTGCACATGCAGCGCTGCAGCCAAGCCAGGGCTGGTGCATGGTGTGTGTGAGTGTGTGTGGTGCTGCGTGACGGTGGCTTGTTCGAAACTTTCTGCAGAGTGAATGAAACTTGAGGATAAATAAGCTCGAGCGTGCAGATTAAGAGCCTGTGAGCTTCTGTCACAGTGCTGCTTCCAGCTGGATCACAGAGTCAATGTGCTCAGGTCAGGCTTCCTTCACTTTTATACGACATTTGAAAAGGCTCTTCTGTGAGTGTGAGTGTGTGTGTGTGTGTGCGTGTGTGTGTGTGTGAAGACTGATGCATGAACAGTGATTTTTCTTCTGCCATTTATCAGATGGATTATAAAGTTAATGTGCTCGGGTCAGGCTTGTTCACTGTTATCCTGACATTTGCAAATGGTTTTCTGTGTGTGCGTGTGTGCCTGAGTGTGTGTGTGTGTGTGCGTGAGTGTGAAGACATGCATGAACAGTGGTTTTTCTTCTGCCATGTATCTCCTGTCACTGTGCAGCTCTGGTGGTCTCCAGCACCTCTACACTGTATTGAAAAGTGTTTTGTCCCTCTGGGCTGTAAATGTTTGGGTTGTTGAAGCTCACACTCCAGGCTCTCCCTTTGATTCGCAGGAGTTCGGGTGGACAAAAGCTGTTTCTGTGTGTGAGAGTGTGTTTGTGTGTGGGTGAGGAGGGGGAGTGAGACTCCAGCTCCCAGTCTTGGGGACTGCCTGGCTGTTGTCGTGGAGACCAGAGGCCACAGGTGACCTCTGACCTGAGGACTCATGAAGCGGTGCAAAAAACAGTCCTTTTTAGAGTGTGAGTGTGGTGGGTATGGGTGCGTGCTGACGCATTTGAAGGAGCGGACCTGACAATGGAGAGACAATAGATGTGTGAGCTGACGTTTGGAGGCTGCGTGGTGTTAAATTCCTGTAATTTAAAGGAGGGATAATAGGAGAATTGAAAGACAGTGGTGGAGATGGGGTGGGATACACTTCTGTCTCTGCTGGTGTGAGTGTGGATGAGTGAACACTGAGTGGCAATCACTCTGACAGCTTAAGTATTGTTTGGGGTTGAAGTCACGGTGAAAAAATGCGTCTCTCCATGCCATCCAGCCCACGTCTCTATGACACAGAGCAGGTCACGGAGGGTTGGGGCAGAGAGGTTTGATTTTGTAATAACAACCCCAGCATCCATAATCGCATTCTCTTATTTACTTTAAACATTGCAGATAACTTCAGTGTTTCTATGCAGAATTATTAGCATCTGGAATGTCTGCAACCACACCCTGCAAGATGGAGATGAGTCAAATTTAATTTAGCATTTACTTCATTATAATTAGCTACAGGCATGGCTGCAGTGTTATCTCAGAAATTGTTTTTGTGTTATTTTGGTGATCTGGCCCTTTAAGGTTCAATAAAAGTAAAGTGAGTTGAAGCTTCTTTAATTGATCAGTTATAATAATAAATAAAATCATTGTCTATAATCTATAAACAATAAACAATAGACTTGTATTGTTATAATAGCATGATGATTTTCAAAAAAACATCCAATATATTATTGTAGGAACCATCACCTTATTAAAGGGGAAGTGTGTCTCTGTACTTCTTCATAACTCATTAGTTATTAATGAATTAGCTAAAAAAACTAAATAGGCGCTCCAGGTTTTTAGACTAGAAGTTGCTTTTCTCTGTTTGGTGACATTGTGAATTTGATTGTTAGTCTAAATAAGCACACACCTCCAGCAAGGCCGAACAGTATCCTCAAATGTAATATACTCATGGAGATCAGTCCTCTAAATATGCCGGATGATCAAGATCAATGCAGTATTTCTTTCATGGGAAATGAGGGAAAATATTTTGGGGAAAAAGACCAATCTCCCAATGTTAAAGAACAGAAAAAAATCTGCCACCCAATCAGCATCCCCACCAAAATGCCTGTCTTGGCACATGGCCCATCGTTCCACCAAGTTACGTGGAAATCTATCTGGTAACTTTTGTGTAAGCCTGCTAATAAAACAACCAACCCACAGTGTTGATAACACTTTGACCTTTAATTCCCTTTTTCGACCACATGTTGTCATTTGTAACATTTCATAGACTGATAATCAATCATTTATATTTGAAGTCCTTGTATTTGAGGCCTATTGTGTGATTCATCTTCTCAAAAGTCACTTGTGATGTTTGCTTTTGTCAATATGGCAACGTCCTTAATTTGGTTAAAAGCTTGTGGAGACGTTTCGAACGACAAACCTATTTGCACAGTTTCTTTACTGCTCTTCACTCAGCAGAATCTGCCTGACAGCTGCTGTGATGTCTTTTCCTTCAGCTGTTTGAGATCCCGGAGTGGGGGGCTGACACTCCCCTGTGTGTGCGTGTGTGTGTGTGTGTGTGTGTGTGTGTGCGTGCTGCACCTACATACATACGTCCTCTAAAAGCTCAAACAGCTGATGAAACACTGATTCCGCTGACCATCAGATATCTGCTGACCATTTGCTCTGTGTTGCCTAATTAAACAATGAGAGGAAACCAACTCCTCCTCTCGAAGTAAAGTGACTTTGAATGAACTTCACTCCTCCGTACTCCCACTTTATGTTTGTCCTTATTTGAATGTTCACAATGTTCTGCCTTGACCGAGTCCAGCAAATAAAACATCCCTGTCCCCACTTTAAGCTGCTGCACAGTAACAGGCCTCCTGTCTTGTTTCATGGCATGTAAGTGATGGCAGGTCACTCATGCATACTACAGTGTAGCAGATGGTGCAATGAGGAGAGCGTGGTCATAATGGCACTGTACTGGTCGACAGGGTCCCCCCTCAGGCCACCCAGCTAATCAAACACTAATCAGCCCTTCTTCCCCTCAGTGGCTCCCCCCCCTCAGCTCTGTTTTTTTCTCTCAGCAGATTTTCCTCCTCTCTTTCTCACTGTTTGCTCCTAATCTTGGGATTATTCTGTTACTCTGTTCTTTCTCTCCTGCCTGCGCTCACTTCACAGACTCTTCATAGACAAAGCCAGGCCTGATCACTCTGAGGAGAAAGTGTTGTGCTCGTACACTAAGTGTTTTAAATCCGCAGTCGTCAGATCCAGGTCGTGGCTGGCCGTCCTGATCCGCTGTCTGGGCCGTCTGTTGCTGCGATTAAAGTCTGGCCAGGTTAGGAAAATCACTGCAGGGCCTGGCCGAGTGCGGCAGGGTTGTCTGCCTTAATTCTGAATGTAAGACTGTTCAGATTTCACGGTTCAGAGATATCACAGTAAATGGTCATCATGTGCGTGGCTGTCAGTGGAATCAAAAAGAAAGCGTTTCATCTCTGTATCTTCCAGAACACGTGTAATTCTGCAGCAGATGTTCAGATGTGCAGCCCCACGGACTAACCAGTCCACACTGACATGTGGTGAACCTCACGCTAGGAGTTTTACAGCTGCTTAGATAAAACAAGCTTCAATAAAACATTGATTTATTCTACACAGATTCAGCTGGATTTAGTTGCAGAGGTTACAAGCTTTTCCGAGTGCAAAGCAGAGAACACACCTCGGTTAATCATTCTCCCCAAGTGACAGGTGTTTCCTTATAGCTGAGGATATGTTGACATAACGAAAAGAACAACTTCATATATTAAAACTAAAATGTAGTTTTTTTAACACCTGTTATATATAATTCAGAAACTACTAGCTTTTTGCCTAATTTATATTCTTCATGTAATTATTTAATCAAGCAGTTGCTTGTAAAGAATTGTTTCCAGCAGCAGAAAACAAGCTGTAATCAAACCTCTCTCTAAGTCAGGTTAAGGCAGGAAAGCTTCTGGAATGCATTCAACATTGTAGAATAACAATATACACCAGTGTGCAGGTATCTCAGCTCCGATCGCATTTTATTTCCTGGAATATTTGCCGACCAACTGGAATGTCTTCTTGTCTTATCCACAATAATTAGATGTCCATCATGATTGTGTAGCATTTAGTCAACCTTTGTTTTTCATTTTATATGGAGTTTTAACGCATCCAACATTATCTGCCAGAAAACAGCAACTTCAAAAAAATGTTTAAATAAAGTTATTGATATTTTAGAACAGTGTGTGTGTGAGTGATGAGTGTGCATGGGTGGATTTGGCAAACAAGGAGATAGCTTCGGGCCCACACACTTATTTCTGTCAATCAAAATATCTCCCTCTGCCAGATTAACCACCTGCCAGATTATTCAAACGTGGTTAAGTCTACGGTGCAGCAGTGTTTCCTGGGTTTTCACTGATTTCATGGTCGTCTGACCTGCCACCTGAGTGCTGAACAATGGTGGCATCCTCATGAGACAGGCGGGACCCCCTGACCTTCAGAGAGGAAAGGTCTGAGAATGTCGTAGGCTGGAGGGACCCCATACGGGGGCCTTTGTCTCTAATGTCACCAGCTCAGGGGCAGACAGAAATAGCTGATCTCTGCCTTTAACTCCGGCAGAATTGCATCCTGGGACTATTGTCTCGTTAACGAATATAGCTCTTTATTCCTGTGAGTCAGCCGTGGTGTGTTTGACTTCAGCTCGGCCTAATCGTCTCCTTGTGTTTGTTTATCGGCATAATTTATTGGTTTATCTCCTCGTGAGGAGCTCCGTCAATCACCTGCCCCTCTGTGTGTGTTGTGTGTCTGTTGGGATGAATTATGTGTGTGCAAAGTACTCAGCCCTTGTCCCTTTCTTTTAGTCTGGAGAGTTGTAGTGTTGCGGAACAAAAGGCCACGAGTTGAAGCCCTCCTTTGCGAGTGGGCACTGTTGCTTATTTATATCTGCATGTGCGAGTTGAGGCCGACAAGGCAGCTGCAGCGTTCTTCTCTCCGACAGTATTTCAGTTTGGTGTCACATCCTGTTCTTTTACATAAAATCAATCCAGTGGCTTTAAAGGTTAGACTCAGTCACTGCTCATGTCTCACTGTGGCACAAAAACTGGACACAGAACTGGTAACAAAACCTGCCCGGACCTTTTTTACATTTTGGTTACGTTTAAATCAAACTAATGATTAATGGGAGGACGATTTTAGATTTTAGAAACAGTTTCCCTCTGTTTCTGTTTGTGCTAAGCTAAACTAAACTAACTATGCTGGTTCATGCTTTATATTTACTGTACATACACAAGAGTGGTATCAATGTTCTAATACAACTCTCAGCAAGACGACAAATAATCATATTTCACAAACTGTCTACTCAGGCAACACCCCTCATCGGAATATTTCTGAAATGTTTCTGGTGTTGAACACTGCTGACCCAGACAATCTCCTGCTGCATTCTTCATATGTGAAATTAATGTCTGGACCCAATTCACTGGACATTTTCCTCACTTCTAAAAACAGGTTAAGATGGTCCAGCCAACTTCCTCTAAATCTTTTAGCATAATACCAAAATGTCATGGCATGTTTTCTGCAACGACTAAAGCCAAGCTAGCAGATCCACTGAGCTGAGGTGGTGTCTGACCCTGCAGGGTACTGTTATTTCTGTAGTTCCAGACAGCCAGCATGCCTCCCGTAGCTGCTTCCTGCGATGTTATTGTCCTGAAGAGCTTATAGGCAGAGGAAATGAGTCTAGCCCGGTTGTCGTCTTGTCTAGTTGACAAGTCACAGTTGTCAGACAAGTACAGTATCTGTAAGCAGGCCCTGACTTGTTCCTCTCATTCATTCTCGCCTCTTTATCTCCTGTCTGCAGTCAATTTTCCATCCATTCACACACACAAATGGACCTACATGAAAACACCTCTAGGTTACCAGACCTCTGATTGTTGGAGCTGCTCTGTCCGCTCGCTGGGAAACTTCCATCTGAGAATCTGTGGAATCTGAGAGTGATGTGCCCCTGAGGCCCGGAGCTAATGACAGGGATACAGC
Organism: Paralichthys olivaceus; assembly: GCF_024713975.1. Lineage (NCBI taxonomy): Eukaryota > Metazoa > Chordata > Actinopteri > Pleuronectiformes > Paralichthyidae > Paralichthys > Paralichthys olivaceus. The sequence continues at coordinate 11,074,683 of NC_091101.1, forward strand.
AGCACCTGCTCAGGTGTTAGACAGGACCGGCTGGCTTTGATGGGGTTATCCCCGCTTTTCATTTTTCAGCTGATTTTCTTCAAATTGCGCTCAGCGGGCCAGAAGGCACCGCAACACATCACATTCTTGCTGTGGAATGTCTTTCATAGCTTGCCAATCTCTACATAGTGCATCTCTGGTTGGCAGGGTGCTTTATTAGCTGAGATTCTTGTGTGCCCACCTATTGGTACCAGATTTAAGACGTCCAGATACCTCCCTCACTCCCCTCAGCTCTTTGGCCTGCCTTGCACGGTGAAGACAGAAGGAAGGAGTTGCTCTCCTCTAGTGAAGGAGCAGAGAACAATGTTCTCTCTTTTCTCCTTCCTCAGATGCATTTGAGTTATGTAACTTGATACGATGCAGAGCCCATCCAGTAACCCAGCCTCAGGAAGGGAGACTTACACTCAGGCTATTGTCCGGACGGCCCACAATGAGACAACCCCCTGCCTGCTCAGATTTTCTACTCCTTCTTCTTCTTCATTTTTTCCATCCCTCATCCTTCTTTTTCTGTGTACCTGCTGCCTGTTGCTTAACCTGAAGTCTGTTCCCTCATTATTGTCCTATTCATCCACGAGCAAACAAGGCACATTTAGCTGTCTGTTTGTTTGGTGATGTTGGCTCTGTGTATCAATGCAGGGTGCTGGTTCACACGCAGGGGTTTTTGTTTCTGGAACTGGGAGAACAAGTCCGACTGCGCTGGCCCCTGAGAGGTCTCAAAGCGCACAAAAAGATGAACAGGTGAGGAGGTAAAAAGAAGAGGGTGTAGGGTGAACAGGAAAGTGCCAGGCTCTCTCAGGGGAGTAGGAACTGACACTCAAGGAAAACTTCCAGTTTCCAAATAAGGAGGTAAATTCCCTGTGAGTGAAACTGGCACACTGTTTAAAACCAGCTTTGTCCTCTATGTAGATCAGTGCAATGTCATCATATGTTGGCCTCCAGGTCAGTTGGTGAGATCAGGCCGCTCCCTCCCCTCCACACTCCTCCCTGTACTACCATCACAGAGTGAGAAACAGGAAGTTGTGTTGAGTGATAATCAGCAGTGTGAGCATGAGAGAAAGAGAGTGAGCGTGGGATCAGGTTCAGGGGAGTGAATTCTCAGGTGTGCAGACACACAGGTAAACAAATGATCTCTTTTTTTCCTACTTGTCATCATATTCAAATGATTCTGGGATATATCTTTGCATCAGGGTTTTTATCTGCTTTGAAAACTAAGCTAAAGCTAAACCTTCTCTGTGTGATGCTGGGCTTCACATCAAAGTAAGAACCAATGCGTATAATTTATATATTTTTCTGAATGCCTCTGGAAATGTTTGACTTATTTACATGCTGGCAGGCTCCACATGGTCAGGAGTCACACTGTGATTTAGCTGTTTCAAAGAACAGCTTAAACTGCACAGAGAAGAAGAGGAAAGCTGCCTGATTGTTAATTACTCAGCCCACAAGTTGTTCTTCTTCTTTGCAGTGGAGCTAAATTGGAATTAGTTAAATTAAACAAAATCTTTTCTCGTGGGCGAATGACGTCACACTGAGCATCGACCTCAGCTTCCCCTTTACTTCCAGCACAGAACAAATATGCTCATTAGCTATTGAATGCCTGAAAACGGAGCCACGCAGTTCTTAAAGATTATCTGCTCGGCTGAGTGGTGCGTCTTGGTTTCTTGAACAAACCCTCTTTCCACTTCATGTGTTGTTTTCTCTTTTAATGACTCCTGGTCTGATGGTTCACTTGTGTTCCTGGATCCCCTCTGAGGACTGATTATTGTTTTATGTTGTGCACCCCCGCTGTGCAACAAGATTTCATGAAACTGACTTTCTCTGTGCAGCTGGAGGTAAAATGTCCCTAATGCACAAGGTGAAACTCTCCCCGTGTTGATGTTTCACTGTCGCTTCTAGTTTTCGGTGTTGTCACTGTAAACTCTGCACAGTAAAGCTGAACAACACCGTTTCCCACTGTGCTGCCTCCAGGCACCAACAAACAACAAACATTGACTTTATTTACAGAGAAACTCCACTGGCGGAAAAAGTGCTGATGGTCTGACTCCGCATCAGCGAGCATCAGCAGCATCAGTGTTTACTGGCTGACATGCAGCCCAGCTCCTCCTCTGCTGCTGCGTCGACTGAGATCCAAGAAAAAGATTTTTATCTATGCAAGTTTTTTCCAGCCTGGTCATATCCTGGTTCATTTCATATGTGTGTGTGTGCCTTTGAATACCAATCACTGTTCCTCTACAGTCCACACGTCTTCCTGCAGCTGTTGAGCGGAACCAGTTCAGGTGTGGGTCGATGTGGGAACCGCTCGCTTTCGATTGCTGTGTTCACAGAACAGTGACTCCTACATGAACCACTCCAGGAAACAAAGAAGCCACAGAGAGAGAAGAGAATGAGTCTCAGCCCCCTTGCTCGCTATAATTAATTTAATAAGAAGCTAATTCTCCTGTGCTTTTGTCTTTATCAGCTCAATTTAACACTAAATGGCTCTCCTGCTCTGGTGAAATGATCAGTCTGATATTGTTCTCATGGGAACTAAGGTGCTTTGGACATGACCCATAACACATGAGGGCCTGGAGCACCTACTTCACCCGTATCAGTGGGTTTTTATCTGTTTATGTTTAAGGCACATTAATAATTAGCCAGTGAGACATGTAAGGAATGTGAGTTTCTTTCCTCACATCGCTCTCTCCCTTTACATTCCTCTCTGTGAATGTCTGCTCTGCAGTGAACATGGCACTTCTGATAGCGGCTGTTGGCAAACACTGCGCAGGCTTCACTCACTAAGAAGGTGAAAGAAATCCAAATACAGAACTTGAACTCGATTAAGGATTCAGTGAAATTAACAGCACGTCATTCTGTTGTTTGCTCGCCCACAAATTCCTATGATGTTAATCAAAGGAAATGTTTTTGGTATGATTCCGTTTTCTCAGACTTCCTGGGTGATGGTGTGTGGAATGGAAATGTGTGAGTGTGTGTTTATCCTGTGTGACATCGGACTTTGCAAGTAGAATCGGGTAAATAAATGATCTGGTGGGAAAAACTGGAGGGGAAAAAGGAAACCATCACTTTAATATTCTGAAAACGTGTTTATTTATAATATTCTTATCCCGGCAGGCACTTCACATATTTTAACAGCTGAAGTCCAAGCCGATATCATCATCATCTAGGGAAGATGTATTAAAATAAGAGATGTATAACATTGTGCCAAAAATGTGTCATGCTGCTATGGTTGGTCAAAAGTGCACCGGTAGTGTAAAGATCGTTCCATACTAGCAGGTATGAGGTTGTAGTTGTCCATGTGATCACAACAAATTGTAAGTTAGGCATACTTCAGTACAGAGCTAACAGCCCCTCACACACTCAAGGCTGCAGAAACTATAGCACTATAACACTAGACTTAGTGAACAGTACTTTATAAGTAAGTACTATTTCCTTCAGTTCAACCATGAGATAAATCATGCAGGGTGCTCTTGTTGCTGTTGAACACATGCATAGTGTGAGACATGCAGTTGTTCCTAGATACTGTACATCTAAAATTAGAAAATCTATTTTTTGCCAGATGTAGATGTTAGATGTTCTTGTTTAGCATGTTGTTTTTACCCTCAGTGTGATGACTCCAAGGTAGTGCGTATGTCTGTGTGCATAGATGTCACTTAAATCAACACTAAGGTCATCTACTTATCCTTATGCTGCCCACACTAACCTCTTTATCACACACACACGTTTGTATTTCTATCTTACTCTAACCTTAACCATCCAAACTAAATACGTATCCTAACCCTAATCTAGACCGAACTCTATCCCTAACCCTAAATCCAAATCTTAACCCTCAAACAGCCCATTGAAAGTGAGGAGCAGTCCAGAAATGCCCTCACTCTGTTGGGTCTATGCTTAAAATAGTCCTCACAAAAAATACAAGTACAGGAACTCAGACCACAGAGGTAGGGATTATGCAATCAAACTTATTTCACAGCATAAATTGAAGAATCTTTGATACTTAAAAAAACCACTCTTCGTACAGTGTGAACAGACCAGGAGCAGCAGGACTGTTGTCGGGTTGTTGAATGATTTTTTTCCGTAAGTAAAACATTTTGAGATAAGACACACTGAACACACTTCCTGTCATCTTCTCACACTGAAGCAGCTTTATGGAACAACAGCACCAGTGCAACCAGTCACCCCAGATAACCCCAGCACGGCAACAGTGTAGTCAGCCAGTTATTGAATTGAGGGCAGAAATACAATACTGTAAAGTCAGCAGTAAAAGGCCCAGGCACACTGCCATCAATAGGCTAACAGACACAAAGTGAGGAAGCCCACCTCGACTGGTCCACCCCAGAGAGAAAACTAGACAGCTGATTTAGTGGAGTGAGTCCAGGACAAAGCCAGTCATCATGGTCAGGACTGTGAGACTAATAAAGCTGTGCTCATAAATGTTAAACCTGCTGTTACTGCAGATCTTGTGAGGTAGCCATTCGTTCTTTCATTCCGTGCAAAGAGTTTCCTTCAAGTTTCAAGGTCTTTCTCTTCTGGGTCAGTAATTATGAATTATGATAATAATTATGAAGGCTGCTGTGGAAATTATAAATGACAGTTTGATAGCATTCATTTATTACTGATGTATGTGCGGGGGGGGTTGATTATAGTGCCACCATCAGACCAATTGTAATCAAATCATGTGGGGAGCGTTCGCACATCATTTCCAGTCCATCTTTCATGTCTCAAGCGAGCAAACTGATCATTATGTCAAAAATAATCATAAACATGCACAAAAACAAAAGGGTTCTACTCCTTTGATGTTGGAACACTAACTAAGCTGTAAACTACATGTGTGGCAGCATTTTGCAAGAGAGGATTTGAAGCTCAGAATGAACTTGCATAGATATTGGATACTTGTGTGTTATTTCACATCGATCTTTGAGGAGGTGGCTGGGAGCGCACCTCCACCTGAAGGAGAGGATCAATCAGCGCAGGTGAGAACTGTTAGCTGATTGGTCCTCAGCTTTAAAAGGCAGCAGCAGAGCGGCACGCGCAAGGGAACATGGGGAGAGAGACACAACAAATGATGTTTAGTTTAGTCTTTATGTTTCATCAGATGCTGAAAAGCACCAGTGCTGTCTCTGGCTGTGTGTGGGAGAGCCCTTGTGGCATGGTCGACTGAAACAATCTTATCCATCCATCCATCATCATCGTTATTTTTTGAGGGTAAACAAAGGACTGGAGCCAATCCCTGTTGACATTGGCTGAGAGGCAGAGTACACCCTGGACAGGTCACCAGTCCATCCAGCCAACATACAGAGAGGAACAAGTGATGATCACTTTATGTATTCATATATAGGCCAGTGCTTTTCCAGTCTTACCACTCACAGCGCTTTAGACCATGTCACACAAGCTCAAACACACACAGTCAGTGGTTCAGTATCTTGCGAGTGAGTGGATGACTCTGCCTCCTGAGCTACGGTCGCCCCGTCATTAAAATCGGGATCTGGTCACAGCGTTTTTGTGAAATATGGAGTGTTTAGTCTATAGTCGCTGTCTTAATCTATGCATCTGGTGTGATTATTCATCATCTTCAAAGTGTCAATATTTTATGTTCTACAAAAACAGTCATGCTTTCAGCTAGAGGACGCATTCCTGTAGCTAATTCATAGGGGGTTTAAATGTGAAATATAGTGATCTTTAACTTTGCCTGCCTTGTCAGAACAAGCCGTCTCCATCAGCTCTCGACTGAGTGTTCAATAGCGCTCTGTAACTGCGGCAATTACCAAATAAGCCCTTTGACCCCTGTAAAGACCGAAGTGTTTGTGATCAATGGAGACAGTGTGAGACTGAACACTGCGCCTTCAGCTTTTGCACCACCATATCCAACCACCAGTATTTTATGAGCCATGAAACCGCTCGTCATATTGACTGTCATGAAAGAAAAGTTGACCTTTTCATTTAAAAGTCTGACCAAATCTTTCCACGTTGCAGTGCGTCACTTGTACGTATGATACATGACACAAACTCCATTCAGATGCAGAGAAGAAGGAACATTTCATGACCATTTCTTTTCAATAATCTCGGCTCCTCTGAAAGGCCTCGGGGTGGAGCGGAATGAGCACTGTCTGCCTGATCGTCTCCCATCCATAATGAATAACCTGCTAACAATTAGAGGGCTGCTGCCGAGCACTCCTCTGCTGTCATGCCCCACAGCCAGAGACACTCTCCCACTCACTCATTAAATGCTAGTGTGTAATAGTCAATCAGAGAGTGGAGCGCTTTGCTTCGCGTGCAGGACAGCTCCGTCCCAGCCGGCCTCCAGGGCAAACGATGTAGGAAGGAAGAACCCACGGCTTGCCAATCAACTTTTGTTCCTTAAACTGTTTGTATTGGTATCTTTTATACATTACCTCTTCCGTGAACAGGATTTGCACCTGACTCAATCAATTGTATTGATTGAGAGCCCCCTAGTGGCCAAAGTTACATTCAGTAGAATTCTTCAAATGTTTTACGTAGCTACTTCTTGTGACTGGTCCTCCGAATGTCCTGTTTCCTAGTTGTGAAGTTGTTTCAACTTCAGTGTGTTCATGTGCTTTGAATGTGGAAAAAACATGGACACTTTAAATAATTATTTAAATGCGGGTTAATCATGAAAACGTCTGTAGTGGCTAAAAAGTGTGGTGTTAGGTGCTTGATTGATATACATTTGACAAAAGTAACATTTGACAAGTTCCCATTAGAAGTAAGCTATAAGTGATGATGTCAGCAACTCTTTTCTTTTTGTTGTTTTGACTTCAGAGGGCATTCACCTGAATTTTCCCAGTTGGGAATGCCCCACAATTGCACAATTCATCTTTTGTGGGGGAAGATGTGTTTACTTATTTTATTGGGTCATCGTTGTGGTTTCTGCCTGGCCACAGTTCTCAGAGATTACTGAACACGTACAGTATGTGACGCTGCAGTGGCCTTGTTTGTTGATAGGAAGGGTCCTGTAATGTCGGGCTGTAGGGCTATCAGTGTGGGAGGCAAATATAAAAACCACAGGCCTCTGTAGAATAGATTAAATAAGGCTTGTGGCTGATTTGGTAATCGCTCCGTAGTGTTTTACACAACTAGCAGCTGTGAAAACCAGTGAGCGTGGCTTTGATAGAGCTTACATAATGTAACAGAGTGTGTGCTGTGTGGGAGTTTTAGATGTAACCTGCAAAGTTACCCCACAAACGTAAACAAACTTTGATCGTGGAGCAGGGGAAGAGAGGACGCAGAGGGAAGAGGGCAGAAGATCTGGCTCTGCGAGCCGAGCGTATATATATCTGTTTTCGGGGCCGTGCTGAGTGACACACCAGTGTGAGTTAGCGTCCGTGGGAGTGAGGGCGTTCTGCATCAAAAAAAAAAAACTGACGAGCCTGAGCTTGTGTTCTGTGAAGCATCTTTGGAATTTGGCTTCGGTGTCCTTCACTCCTGTGTCTCAGTCCCGTGCTGCTGACCTGTGTGTCTCTGAGGGTTTGAGTTGATGTCCTCTCTTAACGCTCAGGCTTTTCATTGAAAGCTTTGTTTTCCCCACAGGAGACCTGATGATAATGTTTTAGGAGAGAGTGACCAGGACACCCTCCATTTGAACCCTCCGCACAATACAATCTTTTGTTTTCTGTGTGATGATAGTAAAGTGGTAGGTGTATAGTTTTCTAGAGGAGTAAGTGTATCATACTGAGAGGACTCACATGAAACCTAAATGATCACTAGAGGCCCTTTAGAGGAAAATCACAGTTCCCAGCAGCCTGTTCACATCTCTACTCTGTTGTATGCACTGCTCTCAAGCAGTAATACTTGAAAAAAATAAAATCATATCAAGTTTATTGTAAGTAAAGAATTTTTACTTCCCAAAACATTGTTCCTACTATATCAACAATCTTATTTCCATCAGACTGAATGAGAATAGAAATTGTTCATATTAAAGGTGGGTTGCTAACTAAAAGTCGGTGTCTGTGGCCCTTGCAGGAGGATTTAGCAGAGACGATAGAGAGCGAGCCACAGAAAAGTCAGCGTCTAGTTGTTCTCAGACTTTGCACGTTGATGTGTTTCCAGGAATACCATCCCTTGCTTTATGCCTTTTTCAGTTTGGGAGTTACAGTTATCACCATTTCCCAATCTCAAGATACATATGATACAATCTCACAAGGTAATCGTACTGATGTTCGGCCTGACAGTGTGTGCTGACTAGATACCGTCAATAAATCAGCAAATCTTTTTAATTCATGTATAACTTTCCTTTGCAGCATCACCAGAAACATAGCCACATACCCAGGTGCAGTTTGCGTCAGAGCGATTGAGTTTCATGTGTTCATCTGTGCCTTTGCAGTGCAGCACTTTGATACACTGATCAAACATTATCATGTTTTCATCAAAGTTAGCAGCTTTTGAAAAAAAATGCTCATCACTGCTTTGAAAGAAGCATAAATCAAGAACAGAGCAGTTTTCAATTAGACTGTAGCTGTTCAAGGCCGGTAGTACATATGGCTTTGATCCGTGTGTGTGTGTGTGTGTGTGTGTGTGTGTGTGTGTGTGTGTGTGTGTGTGTGTGTGTGTGTGCGTGTGCGCGCGTGTTTGTGTGTGTCTGTGTGTGATTTAAGGAGGTGTGTTGCATTTCAGGGCCCCTTGGCTAGTCGCGGCTGGGCTGTAAATCTTGCCATGTCTCCTGGTTTACTCGAGCCCATAAACTAGATGGCAATTATAGAAAACAACTGGATGTAAGATTTCTTCAGTCGTGCAGGTTTTGTGGCTGCAGCCTAAAAGTATTTTTACTCTCCTATCTACCCAAAATGAATTGCTTTATACCTCACCCCGACCCCAGCTTTCCCGTCAAACATCGCTTGACCTCTCGTGTCTTTGGCAGATTTGAGACCAAAACTGAGTAAAACTGCGGATGTAAAAATACTGCGTCAGACCTTGGCCCGTGGCCATTAGGTTTGGCACACTCATGATTTATTCATATGTTATCAGACACACACACACACACACACACATTCAACATGACCTGCATTGACTCACATCCATCATGTCTCACGCTAACCCTGAACACTGTCATACTTCCTGGCCGGACAGCACGAGAGCTGATTCATAGAGCGTCACGTTATATCTAATTATATTCATTGCTGATCGCTGATTAGCAAGTTCCTTAGCTCAGTCTGACTTCAGCCTGTATTATATTGGCTTATTAGGAGCCGGATGCTTTAGTGGAAAGTTTTACATTGGGGGGAAATAGTGCCTCATGAATATAAACATGAGCAGCTTGGGCTGCTTTGATCTGGGCCTGGCTGAGAGCCCTGAGTGTGGAGTGGGCTGGAGCTGCTGGTGCACAGCTCTCTCTGCCTATTTTAACCATTTGCATAATTGTTGTAACTGTCGAGGCCGGCGGTGCAACACACTTGATGAGTGTGGATTGTATCAGAAGGAAGAGGAGATGACACTGGGAGTCTGTTCTCTTACACAGGGTATTTGTGTGTGACGATGAATGAGAGAGAAATTGCTTTAAGGTAGTGTGTGTCATGAGTGTGTGCCGACAAGCAGAAAGCAGGTGAGATGAGCCACAGGTTTGATCCCTCAGGTATCTATCCATGATGACCTCTTTGACTTTTTGATATGTTTATATTGTGTTTACTTATTCATTACTTTTTCCTGAGGTTTCTTATTTTAGTATCCCCTTTGTAACAAATTTCACCATAGTGGGACTAACAAACCATTATCTTATCCTATCTTAACTTAACTTATCTTATCACAGTACTGACTCTGGAGATTATCGGACCATTTTCTGACTAAATGCTTATTGAAGAAATCATCACCAGTGTACTCAATAAAGAAGCACAATTTGCATGTATGTTCTGGGTTCAGACCCCAGCATCTCCATTCTTTATAAGGAGAATATGTCTGTGACCAGCATGTGACTGACCTTGTCACAAATGGGTTATGTAAATGATATGTTGCCATCAAAATCATTTTGATCATTATTCAATATTAACATGTCTTTATCTTGCTATGGTTTCTCAACTCATTTTGTTCTTTTCAATATCTTAAATCATATGTACAATCCTGTTTACACTGAATAGATTCTGTTTACTTTGTGTCAGGTTTTATCATGTTTTTTTCGAAACTAATCGAATGATGAGAAAATCATCCCCAGTGTAATCAATAACAAACCACTTTTCCATTAAGTTGTTCCTTGTGGTTTCTGAGCAGTGGAATAATACCAACAGGAAACAGTTTGAAAACTAATTTCATTGGTGCACTTAAGTTCTGCCAAACAGTTCCTAATGCGAGCCCATCTCAGACACACATAATATTTTACAGCATCGATGGTCTGTTATCGCCGGCTTTTTAACTTGAAATATGTGGATTGTATTTGTGGGGATGTAGCTCAGTGGTAGAGCGCATGCTTTGCATGTATGAGGTCCTGGGTTCAATCCCCAGCATCTCCAGTTTTGTAAGGAACATGTGTGTGATGGTGGTGGTAACACTCTTTGGTCAAAATGAGTAATTTATATGAAATGTTGCTATCGAGAGCACTGTCATCTTTGTGATTGTTATTAAATATAAACAGGTTTATATCCTGCTTTGGTCACTCAACTCATTCTGCACTTGTGAATGAATCCTGTTTACTCTGTATATATTCTGCACATCTTATCTGATCTGCACATCTTCCATACAGTGTACACTTAATTAAAACAACTTCCACTGTTGTTTTTTCATCTGAAACTTGCTTGAGATCAATAATACATCCACATCAGTGACATTTTATTCCTTGACTTTTCCATTACTGTAAGTAGTACATTGTTGTTTCTGAGCAGTGGAATAATGGAATACCAGCATTCTCCCTAATGCAAGGAGATTTCAGATACACATAATAGTTTACAGCATTAATGACTCTTTAGGTTTGACTCTTTTTACAACATGCCTGTACAGTAAAGTGGTTTTTAATAGCCATATCTCAAATATCAGTTGGATGATGTATTTGAATATTTTACTGCTAAAAATATCTTTGGGTTACCTTCAGCGTGGTTATAAAAATTAATGTAAAACCAATCGTTGTCTACAAGGTAGGAAATTAACCATGAAATTAGTGGTAGGGTGGTGGTGGCTTTCAAAATTAGTTGTTAATGGGTTAAAAGAAGTGCAACGTCTGCTCGAGCCCTTTAAACTCTAACTGTTCTGTGGGTGCCACACATTTGAGCACAAAGGAAGAACTTGCCTCCTGCGGGTTCTGTTTATAGTCTGAGAGGTTGCAGAGAGTGTGTGTGCTTTATGGTCGGGAGAATGTTTTATGGCTACCGGAGGTGTTTATGCACAGGAAGAGAGAGAGGGTCAGAGGGGTGAAATCAATAGTGATCCTTAATGAGGTTGTCTGAAGAGAAGGGGATATGTGGGTGATTTGATGACGCCGCTTGTGTGGAGGTTGTGCGGAGACTGTGTGGAGCTGAAGAGGCTCAAACGGAAGTTGACAAAAACAATAATGCCTGTTAGGTAGTAACTTGGCAACAGGATTAGTTTTGTGAAAGTCGAGAGAAAGTGGTCATTATTTTATTTATACTTAACTCTGTAGGATGTTTCCCGCGGCTCGGACAAGTTCAACATAATTCGGATATCTTTTTTGTTATCTGTGTTCAGTGAACCTAACATCAAGTTGTAATAGTGGTGATATTCAGTGCGATAAACTATCCTGATTCAAAATGATTCCACTCATCTTGAAAGATATCGGCCGCTCTTTATTATTTCTCACTTCACTCTAAACTCTTTTGTCCCTGTCAGGATCCTGTAGACCACTGACTTTGGTTTTCTACTGCTCTGATTGGTCAGTAGTTGGGCCGTTAACATTTTTTGCTCTCATGAACTCAATCTGCTCTGGGTCATGTTAGCTGTTCAGCAGAAGTTGCCATGGTGATTTACTCCGGTAACAAGTGAACCAGCTACATGGGACTGAAAATTCAGAGTTAAACATTACCTTGATATCCGCAGATCCTGCTCCGTGGTTCAGGCCCCTGTTGGAACTGAAATCTAATGTACTGCTTAGAGCGATCGTATCTCTACACATTTACATTCAGGTGTCTGAAGACATAGCTTGTGATCAGTACATTAAATACACATGATTAACATGGGAGACAGGACATGTGCAGCAAAATAAGTCCCAGCAGCACCTGATTAAATCAATGTTTTTATGCTACAGCTCCTCCATGTGATTTTTCTTTTTTTCTAAGGAAGCCCCGCTATAGTAACCACATGGAATCAGTGTTATGTAACAGGCTTATAATGTGACATACTGTATGCTGCCCAGCCTCAGAGAGAACAGCATGACCCTCATAGAGTCCACGGTTCAACCTGCAGTCTTTTGAACTGCTGTTGGGACGAGCTACGATGAGACTCTCAGAGGCAACAGAGACTCTGCAGCGAGTGCATCACAAAATAAACCTTTTGAAATTTGCGTGGGTTTGTCCTCTTTGTGAGGGCGTTTACAGCTCTCCTGTAACATGGGGGTCAGTCGGTGTGAGTGTGTTTATTTTGTGGTGAGCTGAGGTGCTGTTGTGGGAGTTGTTGTAGCTGTGCTTGGAGACAGCTGGTCTGTGCGGAGAGACACAGCTGATGAAACGTCCGACAGCTCACACTGTTCCTCCAGAGCGTCCATTCAGGGGAGTATAACGCCAACACACACATGGTCTCTTCCAGCAGCAGTGCCTAAGGGATGGTGATGTCACTCGGTCCACAGTAAAATACCTCAACAACTGTACTGACTTTGGTCCCAGATCATTTTCTGATATTTTTCAGAAACAACTTATCGATTAATGTCATACACTGTCAAAATTGTTTTTTTGATTTGCCCTGTTACATGCAACATCTACTGCACCTCTGTCCATCCTGTGAGAGGGATACGGTGGGATCAGTGCACTGCAAATTAAAGAAAACATCTTCATCAATTTGATGACACGAGTTCAATGCTTAGTGAAGCTCCATCACCACCGACGAGTAGCAGACCTCAATAACTTCACAAAACATTGAACCACAGCCAGGTTCATCATTTTTTTAAGGTCCCGTAGAAACATTTTCTGTGTCGTTTTTTGAAATTTACAGCAAAATTGATGAAGTTGTTTCCTTGATTTGCACATGTTTATTTTACCGGCAGCATGTGTTTTCTTAATTTGCAGTGCGTTGAGCTCTTTTGGTCACCGTAGGGATCCCTCACTTGTGACTCCCTGAGGTTTCTGCGTTTTTCCCCTATTCAAAGATTTTTATTTTTGGTAGTTTTTCTCAGTCTAGTCAATCACTCACCTCTTCAGCGTCACAGGGCAGCTGGAACCAATAGCTTTGTGAATATGGGCAACACAAATATTATTTGATGTGATTTAACAGAAAATCAACAGCAGTGTAATCATTAACGTTAGACAAATGAGAGTTCGCTCAGAACCAGAGATCATCTGGATGGTTACTGTGGGGATGTAGCTCAGTGGTAGAGCGCATGCTTCGCATGTATGAGGCCCTGGGTTCAACCCCCAGCATCTCCACTCTTGGTAAGGCCTGTTTAAATATAACCTTCTCATTTTGTACATTTCCTCTTTCCTACAGATCACCTCACCCCCCCACAGAGCCCTGTAACCAATGGCAGCTTCAGTCCAGACTCTTCCATTGACCCGTGGCTCCAACAAAAACTTCCGTAACCCTTTCCCTGCCCCACCCCTCTCCTCCCGTTTTGGTATGGGAAGCGTAGGCAGTCTGGTGGAGAGGCCAGATGTGTCACCGACTAAAGGCAGCCGCGCCGTCCCCCAGGTGAGACCCAAGCAGACCAACGGCCTCCTGAAGAAGGGCTTCACCCAGAGAGAGCTGCTCAACTACCTCAACATCACCAGGTGGGTGCTGCGTCTCACTACATTTCACATGCTACAATTGCAAAGGCGAAGAATATTTCTTTAAGGTACGAGATATGAGACCTTAGCTGACCCTCTATGCTCCAACACAGAAAAGAACCCAAAACACACCCAGGCAGTGATGGAAAGCAGGACATTATCTCAGGCCTCAGCTCTGCCAGCGGCCGCGAGGACGATATATACGCCAAGGTCTTCCATAAAGACGGCACCGAAGTAGATTTGACAAAGAACTCACTGCCAAGTGGGGGCAAGTTTGAAAAGGTGAATATTGTTTGAAATTGTATTACCTGCATCAAGGATGTTATGTTTTCATTTGTATATATATATATATAAATATCAAATGTTTTATTTCATCACACAACAGATACAGCGTACATGTTGGCAATGACAATCTTAAATCCCAGGCACCTCAAGCAACTCAACATGCAAGTGTCAGAAAATAAGAGTAACTATATATATATATATATATATATGTATTGAGAGAGAGAGAGAGAGAGAGAGAGCTATATATATATGTTACATACATTTTAAATGCTCATACTTTTAAGGCAGAGCATATGAGGTGAGTTTCATTCACTGGTTCATGCTCAGATGCAGATGAATGACTTCCTATTGTTTTTTTATATAAATGATGTGTAGCCAGTGGCTGGTTGAGGCCCTGTTAAATTGATCTACTTCACATTTACACATCTCATTTACACATCTCTGACTGTATGAAACCCCCCCCCCCCCCCCCCCCCCCCCCCCATAGTCTGTTACCTGCATAAATCAACCTGAAACCATTTCAAGCTCAGCAGCAGAGATTGAGAATCTGCCACTGGCTGAGTTCTGAATTTATAGCAGCAATCAAATCACTGTTTTGTTTTCTTTGCTTGGATTTATCAATGCTAAGACGATAGGAGGTGGAAGGTATTGATTTAATAGAAACATTCTGAGTGAGTGGGGTCTTACTCAGCCCCTTCTCCAAAACCTTTTTTTACTCTTGTCGTTTCTTGCTTCTCTTTCTCTACAGGCTCGCTTTAGATCATCAGCCTTCAAGCCAGTCACTCCCAAAAACTTCAGCTCCATGCAAAACCTTTATCCTTCCTCCAAGTCGGAGGATGTGGACCATGTGTCGAACGGGCTGCACAGAGCTTACGCTCATGTCACTAAAGCTGTCTCCACCTCCTCCTCGTCTTCCTCACCCTCACGTCCTGGACCAACATCCAGTGGTAACAAGGTATCTTCATCCAGTTCTCAGTTATTATGACGTCTGATACATTTAATTAATCATCCAGCAGTGTCCACACCAATACAATTTACAAAGAGAGTAAGTGCCAGGAAGTGTCTTTTGTTTTATATCCAGAGATCTTTGTCTTTTAAATTCAGTTATTATTTGCCTGAAGATGATGTCACTGGGGATTGTAATTGGATGTTATACTCCAGCTCATTTTGTTTTCCATATCTTTAATACGACTGCAGTAATTAACCACATTTACCACAGCTATTTTAAACTTCAGTTCAACTTGATGCAAAGTACATTTCATGTTTCGGTTTTTTATTCAGCCATTATTTGTATCTTCGATATATTATTTCTCAGCTTCATTCATGTCAAAGTGATGAATAACAGTGTAAATATGTCTGTGCAGGCCGTCTCCTCTGTGCGTGGGCTGAGCCAGGAGGACGATAACCTGTCAGACTCGGGTCATAACTCCATGAGCAGCCTGCCGCCGTACCGACCTCCTTTCCGCCCACACCTGGCTCACATCAGGTCTGCTGCAGCCTTCTCCTCTGAGCTCTACTTTATATTCAAATGGGGCGTTGCTATAATACATTTTAAAACTTAATGACTGTGTGGGAAGTGATTATAGAAGAAATGTTTAATTGCTTTCATGTTTTTTTTTTGTTTTTTTTTTACTCCAGTGCGTCTATGGGCCACATCAACACCATCGGCTCCCTGGACCGCACCACTCTGAAGGCGAAGGTCATGGGGTCAGAGGGCGTGGCTATAGGGGAGGTGGCGTGTCGGAGCATGGCGACCCTGAGCCGCCTGGCTCCATACGGAGGGGAGGCTCCACCTCCTTATGAATGGACACTGTCCCTGTCTGTGGAGGAAGTGGTGAGTACTGGTCAAAATGGACGAGCAGGTTGGTGCGATTTACAGCTTGCTCAGTCAGTTGTTGTGTTGTGCTGTCCAGGTGCGGGATCTGGAGGAGCGTCTGGTGGAAAAAGAACATGAGCTGAAGCAGATGAAAAGAAACCTGGACGAGAGTGAGGGCGCCATCGCTCAGGTGAATCTCATTGTGTTCGTCTGTTCTTCGCCATTAATCTTTATATGCATCTGCCTCTCCTCTGAAGTCTGACCCCCATCTGCTCACCTCATGCAGGTGTTCGAAGGGAAGCAGCGACTGTGGGAGAAGGAGGTGGAAGAGCTGAAGCGACTGTATGCTGCCAAGCTGCGTCAGGTTTCCCAGCATGCCCAGCGTTCCCAGCGCAGTCTGCAGTTGCAGTTGTTCAAGGCCCAGCAGGAAAAGAACCGACTGCAAGAGGAGCTCGACGGCCTGAGAAAGGAAAGGAGCCAAGAAGATGGAGCCATAGTAAAGAGAACCAGCCCAACCCTGGAAGAGACGCAGTGGGAGGTGGGACCTTACTAACAAAATATCTGAATTCCTTCCTTGTTTGTTTGTCCTGTTAAAGTCATTACAACCAGGTTTGTAACATCTGTAAAAATCCATTTCTTCTGCCTCTATCCCTTCTTTTGTCTCTCAGGTTTGCCAAAAGTCAGGGGAGATCTCCTTGCTGAAGCAGCAGCTGAGGGACTCGCAGGCAGAGGTGACCCAGAAGCTGAGCGAGATCTTCCAGCTAAAGACGCAGCTCAGGGAGACACGCATGGAGCTGCGCAGCAGGGAGGGCCAGATTGATGCACTGAAGCTCGTCCTGCAGGGGACACAGCGTCGCAGGTGTCCCTCTCAGAATGCACGTGAAGACGGAAAAGGAGCCGAGGAGGCTACTTCTGCTACAGGTAGTTTTTATGTGTCAGTAAATGTGGCACTGATTTGATGATTTAAAGGTACACAGATCACTTAAATGAGTTGTCACAGGCCTGGATGAGAGTTGAAATTTGTTGAAACACAAGTTCACCCAAAACACGTAGCAGGACTTTACATCAGCTACTTTCAGACATGAACTCTGGAAGATGAGAGAACTTTGTCTTTCTCATATGAAGAGCGCAGCAGGAGATTGGAAGGGTGGCGTGGCATCCAGGAGGCAGGACACAACGTAATAATTCAGGTCGCATTGTTTGTTTACAGCACAACAACACCGACACTGACCCATATCACCAAAAGCGTGTTCTTCCGTGTTTTCTACACGTATGACACCTCGTTTTTGTTTTGCTTCCATCATGTGTTAGAGCCGTCATCAACGCACCCACTCATTCGCAGTGAATAATCTGGATAATCTCCAATGTCTCCATAGACATTTGCTTTCTCACAGACAGCCCCTCTGGATTATCAGTGCATGTCTGAAAGCAGCTATAAAGACTTACATAAAGCTAAATACATCTCACTGATCAACACTAAATCATTTCAAAATATAGTTCATGGAAATCTTCTTAGAAAGCCCTAAGTTTTAAAAAACCTACTAAATATTGCAGAAGCCAAGGCGGCATACATGGAAAGTAAAAAAAGATGATATTTATGTGCTACAGATGTGTTTAATGACAAACTAGTTTTAACTGGGCTCTTATCAATGCAGCAGGAGCTTGTCTGGGTTTTTTGAGTTGGAGTTCTCACATGCTTGAACCCAAAATCAGGTTATTTGAGTATTTGAGGTCAGAAGCACTGTTCGCTGTGTGTGTATGTGCATGTGTTTTCAAAAGCAGCCAAAGTCTTTCATTATATTTCCCCTATGGCACTGCTGGACTGTAGTTGAAGCCATGTGAACCTCTGTGTTGCAGGAGGATGCGGGGGGCCCACGGAGGAGCGTCTGCGGGCGGAGCTCCTACTGGAGCGACGCCAGAGCGAGGCCCAGGTCATGGCTTTCGAAGAAGAGAGGCACACATGGCAGACGGAAAAGGACAAGGTCATCCACTACCAGAAGGAGCTGCAGTCCGGCTACCTGGAGATGTACTATCGCAATGAGGCGCTGGAGAGGGAACTGCACCAGCTGAGGGCGGGCAGAGAGCAAGGAGCAGGAGGAGGAGCAGGAGGAGGAGCAGGAGGAGGGAGCAGAAATGGAAGGTTGGAAAGAGAAGTGCCAGAGCAGAGTAGTGAGAGCGTGGAGGAAGAACAAGAGCAAAGACCTTCCTCTGCTTTGCCGTGGATAGAGAGGATCGAATCATCTGAAATTTGAATGTGACACATTTGCAATGCAAACTGTTTTCTCTTTGAAGTATGGAAGCTGGAGAAGACCAGGTCTACCAGGAAAAGAAAAAAAAACCATCCAAAAGTCAAAATTAAATCTGTAAAAGATGAAATGTTACTTGAATGAATTGAAAAAATGTGTTGAAATTATGATATTGTAGATCAAAATTTGTGATGCAAAATTTATTCACAGACTATGTAAAAAAAATTAAGCTTGGCATTAGTAATGATTATTAGTATCAATAATTCCACAGTTTAACCTAAAATACCTCAAAATTATGAGTTTAAAAAAATCAGCTAAAAGGTCAAAATAATAATAAATCAGAATTAATGTTGCGAGTTAAACATTTGATGAAATCAAAATGAAAGTCAAATTTAGTCAAATCTCAATTATGACCAGAAATTCTACATGTTGCCTAATTATCCCTCCTTTTTATCATCTTTGGATGCATTAAATTTTTCTCGATTTTTCAATTTTTTATTCTTTTCGTGGTGGAATTAGGCTTATACAGGTCCTGCCTGCTTCTGCCCGTGCACCCTAGTTTATTGTTTAATGCCGTTACCTATAAGCTCGTACTGAAACACACTAATGGCTGCACAGGAGTACAGCCTGTGCCTCGTCTGCCCTTGTCAGTTTTGTATAAAATGCAGCTGAGCTCCAGCAAAGCACCTCGATAGTCCTGCTTCAGACTTCTGTCCAAATATAAATCTGTAAATAAACTGTGACTGATTTTTGTTTATTTGGTTGCTACAGTTTGGTTTTGACAGTAACCTAAGAATTTAAAGGGAAGCGCAGGAACACCTCTGCACCTGTGTGCAGACGGCCGGGTCTGTGGATTCACCTGGGCTCTGGGAGGAAAGCTGCGTCTCTGGGTTAATTATGGAGGATTAAAGCTGTCTGGTGCCAAGGTACTAATGCTGACTCTGTTTACCCTGCTGAAGAAACTGGAAATGTTGGACTTCTGATACCAATATATTTTGTACATAGCTGTGATTTGGTTGGCCTTCTCTCATTGTACAGCAGTCTGTTGTCTTAAATAGGCCTTTTTCCATATCTTCTGATTGCAATGAAAACAATCATCAGATTCAGAGGATGAATACGTCTGCTCTGCTTATTGGTGTGACTTGTTGCACATCGCCAAACAAACAACATCAAATGCATGACGTAGGTGGAGTTGTTTTATCGTATTGTTTATTATTATTATAAGAACGTTCAAAAACCAGCTCTCAATCAACTTTCAACATACTGTGACTCTCATGTGTTTACTGGAATTTAAACTGTTTTCTTTCTAACTGGATTCATAATAAACTGCTTTTAAGTGGTGAAACAGGAGTTGAGTTGGTGGCATATCTGGTGTAAATCAATGCTTTACGTCAGGCTCGTCTGTCTCCTGAATTTAACAGCTAGAAATCAAATGCCAAAATGTTAGAGGCGTAACTGATGGCATTCACCCTCCGAGACGCCCGGCTGATCTGAAGGGGCTTAAAATGTCCACAGAGCGTGCCAATAAAAACCAAGGACGAGGGCTTTATGGTGGAATGAACAACAGAGCGGGAGAGGCTTTTGGGACTAATGTGGCTTTTAGAGGTTTAGCCCTGGATCCTTATCTCAGCCTCTCCCTGTAAGGCCCTCCCTGCCAGCCCCTACATACCATGCACTGCAGTACAGATGGCAGAGGGGTGGAAGGTCAGCTGAGATAGGAACAAAGCATCCCTGTTTGCTCAGGAAAATAAGCACTTCTGTGGAAACCATCAGATGTATAAACCAGAAAACACAGCTTCAGGGATAAATTGGCAGCTTTTTTTTTTTTTTTTTTTTTAAAGGTGTTACATATATATATTTATGGGTCTGCATAAATTAGCTTTTATATAAAAAATTGTGTGAAAAGTGAGCAACAGCACAAGTGTTGTTTTCTTTAGGGTCTGGATATCTGAATAGTTATGAGCTGTGTCTGACTCACAAGGCCCTTCCACCTTGGCATTTAAAACATTATATAAACTGGGGCTTAATATAACTGCACAGCTCAGGAGAGGTTGAGTGACTTGCTGAAGTGGGATGAGGAGAGATTCTTAGCACACACGTTATCACTCTGGAGGAGGACGGCAGCGCTGACCGCCGTCAGCTGGACTGCTGCTTATCTGATGAAGTGACAGTTGTTAAATACTAGTGAATTATTTATGAATACAAATGCAAAAAGTTCAAAATGAAACCACTAACTTGATATTTAATAGACTCTGAGGCTATATAGTAGGTGTATGAATAATGGAGTACTAGCGCCATCCAGTGGTGATGGAGAAAAAAGGGCCGGGCACACTAGTGAAGTGAGTCATGGTAGGAGCAGTCCACCACCAAATGCCAGTCCAAGCCTCCAAAACTGCATTGGAGTATAAATTTTTATTTTTTTCAATTTTCAGATGCAAGTATATGAAACAGGTTTGAGGATAAATATTTACAATAAAGGCTGCATAACACACAAAAAGCAGGAAATGCAAACATTCGACAAAAACTTAAAAAGAAAGTAGGGAGCGCTAGCAGTTGATCTGAGGGAACACTCGAGAGGAGCGATGAATGATTTTAAACAGAAGGAAAAAAAAAAAACAAGAGGAAACTCCACACGAGACAAACGTTAAACCAGGAGTCGTTAATCTTAAACTGAGACTTTAAACCAAGGGTAATGTTGCAATAGTCGGCGTGAGCAATGCTGGTGCAGTGCTTGTTGAAGACATTTGCCTCACTTGAGTGTGAGGTGACATCACCATTTTCAAGAGGACACTTGCCCAATTAGTGTGAATCACCTAAACCGTATTGTACATCCAGAAGCCTCGCTTGTGACACCCTTTTCCAAAGTGTTTGCTTCACACATCACCAGTTCAGTAATATATACAAACTCCCATAACACCCAATCTATCAGCCTCAATAGTGAAATGTGTAATGTTTCTTGTAACTGCCAGGTGTGGTATGAACTGTTACAATGAGCCCTGAGGAAATGTATAGATTATTTAAAATGCTTCATCTGTTCTGACTCCATCTCAAATAAAAGGCAAACCTATGTAGGAGAGGCGTTTTCTAAGTATATATCAAACAACAGCCACAAAGATCAGAGGCCCCCCCCCCCCCCCAAAACCCACCCACGACGAGTAAAGCTGAATCACAAGCCTACAGTCACTGCAAGTCAGACCATACGGCTACTGTCACACACTTTACATCTCCAAGTCACATGGCGTGCAAGCTCAGGGAACACGATGCGAGGCAGAGTGAGGCGATGGCGCGGTCGAACCATTAGCTCTGAAAGTTACACAGGAGAGTTGATTACACGCGTTGCTCCTCAGTTTAATTTACTATTTTACATGAGCTGTTGCTGGCGGTTGCAATGAAAAATAGAAACGAAGCACATTTCACAGTAGTATATATTTTTTGTTTCCTTTTTGTCATCGTTTGTTAAATACATACACAGAACAAGACACATGGCTTCTATAATGAGGGAGATCTTGCTGGTGCAGTCAGTCACAAAAAGAAAAAAAAGCTGTTCCTCCATTGATAAGTTAGTTAATCGTTCTACTGATCAAATGGATACATCAGCCGACAGTGACTTTCAAGCAACGTGAGGCCTTTATTACATTATGGAGGAGTAATTGGTCGACAATCAAGACTTTGATTTCAGACAGACCTCCACAGTTCCCCCTCGCCACCAAATAATAAACCTACTAAACACTTTGTTACTCTGTTGTTCTCATGTGTAACAGAAGTTTATTTCCATCCTGAAGTCAAAAACTGCTTATCTATGCCTTTGCCCCACACACACCCATCCATAGTCATTTCACTGCTTCCATTAGAAAAAAAGAAAAAGAAAAAAGAAGCAGTCATCCAACTCAAGCAAACAAACACTATAAAGTATTACATATTTAAAAA
This sequence comes from Paralichthys olivaceus, assembly GCF_024713975.1. Classification (NCBI taxonomy): domain Eukaryota; kingdom Metazoa; phylum Chordata; class Actinopteri; order Pleuronectiformes; family Paralichthyidae; genus Paralichthys; species Paralichthys olivaceus. Next base: position 11,096,852 of record NC_091101.1, read on the forward strand.
GATAAGCCAATAACTCTGCAGGCATTTGCAAATGAGTTTCAATGAATGATCCTTTTTCAGAGGTGCTTCTTTGTGAGGATGCTCTCATGACTGAAAGACTCCTCACTCTACGACAGGTTGTAGTTCTCGCTGGAATCTGTGTACTACGCAAACTTGAGAGGGTCCGAGGTGGATAAAGGGGCGGCCAAGGCTGTCCAGTGAAGCACTGGGGTAAAACCTTAATGCTTACAATAACAGGCCCGAGAGGCCAGGGACAGAGGAAAGTTGCCAGAGCAAAAAATGGTCCTGGAAATGTGAGGAGCTCCAGGGAACTTCATCCTTACTCGTGAGTAGACTGAGCGGTATCAAAAGTAGATCTGCTTGGCATGTGACGGATTCTGCTCCATGGGGCAGTACGGGCATTTCAACCTGAGGAGATTAGATATGGAATGTTAGAATCTTATGCACTTTATATCACCAATATCAAGTAAGGTTTTTTTTCTGTTCTAGATTCTACTGCCAAATTATCAAAACATTAAAGAAAGGCACAAACATTTGGGATTCTGACACTTAACGCTGGTCTCAATGAAGAAAGTGATTATCCTCCAATTTTATAACTTGGTTGATTTAACTTGATTTGTGAAGATGTGTTTATATGTTAAAGTCTCTTGAATGTGGTGTCTTTATTTGTTATTTTAAATAGTTTATACCACTTGACCTGTCACCTAATATCGCCCAGGTCCATGTATGTCTTGTTCTTCCTTTGATTCTGGTTAGTCACCCTAATGTCGGCCAGTGTGCCATGCATCGCATAGGTGCATTTTTTTTATCATTGCCATGCATGAGCCACACTAACAATGGGTTTTGACTTTTTCCACATCAAGAATGCCTTAGTTTATTTCGTTTTTTTGCACAAAGCTGCATTTCAAACTTACTTTCCAGCGTTTGTCAGTTTGTTAAGGGCATCTCTGGAGATGACGTGGCCACAGATGAGCTTCATAGGAGGGTTGCTCTCTGAGGTCTGCTGCCGAAGGATTGGACAGGCGAAAACAGAGTGGTACCAGCATTTCTTCCCGAGGTCAATTTCAATCTAAATGAACAGACAGGGGGTGAATTTAGCGAATGCTGGAAAAAATAAAGGAACAGTAAGATCTTTGAGGTTATTCAGAAGAGACTCACAGGCAGCTCATCTTTGTGTGTCCAGACTCCGCTGCACTGTCTCTGCTCTATCACCTGCTTGATGTTCATCAGCACTGGCAAGGCCATACAGCCTGATGCAAAACTGCATAGAAATAGTAAGCAAACAGGATTAAATAATGCTTCACAGTGACCATGCAGTAGCATTGTTAACGACAAAAATCTACTAATTAACTGTTTCAACTTTAGTCTCGACTTTGGTTTAAAAGTAAAGATATTACAGGAGACCCGAGATGAGGTCTTGTGTGTTTTCATACCTAACACTAAGTGGAGACTCTACAGAGAGGCCCAGTAAAGCGCAGGCATCTCTGGTGAAGATGTTGCAGATCTCTGCCCACTGATTTGTCTCCAGCAGACTGCGGTATGGCGAGTTATCGATGCCATGACGCAGATACACCAGACTGCCCATCAGGATCTGGATATCTGAAGGGGCACACAAGTGTAGGGGTTGACAATAAGGAAAATAATTAATATTTCATTATAAGGTAGGTAAACAGGTAGGTAAACAGTACAACACAACTAAAGTCAACCATCTTGTGTGTTTGTGTCAGAAATGTCACAGTGATTATGCCTCTATATGGTTCCTACCTCTCTGGTGCTGAGAGGCAAAGGGCTGAAAGTGCCTGGCGTACTGCAGGGCCTCCATTTGGTTGCTGATTCCTCCACTGAGCAGACTGATGAAGTACAAGCGGTGCAACTTGAACTCTAAACTGCTGTTTAGGTCCAGGAGGCGCTGCCGATTCGTCACAGCCCACCTTGGAGGACACAAACATGAAGTAAAGTCAATTTTAAGAGGCAATGCGTTGGTTAAGCTGATCATTCTAAAGTTGATTATTTATCAACATCACCATCATTGGTTTAAATGTAATATATCTGATCCGTATCAATCATCTCTATAGATATTCCTCAAATGTATTATCATTACATTTTAAAAGGTTTTAAACCTGTAGAGTAAACTACTAATTTTTTGATCAGACAAGAGAAGTATCATAGAATTATAAAACAAGTTTTTTTAATCATATTATTTTATTCATGTTTGACTTTTCTGAGGCAATAAATTTAGATTCAAGACACCTATACAGACTCATCTCTATATCTGCACTGTGAGAAATCAGTTACATTTCTTTACAATGCTGATCAAAAATGTATAAAGACATACTCTAGTGCCGGCCGGAGGTCCTGCATCCTCAGGGCTTCCAGGATCCTGTTCAGCTCCAGGAAAGGCTGCTTCATACTCATGTCTATAACTACACCAGACTCCTGGAAAATGACACACACATTTCAACAAGGAGTTACACCAATATTTATTTTGACAAAAACAATGTAAACTTTTAATTTAACTTACAACTTTCAGAAGGAGGTTATCACACAGTCTTGCAGGTAACAAAAGTTTCACCGTTATTTACCTGACACAGGTCCTCTGCTACACTGAGCATTCCTTGTCTGTACAGGTGCTCCACAATGGTCTCACTCAGGTATTTCTGTCTCTCTGGGGTGTCCCACACTGTCTCTGCCACCACAGCACTGATTTCTGCATCAAAATTCTGTAACGATGCATTTCAGAGATGATTCTTTGTGTATCGGACGTGTTCGATTATTGAGTTAATATTGAAGTTGTTGCCTGTCCTTACTCTGTCAATGGCTTTGCCCACTTTCGACACACTGCCATGGATGTCCTTATGTCGGGAGGCAAGCATCTGAACTGTTTCTTTGATATTCTTACAACACTGGGCCATAGTCTGAGACAAGACCGACAAGTCTGCATCTTGTACTCCTAAGAGAGAAAAGGGAAAAGATTTCACTGTCTACAACATGTGTCTGTTTTGTTATGATGAACAAAGAAATGAAAACTACTATAAAAATAAGATTTAAGGCACTCAACTTACAAATATTTATCTTAAGTGTCAGTCACTTTATGTGTGTAAGATTTTTCTTACCAAAAGCAACTAGCTGTCCTCGGATCTCACACACACTGCGCAGGAGCTCGTCTAACCTTTCCTCAGACTGGTGGCCGTACATAACGAAGCGATGGAGCACTTTCTCCAGCTCCCGCTCCACACATGCACACTGTTCCATGATTCAGGCTGGAACACTCACATACACACACACACAACACTGACACCTAGATTTAAGAGAAAAACAGTTTGAGGAATTAGCAGCATAACTGTACTGATGCAGGACTTTTATCCTATATGCATTTTCATTGCAGACATTAATCAGCCAGTCCACACAATTTTAAGTTGATGTCTTCCAATTACTTGTTAAACATTAAACAAGAGAACGAAAAGTAAACAATATTCATGTTTGTGCAGCTGAAACTAGACAATATGAAAATTTTGAAAATAAAAACTTGTTCTTAATCAATTAAGAATTTTACCGAATTAAATAAAAAATAATCCTTTTTGATAGTGATTCATGAAACGTTTTTTAAGAATAATGATAATGATATGTGATCAGCAGGACATTTTACAAACAAAAAAAAATCCTTGTCAGTGGAAAAGAATTAGACCGTTACATAGTATAACATGTGATGAATCTCTGGCATTCCCCAACAACAACGTCCTCTCTTGATGTTATTGTTTTCATTCTTTACAGTTTATGTAGTTTGCTGCAACATAAAATAAACACATACAAATTCGTCCTGTGGACCTGATTAAAGGATTAGGGATCCCATTCTGTTTTACTCAGGGTTAAAACCCATGTTTAAATAGGCTGATGCTGTGTTGACAGCCCCATGACTGTCACACTGCTGCTGTCAGAAGCCCAGAGGTACAGTGATGCGTTTAAAGACCTTTGATAGTCGTTATTTTCAGTGGAGATGAGGACGAAACGAACTTATCCTTTCCTGCCCTGATTAAAAGTTTGGCCTGCTGTGGCTCCACTAACAACCAACAAGGCCTTGACATGACAACCAGGCACACAGTGTACTCTGCGGCCTGGTGTTTACTAACGTGAGCCGCCGCTAGCGTCTCAAAGTTGAATGAAATCGCGAGGCAAAGAATGACAAATGGACCTGGGATTTAGTTCACTGTTATTATTACTTTCTTACTGGGTTCAAAGTATGAATCATTTCGGGCTCAGCTTTGCTGTAAACTCACCGTCTGTGAGCTCAACACAGAAAATGTCCACCTACGGCAACAACATACACGCAAGCCGCACTGTTTCACTGACCAAACCCCACGTTAGGTGTTTTAATTACTGGCTACAACTGATAAACTTGAAGTAGCAGTAGTATGTTTTTATTCGACGCGGACATTTGGAATATTGAGCAACAGCAGAGCTAACATAAACAAACGCTACCACAGCCTCTAGCCACAAAAGCTCGACATTGCTAGCGGCTAGTTAGCTAGTTGACGTTAGCAGCTGCTCACTGACACGGTCCAAATTGTTTCAGGAGAGAATGACAACCCGCTCATTTCGTATCATCCCAACACTTCGAACACCCAGAGCCGTTTCACTCGTTTTAAGATGTGGTTAAATCAACAACACTCACCTGTCGTGCTGATTAGTTAGCAAACATTAGCGTTAGCCACTTGCCTGTAATGGCAACACTTCACCAGCAGTTGTAATGCGGAACTTCCGGTGTCGCAGTCAGCCTCAGCTGGACATTTCAAAATAAAAGTTGTCTTTCCTCCGGGACATCCAAGGCTAGCAGCTATCAACCATAGACTGTGCTAAAGAGCTATCAACACGATGTTTCTCCTACACGATGAAGTTTTGAAGCTGTGTCACAATCCATCCCCTGAATGTTGGCACAGGATACTGAAGCATCAGTGTGTAAACACCCTTTTCATATTGTATTTGGGTAAAATGGAGGTATTTGTTTAATATGAAGGATCAAGTTTTGGGTTTAGCAAATGCAATGGGTCTCATTTTTGAACCAATCTCATTTAAAGTTTAAATCAACAAAATGACTTGTAATTACTCCAGTAAACTATGTTGTGACCATAATAACAGAATTTATTCTTGAACACCAAAATTAGAATATATCTTATATTCTAGATAGTTTTGCTTGTCTAGAACTTGCTTATGCAGAACATCACAACCTAAAAAAGCAACTAGGTCAGTTAAATGCAATGTGATCTTATGGTTATATTCTTTGTGTTTGTCATGAATACTAGCACTTAAATAACTCCTAGTGAGACTGGACCCTTGTTGAGCGTCAACCCCCCAGACAGAGCCTCTGCAGGAAAAAGCAGCTGTGATGAATTTCTAAAAAGTAAGTCATGTTTATTTATCTTCACACACACAAGGCAGTGTCACAGAACATAAGCCTCCCCTCCAAAACCTTGATATAAACGTTTTACACTAACAGGTGCCCATGCATGGCTTGTTAGTGTGTGTTGTTTTGTTAAGGGTGTGAGAGGGTGAGGCCTTTAGACTTGGGGCAGGCTGGTGTGACTAATCTATCAGTAATGTAGACTAAAGCTCCCCATTGCTGAGGTGCTCATCATTCTTTCCCTGTGAGTCCGCCTCCAGTCTGCCGTGCTGCCATGACCGCAGAGGTTCAAATTTATCAGTACCTCTGTACACTTTAGTTTGCACTCTCTCATAACTCTCGTACCCATATTATGTATGTACTGTATGCATTAATCCTCTGTTACCATTTGAAACTTTATTGTGCTCAGAGGCCATTGTTTTACAGTTTGACTCCATAGTGATACCAATGTGTATTTACAAATCACAATGAAATAGTGTATTTTAGTTTACTGTACAAGCTCTAAAACATTGTATGATCCATCTTCTCTGTTCAGACTTCAGAGGGATGATGATCCACGCTTGTCATGCCATTCCAGCCTCCAGTGAGATCTGAAATTACTTACGAGGCATTTTTGAAAGTGGATCTGGAGTCTATAAACACCAATTGATTTATTGAGAATGAATGGTGAAAAGAACTATGTAGCTGTTGTAAATGTCTGCAAGTTGAAAGCTGTTGCAATAACCAAGGTCAGAGACTCATGTCTTGTTTTGGAAAGCTACACTGACAATGTATGCACTCGTGACAATGTAAGACTCTTCAGAGAGAAGATTCGGGCCAAATTACAAATGCATGATGACATACATACCATAGCTTGTTCCCATACTACAGATGTAATATACCCACAGTGACAACTTTATGCAACATTCATTCCAGGCTGCATTCAAAGATTTTCCATCGGCTTGGCCTGAATGACTTCATGAGTGAGGATGAATGGTAATCTTATGAGGTGTTAGGTTAGGGACAGAGGCCTACCTCACTACCCTCAAACATGCCCAGACAGACTCAGTGGGGCTCAGTACTGTTATTCTAAAACGTACAATAAATAATGTGATACCATTTGTTGACACAGTTTTGATTTCATGTGTTGTTGTGTGACAGCTTGAAGGTCCAGTGTGTAAGATTTAGGTGAAAGGGAACTATTGGCAGAAATTTAATGTAGAATAATCCTCATGATGTTTTCACTAGTTTGTTTCATCTGAATTGTATGAATTGTAGTTTTCTTTACCCAAGAAAAGGCCCTTTATATTTAAATATTTATTTACATCAAGGGGACCCTCCCTACGGAGGCCGCCATGTTTTTTACATTAGTCCAGACTGGACAAACTAAACACCTTTTGAGTTTTTATGATAATTAAAGGCTACCACAGGTTCTTTCTCATGTTTGGAAGGAGAGGGTGAGGTGAGGGGTGTTCAGCTGCGACATGCAACTTCAACACTAGATATCACTAAATTCTACACAATGTACCTTTAATTATTAAAATTTTAATTATATTTTGATTTGTTTTCTTGAAAAAGAAGATATCCAGACATTGACAGGAAAAACGTGATAGAAAATATATGAGTGCCATAACATAGTTATGCAAGTGTTGCTACCTTAGGAGTTCTGCATGTGAGCTGTGTAAGTTGGGTGGTCTGTGTTAACCTTTGACCTGTTGTACCCCATCTACACCATCGCAATCACACCCTCACTCAAACACACATGCATACATGTGTACATTAACTATAGCGTTGATGCTTAAAATAAGCTCTTAGTAGTGGTCGAGTGGACAATGTGTGGCTGCACTTTGAGTTTGGTATTTCCCCTTTCTTTCCCCACCACCGTGCCCTGTTAAAGCTATGGCTATCATGGCCCTGATAATATGGGACTATATATAGAGGAGCCCTGTGACTGAGCCACTCTAAGTGTCAAATTCCAGGCGCACTCATCCGTCCTGGCTGGATCAGCACCTGCTGCTAACTATAAACCTACCCACCCCCTGCGCCGCACCCCAGGCCAGCTCCCATTAGAAAGCCACTGCCCAACCAAACTCCCGTGTGAAGAAGAAAAAAGATCCAGGTTAGAGTCAGTGAGTGCTTACCCCGAGGCCAGCTCAGAAGGGAGGGGCAGAAATAGAGATGGGAACATTGGAGGATGTAACTTGTCTGAGCGAGATGCCCGTGTGTGCTTTTTCTATTCAAGTCTGATACATGGCAGCGTGGCACTGCCAGACTGAGCGGAGCTGCTCAGTCCTGGATTCTGCGTATGCACTGAGGTCTCGTATGCTTGGAGCCTGCTGGTGATTTCGAGAGGCAGCTCACTGGATGACGGACAGACATTGCAACACAGAGCAACTCAATGCCCTTGGGAAAGACTCATCATTAGCCAAAGGTACAGTACCAGTCATTCTGTCTCTATCTACTTGTGCATTGAGCAGCCCTACCTTCTCTTGTCAGTCTCTCACCAAGGCAACACGGAGAGCTTAGATAAAGGGTATGTATAGCATGTGGCAGAGCAAATAATGTAAAATTAATTTATCTCCTTTAAGTCCTTGTAATTTAAATTTGAAATAAGATGAATTTATTATACAGTTCTTATATTTATCATAATATCTTGATGATTAATCTTATGAACCTAAACACATGTGGCAAAACATTAAATTTCTGGTATGTATCTTAAGTGTTTGCCAACTTTAAGTGAACATTTGTATATTCTCTTGTGTTGATTTCAGTTTGCTTGCTGCTGCTTTTTAAGGCATCATGACAGAGTGAGTTATATTTATGTTCTGAACCCCTTTTGGAGGTTGAAGATATTCTTTTACTGTTGGCAACAAAACAGAAACACTTGTCTCCACCGTTGCCTGTCAAATGTTGCTCTTGGTTTAATTGAATGAGATACACAACCTCCAGGTGACAATATCTTCTTTCCAGTCCAGGAACAGAACCCAGAGCAGACTCAGAGAGTGGACTGGACTGGCCACAGTGAGAATTTGGAGCTTGTGGACTAGCGATGGACAGCTGGACTCTTCAAGGAGACAGCTACTCCTTTCTGCGCAGTGCGCCCCGCACCTTTTCCCTGTGTCATCGTGACGGCACCCCCAACCACGTAGAAATCTTTGACATCATCAACGTCCCCACTCAGCGCAGCGCCATCTCTGAGACCACTTGCCTGTGTGACATTTTTGGAGACGATTGTGAGTTGCCCTCGCTCTCAAGCAGTCCTGCTGTAGGGGTCTTTGTCCCTTCTAAGAGGGAGGCAGACGGGACAGCTGCTGCATCACCTCTGGCGGATGATCTGAATGACTCAGGCTCTTATCACACTGCACAGGGTTCCAGTGAAGGAGAGGAGGGATTTGAAGATTCACGAGAAAGGCTTTACAGCCCCCCATTGCAGAGCCCGTCTTCAGAGAGGTGGCAGTCCGAGGGCGAAGGACTGAGTTCAGATCACCCAGACATCTCTGAGGACAGTAGCCCAAATTTAGAACGAAAAAGCAAATCACCAGTCCCTCAGCTTAGTAGAGCTAGCCCACCACCTGAAGCCCTCAACACTGGTGAGAGGACGTCCTCTCCTGGGGATAATAGTTCCTACACCATTACTCCAGAAGGGAGAGCGTCACCCTCTTCTTCTGCAGACAAGATAAGACATTCACCATCATCGCCTAGTCCAAGACAAAATCAGTTAGAGGCTGAACCAGAGAGACTCACTCCGGTTTTGAAAGACAAACACAACAGCCCTGCACATCAATTCTTAAATCCAAGTCCGTGCTCTGAGCTGAGGACCTGTGTCAGCTCATCCTCCACTGACTCAGTGAACACCCAGTCTTCACCTGACTTCAGAGTGGCACAAAACTCACCTCATCAACGGAACCAACAAAGCAGTCCCTTGCCTGAGCCCACATCCATAGATTTTTCTCTGGATTTTACAGAGTCAGCCTTTGAATCTAAAGGCAATCTTTCATCTCCCATACCTTCATCCAGCAGTACAGAGTCCCGTTCAAGAGAAACTTCGGTCACCCCTGAGCTGAAGAATAGGCCGTACTCCCCGGATACTCAAGCATCATCACCTTTTCTTGAGCTAAGGAGGGTTTCCCTGCCTGATCTTTTCAGCAGAGGCTACACACCTGATATAGAAGAGCTTCCCCGCTCTCCTGGGCTGATTTCCAATCCTTCATCTGTAGGAAGAGACACCACAGATACCCCTGAGAGCCAAAACACAGGGTTATCAGTTGAAGGAGGAAGCACTGTTTCTACACCTGCTCCACGATACACACCTCCCTCACCTGTCATTTCAGTAGCAACATCTCCTGAGCTGGTGGAGACCAGTGTCTCACCTGAATTTAGACACACAGCACCCTCACCTGGCTTGCTCAGTGCGGCCTCTCCAGTTACGGCAGGGACGAGAACTCCCTCTCCTGGCCCCTCACCAAAAATAAGATACACTTCAACACCTACTGAGAACAGGAGCCAGGTTTCCTCGCCTGTGGTAAGTTATACTTTATCTCCATCACCTGCAGCTAGGAGCTACTGCTCTCCTGTAGAACACAGACATACCGCTCCTTCACCTGAAATCAGGATTACGGCATCCTCACCTGAGCTTCTCACTTACTCTGCCTCATCAAGAAGCCTCAATTCATCCCCTCACATCACAGGGATTTCTTACAGCATTGTTCAGCCTGAGGAGAGGGACACTCCCCCATTTCCTGAGCTCTCTCGTCTCTCCACCCCTGAGCCTCACAGGACACCTGAGGCAAGGAGCCGTACTCAAAGCAGAGGCAGTGTACAGAGCAGCACAGCAGAGTCCACTGGCACGCCACGACACTCGCCTCATACATCAGGCTCCACAAGCTCTGTCCTGCAAACACCTTCACCTCAGCCACAGCATCAGACTCCCAAACCTGAGCCAGGACACCAGACCCCTCCGTCTCAAAAGCATCAAAGTGCCTCACCTCAGCATCTCCCAAGTAAAGACCTGTCACTTGTTTCCCCAACTCCTGAGCAGAAATCACCAGCAACCCTCTCTGCAGAGTACTGCTCTCATTATACACAGCCTACTCCTCCTCTGAGAATCACACCTGAGTTCAAGGAGTCCTCTTCAGGTCTTCCCCTCTTCCCCACACTTTCGGCAAAAGACGTGTCACCCTCATTTGAATTAGAGAAAGGAGACGCATCAGTTCTTCCTGAAATCAAAAGCAGTTCACCAGTGGTCATAGTTAGTTCACCTGTATTAACTTCACCTTTCTTAGCAGAGGAAAAGATAGAGAGTTTGTTTGCACAACAAAGCACAGAGAGAGAAGCACAGACAAAGGAAGTAAACATTCAAGATAACTTGAGTTTAGCCTCCTCTGAGGAAAAGCAAGTCTTTGGCTATAACGTTTTTCCAAAAGAAAACCATTATAATAACCCACCCACTGATATCAAGTCTCATTCCCCTAATGTTCTAGTCTCTAAGGACAGGAGCCCAACCATTTCACCTGTCTGCAGGGCTACATCCATCTCCCCTGTGCAGAGACTAGAAAAAACACATCCTTTGTTCACTTCTTGTTCTCCAAATTCTGAGAAGAGCAGTTTCTTAAAATCATCTTGTACACCTGAGCTCCCAAGAAGACATCTGTCAACCAAAGTTAGACGTGAAAACAGAGAGAGGTTCACCGAGAACATGGCCCACCGTGTGCACAGAAGACGGACGCCCTCTCCACCACTCACCAGGTTTACACCTGTCCACATCATAGCCCCTGAGAAACCATACCGACAGTGGCAGAACAGAAGCCACAGCCCCTCTCAGGTTGTAGCATCTTCACCAATTGGTAATTTGAATACAGTGGTGACAAACAGGGAAAGCCCCAATGTAGCCCCTGTTGACAATAATAGCCAGGCCTACTGTGGCAGACTAGGAGGGCAATTGGAGATGGATAGGGAAATGCAGATGCAGGAGGAGAGAGTAGTAGTTAGGGAGAGGAAAGGGGATAGGGAGATGAAGAGAGAGAGAAAGAGGGAGGAGCATGTCCCTGAAAAAGGGGAGGGGTGGCAGGGGGACGCTAGTTACAGAGTGGAACAGGTTGAGCTGTCATTCAATGCCAGGAATAGAAAAGGGCCTGCGAGTCGCAGTGCAGCTCCCACAAGCAGAGAGACCCGTCAGGGACTGCCAACAGTGCATTCCTGTTCAGAGAGCTTACTTGCCACCAGACAGCTACAGCAACAACAGAGTCTCCTGAGACTTGCCTCACAACAGGACCCCAGAGGTGGTGGTCCAGGCAGACGGCTTCAACCTCCTACACACCAGAACAAAAACAGTGCTCTAGGACGCACGGCTGCAAGCAGGCCCTGCAGGAGTTCCAGTTCCAGCATGGGAAGTGAGTTGGATGAGGCAGATGATGAGGTGAAATGGTTTACAGACTTGGCTTTCCACAGCCTGTCAAGTCCCGAGGTAGATTACCTTGACATGTACAACTCCAGCCACCGTTCATCTACCAACATTTCTCAACCATCTACCCAGGAGAGCCCCGCTGGGGTCAATCCCACCTGTCAGGCCTATGCTGACTTCAGGGGTTCTGCTCCAAAACTGGATAATGATGAACTCTCCCTCCAGCAATCATCTGCGTACTACTCAGATGGACTAGATCCATCAAGGCGCTATGAGATGGGCAGCTTTGAGTGCGTAGATGTGGCCCTGGAAAGAGATGACACCAGGAAGGTGAGAAGAGGAGTTCCAAAGAGACAAATCCAGCTGAAGAGAAAGAATAATGCTGAGGGGAAACAGGATGAGAGTAGTGAAAATAGTAGTCCTGGAATACCAGTCATGGTGGAGAGCCCGTCTCTAGAGAGTCACGTAAGAGAGACACTCCTGAGACAACACAGTACACCAGCAGTAACACAAGATTGCTACCGCTCTGAGTGTAGTCCTGAGCCCAATCAAAAAAATGAGAGAAAATTCAAACTCCAGAAATCTGCCTCCCTGGATGAAACATGCTCTAAAACCAAGATGGCCACCTGTCTCATTAAGAGTGTGTTGTCCAAGAAGATGCAATGTGTTGACAAAGAACCTGATGACCAGACAGAAGATGTGAGCCCTGCTTTTGATGAGAACAGCCCACCAATAGAGAGCACAAGACTGAAAGTATCCCCAAATCCTGACAGGAATAATCTTAGTTCCACGCCTCTGTCAGATTATGGTCTCTCACCTGAGTGTTTTCCTTTGAGAGGAGAACCAAGCACAAAGGACGAATCCAAATCACCAAAAAGCTTTGGAATGAGAACCAGTAACAGGCCAAGTTCATCCAGTAGCAGCAGAAGTGTAAATGTCTCTCAGACTGACAGTGAAGATGCTGATTCTCAGAGCAGGAATGCAACTGCCTTAAGATCTGAAATGAGATCAGAATTGAAAGTGCCATTTGATAGTAAACAGTCCAGAACTGGAGTACGGCGAGCAGATGACTTTAAAATCTGGGACGAAAAGGAGGGTGGTGACTCAGCAAATACCGCTTCCGGGAACACAGGAGCTGCTTCTGCTACTGGAGCCAGCAACGGGCAGGCCAGGATGACAAACAGAGACCAGGAATGTGAAAACACAGAGGACCATAAACAACTGCAGGAGGGGGAAGAGGGTGCCTGCACTTCAAAACCACAAGAGATTTCACTCAGAGCTGTGGAGAAAAAGAAAGCCTCTCTAAATGTTTGCCTTACACCTGAGGCAGAAAACAAACCTGAGGCTCCTTCACTGGATATAACTGAAAGGGTAGAGACTAGTGTGGATGTGAAAACAGAACAAGATGAAGGAAATGCCAATAATAAAATGAAGGCTCCAATACACAAAGTTCGAGACGTGAGGCAGCTTGTAAAAAATACTTATAATCTGTCTTTCAAGGCACCTTGTGCTTTGTTGCCATCAGATGTGAATGATGAAAAAATTGAAACTTTTAATGAGGAAAGGAGGGAAGAAGTAAAAGAGAAGAGTGGGAAAGAGGTCATACAAGGGAAGAAGCAGGGAGTAAGCCAAGACATGAGGATGGAAGAAAGGATGGGGGAAAGGGAAGAGGAGTACAGGGTGGAGAGGGAAGAGGAAAAGAAAGAGGAGGTAAAAGATTTAAAGCTGCCAATGTTTCCTCCACCTATTCAAAGCAAAGCAAAGCCTCTGCATCGTCCTCAGCCAATGCAAATAGAATACAAGGCTGTTTGCTGGAAAGAAGACAAAAGTAAAATGTCACGCAGCAAGAAAGAAAACCCAGGTGACAAACCTCAGGCTTCTCCAGAAATTGTCACTGAGGTGAGCAGTGAATCACAACAAGAGAAAAACACATCAGGAGACACAACAAATGGCAAACCATGTCAACATGATCTAAAAAAGTCAGCAGAGACACAAGAGGCTGTGACAGAAATGCACAAAATGCCAGACAAAGAGGTTGAACCTGTTGTTTTGACCTCTGACAGAAAACCTCCCATGCTAGGAAGCCTTCCCAAACTGCCCAGTAAGGAAAGAGAGGTGTCCACTGCTGTGGTGTTGATAAGGGATGGATCCAAAACATCTGCATCTCCAGTGCAGGAAGAGATTCCCACCCCAATCCAGGTCCCTGCTCCTTCACTTTCACCTGGGCCCACCCCCCCTGGCAGCAGTGGACACTCAGTCTCCATGTTACTGAAGGAGAAAGGCTATCAAGCTGATATTGGAGCAGTGGTGGGGGGCAATGTTCAGAATGCAGCTGGAGGGAAAGGGCCGCCCCGTAAGCATGTGAACTGCTTGGAGATCCCCCTTGTGACCACTGTGTCTTCAGACTGTGGGAGAGGCGAGTCTCATAGAGAGAGGACGTTCTCCTCATCCTCCACCACGTCTGGCCCCTCATCAGTGTCTGAAAACACAGACATGCTTACAAAGACCACAGAAGCTGAGGTAGTTAACATTAAACCTCCAATCAAAGACGTAGGAAAACAAAAAAGCACTCCTCCACCACTGAGGAATATGCAGGAGCAAACACCACCTCTCACCAAACAGAAGGATGTAGGAGATTTTGAAGCAGTGAAAAGACTAGATCCGACCTTCCCCCCAAGGTCCCCGGCAATAAGGAGATTCAGACCACAGTCAATTGAGGTTAAGTCACTGTCTAAAGAAACACAGAAACAAGAGATGCCAGCAAACACCACGGTAAACAATAGACCTCAAACCATTGAAGTTAAATCCATAGCTAAAAATTCTCAAAAGCCAATTGTGCCTCCAAAACCAAGTTGCAAATTTAAACCTGCTGATGTAGGAGCATTGCCAAATGAAGCACAGAGACCATCAGCAACAACATCAACTGTGAAACCACAAGGTGAGGAGAGGGCTCAAACCATTGTCGTGTCCTCACCGACTATATATAGAAAGATCTCCAATGAGTCCACAGCAACATCAAACTATACAAGAAAACTGGCTGTGTCTACAGTGTCCAGCCTCAAACCTCCGCCAAACAAAACAACAGCAACCACCATCTCCAATCTCTCAAACCAGTCGATAGCACCACCAGAGACAGAAGCATGTAATGACAGAGGACAACAACAACAACCTTCTGCCTCGCCTCAAAGCTCCAGATACATACAAAGACCTGCAACCTTAGCTCCAACATCAACCACTAGTCCTGATTTAACCTCAGTTCCAGGTCCCCTTTCTGTACCAATGCCAAGCCAAGTCCCTGTACCTACCTCAGATGGAGCCAACCAGCCAAGCCAACCAGCTGTTGCGAATCCAGAAAGCCAAACAGTTCATCCTAGAATGGCATGCACTCGTGAACAAACTATGCAACCCGCTGCTGTTCACCCTACACAAGTACCAGGATACACACGGCAATCGTACCGCAGATCACTGTCTGGTGAGCGTCCCAACAGAGCGGATGACCTACGTTTTTATGCCTCAGATGATCCTCCAAGCTACGATGAAAGAGAAAGCTTCAGTCCCCTCATGCTTCCTGATCTGAGCCTCAGGAGGTCAAATCGCTATCAGCCCTCCTCCCATCATCCTCCCTGCTCCTGCACAGCCGGCTGCCCTTCCCACCCTGGTCTCACAGCTCCTCACCATCACCGCAGCCCTCACAACCTCACACCCCCTGCCCCTCCACACTCTCCAGGCCAGGTGCTGCCTTACCAGGGCACTCAGCCCCCTCTTCGCCCCCACCAGTGCAGACCTGACCCTCTGCCAATAAGCTACCAGCCAGTTTCCCCCAAATCAAGTCCTCTTGGTCCCAGCCAGCCATCTGCCCTGTACCAGCCTCTCCACCAGCCTCCTCCCTGCCCTCCACACTCCTCACTCATGCAGGCCTGCACTGCTGACCGGCCACTGCAACCACCCCAGCATATTGACCACAGACGAGTCCCTATTCACAGGTCCCCCCAGCAGCAACCATCAGGGATGACTGGGGCTCCTTACAGCGATCCTGGCCACAGCCACTCACCTGGCCTTCCTCCTATGGATCCCCAGTACTTGTGTGGCCCTCAAAGCCTGGGGCCGTCCTATGGCTCTGAATATGGGGGGGACAGTTCTAGTTTGTACTCAGAGAGCAGCTATGGACAGGCACCCCGCAGAGTGCTCCTTGATCCTGACACTGGAAAGTACTTTTATATTGAGGTGCCTGTGCAACCCCTGAGGAAAATGTTGTTTGACCCAGAGACTGGCCAGTATGTAGAGGTGCTCATCCCACAGCAAGCAATGTCCCATTCAGGCCTGTATCCTCCATCGGCAGCCCCTTACCCATCTCTCCACAACCCCAACATGTACGCCCCTGCACCCCAGTACATGCCCTATGCAGCTCCTCCAGCCCACACCCACACTCAGCCTCAGCCACCTCGCTATCCCGAGGCCTCTGCTGAAGCAACAATGCATCCAAGTGGGCCTGGGGTCAGCTACAGGAACCGCTCTGGTCAGGGGTCCAAGTCAGATTCCCAGAACCATCCACCATTGGACCAGAGCTACCTGGAGAGTATGTATTACGTCCCGACAGGGATGAATGCAAGCCCCAATCCCACCCCACCAGACTATTACCACAAACATCCCCCCAACCTTCCCCCAACAGGGGGGAAAAGGTCCTGAAATAGAGGATAGAGTCCGCCTTCCTGGAGCCTGTTGGGTTTTAAATACACAGTATATAAAGGGGGTGTCTAATGTTAGCCTGCACTGTTATTTGAGTTTTCACATTGCAACTGAAGACTGCGATTCTTTGGTTGTTGTTTATTTGCTGCTGCTTGTTCTGTGCTCGGCTGCTTAAATCAAAAGAAATGGTTTTGACAATGAGACTAAGTGTTAGCAAGTAAGTGATTACAACCTATCCTCAAAATGATCTATAAAGATTTGTAATCATTTTTGATACAGGGTAAGAACACCACACTGTTACTTCACCAGTAATGCACAACTGCAATAAATCAATAGGTTTACTAATTAACTGATGCCTGTACTTTCATAAAAAATATCTCCAAAAAACTTGAAAAAACTGTTTTAAAAGAAGAACCTCATATTTATTTTATTATTGTTTTTCTCTAATATTGAATGAGTGAGTTTGTGCAAATGATGTCTGCAACAACAACAATGCTAATAAAATGTGTCACTATATGCATGGCTCCTGTTTCTTGGTTAATATGAAACTTTACCTCTGTGACTCCGTGTGTTAAAATACTTATTTGTAAAGTCAGCAGCTTCAACTGAGATTGCATTTCAAGTTTAAACACCAAAAATATGTGTATTATTTTAAGGGAACTATTGCAATGCATCATACATGTATATAGACAGTGTTTCGATATACTAGATTTACAAAAAGGAGCAATGTGCGTTTGAGTAAACCAGAATTATTAATCATGAGTTATTGCTAGATATTAAAACTGTGTTGCAGCTTTGAAACCAGCAGCATCAGGCAGCATCTCTTATTTCTTGATCTATCTGCCTCTAGATGGCGCGTTACCTCCAAACAATGTGCCGCAGCTATGAGTGAAATGATTATTGTAAAAATCATCATTCATAACGCGGGGGCTCAATATGTAGCTGGATTCACTAAATCAAATGACATGAAAGTTACTGAAAATAAATAATTTTATTCCCATGACAGAGAGCACTGATATTCATATTATTTATTTTTTAATTGTATTGAAGTTAGCACATTTTACATTGAATAACACAAAGGGGATTCTCGTCACATTTCATGTCAGTCTGAAGAAAACGTGATTATGACAAATAATTTTTACAAACATTTTTTTTTAAATAACAGGAGCACATACATACACAGATTTTTACAAGGGAGATGATGACATCAACACATGATGCAAATGCAGATGGTCTAAATATGCAGTAATGAGTTCGATGCAGCGCATTGTACACCCATGACCACTAGAGGGTACCACAGACCACTACAACAGTCCACATCCTGAGGGTATCGAGCCTTTTCGTGACAAGTCCCAGTAAAAAACAGAATGATGATTTCTTAATCAGAACCTGACCCTGTAAATAGAAACCAGAGCCTTATTCTTTTAAGCCAGAGGAACAAAACTGGCCTCCCACTCTCTTTGATGTGGATAGCAGTAAAAATAATGAGAGGTCTGACCAGGAGCTGCGAGGGCTTTTTAGTGTGTATGTGCGTGGTTGTGCGTCTGTGTGAGTGTGTACTGAACAGACACTGTTTCATCTGTAAGAGGAGCTCATAGACTTACAGGGAAACAACAGTGTGTTCATTCACATCTGGTGGGTTTATCACACTACAGCACCTGCAGAGTGTGTCCTCTCTCTGTGTAGTTCACTTTCACCGCTAGAAAACTATACTACCAGTGCGTTCTGAAACAAACTCCTACATCCTTTATCAGTAATGTCTACTTAGCCCTTTGTTAGCTATTTCTGGTCTGCCTTGAGCTCCACTTTCCTACAGTGCTGCTGTGTCCAACATGATTGCTTTTCTATTGCTTCTTGCCAGAAGACGTATTCTTTTTGCCTGGAAATCTCCGACTCCACCCTTGCACTCTACCTGGCCCAGTGACAACAGGATTTTCCTTCAGCCGCAGAAGTTTAACCTTTCAGGATCAGTAGAGTCTTTTTACAAAATGTGGCAACAATTTCTAACATGTTTTAAAAGCCTGTCAGTCATCCCTCCTGATTAGAACTTTTAGAACCTACACTGCTTTAAGTGTAAGAAGTTAGAGAGGGTCTCTCGCCAGAAGGTCAGTGGTTCGACCCCTGGCTCCTCCATTCATCTATCAATCAATCCATCAATCAATTAATCCATCAATCCAATCCAATTCTTTTTTTTGTGGGTCAGCTGACTGTTTATTTTTTATGTAATTAAACCACTCAGGATACCCCTTGTACGCCAAAAGTGACGCCGGGATGTCCCACTCTTCACTCTTGAAAAAAACAGGCCTGATCACTACAATGTGTGTTACTAAGAAACAATGACATGTAACAACCAAACACTAGTGATATCATTCAGCTTCAAAGATAATCTCATGTTCAGAATGACCCAACGTTCATGTTCGCTCAAAATAAACTTGGACCAAAACTATCTTTATTACTTCCTACTTTGAAAATGGCCTCTGGAATGCAAATCTTAGGTATTTAAGTTTATTGCCATGATCCTGTATTGTCACAACCTGGATAACGATTTGAGACGCACCTTAGGAAAACACAATAATCTCTATAAACTTCCTGCTACGCCTACTGAAATCACACACAGACAAACAGACACAAGCTTACACACACGCTTACACACACCTTGGGCCTGTTCCAAGAGGGTTATCTAACTCTTATTAATATATCCCAACTTTTATGCTCAACTCTGATGTAAAAAAGACCTTTTCTGTGCTGTGTTATATAAAATTTAGCAAAACTGCTTCACGGAAAAGATCCCACTCTTATGTGGGTTTATTGTTCAGTGTGCCAAAGGTCGCTCAAAATTGAAAACTGTCAGATTCGTAGTAAGAGAGTCAAACTTTAACAGCCTCTGTTTGCATGGACAGCACTTTTGATCCCTGGGACAGCAGAAACAGGATTCCTGTAATTCACCTGTGCTTCAGTGTTTTTGCTCGAAATTATATCAACATATCAAATTTAACGATGTAGCTTCTACTGAACTTAGTTTAGTTTATTTGGAAAATTTAAGATTAAGTAAAATAAATTATTAGAAACAAAACACAGATAAGCGGCAACATTAGAAATAGAAAAAGCAAAATACATAACCTATATACCCAGTAACAAATGAACATAGATTCATATTTCATCTTCTGTCTGAAAAGGATTAGGAAGAAGCAACATGCTTCTGCTCTATCTACACTAAATCATCTTACAAAAGTAAATAGCAAATATCCCCCTGGTGTCCATCTGTCCACTACACAGCTGTAGTCTTCTTCTCTTCTTGCTCGTGTCAACGTGGTTCCATTCCTCCTCTTGTTTTCTGTACCTCTCTTCTATCGAGAATTTGCCTTGTTGGATTTCTTCCCTTTCTTCCCATTCCGCAAAATCACCTCACAGATTGATATGTATATACTTTTGAGACTGTTTTTTTGTATTTCTAATTAAATTTCCCTTTACAAGTTATAACCCCCCTCCCAAAAACATTTTTGCATGTTACCAGGAAATAGATTATTTATTGCATACATTTTTTGCAGTTTCAATGTAATGCACATGTAAACAACATGTTCCATACACATCCTCCCCATCTTGTGTGACTGTGCTGACTTCCATTCATATAAACACACTCATACGAAATAGATACATGACATCATTAGGAGGGCTCTGGGGTCTTTCCAGTACTTCTGTTATTGTTATGGTTCTGTGCCATTTTGTGACACTACACAAACACACACACACACACACACACACACACACACACGCACGCACAGTGTGGGACTCCCATCATCCCTGCCGCACCCAGGGGTGAGTGGGCGAGTTTGACTCCTGCAGCTTAATTTGATGTGGACCCACTGGAGGGCTGATTGGTCAGTGGAAAAGCTTTGTCTTGCTAGTATCAGGAATGTGGAGAAGAGTGGGTGGCATGGGCGAGGCTGCTCGATAACAGGCCGAGTTTTAAGGGATGATAAGGAATAAAATGTGCTTCCTGACATTTTCCAGCCATTGCCTTTCCGTCTGATTAGATGTCAATAGTTTCTCTTACTAACTGTGACTGTAGTGATGAGTGAAATAAGGTGAACCTGGTGTGTCAGTCAGTCTGTCCATGACTCTCTACGTGTGTATGTATAATGTATTGATGAGATGGAGGAAACCAGATCATGAGCTGAATGTGTGGTCCCTGACACTGATATTAGTAACCACTGTCTGGGTGAAAACAGCTGTAGTGGATTTGTTGTTGTGGGAGGTCTGAGAAAGGTTGCCAACATTGATAAGTCTGCATTTTAAGTGAGTCACAGGTTGTGAGCATACAACATTTCCACCTGGGTTAGGGTAAGGACAAACTCTTCCCCTCACCTTAGATAATTTCATTTAAAAAAGCTGTCACAAAAGCAAAAATATAAAGAGTCAAAGATGAACTTCATGACTGCCCCCCAAAAGTGAAGCCAAAATGTCACAATTGTCACCTGGTGGCTACCTCCAGTGTTGATCGCAAATGCTGCCTCCTCCATGTTAATGGATGAGAGATGGACCAAATTTAAATGTCAAAGAATGAATAAAATATATATATAAATCTTTTTTTTTTTTTCCCAAATATGGTTTCTGTAATTTTAGGTACTTTTTACTTCAATGCTTTGTCCATCTTTGTATGCAGTGGTTATGACCCACAGGATGGGATCTTGATGCCCAGGTGGGGAACCAGTTATCTGTTACACCAATACCTTTTATAAACAACCATATGATCACTGACTTTTATGCAGAAGAAACCAAGATGTGCCAAAAGATGTCTGATCTGTATTATCATACCACTTTCCTTTCCATCTATCCATGTCCTGTCCCATCATCAGTTTCCTTCATATCAGTGAGACTATTGGGAAAACTTTATTGCCTGATGCTGCCATGACAACCAAGACAAACATCGGCTTTGTTGATAATGATGGTCCATAAAACGGTCTGGGAGAAGTGAGTCTTCTTCACTCTCAACAGCGAGTGAAGAAAAACTACTTTATCTGAGGGGTTGCCTTACCTGTGAGCTCATGCCCATAGAAGGCTTTCCTCAGGAGGAAGTGGGCGGGCCTACAGTTGGCGGGCATGTGCATACATGTGAGCGTGTGCTGGATGAGACAGGCGCTGAGTGAAGCAACAAGTGGGGAGATAAGAGAAAGGGCTGTGTGCAAAGGACACCTGAAAGCCTGACTTCCCGCATTCACCTCGTCGCCTGGCGACCGCGGAGCATAATAATGACACTGTGTTAAAAGTCCTCATCTTGCGTGCGTGGCCGCGTGTGTGTCACACAGACCTCACTATCCACCAGGTGGTGTGCCTACCTGTCACATTTCACGTCATCGCCTATGATTGCCTCAGACATCTGTAATGACATTTATCAGCTGGAGAAGATGGAGGTGTACCTGCCTCACCTGCACCGTAACCACAACATTTGTTTCTAATTACTGATTCTGGCCAAGTGCTTAATCACAAAGAGAAGATCTACACTCAGATTATTGTTATATGAGCTGCAAGTGATACATTATTATGGGCTAAAAAAAGATCTCCAGAGAGGGATCATTTCATTTATGTGGAAATCATTAGTCTAGACTAGTCTAGTCCTTTTAGTGGCCCCAGGACCCCTCATGTCTAGGAAGGAAATTGTTACTTAGAGTATGAGTCTATCCATGTCTCCACTACTGGGGCACACAGACCATACACATAAACACACTCGTATTATCCAGTGCTGAGGATGAAGTAGCTGAGAAATGATGTAATGGCCTGATCACTTTACCCGCCGTCCTCCTTCCATGACCTGAATCGCAGATCAATGAGGAATGGAGGGAATGAGGAGACACAGAGCGACTGAGTGCATGTGTGTGTAAGCGGCTGGTCAAAGAGAAAGAGGGAGGGCGAAAGAGAGAGAGAGAGAGAGAGATGAGCTATTGACAGGAACAAGCTCTTTGCTGCCTCCATCCTGACTCACCCAGAGCTGATGACATGTCTAAATTCTTATTGATATCATGTTGTGTCAGATATTCACTGCTCCTTGAAGTTCTACACATTAAGCTTCACAGTGACACTGTAGTCAGCTGCAGAGAGCAATGGTAGGCTTCAATATGGGGGGAACGTCCTGGGAATCAGCCTTTGGTCTCTTCTAGTGATCAGGGTTGTTACGGGGTGGTGTGTGTGTGGGGGGGGGGGGGGTAAGTGGATTCCTCCAGCATGAGGTAAAAGTGATGAGTCATGCACGAGTGGCCTCACAGACTGTCGACGTTGAATAATACAACTGTTAGACATTGTAAAAAAAGGCAGTAACTCTAATGCATCACTCAGCCATTTTTTTAGGAAACAGTAATATTTGGGTTTCCCTCCTCTCATTTTAGAATCTACACATCAAGAAAATGTGTGCGTCATCTGGTCCAGGACTAAAGATCCTGCTGCATATCAACACTATGCAGTTTTACTACTGGTCAACACCAGGGACACACAGGAGCTAATGTATGATAATGACCCCATAGATTTACCAGAATATTGGCAATAATTAGTTTTTTTAGCCTCTTGGAGACTTTTGAGAAGAATAAACTCCCAGTGTAGATGAAACTCAGTCCAACATAATGTGTATTCAGTATACCACCATCTTACTGAGAGACTTGTCGGGCTCCTGCTTAATGATGATGGGTCTAAGCACTGTAACAGAGGTTACAGAGGAATGGGTCTGGCTCTTTGGTTTCTGAAAATGTCTGGGCAGGTATAGTGTAGTACTTTGTTGAATCCTTGGGAGACCTGCCCATTAGTTTCATCATTTTTACCATGCCATTGTTTAGACAATTTTTGAATTGTCCTTTATTTTCAAAGTAAATGTAAATACAGGCTGCAAATATGAAGAGGTTATTGTAAAACAGATCAATATCTATCTATTTGAAATAGAAAGCAAAAAAAATCAGAGATGTTTTTTTTCTGTGTAGCTATGTAGCTCTTAAAATGTGCTCAGTTCGACTAAAAAGTATAGATAATGACTTTAAACTGAATACAAAAACCAAAACAATTAGCGGAAAGATGCTGAAACATTAACTTTAAAACACGTAACTGGGTTTGATTCATCAGCAGCTTAAAGGAAGAAGACATTTGACATAAAAAAAATTCATATATAGTTTCTGCATTCCATTTTAAAGTAACACATAAATTACAGGAGTGAGCCCTTCAGATTAGATCTAATAAGCGGTCTGATCCCGTAGATCAGATTAACTGTGGCATTGACAAGACAAGACAAGCTGCAAAGAGACACAAACAAACAATACGTGTAGGAAACTCAGACTAATAGTTTTGTTGACTGGATCATTTGTCATGCAAGTCTTTTCCCCCGGATTGTTTGTGCGAGGTGAAGGGGTGTTACTGTATGTGTCATTTTTTTTCAATCCCTGAGCCAGGGTTCGTAGAATGTTAATAAAACCAAAAACACATTGTGTTTATGTTTGTTCAAGATAAGAAATTACCTGTAATCTCCCGTATGACTGCCCTGAGACAGCGCAAAAATAGAAATAAGAGAAGACAACACAAAGCATCACACGTCAGGGTTTGAAGTTTTGTTATGATGTTGATGGGTGGAGGTCTGATTTGATAACAGATTAATGGGCTCTCTGTCATACCTTCCCCTTTTAAGCTGCACTGCCAAGGCTTAGCACATTTTTTGATTTGACAGAGACAGGATAACCAGAGCCAAGCGAGGAAAAACAAACAGAAGTCAGTGTTATGCAGGTTTGTATGAACTGGGTGTGGGACATTTTGACCTTTAACAGTCAAAACAAGGCTGAGTAATGAAATCCTTACTGACTGAATTTTATTTAATGTTGAGACGTTTTGGAACAGAGCGATTATTGAAGAAGACATCTGTCGTCTATTTGTGGGTATTGCATTTTTCCCAGAGTCCCACCTACAGTATGTTCCAGACATACAGGCTGTGAATAAACTGTCACTGCACCACGTAAGCAATAATAAACTAATCTTATGCTTTGACTTTGCAGGATGGATGCAAACTGTGCTTGGTGTGGTTTTTGAACAGTGACCATATTAATGTCACAGCTTTGAAATCCTCAGTCTCTGTTGCAAATTGCGCATTAGAGAAGATCACAACCTCTCTGAAACATTAGGTGGCAGCACTGTGCATTTTCAACACAGAATACATACAGCTACCATATGAGGTATTTGACCACTAGTGACACTATGGAGCAATGCATTTATGAGTGGGTAACCCATTATTCAAATAATTCCTGCATACAAGGATGCACATGAATGCTTGCATGTGAGGTGTTTCTGACAGTCAAACAATTTCTCCTGTTAGTTTTCTTCATCACAAAGAAATGCCAGATAACATGATGGATTTAGGATATTTGTTAAAAATGGCTTTGCAAATCTTAAATTCATTATTTCATTGCCTGTTTGTTACATTTCAAGGACCAATGCAGGGTCTGCTGGTTAGTAAAACTGAATGGAAACATAACTTTTGTATGTTTACATTGAGGGCTCCTTTAAAAAGCCTATTTTCCAATGTGCTATGCTCAAAGCAGAGAGATTTGCTGTTGGAAATTAGGAAAACAGCAGCCAAGTGAGCTCAGGTGTTCATATAATCATTTAAGACAAGCGAATGTGAGTTTAGTAAAATGTGTGAATCTCTATACTTTCTCGTGCATCATCTTCATAGTAAATAAGTTTAAACAGCAGCAAAGGGAAAGAACCCGGGGACATGTTTGGGGAATGCCTCCGCTGCGAGTCAGCAGGGTGGAAGCAGGCGGAGAAGGCCATCTATTGTTTTGGAGAGAATGGAAACTCTCACACAGCCAGATTCCATCCTACCAGAGCGGTCACGGTGGCAGCACTCTGATAAGCGTCTTGTGAACCAATGTCAAAGACTCTGTTGTCCAAGAGATCAAAATTACTTCACTCCTTTTGAATACCTCCTCGGCCTATTTTTAAGACAACAGCAACACAGACATGATGGTAGCACATTATCCCAGGCTGAGTTTATATTGATGGCTGTCTGATCTGATAAAGCATTTGCGTGTGAAATGCCTTTGTTTTTTCTGTCTGATACCTCATGAAGCAGGTGTGGTTGTTTGAGGCCGTGTAGCACGATCACACCTGAAAAAAACTCTCGGGTGCCGCTCGACCATCACAGCCTCGCTACTTGCGTCACTCGCTGTGGTCACCGCTGGCTGGCTGTCTCCATTTCTCCACCCACAGCATCCATTCCGCAGTATCAGTGCATGTTAAAGAAAATCAGAGTTTGGATGGAAACCATGGCAATGACTTGTTACCACAGCAGTGACTTGCCACCACAGCCACCACAGCACTGGGCAAAGTTTCTGTAGACAGTGGCAGAACCACAGTGTTTTCCCCCCACTGCTCTCAAAAAACTGTATCACTCTGTACTTTCTAAGCTTGATGGTTCTGCAAACCGTAAACCATGTTATTTGCTTCATTACAAAACAGCTTTCTAACTGTTTTTTTCTCTGTTAGTTTTATGCGACAAACTGTCCAAACAACAGTCGAGAATTGAATCTGGAAGTATTTATTTTGGATGTATATTTAGCTGATGACCACCGGCCTGGATCACGCCAACCATGCTAACTAGCTGGGGCAGGGCTATATTTACAGAGGGCTGGGCATCCATCATCGCAGCGCAAAATCACAGACGGCCAGAGAGCGAGGAAAGGAAAGTGTGGCCCATCAGTCAGCACAGTGCAATCTCAGGGCTTACCTATTTAAATCGCCTCACAATTTGACCACAACAGTGCCACAGGTCACGCTGTAGTACCGCACCTACAGCACAGCGGTAAACATCTCTGTCCTTACACTTTGCCACCCAATCTGCACATGTGCATTCCTGTATGTTTTTTATTAGCATACATGTGTGATTCATCACCAGAAAGCCTCTCAGATGTCTGGTGACGGATGAAAGGGTACCTGGGCTTTCTGCCCTGGCACAGTACACCTGAATGACATCACTCAGACACACAGACAAAATAACACATCATCTGTCAAACACAGACGGGATCGACAGTCTGATACTGCAAATAGACGGCCAGACAGATAAGCGGGCACCCAGCCTGCAATGACAGATAGTGTAAAAGAAGACAGACAGATGGACAAGGTCAGAGACAGGCTGACAGACTGACAGACATGCTGTGTCACTGCAGGAGACAGACCAGAACTGAGACCAACTTTCTTGCATTGTGTTTGACCTGAAGTGTAGAACAGGTGTAGAACTTGAACTCGCTGTATGAAGAAGAATTCCAAAAATGCACAACTATATCATATATCTTATTATTTGAATGCATTTTGCAGCAAGTGCAGAGTAGGACACTTGCACAAGGAAAATGTAAGTGCCCAGTAATAAAACAATAAAAGTCACATTGAGACAAAACAGATAAAAACCGTTCAACCCAAGTGTAGTTTAGAGCTGAAATATTAAGATTTTTGCTTGTGTTGTCGCTTTTTTATTTATTGAGTTGAAAAAGTGACGTTGAAGTTTATTTGTGGGAGCTGCCCAGCACGACAGCAGTCTTCTGTCGCTGACCACTGAACAGTCCCAGCGGGCCAGTTGGGGTTTCAGAACCTTGCCTACCAACAATAACCATTGGTGAGGTAGATGACAGTGGTTGTCATCCATCCCACACAGACGTACCCATGCAGGCTCTTCGGGGGGGTTTAAATCACATTCAATACATTTTGAATTGCTTCATGTGCAGCGTCCAGTGTACTGGTAGAGCTCTTCGGGAACGAGTCCTGAAATCTCTAAATGAGTCAGCGTTTTTGCACTTCCAATATACTCATCCCAAAGTCAATGGGTTTTTTCTATGTGTTTTAAATAAAATAAATCAGTAAACCATCCACTTGTGATTATTTTAAGCTTTCACATGTAAAAAAAACGCAGTTGCTGACAAGATTAGATGAGACTACAGAGGTTGTTGGGGAGAATAAAGATCACAGCAAAAACTAAACCACACACAACTCTGCCATTACAGCCTTGTGGTGTTTAAACTTTCACACTTTCAAACTAACCTTCAAAGAGGAAAGGCTTTTGTAGAAGAGGTGAGCACCCCAAGTCAGAAGCGGTTGGAGGCTAAGTGGTGCTGATACTAATGTCATGTGACAGTATGTTTATCACCTAACATTAGCATTTTACTTCTGGCAAATGTATTTAGGCCTCAACAGTCATAAAATGTGTAAGAGTCATAAAGTTCATTGGTCCCAGAGCTTATTTTCTGTAATAATCCAAAAAACAATGAAAAATCCCATTAGCTTTTTAATTACCTTAGCCTACACGCTGGTATCTGATGGGTTGGCATCTTCGATATGGAGATTTTGGCAATGTTGGCAGCAGCGGAGAAGAAACCTGCCATATAGGGACATTTGTCTGTGAGTTTAGAAACACTGAAACCCAAGAAGGCCCCCCAAATCCCCCCAACTGAGTGCCTCTGGTGTATTAATAACACATGCACACTCCTATCCAACTACTTATTAACAATAACTCCATGTGAACTGTTTACTCAGGCAAGTGATGAGAAAAAGAGGATTGGCCACAAAGCACTAGATCTTGAAAATTGAAATAAAATGACATGCTCCAAACGGACTTTCTAGGGAAGAGGACGCTTCATAAGCAGGCTGTGGGGTTCATGTTAAAGTTGGGGTCAAGTCTGGGTTGTGACATGACTGTGAGTAAGTGTCCAGTTTAATGACATCATGTTAACTTGTAAATTAGCACCCTGAGCTGCGTGCTGTCCCCTGACCATGTGAATGCATCAGCCTCCTGGATGGTGAGGTCATGAGGGTCTGTAGATCCTTGTCATAAAGAGGGGGGTCAGCGGCTAAATACAGAGTAAGGGTGGGGGGAATGCTGGCTATGCAGACCCAGTATACTCTATATTAAGTATGGTTCCCCCAACTTCACCTTTTTACTCAGTGCACCCGCTTACAGCACCTTCTGTGTGTGCTTTACCAATAAGCCGTTGCTGGACCTGCTCTGCATGTTGTGTATGTTTTAGATGCACTGGGATAACAAACTGTGAATGGAACATAAAAAGATGAGATTGTCTTGACAATAAACTTGAGCCACAGCTGCTCCAGTCGGTGATTTCTGTTTTATAGCCTCTGGGCTATGAACAGGACACATCCAGCGGCTCAGATGCAGCAGCGCATTAAATCATGCATGTGTTGACAACTGTAATCTGTGATGTGTGGAGGTGGTGGGGTCACAGGCTCGAGAAACAAGATGACAGAGCAATTGAAAAGCAAGAGGTGAAGAGTAAAAGTGAATGTTTTTTTATCCCAGAGGACAGGGGTACATAAATAAAAGTTAATTGATTATTAGTCCTTTTTGTGTTGCATTGGAAAAGTACCCCAGTTGTGTTTTGGAAAAGTACTGCTGACAGGCTCCTGGAAGACAGGGAAGCCTGTGATGCATTCTTGAGTCGTGAGTGGAGCAACCACTCAGTGTGATGTCATGAGAGGTTCACAGTATGTTGTGTGCACACACATGTTCAGACAGAGCACCGATGTCAACACCTCACCACACACCTTCACCGGGCTGGAATATTTTATTTCCTCAAAATGAGTTGTCTTTCTCAAGGAACACCGCAGCAACGGAAATGAAGATGAGTTAAATAAGATAAATGACTTTTATTACTACCGCATTGTTGCTGTGCATCGACACTTGATTTGACCCACAGACTTTGTTTAAAGATTGTCGACATGACAGCGCCCCAAAAGTGAAGACAAAACATCTCAAACGCCCCCTGGTGGCTGGCAGCAGGACAAGTCTTAATCCTGCCACCTCCATGTTAAGAGATGGGACAAAACTAATAAGTCAAAGTTCCAAAAAATGGTGTTTGTCATTTTAGGTTGTTTTTGTTACTCTGATGTATGTTCCATTGTTCATATTTCTTGTAAGTTTGGTTTTAATAAAACTAGGTCAAAGATCATGTGTTCCAAAAACGGTTAAAGTAAAAAAAGGTTAAAGTATGTTCATATATATTGATCCCGGGAGCGTTAGAAAAGGATTATGAACCACCGAGCCAAGAGACTGCCCTGGAAAAAATCCTGATACAGGGCGACTCCAGAGAGTGGACTGCTTTGAGTAGACGTCTAGCAGCTGGAACTAAACCACTAAACACACTCAAGTTCACTTGTGACAATGGGATGGAATCAGTTTTTCCAAATGCTTTTGTAGCATAACGGTTGTTTCTCACACTCCCCGTTTACACGGACATTTGTCATTTTGAGCGAATTAGCATGTTGGCATTAGCATTTAGCTCAGAGCAGAGCATAGATCTGTCTGGTTGGACAATTGCTGTAGAATGTAAAATGTAAAATTTGCTGTGATGGATGTGAGCTTGTAACAAGTGACTCAGTGTTTTATCCATTGTATAATCTTTCTGCGTGATGTTTGAATCAAAACATTGTTCCAGTACCTAAGATGTCCGACTCGTGTAGACTTGTGTCTGGAGTGACAAATGCAAATAATAAAGTCTGTTTAATGTGAGCAATCTCTCTGTTGTTGTTTCATGGCAGTGGCCAGCTCCTGTTTGTGAGCAAAGTCATCAGACTGTCTGTCTGCTTGAATTCGTTTTATTTCCAGTATCATTCACGTCAAACAGAATATGTCTGTCTCCCACACATCCTCTGCATATTTCACATAATCCACGAGACGCAGCTGAGACAGTCTGCATATTCCCTTCCTGCAGGACGTGAGTGTGGTCCTCTTCAGGAAAATAAACAGGGCTTTTCATCATGGGAAGCATCGCTCAGTCAAGGAAACCGGGGCAGACAGACTTGTCTCACTCATGACAAATGGGTTTTCTCTCGCTTTTTTCGTCCAAATCAACACAATTCTGCTCCATGAAACCATTTGATGCTGGTTTGTGAAAGAGTAAAAGAAAAACCACATTGTTGAAGAAAGAGCCTTCAGACCCATGGAAAGCTTGCTTGTGTTGGCAAAATGCACCATTTAATTGCTGGGCTTCTAAAGAACACAATTTGTCCCAGGGATTCCCCCTCTCCTACACACACAAAGAGTGACTGACTGGCTTGTGTGCAAAGACATTTAGTCTTTCAAAAGCAGTATTGTGTGAAGGTCAGGAGAGTCTGTGGCATAGGGATCTATCGTTGTGACATTCTCCATTCTATGAGAAAGACTGGACTGCCAGCTCCTATTACATAGGCACCAGAGGTGTGTGTGTGTGTGTGTGTGTGTGTGTGTGTGAGTCTGTCTGTCTTGATAGCCTACCCTTTGGAGACATATTTCCGACTAAAGACCAGTTAATTAGGGAAATCTTGTCCGATTGGGGACACTAGCAGTGTCCATCGCCAATGCCCCCCCACATGAAAAAAGTTGATTTGTTGGCAGTTTTGTTTAAAATTGGTTAAGGGGTTAAAATTGGTTAAGGGGTTAATGTAAGTTTACTGGAAATGAATGCAAGTCTATGCAATGTCTCAATGTGCGTGCGCATGTGTGTGTCAAAGAGCATTACAGACGTTGACGACTGAGATACTGATCTTATTGTGACTTTATTTGTTTCAGACACATCAGATATGAGTGAGTAACACACAGGAGTATCAGTGATGTCTTCCTTCAAAGCATGTGTTTACAACAAAAGAAACACTCCATCAGCATTAAACCACTTGTTATCCTGACACTGGTTCTAATATTAACTGAAAGTGGGTGAAATCTCTGTCTTGTTACGGAACTTCCAGGCACAGAAACTGTGTTGTGAGCTAATCCTGATGATGCCATCAGTTCTGTGAATTTATATGACACAATATCAGATTGCTGCAAAGTCCAGCAAGACTGCTGCCAACGCTCAGTGTAACGAAGGTCACTGTTTGAGTTATGTTTGTGGTTACTGGGTTTATTTTGTAATGAGTTGATAGCTATTATCTCCAAACCCAATAAAATAACAGCTGACCTGTCTCCATGCTAGATACTCTGTGTGGGATGAATAAGAACATTTTTGAAAATTGTATAATTTGGGTCAAGAAGAAGAATTTTTTTACGTTTCAGTGATTATGGGCGGGAAAAACATGTGTTATGTTTTTTTGAGAAATGAAACCACAGGGAGGTCAATGATTTGCAAATAGGTCACATTGAAGAGAAGAACCAAAACCTCCCTTTTTCACTTGTATCCTCTGTATCTTCCTCTTTTTGTCCTCCCTACTTCTTTCCACTTTATCTGATCGTTCATGACTCTGTATTTTCTTGTCATCCACACCGTACTGTGTCTTTCCTGGTTGCCGGTAGATCAGCTCAGGAATACGTCACAGGAATGGCACGCACAAATTAGAGCTGACAAGCAACGGTATCGATCTCATCTTGGCTGCATTAATGCTTTCCTTTTCACTGTGAACGCTGAGATCTGATATCACCATTAGTGTACCACTGTGAATCATCCCTTGACAAAAGAAAAGGCTGTTATTTGTCAAACCGCACAGAATTTATTTAGAAGAGCCATGAAAGCCAAAAAGCAGCCATCCTCATTTAGAGTTTTGTAACCCAGGAATACTGCTGATGATACAGGCATGGCCAGTGGGGCTTCCTGTAGGTGTGTCTAAGCCCATTCAGAGTACCTGAATCACTGGGTCATCCTGTTTTACCAAACCCTAAACTGTAAACTTACTGAGAATGAAGGGAAGCTGATTTTATCTTCTGAGCCAACCACTGTTAGAGCCCAGACCAGAATTCTAGCAGTCAATTCACAACTATGTGGAAAGGTATACTATAGCTACAAGTGTGTAAGATTGTGATATATTTCCACTCCACCCATTGCCAAAGAAATCCTAGAAATGTATTGTGTCTTAACATTGAACAGTTGAGTTGAAGTAAAACATTAACTCCGTGTTGGGTGACTGGTGTATCTGGAGCAGTTTCAAAGCTTTTATGGGCATGAAACTCAGCAGGTTGAATCATCATTACAAAAGATGAGCTG
This sequence comes from Paralichthys olivaceus, assembly GCF_024713975.1. NCBI lineage: Eukaryota > Metazoa > Chordata > Actinopteri > Pleuronectiformes > Paralichthyidae > Paralichthys > Paralichthys olivaceus. Next base: position 11,129,286 of record NC_091101.1, read on the forward strand.
CATTACAACATTTTTTTTTTTCCTTTGGTAATAATACCTAAGCTCTTTAAGCTTTGATCTGTAGAAGTGCAGTTGATTTTGTCTCTCATGATTCTTGAAGGCTGTAAATTCAGCACTGAACAAAGTATTTGTATGAACACAGTATCTGGTGTCATGTGTAAAATCCTGAGGGCAACAATGGCATGTTCTCAATTTGCTTTTATGGTTACAACATAAAGTTAGAGCATTATTAAACTAGACTGGCACACGGTAAGTGGATTCCTCCTCCAAGGTCCACCATTTTATTGTTGTATTGTTTCCTCATTGTACCATTCAGAACTGAAAGAAAAAAACACAGATGGGAGTGAAAAACATGAATGTCCTTGTTGCTTGTACAACTAATTACTTTGACCTTCATGTGCAGTGTCAGAGTCTAAGCCATACCCCTTACCCTACTGATGTCTCTCTGTACACCTTATCTTTACACATCAGTGTAACATCTTTTTGAATTGTCCCACGTTACTTTCTCAATTGTCACTGCATTGCATCACATCACTCTCCCGGAGTGATGCAATGCAGTGGCAGTCACGCGCGGTGTTTCAGCACCACCAGGAACCTTCACTCAGTCGTCCTGTGATAGTTTCAGTGATGTGGCTGTTGCAAATGTCCCACATACCTGGCGTGCGTTTGCAAGGCCAGAGGCAAACACATGTTGTCGAAACAATTTAGATAATCCATGGATCATATGAGGGGGAATGCTGCGCAACCTCTAAACTATTCCACGCTCTCTACGAGACATTCAGGAGTGCTCTGCCCTTTGTGATAGTAAATACCTGTGGACATCTTGATTTTGCTTTGTTGTTCTTTCGCTACATTTGCCAGGTGCCTCTGTGGGAGATCAAACTTCAAGAAAGCCTTACATGATCACAGCAGGGTCTTCACCTGATCTGGAGAGTCAGAACACACAGAGGTGCGATCAAACGATTCACCGCTGATTCTGTCGTGTTGAACAAAAGCAATTAAACTCAGGCTCTGACTGAGAGCTGAGAAATGTCAAACATTTGTTGGGAAAGGAGCTTTGAACTCGGCTGGCTGCTGCCTAGTCACAGGTTTACTCAGGTTACTACAGCTGGCTCACAAGGGTTTCACATACGGGCACAGAGAGGACAAATTAACATCTGTGTAAAACAGTGTTATCACAGTGAGTCAGGCCTTCTTAAGTAAAGTATGTCCCGATGAGGTTTTACCTGTGTAGAGGTAAAAGATGGTGGCCTCAGGCTACACTTACCACACTTCCCTGCTGTCAGTCGCTCCACCTCCTGACTCCACCTCTCCCTTAGAACATTCTTCAGTTTTCCTGTCACAACCTGCAACTGGACTGAAACACTGTCAGTATGTTCAGGGGGGGGTGTGTGGTCTTGGTATTACTCATGTTGTGGGGACCTGTTTATACTGTTACATTATGTCTTCCTAATGGGGACATAAATGTGAGGTTAAGGTTAGGTTAATATTAGGTTAAAGTTGGGTTAGTATAGGTGAATGATAGGTGATTATTAGGTTAAGCTTAGTTAATTAGGTTATAGTTGGGTTAAGGTTCGAGTAAGTCTGTAGGATGTCAGTGTAAATTTATGTAATGTCCTCTGGTGGGTGGGTGTGTGTCGTGCTCATGTTAGGTATTTCTCATGTTGTGGGGACCTGTTTACACTGTCACATTATGGGGACTTGTCTTCCTTATGGGGACAAAAGGGTAAGGTTAAGATTAGGGTAATATTAGGTTAAAGTTGGGTCAAGGTTAAGGTTAGATTAAGTCTGTGTGGAGGTGAGGGGGCTGGTAGAGCACCCTGATCCTCAGGTTTAAAAGTCAGTGACGGAGCTGCTCTGAGACACTCTAGACAGACTAGGACACTCAGGAGAAGTTTATATTTTGGAGAGTTTGTTTAAAAGTTTATTAAAATAAAAGATGTTAAATGTTAAATGTTACCCGAATGGTTTAATGTAGTGTGTACGTGTGTGTGTGTGTGTGTGTGTGTGTGAAGGTGTGAAAACGCCCAAAGACAAATTCTTCTCCATAAACATGTTTGTTTAGATGGCTAAACCCAAATTAAAGCTTTAACTTTACTTTACCTGACAGTCTTTTGATATAAGTGTAAGTTATAAGTCAATGACATGAATCAGAAAAAGTGTGGTCAGCAAAAAACATATTCACTGTCTCTTCTAATAATAAAGTGTCAGCAGCGAAATCAAACTAAAGTCATAACCTGAGGTGATGAAACATAAAGCAACATGGTTTTGATACTAAGGAAGCTCAATGAGCTCCATTACTTTATTCTTTCTAATGTCCAGTCTATGAAATGATCTGAGCATGTATATGCACAAACACATTTACCATCACTGCATAATATATTCAGCTTTAAAAGCCCTGGTGCCTGGCCGTCTCCTAACATAACAATGTAACAAAGTAATGTTGCTTAGTCATGTTTGGCGTGCCAGCAGTGTGTTGGCTGAAGTGGGAGCATGCTTTAGAATACAACAAGGCCCGGACAGGATTTTACACAAATTCCATAGTAACAAAACACAAACTCATAAAGCAAAGACTAAAATGGGAAACACAGCTCTTAAACCTTTTTCTGAAGGTTTAGACTCTTTCCTGCTCTGGAGAGCAAGATCGCCAAAAACAACCAGGAAGTGTGTGTCTGACTCCTACTGTATGTGTAAAAATACTGACATAAAACTGAAATAGCAACTTCCCATTGGCTGTGCTCGTACCCAAGGGTGTTATGGGAAAGTGCTACTGCCACTGTGTAGGTCTGTGTGTATTGTGCCAGGCTGTGCTCTATTTGAAGGTCAAACGCTTTCTTTCGAATGAGGCCAGCAGACAAAAAGCTGGATGACCCCGCCTCTTCTCCTCCTCACAACAATTACACTTCCTCACTTCAAACACTTTGTTATTTCAGCTTCTCTGTGTTTGTAGCCTGAAGAGCCACTGATGTTTGAGGAGCTAATGAGGCCATATCCTCTTAAATTGTACTCTGCTGTTAGCTCCAACTATCTATAAACATCAGCCGCGCTGTGTTTATAAGGTTTAAGCTGAAAATGATCATGCAGCGCCTGCGTCAGGGCCACCAGCATCTCCATGGCATCACAGGAGCAGTGACCTCACTAGGCCACCCTCTTTTGACGTCTCTCCTCTTTCTTTCCTTCTCCAGTGTCAGCACTGTTTTGAGATGGCACACAGGAACTGGTCAGGAAAGAATGTTGACGGCACAGCAGCATGACACAGCCGGAGCACCCACACGGAGATGACAGAATTGGAAAGAGAAGGAGGGAAAAGAATGAGAAAAATGCATTGCAGGGGGAGATACGTGTCAATGAGAAACTGGGACTTTCTGACTCAGTCTTTCAAGTGTGATAAAGGAAAGAAATAGACTTGCAGTAGTTGTCATCATTGTACAAAGGAAGTAAAGATATTAATGTAACTGCAGCAGTTAAAATAAGCACGGAAGTGGTTTCTGTGTGGTCTCTTACATCTCCCCTGTTCATCTTTCTTAGGAATAGAAAATCAACCCACTGCATCGGAACTATGACGACTATTCATTGACTTGTCCAGCTACACATGCATGTGCATGTGTGTTGTTGTTTTGGCCCTGTACAGTGACTCAGGACCCCAATTATGGTTTGAGGTTGAACGCGGGACCAAATTGAGAGGCCATTTTTCGGCAGATTACTTAACTGTGAGTGCCAAACGGCTTTGATTTTGCTCCTTCTTGTTCCCTGCAGGAGTAGCGGTGTCGCATGTAAGTGTAGTACAGTCACTGGTGCGTCATATGGTGAGAATACCATGACCACCACGTGTCTTTCACTTCATCATCGTCACACCAGCATGCACAACGTACATGTACACTAGATTCTTGGTCACATTGTGGTCTCATGACCCTGAAGGGGAAAAAACATAAAAGTGGAATGTCCAGAGGACACTGGACTTTCGGTGAACCAGGAGAAGCCCATTAACTGTTGCAAATCAAATGCTTTAGGGTCATTACTAGCAACTGATTAACTTGAAACTATACATTTCCCCTGAAAAGGTGTGGATACTAATAAATAGCTAACCATGTTAGATGAGTCTGTAAGAAACTCTTTCCATGGCATCTTCTCCATGTTTCCAAAAGGTTCAGCCATTATGGTGCATGGATCAGAATTGAAAATATCGTAATCCATCTCCTCTGCTGCTGTGTGTGAACTGTCGGCAACAAACCAGTTCAACATGACAGTTCAACTTGATCGCTTACCTGATCTCTGACTCTAGTGGTCGCTGTGGACACATCGACATTGAGCAAAATAATAATAACTTTACTTGTAAAGCACTTATCTAAACAAGTTTACAAAGTGCTTCACAAACTCCATGGCAAAAAATGAATGAAAAAAAGTAAAAGGTATTCAATTCAGTTAAATCTTGAGTGCCAAATCACAACATATAAGGTTGAGACCTGAAACCCAAGAGTTCCCACAATGAGCAAGCATTTTGGCGACTGTGGAGAGAAAAAACTCCCTCATTAACTGGAAGAAACTCGCTCGAAACATTAGAATACAACAAAAAAATACAACACACAGACTGCACCTTTTTTCATCGATATGCATTCTTTTAAAAAACTCAAACAAAATGTTATCAGAACAATATGAAATATTCTTTAATTACAAAATATGTAGTTTCATATTGAGGTACTACAGTTTCTTTCAACAAAAGAGATAATACAGTGCAGAGTGATTTCAGTGATTCCAGGAGAATCTGACAGATCTGTAGGAAACTGTATCTGCAAAAGTGTTCTTTGTTAGTTGACCTCTACAACCGTAATAAGAGAAAAGTGACAAATCATAATAAAAGGTTAAACAAGTACAAACACAAGTAACCAATGTATAATCACTCCAGATGTAATCAGTTGACCTCAACTTGTGTGCGGCATACGGTCACACAAAGTGCATTGTGTGTCTGTTTGTGTGTGTTTCTGCACAGTATGAAGGCAGACTGCAGCTGTGACGCTGAGCATTACCACAAACTAAACGTTCAGACATTAGTTTCTATGCCTCCATATCCGCTTCTTCCCCCGGTTCCGTCTTTCTGTTTATTTTTAGGTCATTTAAAACTTTGTATTTTTAGTGTGTTTGCTGTTACTTCAGGCTGCTAACACCCACTTCTAAAGAAACCCTCTGAAAATAGTGCCTCTGACAGATACATGGAGGAAAACCTAGCTACGTCGGTATGGCACAGGGTACTGGAAAAAAGGAAAACAAAGAACAATCTTTTCAAGATGGGCCTTTTTTAGGGTGTGTGGGGTCAGTAGTGTGTCATACGACTGTGTGTGTGTCTGTGTGTGTGTGTTGGGTGGACGTGTGTATGCCTGTCTGTGTTTCCATCTGTCGTGCTCATGACCACGCAGTAATCAGCCAGGAGGAAGAGCCTGTCCAAGTGCAGACACTGTATCTCCTCCCGCTCAAGGATCCACCCATTTTCACACACAATAAACACACACGCTCACACACGCACACAAATATACATGCACACATGCCTTGTTTGACAGACAAGGCAACAATGTGTCGGGCTCAGATTACAAAAGCGTGAGAAATACCAGGAAGACGCAAATGAACAATTTTAAGCAGACGCTATAGGCAAGTGACAGGACAGTGTAGCACTGTTTACTATGACATAAATAGACACAATGCTCTTGACAGACAGGTTATTTTTGCCAGCTGCGATGAAACGTGATATCAAGATAAGAGAATGGAAAACTGTGTCGGAGAGGACAAAATGGAGAAATAAGTAGGGCCTGTGTTTGGGAGGGGTGAGGTAAATGTCAGCAAAACAAAACCCAAATGAATTCCAGCTCGGGCTTTAGTGCCAAGCTCTGTCAAGAGTTGTGAATTGAAAATCATTTGTGGTGGTTTCTGTATTTAGTTCAGTTGTTGCCTAGTGATAATCTGTATATTAGAGTTGTCAGTTGTCAATCAATAACCAAGTAAAAGCAGATCCTAACTGTATGTTTTGATTATTGGGGGCTCCTTGTTTGTTTACTTTTAGATCATGAATATTGTCTCATTTATGAGCAACATTAGTTACATATACAGAGAATGATGGAGCCTTCTGTCGATACCCTGCTGTCATTTTGTCCGTATATGTTCACGTCCTCTGAAAGCTTACGGATACAGAGGAAACTCATGAAACCCTCATAAGGGAGCAATGGAGCAATTTCTTCAAGCAAGACAACCATAGGACAAGAGGAAGACATTTTTTGACGAGAGACTTTAAAAGGTTTACACAACCTTGTTTGTAAAGGAAGCTGGCTGACATTTAAGAGTTGTATCTTAGGCACTCAAGTTATATTTTTGTCCACCAGATGATCATTGATGCATATTTCACGTAAAGATCTTGATGAGTGCTGCTCTAAATTCACCTCAATGCTCATTTTTATTTCAGGAAACACAATTTCCCCATCTGATTCCTAAAAAGAGAAAACGTGTCTTAAAAATTATGTTTGACCAAAGTCTGCCCTGCAGCATGTCATATAATGAAAAGTTGCTCTTCAGGACATTTAGAAAGGGATAATGAAAAGAAATTGGCAAAGCCAAAAACAACAGGACTAAGAAATTATTGTATTCTGATAACAGGCAACAGACAGGGTGTGGGAGCCCCTGACGATGGCTGACTAACCTTGACCAGGAAAAGTGTAACCTCATCTTCACTGTCTCCTGTAATCCTACGGTGACACACGAGCGCACAAAACATTTCTTTCAGTCTCCCAAAGAGAGAAACATCTGCAATCAATTACTCACTCCCACCCAGCAGTAGAGTCCAATAATGACTGTAAAATGCAACAGCAATTTTCTTTTATGATGTTGTTTTCCCTGCTTGGCATCGCTTATAGTAACTATAGAGATGGTTGGCACTGACTTGACAGAATAATGTTTGATTCAGTGTTCGTAGTAGGAGCAAAGAAAAAATTTCCAACATGACTGAGTGTGGATGCCCCATTGTTGGTTTGGATGGCCTGCACTGTCATCTCTATATAAGGTGCTATGATGAGGTCCTACACACACACACGCATACACACACACAGGAGTGACAGGAATCTCAGCCTTGGACACTAGCCAGTACCTACTCACTTTGCAGCAACCTCTCTACAGACACGGGGCCCAGCACAGTTAAAAGTGATTCCATGGGGATCCAAGCCTTTTGCACAAAGACCTATGATGTGGTGATGTCACTTCCTGGTAGTCCGTAACTGTTTGATGTGGGGTCTTTGTTGGTGGGAGAGGGGGCGAGCCGCTACCCCACTGTGATGGACGTAGGTTGGAGGAGAGTGGAGAGGAAGGAGGGCCGTTAATGAGCACAGAAGCAGGAGGATGTTGTGGTCAGTCACAGTGCGGCTGCTTGGTTTTACAGACTCATTTCCTACTCTGGCTTCTGCCAGAGCTGAGATTGTAATTGTTCAGCTGCTACTGACCTGAATGTTATTCCAGAGGAACAAAAAAGATAAGGAAGGAGTGTCGGAGGAGCGATGGAATTCAGTGACAATAAAGATGTCAGTGAAGAGTCTGTAATTAGTGTGAGGGAACTCCCAGAGTTACAAACACACCTGCAGTCTTAAACAATGACACCACTGTCTCAGAAGAGACAACTGAGGCCTTGAAGGGAGGCAGCTCAAGCGTGTGTGCTTGAGAGAGAGAAAATGAAAACAGGTGGAGAACCGAGATTGAAGTCCAGAGAGTTTTGGAAAAAATAGAATTGAAACAAACACACACAGACAGGTTTGTGCAGCTATTCTTGGACTTTGCAAAGACCTTCCATTTATTGTGGACAGTCTAACCAAAACCTTATCCTTAACCTTAACCATGACTAATTCATGCCTAACCCTAACCTTAACCTAACCATCATTCATATTTGACCTCTAACCTCAACCATGACCTCAGAATTTGTGTGTTTCCTCATTTGGACAATGTTTTGGTCCCCCTTAGCACTACTGATCCAGACAGGTTATGGTGGAAAAGGTACTAAAGAGGTAATAAAAACAAAAACAAATACATACACACACAGACATAGTACACTGGTTTCAAGGACAACCACATAGTCCTGATCGTGGTTTTAATGACCTCGCTCACCAATAACAGTCTTTGTAAAAGAACCATAAGAGGCATTCAATGTAGTTCAAAGACTTTATGTCGTTGAACCACAGACATGCCATCCACGCTCACAATGAGGTCTGAAGGGTTAAATTTCACTTAGAGTCCTGTCACACAATCCAGCCTCAAAGAACCAACACAACAAAGGTTGACCTATCAAATGCTTTGTGTTGCCCTCTCATGGCTCTCGTCCTCTTTTAAAGTTGCATTTGAACACACCGCAAAGAAAAGCATACAGCCAACAGACCTGCGCAAATGCATTCCGCTCGTACGTTCGTTAAAATATAAGTCAGTATATAAAAAACAAACAAAACACGAGCTTACCTTTTTTATTCTAAGGTGAGCTTGTGTAAACTGTCTAGTCTTCTCTTGGAAAACTAACTTGGGATATGTCTGGTGAAAAGTTTTTGCTAGAATAATGACAAATGCTACATCCATACTGTTTTAATTTTAAAAGCATAACTTTTCTATATTGTTAGGAGTTTCCAAGGCCCAAAAATTGAGAAATTTTGAAACGCTACAGGCCCCTTTTTAGTTTTTAAATTCCGTCGTTACGATCTAGTCTGGACTGCCATAAACAGATACATTTGAATAAAATGACATAGACACCCATATTTGCTTCCTGATTGGGTCATATAGTCACAGCTTAACTAGCAGCAGTAAATGCAACATGAACATCATATAACAAATGTTTCTTACCCTTACTTTTAGTAACAGTTTCGTCATCAGTCTAAGAAACGAAATCCCTGGTCTTGTTTTTCATTATTGCTGTTCCTCATTCATAGTCGCCTATTTTCTGCATACACATACACAATGCTTCCGGTTCACACTGCCAGGTGCATGCCCAGTATACATGAAAGTACAAGATATGCATTATTAGGTGTGTGTGAGTTAAAACACTGGTCTGGACAGAGATCATTTTAGTTTTTCAAAGCCAGTTTAAATTAAAAAGTATTAATTAGCATTAGTGTTAGCATGCACTGTCAAAGATTTAACACTACCTACAACTTTCTCCGACAATGTGAGACTTTGTGACAAGCAGCATTCATTTTTTCATCCTTGTTAGAAAGTCGACGTACAGAGGAGTAATCTCACGGTTTAAAATGATGATAGAGAATGTTTTCAAAAGCTGGTGTGACACAATTTCCTTCCATTACTCACCTTTTCTTTGTTATTCGGTTATTTGCCATACACGTCACTAAAGTGCAGGTGCTGAACTTCTGAAAACTTCATACCTTCCCTTTTTCCTGGATCACAGGCCAGTTCCAGACCACATGTTCACAGTGCCCTCAGTAGCATTACTGTCAACCACCATAGTGACCACCAGCTCTTGAACCCTCACCTAGAGAACTCCTTCAGACACCTGAACTGAGAGTTAATTGTGCTTACTCAGCCAAAGCAGCCAATAATAGACAGCTGAACAATGACAGTCACTGTAAAACCTGTGGCCATTGGTCAGCCACAAACTCTTAGTAACTGCCAATCTTTGCCTTATAGTCAACTGTTAGCTTGATGTGTCAGGGCTGTTAGACTTCTGACACCAGAGTCAAATACTGTAATCGACTCCAAGCGACAGTGTAGGTTGGGTTTTAAAATTGAGTCCAACTAAATCAGCTCACAGAGGGAGGATCAGGGGATGTATGAAAACAACAAGTGCTCCCACAGGAGATGTGTCACATTCACATGGGGGCCCTATTGTCCCCCGACAAAGCTTTGGTATGTCACATTCCCGAAATCCACGTTGGGGAAGGGGGCTCAGGGAAGGAGAGATATTTTTCGCACCAAGGCATAAAGCCGCAGAGTGTTGGCCTCTGTGACTCACACATGGGGAGGAAAAGGGGCTGAGTAATCACAATAATAACCACCATCATCCTGCCGTCTCGACAGTTGCTACTAACCTGGCCTTCTTACCCAATTAGTACACTAACACAGAATTTGATCACTCTTCAAGATGAGACAATATTGCTGGTGAATCAGCTGTGAGCACATTTATGTGCTGAGAATGCTAATAGCAGTGTTACTAATCACTTCCATCTCTCAGCGAGTAATGGGATAGATTTTAGCAGGGCTTTTCACATGGCTGGTTCCACTAAAGTGGCCCGCTGGGACTTGACTTTGCTGCCATGTGCAAAGCTGGCTGTCGTGTGTGGTGTGAAAGAAAGAAAGAGCAATCTGGATCGGGAGATTAGCTGTGGTGTAATGGGCAGAGATGAAAACTAGATGTCATCTCACTGCCAACCAAGTGCTTCCAGGCTCAGCCCTTACTCCCTTTGAGAGTGTGTGTGTGTGTGTGTGTGTGTGTGTGTGTGTGTGTGTGTGTGTGTGTGTGTGTGTGTGTGTGCATGCCTGCGTGTGTGCGCGTGCATGCGTGTGTGTGCTGGCAGAGGGAGGTCAGGGGCGAGTCTGCCACGAGCTCAACTCGCTCTGAGAGAAGCCATCATCCATGACCTCATCCAAGGAAAAATCCCCCTCTCCTGCTTGCCTCCTCTCCTCCAGCAGCTGAGCTCTGAGCGCTCCCTTTGCATTCCTGCTCACTGAACAGCTCCCACACTGTCTCGAGGCTATGGAAGGAGAGAGGGAACACACAGAGTAACAGTGGGTGGACAGAAAGACGGAGAGCGGCAGAGGGGAAAGTCTCACTGAGGTCACGGACCCCACTAATAGACTGTGGGCTGCTTCGGTGGCCTCACACGGGAGAATGTAAATTTGTTTGGGAGTCAGAGAGATGAATGCAGATGAATGAAAATATTCAAAAGTGGGAAAAGAATTCCTTCTTTTGCTTTAACTTTCCAGGTCTTGGTCACATGTGTTCCACCATATTCAGCAAAAGGTGGGGTAACACCTTAGACACCCATTCTATCAAAGGGCTATAGGTATTGACAGTCCTACACATTCAAACACTTGTGGTGTGGCTTGGTAAGTTAACTTGTCCGCCCACTTGGTCTAGACTGTAAAGAAAGATGGACGATGGACATCTTCACTTATTTCCACTATCCAGCAATGCAGCCAGAGTCAGCGATCAGGGGGGTGGAGCCATGGTAGCAAGGTCCCACCGATACATGCACTTGATGAATCCTGCAGCTATTGATCAAGATGTTTCACCGTTTTATAGCACTAGTATTTAATGCTATAAAATGGTGAAACATATTCCAAACTTAAAGGAAATATGAACACTTGAACACACTTATGAGAAGAACTATCTAAAATAAAGGAAACCATCCTTTAGAAACTTATTTGACATGTAGCGTACTTTGACCCACTAACATGGAGGAGGGGGGATTTGTTACCTCTACTACAACCAGCCACCAGGTGGCGATCAAGATGCTATGGCTTCACTTTAGGCAAGCTGTAATGTCGTCCATGTTTAAGTCTATGGTCTGGACCAAAATAACATAAATATTGAATAAACTGCTATACGTATTAGCATAGTCATTGCTCCTCAGTCCTGATGACCTTTGTGATCTTAACCCTAACTATGGGATCGATTGCCATGACATTTGGTATAGACATCTATGCCACCCTCAAGGCTATTCTGGTGAACACTGACCTTAGCACCATCAGCAGGTCCAAATAGACTTTATAATACTTAAAGTGATGTTCCCATTAGCCTCTGTTGTTTCTGTGCTAATTAGCAGATGTTAAAGTCAGTTAAAGTCATATGCTGCTGAAGCACAGACAATAGCCAGAAATTAGTGAGTCATGAAAAGGTGTGTTCATGTGTTTTGGGGGTGCAGCTTTGACTGTCACCGATGGAAGGGTTGGGATGTATCGGTTGCAAGTGTAGCGTGATCTTTTCCAGGATTACCAACCCTAGCTTTAATTTAACTATGTAGGTGAGCATGATAAATGTAAGCCTGACAAGCATTGTCACTGCAAGAATGCTAACATTAGCACTTTGCCTAAAGCATTGCTTAGCGTAAGCAGAGCCTCACAGACCAGCAATCATTTGCTCTACACTTTCTTTTTTTACATTAGTTGACATTAGCTCGAGTGTCTTTGAACCACAAAATTAAACTGAAGCAGCGGGAGCTGGTATACAGGGACCATCGCTCTCACTCCGCTCAGAAAAACAAGGGTCAGATATCAGACATGGTGTCATCGACCACGATAACTCCTCAGCTCCTGTCACCATCACAAAGTTTGATTACTACAGCAGCATTCTTGGATTAGTTCACTTATCTGGGATTGTGTATTTGAACAGTAAAATCAGTGTTCTGGGATCATATCCAACAAGTTGCATGAGAGGAAGAAACTATTCTTGTTTTAGTGGCTCTTTGAAGGAACAGGGAGATTCCTCGCCTGCCTATGCGTCAAATACAAATATCTTAGGTACATAGAAGTGTTTCTCCACAAGGGAAAACCCATCAGTCTTTCCTAACAATCCTTTCAGGATCAAACTGGAACAATAAAGATTGCTTAAAATGTTTGCCTTGAGGGTGAGGGGCGGTAGTAGTAGTGGTGGTGGTGGTGGTGGGGGTTGTTTTTTCAGTTTCAACAGCAGCCACAAAGTTAAACACAGTGAAGAAGAATGCCTGAGCCCACTCCTTGCAGAGCCCGCTGCCGTCTGCTCTGACATCCGTCCGCCTCTCCTTTGTCATAATCTGTGGTGTCACCCAGCGCAACTGGCCAGCACGCGTTGGGTTGATCCTGCTGCTCCTGCACACACACACTCACACACTGGGCGGATATTGGGTTTTTTTTTCTTTTATTTCAGAGAACCGCAGGGCATACAGTAAGAGGCAGAGAAAACAGATGAGTCAAGCATGCAGTCATCCAGTCTTCCGGTCGGTTTGCTGGCATGCTGTTGTCTGTGCAAGTTATTTTGTTGTTCATTGTAAGTGTGTATTTGATGGTGACCAGGGGGATGGTCAAATACAAGCAGTTTCTTTCCTTGCTTTCTCTTTCCTCTTCTTCACTTCCTTCCTTTCTTCCTGCCTCCTTCCCTCATCTCCTCTCAACCCAACAGCTCTCCATCTCCATCTCTCCCTCCCTCTCTCTCTCATCTCCTCTTACCCAGTAGGTAATGCGATGCCACCATCATCCTCCTCGGGGCCTAAATAGACCTCAGTGAGAATTTAATAGTGTGACCATGATACATAACAAGTGTCTGTCCAGTTGGGTGACATCAGCAGAGGGGAATCTGCTGGTATCCCTGCCCAACTCCTGCTGGCATCAGGAGCAAGTGCAGAAGGGCAGGACTCTGCTGAGCTGCTTGTTCAACACCACTAACATAGAAAGCTGTGGTGTTGAACAGGGGCTGACTTTAAGATGCAATCCTTCAGATTTTAATGATATAAAACAACATTTTTGACATGGCACTAATATTGTTCATATACCTTATACTATTTTGTACAGGATGTTACACATGTGGATGGTTCAGTATTACCGAAATGTTACCTTGAAGGATGTAGGTGGCGGTTAGTTTTCAGTTTTAGGCTTCATGTCCTTGTTGTTATGATTGCTCGCTAGCTCTGGTGGACAAAATTAATTAATTTGAATTAAAGCATTCTTCAGGTGGTACAGTTTCTACAAGTGATTTTCATTGTCCTGAGTTATCCTTCATCCTGCAAGTTGCCATCTGAGTAGCCCTCTTGCTAGAAGCTAACAATACTTAAGTATTTCAACAACAGCCACTCAGGCTGTTGCTATACTTGTATCTACGTTCTGCATTTCAAATATGAGACAGTAGTTCTGCTCCAGGCAGAGTCCCACCTAGGGACCATAGTGCGCAACCACCCAATTTAAGTGAACAATGCACGCAGGAGACAATAGATAAAATTCAATCTGATATCAACTGTCTTTATTTACATCTACGCTATTTTGAAAGGAACTTTGGGCCATCTATCATTAAAACTCTGCCATTTTGAATTACAATCTTAAAGATTTTACTAACTTTGTCAATAGCATCGCGTCTAGACTATCCCAATTCGATGGCTCCTTCAAATGCAGCCGACAAAAGTGTCTTTTCAGCCACAAACAATGAAGGCCCCACCGGTCGGATCCTACCCAGCCCAACATATCTCATGATTCATTGATTCATGATTCATTCTGTGACAAACTATTTTTTAAAGAGGTAATGTTGACAAAAAGTGAGGCAAAAACATCAGGATAATTTATTTTTAAAGATAAGTACTCAACCGCACAGCTAGGTACACATGTTCAACATTTTTAACCAATCAAAGAACATTTTGTCTTTATCTTTGTTGCTAGGCGAGGGTTGTATTACCGGGATAAGGTAAGTCAATAGGAAGACCAGACCGTCTCATTTTGGTGTACTCGGCCATTTGACAATGCAGCCACTTGCATAGTTCAGGTCCTCTGCAGGATGCGGCCGATGAATTGAGACACAGCTTAAGACACTCTCATGTTTGTGTCCGCACACTGAGCTGGAAGCATTAAGAAACAGCAAGCCGGGCTAAACTCCAAAGTTACACAAATAAGACAGTGTATGAGCCCAGGAGGTGGTTTGGTATATTTTTAAACTGTCTCCCAAGTTGTTGTGCTAAGATAAGCTAAACTTACTGACTACTGATTTTAGCTGCAAAGTTGACGCACAAACATAACCGTGGTATTGTTTCTCTCATTTAGTCTTTGTTTGCAAGACGACAAACAACAAATAAATTTAAATGTCAAACTATTACTTTAATGGTGGAACTCAGCAAAGTCCTGGTATAGAAGTCAATGCTGAATGACGAAAGCCTTGGTAATTTTGTCAACAACAACATTTTTGATTTCCCTTGTAGCTGCTGGTAGAGCAGTGTAAGAAACATGTGTTTGAGGTTAAGAGAAGTAGTTGAGACTGATGAAGTAGTGGAGAAAGCAGACATGAGTCAAGAATGACCTGTTTTTCATCTAACAAATGAAGGGTGTTGGTCAGTAAGTAAATATCCTCTGAATTAATGAAAAGTAGGTTTTCTATTTGATATTTCTTATTTTATGGGATTCTCTGGCTGCGGGGGATTTGACGCAGTTGTGTAGCCACATGGTCAGACCACTTCTGAGCACATGTGTCAGTTTCAGAAGTTAAAGGAAGAGGAAGAAAAAGAACAAGAAAAGCATGAGGAAATGGAGGAGGGGATAGGGATGTACTGTTGACAGGAATAAAGAATAAACAGCCCAACTCACAGGAACTGAGGGGCGAATCAAAGTAAAGGACCAGAGAATGAAGAGTGGCAGCTCTGAAAACCAGGGACTATGACACTGCTGCTTACTTTAACACTTTAATCTGTTTGATCCACATGCAGGCGAAGACAAGTCAGCACCCTCCCAAGAACAAGTTCTCACCTTGACCCGTTCTTCATCCTATCTTCATCCCTCGCTACCCCTCTCATGTTACCGCGTCAACCTTATCTCTCACTCCTTCTCTTCATTCTTGGCATCGTCCTCTTCGACTGTGAAGTCACTGAGCCGCCGCAGCTTCTTTTTGCCACGCTTCTTTTCGGCAATGACTGCATCCATGTCCTCACCTCATCAGTCAGCCCTGTATGAGTTTATTTGGGTGCTTCATTTCGACTGTAAAGGGGCAGTTAGGAAAACACACCAGAAACACACATGCATTCACATTTTATTTTGGCGGAACAGCCAATTGAATAATGTAATATTTTAAGCCTCACACTCATTAATTCCAGGTAATAATGTGTTCCTGTTGATGATATCCGTTCAGATGATGATTATATTACCAACTGTTGGTGTACGCACTTCCATACCAGTGTGGAAACTACCCATTGTTGCTCCTCAGCAGGGCAGGAAGCACCTTTCACAACAAAGTCACACTGATTCAATCCAATGCAACCATTGAAACATCTGATTACTCACATCTATTTCGCAATATATTAAGAAAGAGTGGTAAACTTTGCTAATGGATTCAAATCTTTTCATTAAAGGTTCAGAAAATCAGATGAAATGGCTCAACAATATGTTGCACATATACAGTATCTGCAATCAGTATAGTGGGCTACTCTTCTGTGTAGGCTTTAATTTGGTCATCGACATACACACACCGGTAGATCCCACGGGAGTGTGGCACTCAACTAGTTATGCCACTTCCAAATGCATTTTCTCATCCTGTAAGGAAATGCATTCTGTTGTATGGAAATGTGCTCCTCATGTCTCTCTAGGAACAGTTAAAAACTCAGGAGGAGAGGATAGGGAGATGTGGAGATACTGCTGAGCCGTTTTTCTGACCCTACAAGGTAAATTCAAGAGTGGTGCAGCACTGGTGCCTGATGATGGGCCACCATGCTGGACAATTATTTCCTGGCTGTGGTCCACCACGCCGCTGAGAAGCAGAACACAGCGAACTCCCTTCTCTCACAACATTCTGGCTCTTTGGTGGCCATCAGCCCCGGGAATAGCAGCTATGTGAGCATGACTGCACGGCACTATTTCTGTGTGCTCTGCTACTTGACATTGAGAGGCCGGGATTAGGTGGCTCCACTACTGTAAATGACTAACCCCCGTCTCACATACAAACACACGCACTCATGTGTGCTTTTGAAAGTATACACACACATTCATATGTACAGTGTATGAAGGGGACCAACCCAAGAGGAGAACTGGTTACGGTACATTCATTTGTTATGGAGGAACTACAGTTGTCAAAACTATGATCGCTGTTCCGAGAACACTGTATGTTTCATCAGACATCAACTTTTCACATGTGAATTACAGCAGGTCAGCTGAGTGACAAATGTCTTTTTTAGATAACGCAGTGGGCTTTTTAGTGGTTTACTTAGTTCAATTCAAAATCACCAAAATGGGAAATGTAGTTTTCATTGGATATTCTAGTGTAAACACTGTCGCCTCACAGCAAGAAGGTTCTTGGTTTGAGCCCTGGTTTGGGGTCTTTCTGTGTGGAGTTTGCTTGTTCTCCTGTGGGTATACTCAGGCTTCCACACTCCAAAGACAGGGTTAGATCAGTCTGAGACTATAAATTGACCATAGGTGTGAATGTGCGTGTGAATTGTTGTTTGTCTCTATTTTTCAGCCTTGCAACACTTGTGAACTGTCCAGGGTGCACAAGCCCCCCCGAGATCCCTAAGATATAAGCGCCTTCGACAACAGATTGTATTTTTATGTTTACAAACCTGCTGGCATCACATCGCTCCTTAATACAAATTAAGTTCCATCCATCCATCAATCCATCCATCAGCTATCACTTCAATCCCATTTGTTTAGAGGCGAAGCTCAAAGAGCTTCAACTCACATTGCAGAGAAATATTCATCTATTAAATGTGCAAAGTGAGCAAATGTAAGTAAAGTTCATGCATTGCTTTTTTCCCCTGAGAAAGATAAATACTCATCACTTCTCAATTACTCAACGACTAGTTTGAGGAGTGCTGGGTCCTGAATCAGGTACCACACCCTTATGGTTCAGCTGAACATCTGCCCTCAACTACCATCCCCCAGTGTGAACATTAGAGTCCTACAGCATCTTGGTTATCCGGTATATATAGAAAGTATGGGAATCAAAGCCACTAAACAGTGTTGAAAACGATCCCATATTAAACATAGTAAACATTGCTGTTTTGCTGCAGATTTTTGCTTGCAATGGTTTGGTTAACCCACACAGACACAGCACCAAAGCATTACCCTACCGCATTTCCCCTCACACACACGCTCACACACACTCACACAGTGTAACAACATCCGAGTAGGAGGTGACTTCAAGGGATGACTAACATTTGGCTGGATCTCAGCCTGCCTTTGAGTCCAGCTGGGTCTTTTGACTCTCCTTATCCCCCATTAAAGCTGCCTGCAGCATACATGACAGCATTGTCCTGCTAGTGTTTGCTGTATGTGGTCTCTCTGAACTCTGTGGCATTCAGGGTTGAGGTCTCAGATGTTAAAGCTGGTGGTGTGTCTTTGAACATGACATCTGTTGCCTGTGTGAGTAATGGTGTGTGGTAGTGGCATGATGCGTTGCGGCTGAATATCAGGTGCTCAGGGGCCCACACACCGCACATCTGTCCCACGCGGCTTGGTACATACACACAGCTCTAAGTGAGTCCCGACCGCTCTCAGTCTGATTGATCTGTCAGTGATAATGTTGTTAACACATGGGACTGATAACGTCTTCGTTTAGCATTTGCTCTGATGAGAAAGGCCTTGCAGTAATAGTCATTTAGCAAGAATCATTTGTTAAACGATATATTCAATGATTAAATGCTGTTATCCCCATTCCACAGCCTCATAAAGATTCAAACATAACAAACTAACAAGTCTTTCTTCCTCCATATGCTATCTGCAGCACTGACTAAAAATATTTGCCATGTGAGCAGTGAACATAACGTCACCAATAGCCAGGATACAGGTGCTTTGGTTAAATGCGGCCGATCTCACGTCACTGACAGGAAATAAAAATATTATGTTTACTATTACTGGCCAAAAGAACAGAGTGTTATCATCATTGAGACAGGCCATTTTAAAATATCACATTAATACGCTGTCCAACTCAGGAAGTGAACCAAAGAGCGAAAATAAACCTGACCTTACTCAACCGATCTTTTCAGTGCTACATCTGACACTCTATTAATGCCTAAAGAACACAGTGTGATATTAAGGTATTCATTGCAGAGAGAAGTAATGAAGGTTTAAGAGTCCAAAATTCAGATAATCTTTTTTTATTTTTGCTTGCTCTGAAAAAAAAATCACATAAATAAAAATCACTTCAAAACTGCAGGACAGGATTTGAAAGGGTGGAACACTTGAATTCACATTTTTTCCCATGACAGCTTAACTCGGATGTGAGGGAGGTTCTCCTCCTCCTCTGATGGTGATGATGATAAGACAACATGACAGTACAAAGTATTTTATACCAAATTCTTGCTACAGTGCATTTTATTTTCTTGACACCCTTTTAAAAAGTTTCTTAGCAATACATACGCTGAGTGCACAGTGTTAATGTTACTTATAATCAATACATAGCCAGTAAGCTGCATCATAATGTAATGACACCGACTCATAACACTAAGCAAAATGCGGCCTGAAGATCCCCGAACCTGCAGGATACTTTTAAGTGGGGAAAGTGACAGAGCAGGGCCTCCCCCCTCTTCGCTCATTACCATCGCCTCTGTGCCTTTGAGCAAGGCGATGAACCCCCCCCCACCTGATACAGTGGAGCTGCTAAGACACTGGCAGGAGTTTCCAGGTGTGTTACTGGGTTAGTGTGAGCAGGGCATATCGCTTCAATTGAAACCCCACTGAATATTAAAAAAGTATTACATCAATTTAATGATCAATTTATTCATCACAGTAGGATTGATCATCTATTAAGTGCCAAAGATTAAAGTCTGTAATCAGGTGTTTGTACAAAATCTCTCTTTTTCCATGAAATACTTAATATCTGCAGGAGCTTCCATGTTTTTTGCTTTTGTGTTTATAAATAAATATCGTCCAATAAGGAATATAAAAACAACTGTAACATCATTTTTTTTAAACTGCAGAGGGCGGTTAAAAATCTCTATAAATACAGTTAGCTTAAATAAATAAATTAGAATTATAAATATATTGTTTACTGTACACAAAAAAAGATGGACATGTGCAGGGAAAAAAAATCCAGGTTGAGCTCCCGCTTGTTACAAAAAAAAGAAAAACACTTTTCTTGTTCAGTCTGAGATGACTTTTCACACAGTCAAGAAGCAGCACAGAGTCTAGACTTGTCCCTTCCTCTTCTCTCCCCCTCATTCCTTCCTTCGTCTTCGTCACCTCACGCTCGCCATGTCTCCGCTCCATCATCTGGGGCCATTGAGTATTCCAGTATCAGACGGCCCCGTTTTACTTCTGAGGTCTACAGGGACACATTCACCTGAACGTCCAGTGGAGGATCACACAGACAACACCCTCTGTTCCTTTTCTTTGCGTACGTTCCTTTTTTTCCTGTAAGACCTCCTCTTTCGTGTTTCCCTTCTCTTTTCTATTATGAGGTAGAATTTCTGCATCTTTGCCTGACATGAAAAAAAAAGCAAAAAGAGACGATGAGCAAATTTCATTCAGGTAATTAGGAGCAAAGAAAAATGTTGGTTGATGTTTGTGGTCCTATCCTTTCCTGACTACTCACCTCTCATTGTCTCTTCAGTGGTTGGATGCTAACCCAAGTTTGACCTTCTCCTCGTTCTCTACGTCATAAGCCCCTCGCTTGTGAAACCTGTGAGAAAGAAAGAGAAAAGGAACGTGTTCAGAATCTTATATTCAGAATACATACTTTATCTGCATGTGCATGGTTGTGAGGGTGTGTTTGTGTGTGTTTTACTCACCTGAGCATTAATAAAAGACCTATGATGGTGAGGCACACGGACGACAGCACCACCGCCACCACAGCCAGAGCCGTGGTCCGGTTGTAGCCCTCGGGGGAATACACAGGCAGCGTGAATAACTGACACCTTTCGCCAGAGTAATTTGGGTGGCACCTGCGGATGGGGGAGGAGAGGGAATGAGTTAAAAGGTTAATAACTCAGTGGATGGTTAGATTCCTGAATGGAGGGCGTGGTGCAGAGCCGATACTTACACACAAGATGGTTCACGCACTTCCCTCAGGAACTGGCAGACCCCATGAATGCAGAAATCCTTGTACTTCTTCAGGCACGGGTTCCTCTTCCTTCCCTTGCCTTTCGCCCTCTTTCTTCCCTTTCCTCTCCTCCTCTTTCCTTCTGTGCTCTCAGTCTCCAGGATGGCAGACGGGTCTTTGGGTTGGCTCGACATGGCAACTGTAACCAAAAAAACGGAGCAAAAGCAGAGTTACATGTCATGGTCTGCGTGAAAAATGTGAGAAAATGACGACAAAAAAGAAGCAAGTGACTGCCTTTACCTCGTGGCAGCTCCATGTCATAGTCTCCAGACATGCCATCTTCATACTCGTCTCCATAGTAGTATTCATCATCGTACTCCTCTTCCTCGCCTCGCTGGCCATACTCCATCGTTGTGGTGCTTCTGCTCTCATCCTCTGCCCTTCTGTCTTTGGTCGTGTCCATAAAGTTGATGACGGCGGTGTGCCGCTGCCTGTCACTCTCATACCTGTCAACGGCAGCACCACTGGTCGGCCTGGACACCGCTGGAGGGGAAAGAGAGAGAGAGCGAGTGTTAGGAAATGTTAAAAATCTGCAGGTGAGTTTGGTTTAACAGCTCAGACTTTAAAAACACCCAAGACACTCGTCTCCCTCTACAGAGAGGAGTCCGTGAGCACAGGATACTGTGCCAGAAGGTGGGCGGACCTCTATGGGCAAGTTGAAACATGTTGTGCACTAGAGAGCAGCGTGCAGGCCAGAGTTGTGGGTTTGGAAGTGCAATCCTGCCTGAGCCCTGTTGGGAAATGCAAAGATGCAAGGCATGATGGTCTTCAGGGGTTGATGCCTTGCTCAAGAGCACTTATGTAGAGTGGAAAGTGGCCAAGAAGGTGGGATGATTTAGGTGGGAGGTATGGAATGAGGAGGGGAGGCAAATAAAAGTTGGCATATGCCCTCACTGTCTCATACACACACGCACACAAAATGCATGGACAGACAGTTAGCTAATGTCAGGCAAGAATATGAGTTAAAAATAAATGTATCCAGTTACATAAAGCATGCTCTAAAATAAGAGAGATGACCCCATTAGCTCCTGAATAGCCTGGCATCATGAAAAGCTCCGCTCCGAAGTTTGAGAAGACGCGTTATAAACCCCCAGAGGATTATTGCGTCTTAAAAAAAACCCGGAGGTGACGGCGTAACTCCGGTATTCACAGAAAACACCTCACATGATCCTGATCCCAGTCAACACACAAATAAACACACTTGTTATCTGAGCGCACGTGAAACTTACCCAAGGCGTGAACGAGCATCAGGAGCGCGGCGCTGAAAATCCTCATCATTCCCTCCCCAGGAAAACTTCCAGTCACTTTTTTTTTGTTGCTTTTAAAAGAAAAAGAGATCAACACGTTGTATTCCTTCCACCTGTTCCGGCTCTGAATATTCCTCCTCCCGTGTTTTGGGTCTTTTTCTCGGTGTGTTGGTTTGAATGGAGTCCGTCTGTTTGGTGTTACCTTCTCGGAGGGAGAGAGACAGAGGAGCGCAGCGAGGAAGAGAGCGTCTGCACAGAGGCACCGCCGTATTTATGGGCACATCACTTCACCACGCCCACTGTGTGTGTGTGCGAGAGTGGGTGGGTGTGTGTGCGTGTGTGTGTGCGTGTGCGTGTGTGTGTGCGTGTGTGTTTGCGTGTGTGTACTACCTTCTGTGGAGCTGTTGCTTGTTCATCTGTCCCCATCCTCTTCTTAAAGCTTTAACCTATTATGATATATGATCATCTTTCTGTGGTTGTGATTACTGTTCGGTTCATCTCATTTGTTCTTCTTGTGAAGTACTTTATAAGTTTATCTAGAAAAGTTCTATAAAGATACATTTGATCATATTATCATATTATTATTGCTCCAGTCCTTTTTTTAAATCCTTAGGATGTGAGATATTATTCAAAAAAGTTATTTTTGTTAGTGACTGGATAGACACAACCATACAACCAGACTATAGTGATAACTGCACTAAACTGGATTGAAGCGTCTTGTGAGAAGGTCCATTAGAAGGGATAGTACAGCTTGTGTGCGCCACCACGTGGTGAAAGAGAGAAGATGGGTGGTCAATAAATAAGATTATACAATTTAATATTAAATTAATAAATCTATAACCTACAACACATAATCTCACATATAAATTAGCATAAAAGGATTCTCCTGTAAACAGAAAATGTATGACACTGGTAAAGCTCTGTGAAAGAACTTGGGCTGTCTGATCAGTCTGTTCTTCCCTCACAGATCAGCTGCGATTATATTGCTCTAGTTCATGTGTTTGTTTCATCATCTCCCATTCCATTTGCTTATGTTGTATCATTTTGTTGTGTTCCTTTTGTTGTTTTTGTTGAAACGTCACTGCAGGAAAAATCACATCCTGATTTGTCACATTTTCACAAATGTTTTGTTTTTTCCGCCAAACATTTGTTAACTGATCATTTGTAAACTGTTCTATTTAATCCACTGAAGGAGTCTGAATAAAATCAGCTTTAGAGCTCCTAATTTTAAAGTTACTTACCAGCCAGTAGAGGTCAAACATGCAACAGGTTCAGCTCAAGAATGGCAAAAACTGTAGATCAATCCCACCAAAAACTACCAAAGTGAACCCCAGTCTTCGGGAGGCTAATTGTGGGGTATAGTGTTAGACCTTTAACTCAGTAGGGTGGGAAGTCAACTGTTTAAAACAAGGCAGTATGCTCGACCCACGTTAACCACCAAACTATAATTGAAACAACGGACTCCCTCAATAGATTCCACTGTCTAAAACCAAGCAGGGGGAAAAACTCAAAAAAAGAAATCACGGCCATTCTTTTAGAGCCAACACCACAACAACAACAAAAGCTCACAGAAACTGACCAATGTCTTTTTCAAAACCAAATGACTGTGGGAATATACCACCATACTTCAAACAAATCAGAATCGATTGTGGCACAGAATAAACCTTCAAAATATACCAACCAGGAAAGTTTAAACTCAGCCACCTGATCCACACTCTAATGTCTGAATGTGCAATGTCGGCTGCCACGAGGCCTGTGCGCACTACCCACCAACTTTAATCATCTCCCATGATTCTGTTCCTCCAGCTCTCCCCCCCAACTTAAAGGACATATCCAGCACATTGTTGCTGTGACGCACTGTTTACACCAAGAAAGCTTAATGATAGAGACTACACATGGCATAAAACAACTGAACAGGAGCTTTGCTGTCAGAACTTTTTCTTTGCTGAGAAATCATTGCAAGCAAAACATTTACCAGCACCTCTAAAGCTCATTCTAATCTGTGCAAAAACCCATAGATCCCTTATCTCACCAAGCTGTTTCTTTTAACACTGACGATTTAGTAGTGAAACAACTTGGTGGTGAGATGTAAGTACGGCATTGCAACCTCTATTCTGGTTAACACAGGAAGCTGTCTGCTCTTACTTCTGCATGAAAGAAGAGGTTTGCTACTGTACGGATCAGGGTCAACAAGAGGATCATCATCAAGAAAGGACATGAACTCTGAGGTTACATCTGCCAAGTGCATAGCAAGAGTCAGGGCATTGGATAGTTAAGGGTAAAAATGTAAAAGGTGTCTGTCTAGTTTTGAATTGTCCGTCTGCACGTACGCCAGACAGTTCCTCTTATGCGAGCACAATTGTGTTTCTATATGAGTTACTGTTGAACACAGCACACAAGCATTGATCAGACATAGGAAAGAGTTTAAGCTAAGGCCATATGCAAGTTTTCCATTACACAACTTTAAAATGTGTGTCCTGCTTTTTGGCTGAAATATGCTGTTGTTATTTTTGTTGGAGCTTCACAAAGCACCACTTTTATGGACCAATTTTATCTTTTACTGACATCTACAGTGTTAGGGGTCCGGATCCTAAGACACAGATGTTTCTTTGATAAGTTTGCACCTTCTCCGTGTGTCTGTATGGGTTTTCTCCGGGTTGACTTGAAAGTCTAAATTGCAGTAGCCGTGAATGTGAGAGTGAGAAGTGGTTTGTCTCTGTATTTGGACCCCCGGTGAGCTGGTGACCTGTCCAGAATGTATCCCACCCTCAAATAAGATAAACTGTATAGATGTGGATGGATGGAATCATATGTAAATTCAGCATGAAAAATGTGTAATATGTTAAATTAATACTAAAGAAAACTAGAAGGGCACCCAGTAGAGTGCATGCAACTTATGAAACCACATTCATATTCATTAAAGTCAGTTAGATCCAGACACATTCATAAATATCGGTCCTCTAAACATAAGAAAACCCCATATCTCTTAATCTTAAACTAAATCTTGATCTATGTTGCATCTTTCTTCTAAATTTGGTTGGAATCAGTCCGATGGTTTTCGCCTAATTCTGCTCATTTACAGACAGAACAGAGAAAGCTTGACCTCCTTGGCGGAGGTGAATACATATGTCCAGTGGGTGGCGGTAACAAACTCCTACCCTAACTGACTAACCGCCAAAAGCCAAAAACCCACAGAGGAAGAATTAAGCTCTAACGGCGCGCCTGATTGGTCTCCTGTGGTCACATGAGCAGTGGGGCGGAGGGGAGGGGGCACAAACATGGCCGACGAGGCAGAGGAAGTAAACACAGCTGCAGGGGACGATGACGCTGATCAACAGCTACACGAGCCCCAAGCCTCTGCGGCGGCGACCGACGGCGGCTCGGGCGGCAGCGACGCGCTGGGCCCGATGGAGAAGCCGACTCCGGCGGCGGCAGAGAGCGCCTGGTCAGCCCCCATCCTGTCACTGGCTCGGAAGGCCACGGAGACGATTAGCAGCGGGGTGAGCTACGCTGCTGGCCCGAGGAGTCATTCACAGGGGTCCGCCGCCAGCTCCCCGACAGAGAAGGAGCCCGAAAATGGCCTCAGCAACACTTCCAAAAAACGTCCTGGTAGGCTGCGACTGTTTTGTAACATTTGACACCCAAGCTAGCACTTTCCACTGAATCAAAGTTTTGAAACAGTCCATCTCTGTGACTGTCTCTCAGCCTGTGCTGTCAGCTGTCAGGACATGTGACCTCGTGAGCGAAACTGTGATTTTACGGGTTGTGGTCACACGCTTCGTGTTTTCCACATCTTGCAGTGTTTATGAGTTCTCTCTGATTTCCCCACCATGTTTTGCATTTGTTTGACTGATCCCAGTTACATTGCATCTGTTCCAGTCCTGCCCCCCAAAGACCCCACGGCCATAGAGAGATCCAACCTCCTCAGCATGATGAAGCTGAGCATCAAAGTGTTGATTCAGTCCTCCTTGAGTCTGGGCAGGACGCTGGACTCAGAGTACCCTCCTCTGCAGCAGTTCTTTGTCGTCCTCGAGCATTGCCTCAAACACGGCCTGAAAGGTGAGACAGTCCATGGAACACAATTCATTTATATTTAATGTTACGTCACAATATGGGGTTGGGTAATATTGATCGTGCGTTCGCAGTAGGTGCCACCAAAGCTTTGGAACAGTAATCTGTTTAGTGGTTCCCTTCTGTCGACATCTTTAAGGCCAAACTGAAAAATTCTCATGTTCTCCTGATCCACATCATAGCATTTTAATTTCATTTTATGCTTGTTAATGTTGTGTCGTTCTGTTTTGTGTTTTGCATTGTGTCTTCTTTTACCAATCAGTGATTTTTAAATGTGCTATATAAATGATCTTGGCTTGACAAGACAATGGGAGCATTCAAATTTGACCTTTCCTGTTTCTTTTTCAGCCAAGAAAACTTTCATTGGTCAGAACAAGTCCATATGGGGACCCTTGGAACTGGTTGAGAAGTTGTGTCCAGAGTCCATTAACATTGCCACAAGTGCTCGAGACATGCCCAGCATTAAGTATGCTACTGCACACAGTTGTACAGTAAGCCTACAATGTGAGGTATATGCTTAACACTTGTTATATATAATACCAATATTTATTTTGTTCTCTTTCAGGACTGGTTTGGGTAGAGGAAGGGCTTGGCTGCATTTGGCACTCATGCAGAAGAAAGTAGCCGACTATATGAAAGCTTTGCTGGACCGCAAGGACCTCCTGAGGTTAGTCAGACCCAGTTCAGACCTGCTATTAACTTAATTATCTGTTCTAAATGATCTGATCACAAGTGCTCAACGCTAAGCACATGTCGATTTGTTTTCAGCCACAGATATATAGATGATAGATACTGTTCTTGAATTGGTGAAATCCTTTGTCTCAGTTGTGCGCATTGATTCATTCAGTTCCTCTTGACCCCACTCGCAGGCTCACTTTATCTCTCCCGTGCTCACACACACACACACACACACACACACACACACACACACACACACACACCTTGTCAGCAGATCTCTCATGAAGGGTTAATTACAGGTGGGAACAGGGCCTTGGACACATTTTGCATTTACTGCAAGATTATTCAGATTATTCCATGTCTGTTTTTCCATCTTCTAGTGAGTTTTATGACTCTGGAGCGTTGATGATGGAGGAGGAGGGGGCGGTCATTGGGGGACTGCTGGTGGGCCTCAACGTAATTGATGCAAATCTCTGTATTAAAGGGGAGGATCTTGATTCTCAGGTGAGTGCTGGCAGGATTTGTGGGCCGACACATCGCAGCAGCCCAACACCTCATCTACTCTTCCAGAAACAAGTTGATCTGGGTACACAATGACCGGTTTCTCTTTCCCATTTAGGTGGGAGTCATTGATTTCTCCCTTTACCTGAAAGATCCAGCCAACAGTGAGACTCAAAAAGAGTGAGTGGACTGAGCATCTTACCCACACTGTGTTTCTTCATATTCTGAACGACTCTTGCATGATAATCATTTCAAACAAACCTAATTCTGATCAACCAACCCCCCCGCCACCTCAACTTCTTATTCTCTCTCTGTTAGTGATGTGAAGATGACAGCCATATTAGATCAGAAGCACTACATTGAGGAGTTGAATCGTAACCTAAGCGGCACCGTCACTGATCTTCAGGCTAAGATGGACTCTATAGAGAAGACCAACAGCAAACTTGTGGAAGAGGTCAGAGGAACTGTGTGCAAACAGTGGTGTGGTTTCTTGTAAATGCAGCGGCTGTGTGATCTGGATTGTGTGTCTTTCACCTGAGTGACGAGCGTTTGTTTTTCTTTCCCTCAGCTGACGGCAGCGACGGACAGAATCAACTCTCTGCGGGAGGAACAGGAGCAGCTGAGAAAAGAGAATGAGTCAATCCTGCAGTCCAGCCAGAAAAAGGAAGAGGTCTAAAAATGAACTGAAGCTAAACCACTCCACAAATAAATAACACACAAGATGGAAGTTGCATTCTTTTCTGATTTGCCTTTTCAGGCAGCTCTTCAGGACAGCCAGGTGGAGCTGGAGACATACAAACAGACTCGACAGGGCCTGGATGAGATGTATAATGTGGTGTGGAAGCAGTATAAGGAGGAAAAACACATTCGCCAGGTCAGTTTTCAACAGCTAGCGGATAAGAATATAACATATGTGTTAATAAAAAGTAACCCAGCTGTTCTGTGTTGCTTCTTCAGAGGATGTGGTGAGATACTTGTTGAGCATGAGACAGGACTTGAAGCAATTTTTCTTATTCATGTATTAAAAATACATGAATAAAAGAGAGCCAGCCAGAGGGTCATCCCTTATCCTCAATACCTCGCAAATTTCATTATCATTCCGATTTGACATGGTCATCAGTGTCTTCTATGTGGATGACACCTCTTTTTCTTCCTGGGATGTTTTTATTCTTTACATTTTTTTTCAATTTTGCGTGTGAATTTTCTCGACATTTTACCAGGAGGCTGGCAGGAAAAGTTCAGAAAAATATCTGGACCAACTGACTTTTGCATTCTCACATACAGCCCCTTTGGAAAATTTCATGAAAATGTCTGGACATCAATGTCTTAGAGCAGCTTCAGTGCTTTGTCAACAGAGGTTTCCCAGACTGCAGAAGTGAATTATACTCATTTCGTTTGTGTGCCGGCAACGTGTTATGTTAGGAGCTGGAGCGTGAGCTGGAGCTGCAGGTGGGGTTGAAGCAGGAGATGGAGGTGGCCATGAAATTGCTGGAGAAGGACACACATGAGAAACAGGACGCGCTGGCAGCCCTGCGACTCCAGCTCGACCAGGTCAAGACGCTTAACCTGCAGATGGTCCACAAAGCTCAGGTAGACACGTGCACACACCTCTCTCTCTCTCTCGTACATCCACTCAGACAGGACACATGTTTATTCAGCTGATGTGACTTTTAAGGACTCGCAACGAGAAGCAGAAAAGAAGCAGGCGGAGGCTGTGCAGCTGGAGCAGAGGATGAATGAAATGGAGAAAGCAATGATGGAACTAGAGCAGAGGTATGTGTGTGTGTGCATGTGAGTTTCTGTGTGTTTATAATGACATTTTCTTAGACTAATTTTCTGCTTTTTGGTCTTTTGGGGGCCACAGACTTCAGAACTCGGAGCAGAAGCGCAAACAGAGCGACCAGTCAGACAAAGACATGCGAGTGGAGCTGGAGGAAAAAGTAGATGGTCTCCAGAAACAGCTGACTGACCTGGATACACTAAGGTTAAGAGGCAAAGGTTTATGGGGCATAAACACACAAACTAAAAAATATGAAGTATTATACAGTGTAATAACATTACTACAAATATCCACTGTACGTGAAATAAAGGAAAAGCCTGCCAATGCTGAAGATGAGATTTTAAGCATTGTACTAATTAGCTAAATTGACTTGGCAGCTTATGAGTAGTTATTAATGAGCTGAGCTCACATGTTAATTAAAAGATAAATAAAACTTTAAGCTCCAAGAGTAACAAGTAACTGTCTGTACCATCTTAAATGCAGAAATGAAGGAATGTCACTTCCCAGGTCAAACTGTGACACACTTCTTCACATACAACAATTGTACAGGTCTGCAAAGTGCAACAAGCCCCAATTGTTTTCACAATATGAACATATTTAGAAAACCAGTCCACTAACCAGAAGGTCTGTGTTTCGATCCCTAGCTCCACCTGTTCACATGCCTATATGTTTTTGGGCAAGTTACTGAACGTCATATTTGTGTGTCTACCAGTGAAGTTAAATTGTTTTACTTGAATAAATCAAATGCAGTTCTCTAAACCAACCATCTTTAAATTGGTCTTTTAATAAATGAGTTGTGTTTAGTCTTTGTATGCTGAACTTATGTCACAATGTCCTGTTCTACGCACAGACTGGGGTTAGAGAAGGAGCTGCGCACTGAGAGGGAACAGAGACAAGGTTTGCAAAAAGCTCTGCAGAGGGAACAGGACAACAGCATGGAGCTCCGCACACAGCTGCAACAACTGCAGGGCCTGCACACGGTCAGTGTCTCACAAACCAGGGTTGGTGTCAGTTATGGCTGGAGGTGGATTCTTTAGAAATTATAACGTTTTTATACTGAACTGAAAAGTTCATATGCAGTTCAAGTGTCCCTATACAGTAGTCTACTTTTGCCCTAGATGCCAGGTTCATTTTTAATTTTTGGTTTCCATCTCAAACCTGCTAATTTGTTTTAAATACTGCCTTAGTTAAAGTGGTGCAACAGCCTGAGAAAAACATTGTTTATGTTATTTAGGTTTTTTTTTAAATCCAAATCTGAGCTAATACTTCAAAAATCCATGTAGTACTGTGATGATAGGCTTTATTTCCTGTGGATGATGATGCAGGAGCTGCAGGAGTTGAAGCAGGAGAAGCAGCAGCTGCAGCAGACGTGTGTGCAACAGGAACAGGCTCTACAGGAGATGGGACTACATCTCAGCCAGTCAGTGCTTTGGACCTCATCTTCATGTTTATTGGTCAGTGTCATTTCATTTTCTTACGTTGTATTCATCTGCCTCAAAGGTCTAAACTTAAGATGGAGGACTTCAAGGAGGTCAACAAAGCCCTGAAGGTAAAATGTGAACGTGTGGAGGGTTTATTGATTCTGGAGGATCTGAAAACATCATGGCAAACCTTGTCTTGTATTTCCATTGCTTCCATCAGGGCCATGCTTGGCTGAAAGATGATGAAGCCACTCAATGCAAACAGTGCCTGAAGGAGTTCTCCATCTCACGCAGAAAGGTAGGCTTCTCTTTCAGTGCATCTCATTTACGCGTTATAGACCACCAGTCATTTCAAATTACTGATGTACATTTGTGTTTGCAGCACCACTGCAGAAACTGCGGGGACATTTACTGCAGCAACTGCTCCAGCAACGAACTGGCCTTACCTTCCTACCCTCGGCCTGTGCGGGTGTGCGACGTGTGCCACTCCCTCCTGCTACAGAGAAGCTCCAAGGGCTCCTGACAAACACCTACGAGCGTCAAGTGTAGCCAAGAGTGTTTCGACTGACCAACACTGCACATGCCCATCCACTATGAGTTTTTAAATTATGTATATTTAAACACTGTCATCAAATGTTTAGGAAACTGGATATGGCGTTCCTTTTCCACCACTACCTGAAATTCAGTATGATTCTGTCGAGCTGTTTTCAGACACGAGGTTCGTCTCACATACGGAGAACGCAGCTGGAGATTGGGTAGAGCATGAATGAGGCAGGACATAAACATGCAAAATGTTTTAGTTCACTGCTAATCAACACTGGCGAATGTTGTCTTTCAAAGCTGATTTCTTGTGCGTCTTCATGTATGGCTTGTCTTTTTTTATCCTGAGATATTTCTATTTAGTTTTTTTCAGTTGTGTTCATCGCTCCCAGTGCATTGTCTGGACATTTTCCTGCTGTATTCTCACATAAGCTCACTTGGACATTTCACCAGGGGCTGGCAGGAAAGGTTCTGGAAAATGTCCAAAGCAACCGACTCAGACATTTGCGTTCTCACATACAGCTCATTTGGAAATTTCAATTTCAAGTCCAGTGGTTGTCTGAAAACAGCTTGTTTCATCGGGGCCACCTTTAACACTGATAGAATGCGCTAATGTAGTTTGTGCAGGCTTGGTTTTGCTGAGGATGATATAGTTTGTCATTATTTTTTTTTTCTGGCTGGAATAACAGGTTTGACAAATTGGCACTCACTTGATAAACGTATTTAAAGCGTGTAGTTGTTCAAAGTGGAGGTAGATCATCTTGTCGTCTTTTGAAGGATACTGCTGGTTTTCTGCTTTTGTAGAGGATCATTGGTGTAGCTGGTTTACAGAGAACTTGTGTACTTCAACATGTCATTTCTATGGCTGTGACCTCACTGAGTGACACGTGCAGAATTATGTAAATGACTGTAGAATGTTAACAAATCTAAATCAAATATTTTAGAATGTATTATAACAAGGTTTTGTGGATTGTCAAGACTAATGCAAAGCCATTTTCTTAATTTGGGGAATGGTGACCAAATTTTATATCTAGACATTTGATAAAAATGAATAAAACCTTTTTTGCAATGCGTGTTTCAATTAGATATTCCAGACTAGTTTATTCACGTTGTGCACAGGAAATACAAATAGCATTTGAAGCAGTAGAAACCTACATGTCAGCAGATTTTAAATTCACTTGCTGTTGATACAGCCCTCATCCAGAAAAACTGCTCCATCAACAGTCACACCTTTAGAAAACAAAACATGCTCTGACCATGTGAAGTCTCAAATTCAGATTAACACTTTAACTGGAAATAAAAAGCTAGAAGATGAAACGAGGTCAAAACATAAGATACCAGAAGATATTTTTTTGTTCATGCACTCAGACATTGAAAATTAGGTTAAAGCCACTGGGAAAGGATGAGTTAACCTTGAGGAAAAGCCAGGTGTTGGGTGAATAAACACAAAGATAACACATTTCCTGGTATCAAAATTTTAAAGCAGATTTTCTGTGATGTGTGGAAAACTGAGTATTGGGGAAGACAAACAGCGCTTCTGAAAAACTTGAGACACCAGATGATCCCACGTTCTGAAGATCATCCACTTTAAAAAAACAAATACAAAGCCTACCACTCAGTATTTTCAAAACATCCTCACCTGACCCTAGCGTTTTAATAGTGAGGCTTACATTTCCAGTCCTTCCAGCAAAATGCTGAGATAAAAAGAAAACATCAAATAATGGGGGAGAAAAAAAATTCTACATTCCCCATCCCCCACCCAGTCCATTCATGGAGCCTCTGCTTCCTCCTCCTCCGCTGCTGCCGTAGTAACTGCTTCCCATTCCGCCCTGGTTACCTAACAAGAGAAAGAGAATACATACCATAGGACCGGGGAGTTCAAGAACAAACTAAATGCTGCACTTCTGTCTTTGGATAAAAACCTGCCCAGGCCTTGTTGCTATTACATTATTAATACTTAAGAGCAGGAAAGGTTGTGGTTCAGGGTGAATGCTGAAGAATCTTATTGTAACAGAGCTGACACTCACTATAGTCATTGTAACCGCCCATGTTTCCTTGACTGCTGTATCCCCCAGAGTACCCTGAGCTCAGCTGGCCACTGCTGTAAGACGACTGGTTACCTGTGGGGAGGAAAAATCACATCAGGTGTAAAGGGACATTAAGTCACTAGGAAATGTACTTGTGTTGTTTTATTCAGATGTGTGCTCTTTCTTGCCTGAGCAAACAGAGAAACTAAAAAATAACAGGGGCCGGTATTTTCAAGACCTTTGAAGCCAATACTCACCCATGCCACCCATCATCTGGCTGCCATAAGCTCCATTACTGCCACCTGCTGTTGAGTTCAAAAACAGCTCCACATAGCGGTGCTCTGAGGGGCAGAGGGGGGGAGTGAGTGACACTGAACAAATACAGTACATCTATACAGAGTTCAAGTGGTAAAGAAACTCATTTGCAACTCACGCATGTTTGCTTTGTCTTTGGACATAGCTGCCACGGCATCCTCGTGTGTCGCGAACTCTACATCTGCCTCCCCGGTTACTCTGCCGTCTGGTCCGATCTCAATATGGACCCGCACAGGATTCAATGGTGAGAAGAACTAAGAAATGCAAACATAACGAAGGATTAACTCGTGTTAAATTGGTGTACACCTGCAGCATTCATCGAGTAGATTGGAATTGAGCAGTTCATCTGTTTAGTAATGAGTCTTTTGTCTTACATTGTAGATGTCTGTCTCTGTGGCTCTGTATGGTAGGCCCCTCATGTGGACACAATGACCTGTTGTGCTCTGGAAGGAAGAGCCGCCATCTCCATACCGTCCGTCCGATACACCTGGATAAACAGCCGGGAGATTAACACAAGGTATTATGGGGACTATACATCCTAATCTTGTTTCTGTTGTGCAGAGTTAGCGTGAAGGTACTAAGGGTAATTTAAAACGAGAGCACAGGTAAATTGATCACTAGATCTGATTTTGACACCCACCTCCTCCATATCCTCCACGACGCATTCTGTCATAAGATCCCCCTCGGCCCATCATGTTGTAGCCACGACCACCTGAAGGCCGATCATAGGGGCCAGGTCTCTGCATGCCCATTGGCTTTCGCTGGGGTTCATAGTGGGTCCGCACCTCAGCGCGGCTACTCTTGAAGATCTCAATGTACCTAAGAGCATAGAAACACCACAGTTAGGGCATGTAGAATGGATCGACAGTGCATCTGCTCAATACTGATGAAACTGGGCTATTTAGATGCTGTCATGGTGTAGTCCATAGGTGGTAATATCTTTTGAGTATTTAATGCACCTTATTTATTAAATTGATTCAATGAATCAACTACTTTACTGATTTGAAAAAGGGAAGCTGTTCAAATTCATATGGGCCTAAATGACTTTCACACTTTTCTTATGGTTACCTGAAGCGACTTAGAGATCTGATTCAGTGTATTGTAAAAGAGCATCCTGTGTCCTTGCCATGACAGCCATTGTACTGATTTTAGAGGGGTAGAGAGGACATCAGCCCTTCTGCAACCCACTCTGAGCATTACCTGTGACAGTGGGCCCCAGATCCTTGTGTACAGTAGCCCTCTGATTTTACCACCAGGGAGACTCCTTACCATTTATCAGCCTGGACCCATGTTTAGTGCGGAGACATCATATGTTCTCAAAATTAAACATGTACTCCAATTGAGGATGACTTTTTAAAATATACATATATAAAATATAAATGGTGCCCAAGCACGCTAATGTTCCCACTTGACATTGTGAATGTGTGGTCTAGTTGGAACTAACATGGCAATAAGTGTATGCGTTTTGTGGTAAATTATACATATATGTTTGAATAAGCCAAGATTAATATGTCAGATTTGCATTTGGTTTTGATGTTGAAGGTGCACACCATAAGAAAAGCAACTTATCCAGCCAACCAACCAACCATCCCCACCTGTGCCCTATTCTTTCCTTGTGTTTCTTTAGAGCCTTTTCAGCTATATCCTGTGAAGCAAACTGCACGAAGGCCTCCCCCGTACTCCTCCCCTGGATGTCCACCGGCAATGTTATCCCATTTGGCACGATTTCCAACCCTTCAACCCAAGGACAGATAACCCCAGCAGGGGACATATTAAATCACATTCCCAATCACAGAGAGAAGTTTCTCTAAAGAAAGAGATATCAAACTTATGGAAAACTCTACACATCATCACACATACCAGTTCAATTTAAACCAGTGACTGGCCATTTCAACAACTTACATTTTACTGGATTTTGGGGTAAATAGAAATGAGAGGATAGAGGAAGAAATATGGAAAAGGGCACTGTGTGGAAGATCAGGGTAGTATTGGTGTGTTGATGAGGAGAAAACAAGATCCTGGTGGGTGACATGAGTTTGATTACTGTTCGCCCATCGGGTGCTTATCTAACATTTGAAAAATGCCTTAAAAAGACAAGGGTGTGAGGAAATGGGGAAGAACAAACAATGGGGTAAGAGACTTTCATATCAGTGATGAGTGGGACCCATTCCATCATTAGTAAATTACCATTAGGCATAGACAACTTAAAATGTAGCTCAGACCCATTTAAAGAAAAAATGTGATGAAAGTGGGTTCAAGGTGGTTATGATGGGCATAGATAGGAAAAGGGTGTTTGCATAAAAGATTCCCCCCTTGAAAAAACACTAAGTATTCAAATTTCTTCAATTAAATTTTAACTGCTTTCCTTTTCCGGTGTAATTTCCTCACTGATCACCAATCCAAGGACATATATCATTTTTTATTATTCTATAATGTAAAAATACAGAATACACAGTAGGTAATAATCATTCTCCGATGGTATATCGACTTCTGTGTAAATCAGAGCAAGAGTTCGTGTACGTACGAGAAAGGAAACGGCAGATGGAAAACAAACAAATAAAAAGTTTAAACCGCCGAAATTACTTTGAGGACGTTTAAAATGAATCGCTGAACGAGACCTAACCTTACCTGAGAAAAACTGTACTATCTCCTCTTTGCTGCAGCCAAATGGAAGACCTCGGAGCCGAACGAGCCCATCTCCTGCCGTTTCTGGACAGTTTGGCCCTGTGTGCTTCATAACCCAGTCCATCTCAACGTTGTTGGATTTAAACACTATATCACAGGACACAATGCAATCAGTTAACACAGCTAAACAGTCATTGCAAAGGATTTATCTGTATTTAGTTGTACACACCTTCCACGTATCTGTGACCCATAGTTTCTCTGTCTTTCTTCACTGCAATCTTCAGGTCCTCCTCTGTCTCCAACTCCACAAACGCCTCTCCACTGGGACGCCCCTCTCGTGTGTAGGTGAAGTGGATGCCGCCGCCTCCTCCATTGTTGATGACCTTGCAATCTGCTTTTAAGATACAAATATAAAAAGGTTATCAAAACCTTTTCTAGTTGCTTTAAATGTTTTTTTTGCCTTCAAACTACATTTAAATATGTACACCCACCTGAGAAAAACCTCTGTACTTCGTCCACTGAGCAAGACCAAGGGAGACCCCTGATGCGTACGACGTATCCTTCATCTGCCATGACTGGTCGCAATCCCTGAAGAGAAACACAAGATTATTATACATGTGGGAAAATGAACAGGTGTAACTATATTGGGTCATGGTAATACCGGGCAAATATAAGCTTGTGCTTTCATATCCTGAATATTGGCTCTATCCATCTAACAAACACTTCTTGCCACAGTGATGGTCTTCGCAGCTTCACAACGATATCTACCAGCAATAAGTGATTTCTAAATACACCCAATACTCCCATCTGATGCACGTCGAGTCCCCAAACACTGAACATTGGGGAAACATTGGCCTACATTTCTCCAGGTTCTCTGCATGTGAGCCACACTGGTGAAAATAGGCAGTGGCCCTAAAAGCAGTTTCATAGCTCCACATATCCCTGATGCTGATTTAAACGCCATCTTCTCTCGGTAAGGTAAAATGGGGTCACGGTTTTGAGCGATCACAATTGTCTCTTGAGTCTGCACCGTAGACGTGATGTTCGGAGCATGTGAATTTGTTGGCAGCGCCATCTTGAGGCCCGCTCATTGGGTAAACCGGTAAGTATGAAATCTAAAGAAACTCCAGTTTACTGAATTATCCGGACGAGAGCGAAACATGTGGTGTGGGAGAAGAAAACAAAAGAAATTGTCTCAAATAGCCAATTCCCCGCTTTTCCCCAAACACAAAGTCTTTGACGACCACTTAACAAAAAGCGCGAACCCGGTGGATCGCTCTCAGGGAGCTAGCAACACAACAATGAGGAGCTTTAGCGCCACGTACTTCCATTAGAACACATTTCTGATGTTGAGGTGCATCGGTGGCTGTAGAAGAGTCCACAGAGGACGTGATGAATTAGTAATGAGGGGCCTCGTTTGTCTCAGACCGGGTGCGGGGCCTGCAGGCGCTCACCACCGCGCCCAGACACAAGAACAAAAGCGGCCCTCTCGGCCTGCACCATGTTATTAGCTGTTAGCTCTCGGGCTAGCGTGTGCTAACTAACGGTAACGCCAATATGACAGAAAGTAGAGTTCTTACCGGAAACTGTTCAGTGCCATTAACTCAAGCTAATCTTAGCGCCATGTTTCGGTGGGATCGGTTAAACGAGAGCTGCGTTTATCAACTTACCTGATACAAGCGTAGATACAACACGCCGGAGTGTGTGTGACCAGACCTGCGTGATGCGGAGGAAAGCTTGCGCCGGGTTGCCAGCGCCTCCCCTAACTACCCCCTTTCAGGAGGTGTAAAACGACGTGCTGAGTCACAAACTGCTGCGCGGTCACAGTTTACAACAACCAAACCTTTAAAATCACACTTCTAACCAATATTTGTGTTTTTTTTTATTTAACGTGATGGAAAAATATAATGTTT
Source organism: Paralichthys olivaceus (assembly GCF_024713975.1). Classification (NCBI taxonomy): domain Eukaryota; kingdom Metazoa; phylum Chordata; class Actinopteri; order Pleuronectiformes; family Paralichthyidae; genus Paralichthys; species Paralichthys olivaceus. The sequence goes on from NC_091101.1 coordinate 11,167,117, forward strand.
GTCTCCTCTAATATGCTACAGTTTACAGAAAGTGTGAGTTTTCGGTTCACAACTGGCAACCCCGGCTGTATGGCCAGGCGCCTCCGGTCGTTTGTGAGTCCACGGTGGTCCACGCCCTGGACTGATGACGCTGCCGGCCGAGGCCCTGTGCGGCCCGGTGGCGTCTCCTGGCCTACAAACCTCAGACTGGTTACAACCAGAGGAGCCGTCCACTGCGTCATGCTAACAGCGTGCAACTCACAGGACATCTTTCACAACACCCAACAAAACACGTTCACGTTAAAACAGCGCTAAATATCATTACGTCCATATATTCATGCACAAACTGGGCTTCTTCTTGCTCGTGCAATCATCCTGTGCCACTGCACTTTACTTGATAACATTTCCGTACAAACTAATACAGTGAAATGTGTATATTATGTACATATTCTTAATTTTTTATGTAATTTTTTATTTTAATATTTTTTTTACATTTTTTATTCTCTTGTCTGTGACTGAATTTCCACAATGTGTGGATCAATAAAGTTGTATCTTATCTCTTACTTATCTTACAATGGGCAACACTAGTTCCAGTTAATAAGACATACCAATAAATAGTAAATCACAATAGACATATATATTTATTTATCATTGAAGCTAGGATAGACTGAAAACCCCTGGCTACTGTGGAAGATGAGCAGTTAAAATTTGCTCAGGTGAAGTGCACAAGCAGCATTTGTAACCATCTAGATCTACATCCAGGATGTTGGTTTGTTGGCAGGACAAAAGTAATGAAAGCGAGCCAAATATAGATCACTTGTTGAAATTAGTCAACTCTGGACAGGAGCTTCATTCAACAATTTCAGACTTGCCCTTTAGTGAGGCAATTTAATTCATCCTGCTTCAATGCAGCAGTTTAGTGGCCATTGACATGAACTTTACAAATAAGGACCCCCTCCAGGAATTAATTTTGTTTATCTGGAAGAGCAGAGGGTAACGAATTACATTAACTCTAATGATTTGATTAAGCATAATTTTTATAATACTGTTACTTTTGTGCTTATTCTTGATATAATTAACATAATTTAGAGTGTATATGTTACACTTTGTTGCACAAAAGACTATAATAAGTTTCAATTACTATATTTATATTTCTGTATAGCAGGTTAATGGTCCAAATTGATTTCCCAACATACATGGATATAAAGTTAAGAATAATAAAAAAAGAACATGTCATCAGTATAAAGATAGCAAAATTGCATCATTGGGCTAAATATTACAGAAAAGGTAAGACACCATCTTTCTGTGTAGTTATCTTGTGGTTGAATTTCCACTTAAATATGGTGACAATAAATTAAAAAAGAACAACACCCATTGTCTATGGGAAAAGTAATGAATACAGTAGTTCAATCAAAAACAAAAATGCACAGACATTCTTTAGCTGAAAAAGTAAATATGTGTATTAATAAAACATACAGAGGAAATGGATGCTAGGGACTTTGTTGAGTGAGGCAGTTTTTTAAGTTTTAGTTTTTTTTTCCTAAGGACCAATTTGTTGTCCTAGTTCATGGTGGACAGGTACCTGAAGTTTGATGTGATTCTGCAAAATTTAAACCAAACATCTGCCCTCTAAAATAAATTTCTGCACCACAGGGCCACTTCAATATGTCTGAAGAAGTTTGAAAAATATGTTTGGGATTGTTGTCCCTGATGAAACACTGGTGTTTATGTCTCTACTACCTATGTCACTATGTCACGCATACAAAATAGGTTAAAATATTTCATAGGATTTAAGTTGTGTGTTACTTTAAAAAATGTGTACACAATAGAACAGTTCATTTAAATGAGAAGTGTAGTTAGAATCTAGTGGTAATCTGATTTAACCTCCCCCTTCTCTCTCTTCCTCTCTTGTCTCATGTCACTGATTCTGTATGATATTATCCTTCATTTCTTCTGATTCTTATAATTTATGATCCCTAACAAATGAAAGTTTGTGCAGCTTGAAAGGTTCAGTTATCAGTCATGGTTCAAATCATATTGACTGAATCATCAACTCTCACTACAGGCACTGACATGTTCCGAGAGATTTCCCACAGAGAGTTCATATGAACTAGTAGAGCTAGCTACCAGTTAAATTGGTCTACCATGTCATGTCTTGACGTTCGTTCTACAGCCTCGTGATATTGGTAAACCTAACATGACGTTGCGGTCTCGAGTTTGACAAGCGTTAACGTCGACCAATGGGAAACGCAGCTTTTCCCCGCTCGACCAATAGGATTCTCGGGATTTCCTACAGAGGCGGTCTTTCTGAGAAACAGTGCGTATCGGGTTAGGTTGTTAGAAAGTTAATGGCTGGGGGAAAGAGATCCTCCTCAACCCTCGCTTCGGGAGAGTTTCTGGATTCCCTGAAGTAAAATAACGCAAATATCCAAACAGAAAGACCCTGGACGGACGTTTAAGTCAACGGCTAGCTCGCTAACACACGCATCGTGAACACAAGTATGCAGGATGCAGTAGCCGGGACGGCAATGCTGACGGACGGCTTCGAGGACGAGATTGACTCGGTGACTCCTCGCTCCCCTGTGGCAGGGATGGGGGTAGGAGCGACACCAGGAGGAGTCGGACTAGGGGGCATTGGGATTGGTGTGGGTGGAAAGAAAGTACGATTGTACGGCGAACCAGGCGGACCTGCAGCAGAAAGACTGGATTTCAAACTGGCGGCCGCGGCCGTCCTCTCCTCGGGTCCAGGATCCGGCAGCGACGAAGACGAGGTTTCAGAGGTAGCTACGCTAAGCTAAGCTAGTTAGCGAAGCCTAACCAGAGAGCTAGGCAACATTCCTCTCCTAGCGCGAGCTGGCTGCTAGCTAGCTAGTTAGCTCGCAGTTGGCAACCACCCCCTCCCAGGCCGCTGAAATTACGTAAAATAATCCAACACTTTAATCGAATAACCCCTCGAGTGAGCTCTGGTGCTCATGGGGGGTTTGATGTCGTTCATGCTTGGTGAGACATGGGCAGTTGTTGACGCTAACCGGCTGAAATGTTTTATTTATGCAGCGCAGGCTGAGACCACGGCCTACTTCGGGTGGTAGCGACGTCGGCCTCGCTCGGTGCTGTCGTCTCGCAACACCCATCACAAGTTTGCGGCTCTCTCAGCAGCTCTCCAGCCACGGAAAATGGAAGATGTCCGTGAAGCCACGGACGCACACGGACGTTTGAAATATCCACCATATCGTAGTTATGGTGCAATTACGTCACTTTTCCCCCCAATCATGTAAATTAACTCCGATCGCGGCTCGGCTAACTTTTCGATACGTGCAGATTATTGCTGATCTTCGCGGAACTGCTCGAGTTTTCGACAGTTGGTGTTGACAAATAAGCCAGCTGTTGTTTTTTCATCCCACTCGGTTCAGATAGCCACCACCGCTGGGTCAACTCCATTTGCCTTGTCAGAATAGAGAGCAGCTAGAGTTCATGTTGAGAAGTGTCCAACTTTCCATGTGCTGGCAGCAGCACACGGGGTCAGGTGTGATGGCATCTCCTCACCTCAGCTAAACATACTGTGGACATGTTTGACACCAGCTCAGATGGACACACGGATGAAACCATTTATTTGTCTCCACAGCCTTTATTTTACACACTCCCCTTTTAGGTGACGGTGCGATGGGACCAGCTCTGTGGGAATTGTGTCTGGATTTATTATTGAGATTATTAGTCAGTGTCTAAACGCCAGATCACAACCAAGCATTGTTGTACGGCATGACTTGTCTTATGTGAGCTGTCAGTTTAAAGATGTCAGCCATACTGTTGTCATGTATTTGAGTTTACCTTTACATATGGCGGTAGCAGATGCAGGAATGGGACTCATCAGACTATTAGATGACAAATATTTGACTTGCACACACCTGTCAAAGGTCCCAGTTACAGTTATATGGGATTTTCATGGCAAGCTAATGTTCATTGTCCTGTAAAAGGTGATGGAGTATTTACTCTCAGTAACACTATCATCAAGGAGTTAATGGGTGTGGAGGGAAATGCCAGCACCTGTTGAGCCATCTCTATTATACTTAACCAATATCTAACCTAGGAGGTTCCTGTACGAACAATGCTACAGCCATGACTGCTAGACAAGGATGACAGCTTTCACCAGTGACGGTGTAATTAAGCAGTGTCTGTGCGAGCATCAGCTGTGAAGTAGCAGCAGCAGAAGAAAATATCAAGTTTGACAACTACATCTGAGGCAGTTTAATTGAGACGTGCTGCGAGTGTATGTCCGCAGCATCATGTTTCCTCACTCACCCTGGCTGCTACATAAGCCTGAAAGGGAGCATTTGTTGTGGTGTTTCACTCCAGTGGAGAGCTCGCAGCTCTGGGCAGTAGCTAAAATCTGAGCCCCAGGATTAAGCAGATGCCATTCTAGGCCGTTCCAGCTCTCTGGATACCAACACTCTGGGAACTGTAGTTCATTAATAGTCAGGACTGATGTCCATTGTTGATTATAAAGGCCTTTGTGGAACTACACTCCCCATGGGTTGTTGTGCTCTATCGTATAGCTGAATTCCTCCACATTGCTGTGTGCTGACTCTCTCACAACATTTGATCTCACTACACCAGGCCTTAAAAGCCTGCTGCAGTTTGTGGATGGACATAGACCAGGGTTGTAACTTTAGATTTTTCTTACAGATTTTTTTTTTTACAGCGTCTCTTGCAAATGTCCCCTTACAGAAAATGTTTAACTGATTGTAAATATTTAATCTCACCACGCAGGTAGGCTTTTTACCAAAGTTGGCTGCAATGTCTGTTATGTTTGTCATTTATATTGTAGATATTGCTAATGAAATATACCTGGTGTAAACTACAGGATAACTAACTGACTTATATTTACCAAAGTCAGTGTGTTGAGTAAAATTTAATGAAGTCACCATCATGGAATTGTGTGAATTGGCCATCAATCTATATACTATATTGTAATGTATTTTTGTATCACTAAGATTGCAACTAAATATCATTACAATTATGATTGGCCCTATTTGAAAACTAAAACACCTTTACTTAACAAAGTTTAGATTAGATACATCTTAAAATATTATAATAAACAACTGATATATATATATATATATATACACATACAACTGAAATTCAACTAACTCTGAAATTGACAAAATATATTCATATTTTTGCTTCTGATGGCGTGTCTAATGACAATTATCTGTTTTGTGTTCATATTTCTCACATCTGTAATGTGTATAAAGAGCAGAGTAACATAGTTACTAAAAAGCACGAAATTCTCATGTTTCATCTCTAAGGTAAACTGTCATTTACAAAGAAAACTATTGATCAGCTTTACAGGACCAACTACAGTGAATAAAAGATAATTTTAGTTACATTTTTAAAATGTTGATTCTCTTTGGTGTTTTAAGGCAGAATACAATGTTTGTAAAAGAGACTGCAATACACAATGGCCAATAAAAGCAAAGCGCAGGTATGAGAGTGTGGTGCTGTACTTGGGCAGCTGACTCTCAGCTGAATCTTTCTATGTGTGCAGGGGCTGTAATTCCTGGCTGCAGCACTTCCTTTGCTTTTCTGTTAAAAGAAACTGTAAATAAACAAAGGCAGTGTGCTTGGTCTTTTTATAGCCAGTATTTGTGAGAGGGTCATTTCTGTAAAAAATAATATCAGTAATGTACGGTGTATTATGCTGTTATATATACATGTTTTCATGCCACCCTTTTTAATAAGGTATTTATTATTTGAGAGATACAGATCAATGTGTAGACTTGATGTTAAATACAGTTGTTGATCAGAAACTATCATGAAAAGAGTTTTCAAAGGTCTAATTATCCTTCTTTTATCCTCCTCCCTCTCCTAGGTGGAGTCATTCATTTTGGACCAGGAGGACCTGGATAACCCCATCATGAAGACAGCGTCAGAGTTGCTTTTGTCCAGCGCCACAGACGGAGTCGATTTAAGGACTGTAGATCCAGAGACACAGGCTCGACTTGAAGCTCTTCTGGAAGCTGCAGGTATGACTGCTTTGTCTGAACTTACGTCGGCTTTTCAAGGCTTCACACATCAATTTGCAATTGATTAGTTACCCACTGGTCACACTAATTTCCTTCCAATCAATCTTGATTTGTGCTTTAACATATTTTAAATAAGTTAAAGCGCAACTTTCTGCCTCAGCTTTCCCTTGTAACCAATTCTCAGTCCTAACAATGGTTGTATAGGTCCTGGTTTGTATGAAGGCCTAAAACTTAAATGGCTATCAAGAGAACCTGCAGGTTTTGCAAGTGTCATATCGGCACATAGCATGAAAGTGATTTTGTTAAATTAGTTTGATTAGAAACTGTAATCTAGGTGTAAGAAGGTCTGTATAGATTAATCCATTGGGCCTGGGTGTCCTGGCCTCGTTTGGGCTTATGAACATTACCGGGCAGATTAACACAGCAACACGCTTGAGCCTCCACAGCTTGCAGAGAGCCTGTGTTGAACTGCTCATGGCTAATCTCATTCTATTCCCCTTTCTCTCTGACTAGTCGGAACTGAAGAGATGGCGTTTTACATTATTTGTTTGCTAAGTCTCAAACTAACATAGTAAAAAAAAAACTAATAATAACATTTAAATATTTTATGACATTTATTAGTAAGGTTTATATTAGCAAAGATAGACAAAGGTGTCCGTGTATAATGACTGCGGCAGGAAGATTTGGACAGCTCTGTTCCCAGCGCAAGCAAAGCAGCCAAATACCAGGCCTATCAAGACCAACACCAGGGAAGATGAAAGTGTCTGGTGATGTCTGGTTTCTAGATGTCAGGCATTTCTCGATCGCTTAAGATTTGCAACCATGTTTAATTTGATGATTTTGTGTCATTAAATATTTCCCATATAATCTGGGCATCTAAGTTTGGGAGACTGTATACAAAAAGGGCCACAGTTCCCGCACAAAAATATCATGTAATTGTAAAACTATAAAATTAAAGCTAAATAATTGCTAAAAAATGCGCTGGAGCTCAAAGCAAAAACACTGGCCGTGCGACTGTTTGTTGAACCTTAAGCATTTTGTTCAGGAAAGGGATGAAGAGAGGCTGTCCATACCCTGTGGCATAAAAGTTCACAGACACATCACAGATGTATTAGAACATTCTACATACAACAGGTCACTATGAAAGATAGCACAGAATTTTTTGTCAATGAAAATGTGATAGAATAGTATTTCCGATTGTCACCCATCAGAAATATTTCTTCTAAATGAAACTGATTTCACAAGTTTTAATGTAAGCGTGGTTTATGCTATGTGTGCATGATGCAGCTCTGTGAGCTATATTACAAAACACTGGATCATATACAGTACATATCAAATCAGCCTTTGTAACGAGGCTGTGAATACTATTTGGGCAAAATATCTCAAAAGCCACCCGCCAACGTTTTTGTAACGAACCTGTAACCAAGGGTCATGTTGCTTTGTGGAGTTTGTGAACACTGTGGTGCTGTAGACAAAGTAGAGACATTTTGTGATTCTCAAGTCCCTAAATTGTTGCTGTCTACAGGTGCACACACAAGGATGCACATACATATCACAAGCATGAAAGTGACACGATACTAATTTCTGCTGGTTGCACAAAGTGGTAGAACGTATCAGCGTATCAGTTTGCGCTGTAAAGGGTAGTAGTGTGTTTGTAAAAGAGGAAAGAAAACCTGCTGGTCTTGAAAAACAGCACGTTTAAAACCATTAGAAAGGAGACATACAAAGTTAAAAAATAATTAATATTATAAATAACTCCCTGAGGGAATGGACGTTTTTGGATATAAACAAATCTGTTTACAGTAATTACTCCTCAGGGTACTTTTAGAGCTAAAACCCTTATATCTTCTCCTCGGAGCTCCCTTGTTGCTCTCCATCAAATCATGTGGGCATGCTGTCATGATGCGTCCACAAATAGAAAGGTCAGTTTGTCACAATGTCAGCCTCAAGATTAATAAGATTTATATTCCTACCTGTCCTCATAACTTGGCAGTCACAGTGTCTGTCTTTTGCAAATGTTCCTCCTCTGTCAAACATTGCCAATGTTGCACAGTAATCGAACTTAAATCCACTCAAACACTGTCAATCTCCATTTTGGCTATCTTTAAACCACATTGGCACAACAAGGTGCTGCCGACATCTAACTTTACAGGGTAAGGCAGGTTTATTTTAGACAATCTCATACACTTATCTCAAATGTAGTTATGTACTTACAAATACATAAACATCTAAAGAGACAATCGAAAGGAACTCTACATGCATTAAATGACAAAATAAATGATTGAAAAGCAAGAAAGAATAAAAAAAAAAAAAGGCTAACTAAAATATTGGTATTATTTTCGATGTGTTTTACTTTTAATTCTACCAGAAGTTGAAACCTATAATAAACACAGCAACAAAAGCATTAAGAAAAAAAGATTTGAAGTACACAACAGCTAGACACAATCACACACAATGTTTAGGATTCGGTCCAAAAAGTCCTTTAAATCAAACAGTGATTAATAGTCTAAAATCAGTCCACTCCCTCAACTCACCATGTCCACTTGGTGAAGATGTCTGTGTTGGGTACAGTCTGCGGACTGCCCAGTCATGCACAGAAATAAATGTTCTACTTTAAAGTGGTAAATATACAGCTCACAGAAACTTAATACATGGTTAGCATAGTTAGCATGTATTAGCTTGGTGGGATAAGTTGAGGGATTTGTTTAATTGAGTACTCTGATGGTCTAACCAAAGCCCCCGCTTGATAGTCTATATGAAACAAAAAGAACAATTCGTAGAATATTGGTATCAACCAGCCAAATCTGATTTGAATTATGATGAAGTTCTTAGTTGGTTATAGCCATAATTTCCTATTTTAAGTTCTTCTGTTAAAAGTAATGCTCAATCTGATTTGTATAACAACCTGCTGATTTAAAAAAAACCCTACAATAGATGATAAGCTAGTCTACAGGTGATTCCCAGTGTTCCCGGAACTTAAGCTAATTATTTGCTCGGGGAAGAAAATCCTCTTCATAAAGAACCAACTAAATGAGGATAGTCAGGACATATTTGAAAAGGTTTCTGAGATGACCTATTTGTATATCAGTCATGATAACCCACTGTAATGAATTAAAGCACCTTTGAGTTATTGCGGTGTATGCCTTAACCTGCTATCATTCACCATGTGCTGTCAGAAAGGTCATGGGGTGACTCTGATGCAATGTGTGCGTCTTGATAAACAAATAATAAGTAGATGCTACAGAATATGGATAAGTTCCCACAAATTCAACCAAATTCAATTCTGCTTTTTGCATAGATACTACAATATTTTATGGCTATTAAGCAGTATATATGACTTACATGCACACTGACATTTTGTTTTAGTACAATTCGATAGAAGATGTCAATAAGAGTTTTGACAGGGCTTTGCACATGCAGATGCTTATATGTTAACACATTGTATAAATCCTAGATTTGGATTTTATTTCTTTTATCCAAACACTTTTGATTAAGATGCTAAGACAGAGTTCAACCTCGAGACACTGTGGCCATTTGAAAAGGCTTGTATCAAAACCTGAGGATATGATATGATGGCAAAACATATAACCTTTATTTCTATTTACCTAGTGAGCAATTTGCTGCATAAGAAAACTTGTATAACTGGATGATCTCTGAGTTGTCTAATACATTTTAGAATCATAGTCAGTGAGCTTTAATGTTGACTTTGAGTTCTGCTTCAGCTGAAAATTTAATTAGAAACTTGGATAAAAGTGTTTACTCGGATTACATAGTGTGTTGTTGGTACAGTGGGTGTATGCAGCTCAGCTTCTGCCAGTAACTAGTTTCAGTTGTTCAGAAACAAAACAAAAACATCTGCTTGTACTTTAACTCAGTCTTGACCTCAATAAGAGCTCAATGTCCATATTCCAAACATGAATAGGTAAAGGTTGGTTGTTTTTGTTTAAAGTCTGATTTAGGCTTGTAGAGACAAATATTGTTACAAAATGATTAGATCATTTGCACTGCTTCAAACCTTTAAAGTTTACTTGGTGTGTTTTTGTTACTGCGCACTTACAGTCTCTGTGATAAACACGATACAGTAAAACATTAATGATCAACTTCCTCGACCTCTTGTTTCCCTCTGCCTCTGGGACCATTGCGAAATCCCTGTCTGAGATCCGTACTATGTTTAGCTCGAGTCGCTCGCCTAGTGGTGAAAACACAGGAGGACCACAAGGAGCTCACTCCAGCCTGGCTAATGGATGTGTTGAGGCTGAGGCTGAAAAGTTAAAATCTCACACTGTTCTTTCCTTTTTTCTAAGCTCTTCTATTTCTATTATTGGTTGGGAAATGTTCCCTGTTCTGTCTTTTAAAAAATATCTGAGCAAAAGCAGTTTTCTTTATGACTCGTGCCTGCTCTTCACTCAAACACACACAAAAACATTTTTTTTTTTTCTCATATGGCATTTTGTTTTCTTCCCAGCCATGCTTTTATCCCTTACTGACCACTGTCTCCACTTTCAGTTTCTCTCACATTCACTGCCTCTCACCCATCTATAATTCACACAGGATGGCAACCTTTTCTCGTCGATCATTCACAACCGTGAACTTATATCAGCTGGTATATTAAACTAACATTACCCCCCTGGCCGTATTCATTCTAGATCTGAGCTTTTCTACACCATCTCATAGTTGCCCAGTGGATATTGTTATGTACCTCACCATTTGACCCAGTCATTGTCCAAAATAAAATACTTAAAAATCCTAGCTGGTGTATTGAAAGTAGTGAAGACAGATATTAAGCCATATTAACAAATGCTTGTGTGTGTTTTCTGTGTGTGATTTTTGTTTTGTTTTTTTTCTTTTTCCTCTTGTGTATGCTGCTACTAACTCTGGATTGGATTGGCTGGACTGGACTTGCTGCTTCATCTGGTCTGGTGTGATTATGCTCCCCTGTGGTTTGCCTTGCCCTTGCACCTCTGCCCTTTTGGTGTTCGGTAGGCATCGGTAAACTGTCCACTGCCGATGGTAAAGCTTTTGCAGACCCCGAGGTGCTACGGCGACTGACGTCATCTGTGAGCTGTGCCCTGGATGAGGCTGCAGCAGCCCTGACACGTATGAGAGCAGAAAACACACTCAACGCCGGCCAAGCCGACAAGTATGTATCTTGCCCACACTAATGCTGGCGTATGCCAATTTATTGTTTACACTCTTTAATAAATTAATCCATTCTGTACAAACAAAGTCATTTTACCCTGAATCTTAGTTGCATATAAACCATGTCTGCATTCGAGTGTGTTTGCTCCCTCAACGTGATTATTTCATTGTAAGGCGCATGTGTGTTCACCTGTCACAGTGGCAGTAATTGTAGCAGTCTGGTTATTTTCAGCCGTAGTTTAGCAGAGGCCTGCTCAGATGGGGATGTCAACGCTGTGCGCAAATTGTTGGATGAGGGACGGAGCGTCAACGAACACACAGAGGAAGGGGAGAGCCTTCTGTGCCTCGCCTGCTCGGCTGGCTACTATGAACTTGCACAGGTTTGTGAGAGGAAGGTGGGAGTGTGAATTTACTGTAAGCTGAAGTATGTTGTGTGCAAAGCAAAGGAAAAAATTATGTGTATCACCATCTGATTGTTGTTGGACAGCCCACCCATGCATGACTCTTAATCTTATCATTCCATCTTTCATCTTAAGGTGTTGTTGGCCATGCATGCCAACGTGGAGGACAGAGGCATCAAGGGAGACATAACGCCACTCATGGCTGCTGCCAGCGGAGGTTATGTGGACATTGTAAAACTACTTCTGGTCCACGGAGCAGATGTTAACGCACAGTCCTCAACAGGTACTAACCCTCTTATGTCCCTCTTATAAAATTATTTCCTTTACTCCATGTTTTGCAGTCACATTTACCTCTCCACTTTGTTCCAGGCAACACAGCTCTAACGTACGCATGTGCCGGTGGCTTCGTGGATGTGGTGAAGGTGCTGCTCAAAGAGGGTGCAAACATTGAGGACCACAACGAGAACGGACACACGCCTCTCATGGAGGCGGCCAGTGCTGGTCACGTAGAGGTGGCCAGGGTACTTTTGGAGTACGGCGCCGGCATCAACACACACTCCAATGAGTTTAAGGAGAGCGCGCTCACACTCGCCTGCTACAAAGGTCAGAATACAAATATAGCATGTCCTCTCAATTACCATGATGTGGTTTTCTGCCTTTAACATATTCTTTACTAAAACTCTAGTGAAAGGATTAGAAAACTGACTTTTGTTTGTGGGCTTCAGGTCACCTGGATATGGTGCGTTTCCTGTTGGAGGCCGGAGCAGACCAAGAACATAAGACAGATGAGATGCACACAGCGCTAATGGAGGCATGCATGGTGAGCATCTGACCCAAACTGTAGCATTACCTAAATATTTTCTTTTCAGGGTTTGTTTAAAGATATCAGATTTGATATCCCCCCTGTGTCCCTTAATCATCTTGATATTAATAAAAACTTTCTCACCCGCACCAGTTTACGTTTTATGGGGGTGTCTGTCTCATAGCATCTCCTAGCAGGATTGTGTTTTAGCTTAAATGAACATTGATCCCATGTATATATTCATGTGCTTATCTCTACATTCTTTGTGTGTCTCGCTGTCCCAGGACGGCCATGTGGAGGTAGCACGGCTGCTGTTGGACAGCGGCGCTCAGGTCAACATGCCAGCGGATTCCTTTGAGTCGCCGCTGACCCTCGCAGCATGTGGAGGACACGTGGAGCTGGCAGCCTTGCTCATAGAGAGAGGAGCCAACTTGGAGGAGGTGTGTAAAGAGACGGATGGAAAAGACCATCAAACATTCAGAGGATGAAATTTCGTTTTCTAACTCCTAACTAACTTGCTTTCCACAGCTGTGTCTCTAAATATGAATTACATAGCCAATGAAAACATTTCTGATTTCAAACTTACCTTGGTACAGGTTTAATCTATAAAGAACAGTGCTTTTGTCATTTCCTCTGCCCTGCTACTATTGGGGTGGATTGTATTATACAAGAGTTTATGTTTTTATAAAATAGGAAATGTGAATTCCCTTTTTTTTAATTACATTTAAATGCAAGAAAAACTAAAATGTATTATGCAACATTACACTGCTGTTATTTTAATGTTAAAAAAGGGAAAACACTCTTACCTGAGAGAGAATTCATGTAGAGATGTCACGCCAAAAAACACAGCTTCAGGTTTTAGTTTTTAGTTCTTTCGCCTACAACAGTGTAAATGACTAGTCAGTTGAAAATGTCCATTCTCAAAGAGAGTACTCAGACACAAGTGACGGGCTTCTACACCACCCTTATGCGTTCTTATTTGCTGCTTATGTTTGTGTCCAGGTTAATGATGAGGGCTACACTCCCCTGATGGAGGCAGCTAGAGAAGGCCACGAAGAGATGGTAGCACTGCTACTGGCTCAAGGTAAATATCTTTGTTCCTTCATCTGTGAAATGGAAAAAAATTCAAATGGCAATCCAGTGAAGTGTTTATACATTGAATTTATTCACATGCGAACAGCCCTTTTCTCACATTTAGTTTAAGTAACTCTACGAAATATCAGAACCAGACATCTGTTAAGTGATATTGACGCAATTTTACTCCCATCGATTTGCACATGATTTGCTCATTTTGATACCAAACCCATCAGCAATCACTAACTGTTCTTGGTCAATATACAGGTGCTAACATCAACGCCCAGACGGAAGAAACCCAGGAGACAGCTCTGACTCTAGCATGCTGTGGAGGCTTCTTGGAAGTGGCTGACTTCCTCATCAAGGCAGGGGCTGACATCGAGTTGGGCTGCTCTACTCCTCTAATGGAGGCTGCACAGGAGGGCCATCTGGAGTTGGTCAAATACCTACTGGCTGCAGGTGAGCAAGAAGAATAAATGCATGAAGATGCAGATCTAAGAAGGCGTATTTAGCTGAAATTTAGACTTTTTTAGTTATGTCTCTCTGCTTAAAATCTTAATAAATGTTTCCCTCTGTCAGGGGCAAACGTTCATGCCACCACGGCAACAGGTGACACTGCGCTGACGTATGCATGTGAGAACGGACACACCGATGTTGCAGATGTGCTGCTGCAGGCTGGAGCCAACTTGGTAAGGCATACTCTTACATCTTCTGTGTCACATATGGTTTGATGGCCTTTTGCTTCACATGGGTTCAGATTAACACCAGAAGAGATATTTGTCTTTTGTATTCAAGTTGATTAAACTTTACACAGTCTGCTTTAAGAAAAGCTTTTAGATTGTAGATGTTCAATAGTTGTATTCTCTAAAGTCATTGTTTCTCAATGAATAGAACTCATAACTTTTAAACTAACATAAATGAATCTTTGTCATCAAGGAACACGAGTCTGAAGGGGGGCGGACGCCCTTAATGAAGGCAGCAAGGGCGGGACATCTCTGTACTGTGCAGTTCCTTATCAGCAAAGGTACATTATTATTTGGTCATTAAGAGAAACCACATTATATTACTTGCAAATTATTCGAAGAAAAAGTTACTTGAGTATACCTATTTAAATTAAAAACAAAAAATCTATTAACACATGATGTATGTGGTCTGTGTTAGTGAATTTACTCATATTGACTCATATATTGACCCCAAGCAGTTTTATTTTGGGAATCAATTAGTCCCATTTCATGCATAGTGAGTTAATTTGTTTTCTCTTTCCCAGGTGCTAACGTGAACAGAGCTACTGCCAACAATGATCACACAGTGGTGTCTCTGGCCTGTGCTGGAGGACATCTGGCTGTGGTGGAGTTGCTGCTGGCACATGGAGCGGATCCTACACACAGACTCAAAGTAATGTCCACACACTGGATAATATAGATCAAACCACATATAATTTTTGATCTTGTCTCTTTGTGTCACAATAACACAAAATTTTAATTATTTTACCTTTTGTAGGATGGTTCGACGATGTTGATAGAAGCTGCTAAGGGTGGCCACACCAACGTGGTGTCCTACTTGTTGGACTACCCCAACAACATTCTGTCTGTCCCAGCCCCCGACCTCTCCCAGCTCACTCCCCCTTCGCAAGATGCCTCTCAGGTAAACACAACAATAGATACCACTTTTTATTGAATTTCCTCTGAGAAATTCCTCTGCTTTTAGTAATGGTGGTTTTTTGTCTTAACTGAACGTGTCTTCTGTCACAACAGGTTCCTCGTGTCCCAATCCAATCTCTCGCCATGGTAGTGCCCCCTCAGGAGCCTGACCGAGCCCCATCAAACATCGCCACACCCCCACCCATCTCGAGCAAAAGTAAACACTGCTTCATGTCTCCCAGTCAGAGAACTCAAGAAATACAAGTTTCAGCCTTCACTCATTAATTATTGTTAACAAAATCTAACACTCTTTGACCATTCTTTTTCAAATCCAGGCATGTCCAAACAGAGACAAGCATCCCTTCAGCCCGGTGTCCCCACCTCAGTTGGACGGGGGCCTGAAGCGGAACCTTTGCCGCCCTTCCACTTGTGCCAACCTCTAGAGTGCATTGTGGAGGAGACGGAGGGGAAGCTGAACGAACTGGGCCAGAGAATCAGCGCTATCGAGAAAGCCCAGCTTCAGTCACTAGAGCTCATTCAGGGGGAGCCGCTCACCAAAGACAAGATTGAGGAGCTGAAGAAGAGCAGAGAGGAGCAGGTACAATCCATCAACCAACTGATCTGTTTGCATTATTAATGTTAATTTGAGTTGGATGCATGTAACCATAAAAGCAAATTCAACCTTAAATTTAGTTGTGCATGCATAACCAGGTATCAGAAGTTGGTCAAACATGGATGTGGCTTTTGCCTATTTAGGTGCAGAAGAAGAAGAAAATCTTGAAGGAGTTACAGAAAGTTGAGCGCCAGCTTCAGCTGAAAACACAGCAACAGTTCACCAAAGAGTACATGGAGGCGAAGGGCTTAAAAGAGGAGCAAGAGGTTGGACTGAGCCAGGGCCCGGGGCCCGGAAGTACGACGTCTGCTCCAGGGTCCCTTCCCACTACACCAGGTGCCCAAGTACACACCAGTTCCGACACAGATGAAGAGGCCAACAAAGATGGAGAGCAAGATGACCAGCTGGGGGAGGAAGGGGACGAGGTAAAAATCTTTCTTTCTTTATTTTTATGCCTCCGCGCCAGCGCCAGCCAGTGGCCAGAGGCATTATGTTTTTGGGTTGTCCATCTGTCCCGTTCCCGTAAACGTGATATCTCAAGAATGACTTGAGGGAATTTCTTCACCAATTGGTACCAATATTGACTTGGACTAAGGGATGAATTGATCCGATTTTGGTGGTCAAAAGTTAAGGTCATGGTGACCTCACAGCATCAATGACTAACTCACTTGATTTTGGAAGCCAAAGTTCAATGTCACAGTGGCCTCACAGAGGGGTCTGTTATTCTTGAACGTGATATCTTAAGTCTGGCTTGAGGGAAGGTCTTCAAATTTGGCACAACAATTCACTTGGACTCAAAAAAAGACTGATTACATTTTGGTAGTAAAAACTCTAAAGGTCAAGGTCACATGACCATGCTTTGTTTTGAACTCAGTATACCAGGAATGCCCAAAGGAAATTTTACATCTTGAACAATTCACCTGGACGTTCTGAATAGATATCGATGGTCAAAAGTCAAGGTCACGTTGGCTTCAGAAAACATGTGTTTGTGATATCTCAAAGGTGCTGGAGGAAATTTCTTCAAGTTGTGATCAGTTGCCACTAGGACTAAGATTTTCAGATGAAGAGATTATGTTTCAGTGGTTAAAGGTCACTTTAATGAGTCATTGAAAAAAGTATGTACAAATATGTACAAGCCCACTGGTTGGCGGAGGCACACAACCACAGTGCTGTAATTCTAGTTCTGGTTCATAATATTGATGTTATAACAAATTGTTGGTCTAAAAGACTAAAGGTGTTTTCTGTACATTTTCAGGAAGAGGACGATGATGATGACGACGAGGAGGGTTCAGAGGATGAGGCAGATGGTGAAGAGGAAGACTACCCCAAGCTCCCTCAGGTGGGTACAATCCTCTACAGGGATGGATCACAGCCACCACAGCAGCCTCCTCTGCCCCCTTCGCCACAGGCTCAGCCCCAACCTCCTCCTCCGCCTCTTCAGACTGCCTTCGTCCCCATCCAGCCCCTGCCAGACTACAACCCTGCAGACTACCCGGGAAGTACCAGCCCAGAGTTGCAGAGGGTACTGGTGGGGCAGCAGATGCTGGGCCAACAGCAACAGGTTCAGGGTCAACAGTTGGGTGGGTTAGGCCCGGGAATGATACCTCAGCAGGCCCCAGATGGGCTCATGGTCGCTACACCTGCACAGACGCTCACAGACACGCTGGATGACATCATGGCAGGTGAGTTCGCTTCTTTTTTGTTGATTTTAAATTGTCATTGTTGATGCTGACTCTTGACCTAAATGCTTATGCTAAACTTTTTTTCATTCTTTCCTATTGCAGCTGTGAGCAACCGCGTACCTATGCTGAACACTACGTCACCCACACCCCTGTCCCAGCCACCCACACAGACGCCTGCAAACATCGCCTCGCCCCCTTCAGTCCTGCCCCTCTATCCCTCTGTTGACATAGATGCACATGTAAGACACATTGTCATTTTGATGTCACAGAGATCTAACAATTGACAATTCAGTTGAGCACAACTATGTATGTATGTGCACAGTCCTCTACCCTGCTGAGAGATGTTATATTCCCCACAGACGGAGAGTAACCACGATACAGCGCTGACGCTGGCATGTGCAGGAGGACATGAGGAGCTCGTGTCTGTCCTTATTGCACGGGGAGCTAACATCGAACACAGGGACAAAAAAGGTATTAAATTTGGATAAATAAAAAGGGTGTATGAACAATGAGGTTGAGTGAATCAGTAAGTGTTTTTATACATAAGATAATCAGTTAATTGTAATATCACCTCTCTGCTCCTCAGGTTTTACCCCTCTGATCCTGGCTGCCACTGCTGGCCACGTAGGTGTGGTGGAGGTGCTCCTGGACAAAGGGGGTGACATTGAGGCTCAGTCAGAGAGAACCAAAGACACACCCCTCTCCCTGGCCTGCTCGGGAGGACGCCAAGAGGTAAACACATTTTCTTAGCATTTACCTTCATGAGTGGCTATTTGTTTTCACTGCTCTAACTGTAATGTAACTGTGCTGGACAGGTTGTCGAGTTGTTGCTGCTTCGGGGAGCCAATAAGGAACACCGCAATGTGTCAGACTACACGCCTCTTAGCCTGGCTGCTTCTGGGGGTTACGTTAACATCATCAAAATACTCCTCAACGCTGGAGCTGAGATTAACTCCAGGTGAGCGACAAAGATATCAGAGTTCACTTTAGCCCCTCGATACTGGAGTTTCATTAATAGGATAAAATCTTTCTCTTTAATCTGACTCACATCATTGTTTTAGTTCCTGTAAGTGAACAAGGTTGAACTATTTCTTTGGCTCCTACAGGGTTTTAAATTGTACAGTGATAAAACAAATACTGCGTAGGTGTAGAATTTATCTTTGGGTTTTAGCTGCACCCATTAAATGAAAGCATAGTGATTATCTCTGTTATAAACCGGGAGTGGGAAAACAGTAAGGCAATAACTTCCCGGTCAAGGTTTTATAGCAACTGCTACTTTGATAAATACTTCTCCATATATGTTGTCCAAATACATGTAAGTGAAACCAGGAGAATCCTATTCATCCTGTTACACATTTAAGAGTTAATTGTTGTTTAGATAGTTGATCTCTAAACAATTTATTTATATGTTTTGCCTCCAGGACTGGCAGTAAGCTGGGAATCTCTCCTCTGATGCTGGCAGCTATGAATGGTCATGTACCAGCAGTGAAGCTGCTGTTAGATATGGGCTCAGACATCAACGCCCAGATTGAGACCAACAGAAACACAGCTCTGACCCTGGCCTGCTTCCAGGGGCGGGCTGAAGTTGTCAGTCTGCTGCTAGATCGAAAGGCCAACGTAGAGCATCGTGCTAAGGTGAAGAGGCTTCCACATACGGATTGAATCTGTGATTGTATAGCTGAAATTACTCATCCTTTTTTTTTTTTTTTTATGTTGGGTTAAACATATTTTTTCCCATTATTGCAATCTGTGTTTATAGTCTGTATCTGCTGGCCATCTTGCTAATTAATTTCTCTGTTCATGCAGACTGGTCTTACTCCTTTGATGGAGGCAGCCTCAGGAGGTTATGCAGAGGTGGGCCGAGTGCTGCTGGACAAAGGCGCAGATGTTAATGCTCCCCCAGTGCCCTCATCCCGAGACACTGCTCTCACCATTGCCGCCGACAAGGGCCACTACAAGTTTTGTGAGCTGCTTATCAACAGGTAAGTGCTCCCGGGTGTCAAGAACTGTGATCTTGTTTTTGTTCTCATAAAAACATTTGCCTTTAGTATTCGCCAAGAGTGTGTGTTACTGGTTTTATTGCAACACAAATTGTTATTTCATTCACATCATGTTAGACATCTTTGGACATTTTAATCAGACATGGGTAATAATTCAGCCTGTGGCTGAGTGCCACCATATTCATCCTGTCACTCAACCTGGTCAGCTGCATTCCTAAAAGCAACCCTTCCTTTTTACAGGGGTGCCCATATCGATGTACGAAACAAGAAAGGGAACACTCCTCTGTGGCTGGCGGCAAACGGTGGCCATTTTGACGTGGTCCAGCTCTTGGTGCACGCCAGTGCTGATGTGGATGCAGCTGACAACCGCAAGATTACCCCACTCATGGCTGCTTTTCGCAAGGTGCAGTGTTCACCGAAAAAACAGTGAATCGGTGTATGGAATGGCTGTACTTTAGCAACTCTGTTTTCTAACCATTTCATTTAACTTTTCAGGGTCATGTGAAAGTGGTGCAGTATCTTGTGAAAGAAGTCAACCAGTTCCCATCAGATATTGAGTGCATGAGGTACATCGCAACAATTGCTGACAAGGTAGGAATTGATTTACTTTTAGCTAGTGTGCTACATTGATTGGAATTGACAGGCGAGGTTAAGATGTTTGCAGAGGTCTAACTCGAGCTGTTCCCACTTGTTGCAGGAGCTGTTGAAGAAGTGCCACCAGTGCATGGAGACCATCGTCAAAGCCAAAGACCAGCAGGCGGCCGAGGCCAATAAGAACGCTAGCATTCTTCTCAAGGAGCTAGACTTGGAGAAGGTAATGTCTGATTCTATTGCTGCACTTTTGTTTAAAGCATCCTTAATACACTGACAGGATGTGTTTTTTTACACTGGCTCTGTGTTGTTTGTTTCAGTCCCGAGAGGAGAGCAAGAAGCAGGCCCTGGCTGCCAAGCGTGAGAAGCGTAAGGAGAAACGCAAGAAGAAGAAAGAGGAGCAGAAGAGGAAGCTGGAAGAGGAGGAGGGGCAGAAAGTCAAGGAGGAGTTCTTCGAGATGCAGGAGCAGAAGGAGGACTCGGCCGACGGTAACTTTCTATGAATGAGAGAGACAGAGACTGATACAGAGTGCAGAGCTTGCTAATACAGTTATGTTGTACTCGGTTAGTAACCTCTTCTGATTTTAATTTGACCTTTTTATTCCCCCTCCTTCAGAAACGGAGGTTCCTATTGAGCCTCCCAGTGCAACCACCACCACCACCATCGGTATATCTGCCACCTCTACCACTTTCACTACAGCTTTTGGTAAGAAACGAGCTAGTGTGGCCACTACCCCAAGCACCAATCGCAAAAACAAAAAGAACAAGACAAAGGACTCCTCGCCCAACGAACCCATCATATTACAGGATCCACAGGTAAGCAACTATTCATGCTTTTTCCTTTTAATAATCTGGATTTTATGTATAAGGCTAGCCAAGTGTCTGATGGAAAGGAACATTATTTTGACATTTGTGTATTTTCCTTTTTAGGTTGCACTAGCACAGCACAAGGCTGACAAGAACAAGATCCATGGTGAGCCACGGGGTGGGGGTGGGGGAGTGACGGGTGGCAACAGCGACTCTGACCCCTTGGATAGCACCGACTGTGCCAGCGAGAGCAGCAGCAGCGGGGGCAAGAGTCAGGAGCTCAACTACCTCCCTGACCTCACCTCCTCCGCCTCCTCCTCCTCCTCCTCTTCCTCCTCATCCTCCTCCTCCTCAGCCCCCTCCTCAGGAGCAGCCCAGGCCCTCCTGCCCGGCCCTGAGAAGAGACACTGTCCTCAACCACAGACTGATGGCAAGCTGGACAGCAAGGTCACAGTCTCCATCTCCAAACCAATGCAAAAGTGAGTCCCTGAAGGAGCAGAGCACATTTATCACTGGTCTCTCTCTCTCTCTCTCTCTCTCTCTCTCTCTCTCTCTCTCTCTGTTTGTGTGTGTGAAGCTGTTCGTCTAGGGAATACAAGCTCAGCTTTAAAGTTCTGTTTTTATGGGAGAACCATCCACAATACATTTCTTTAAAGTGCAGTGTTAAATTATCACCCAACTAATTTCAGAAAGTATGAAACTAGTAAATCAAAGAACAGTTTATGTCATCGTCTTCTAACCGAAACTGATCTTGATATGTGTTGTCACAGAGCTCCAGACATGGGTGACTCCACCTCCAACTCCCTGCCCTCTCCATTCAAGACCATGGCTCTCCCCATCACCTCACCAAACAGTAAGCTCAGCCTCACGAGCCCCAAGAGAGGCCAGAAGAGAGAAGAGGGTTGGAAGGAGGTGGTCAGAAGGTCAGTTTATTTAATTATAACTTTTTATAATTGTCATTCAGGGCTTCAGATACACAAGTTTTACTCATCAGGCACACGTTCGTAAGAGAGATTATCTTTTACAGCATCTACATGGAACGTGTATGACATATTCTGTTGTGGAGCTAATAGAGACAATTAGTAATGTTATGTATATGTACCATTAAATGCTAATTAAAATCAAAATCACCAGGGTAACTAAAGGCCAGTGCACACCTAGTCATAAAAACTGACCTCTAACCTTCTTCTTTTCATCAGATCAAAGAAGCTGTCTGTGCCAGCCTCCGTCGTGTCTCGAATCATGGGCAGAGGCGGCTGCAACATCACAGCCATCCAGGACGTGACAGGAGCCCACATTGATGTGGACAAACAGAAGGACAAGAATGGGGAGAGGATGATCACCATAAGGTAAAAACAATGCCCCCTGGTGGACTGTCAACACCACTGCAGATGTACTCAGGTGCATAACACACGTACGCCCCTGAAAGATGATGTCATTCATATCTACTGGCCAGTCCCACAATGCAGCAGTCCAGCTTTAATATATTGGTGCGCTGTCTTTGATGTTAGGTGACTTCAGGGAGATTTAATTTTCTATCGTCTTTCATTTCAATGTCATTAGATACTGTAACTCTTTCGGGCAATATGTCTGATGTCCTTGCCATATCAATGCCACACACACACAGGGAGTGCTGCAGGGAGACTGTATAACAGTATAAATCACCTGCATGAAATAATCCGCACTCGCAGCTATGCAAGGTCAATTTTTCACGCAAGGTTTTCGTCCTTGTTTGAGAGGTCACACCAGGGTGAGCAATAGAAAGACTTACTTACTTAGTGGATTTGGTGTCTGTATTGTGGTCATCTATGTTACTAGAATTCAGCAGAGCGCATACTGCTGCCAAGAGCCAACAGTGCCCTTAAATTCAATGAAGTTGCACCAAATTGCATACATTCATAGATATCAGTTCCCTAAGTGTGCCTGTTTTTTCCCCCATCAAGATCCTTGTATTATTGAAAAGTATCTTTGAAAGAAAACAATTTTTGAGAATTTAAGCTCACAGTTTGAAATATCAACCACAAAGTCATACGTTTTAACACAAGAGCGTAGTTTAAAGAAAGTCTGCTTTGTTGTTTCAGAGGAGGGACGGAGTCTACAAGGTATGCAGTCCAGCTAATCAATGCTCTGATCCAAGACCCAGCCAAAGAGCTAGAGGATCTTATCCCAAGGAATCACATCAGAGCCCCGGGCTCTAAAACGACCTCTGCTTCCTTCCCGAGTACCACAGGGATCCCCAGCAGTTCAGTCACTGGAGCCAAGGCCCTGAGCTCGCTAGTCGGCTCCACAGGTGTCTCGTTCCAGCCTTCTTCATCCTCATCTTCATCATCCTCTCAGGCAGGTGGAAAGATTGGGAAGGGGCTGTCGTCAAACGTCAGACAGCCATTCCCTGTGTCTTTGCCCTTGGCGTACGCCCACCCTCAACTCGCTCTACTCGCTGCTCAGACCATGCACCAGATCAGACACCCTCGTCTACCCATGGCCCAGTTTGGCGGCACCTTCTCTCCTGCCCCCAGCACCTGGGGACCTTTCCCCGTGCGCCCTGTGAGTCCAGGCAGTGCTAACAGCTCCCCCAAACACAACGGAGGCACCAACTGCACTGTAGGCCAGGCCAGACCCAACTCTACTCACAGTGATCACAGCAACACAGCCAGCTCAGGAGCCTCAGTTACAACTACAAACACCACCACCACCAGTGCTCCAAACACATCTTCAGCCACGGCCTCACCTCATACCCCCAACCCTACCCCATATAATCCCCAGCCGAGCATCCCCACTCCTTCCTCTGTCAGGAAACAGCTCTTTGCCCCTGACCCTAAGCCTGCTGGTGTCTCCTCGGTGTCTGCTGCTGCAACTGCGACCAGTGGCACAAATGCAGTAAGAGGCACAGGTTCTCCTGCACATCACAGTTCCACTACAGCTACCGCTAATGCCTCTCAGCAGCCAGTCGGTCTTATCTCACAGCTCTCTGTACAGTCAGCTAAAACGGAGCCCAGTGCCATGGCACCACCTGGAAAAGAGAAGACCTCTCTTCCTGTAGAGAACCAGCCTGTTTCTGTCAGCGAGAGTATCAACTCTTACACTGCCCCTTCTATGGCTCTAGCTCCCAAGCCAGATCCCCGACAGCAGTTACCTCCCCCTCCCTCCTCTGTGCCGTCCACAGAGGCTCCACCGCCCCTCCTCAACCAACAGCCCAACTCCCATCTCCAATCAGCTCCTCCCCCTGTACTGTCACACAATGTTGCACACCCCAACAACACAGTCCCCCATTTCTCAGCCCCTGCACCCAGAGTCTCCCATCGTATGCAGCCACCAGGGCCTTACTCCTCCCTTCCTGAACAGCAGCAACAGCAGCAGCAGCAACAGACGCAACAGCAGCAGCAACAATCTGTGTTTGTGCCCTTCAATGCTCAGCAAGAATCTCTGAAACAGACCCAAAACCAGACATCACAGCCGACGAGTTTGCCTCCACAAGCCCAGAACCAAGCTCAAGCCCAAGCTTCAGGCTCCCTTCAGGTCTCTGCTAACCTGGGGATGATGAACGGTTCCCAGATGCAGCATGTTGCCAGTGCAGGCAAACCTCAGCAGATACCTCCCAACTTTGGTCCTGCAGGCCTCTTCAACTTCAGCAGCATCTTTGATAACAACAGCCAGGTACGTTAAAGTTTCGTTTATACGGTACACATTAGTCTTTTGCAGTAACTTGACGTGACATTGAAGAAGGTTGAACAAAACAAGAGAAGATAAAACTAAACTATACATAAGATCAGTCATGCAGCCTGTGGTTATAAAGCTAATGTTCTAAATTGTGCTTTCCTGCAGGTTGGAAACAATCAGGTGTGGGGTGCATGCCACCTGCCTGCTCGCTCACCTCCAGAGCAGTCGTACTCTGCCCCACCAGCCTATATGAGCATGGGCCAAATCGAGAACATGATGGCCCCACCCCCTCCAGACAGCTCCAAAGCCCCTGGCTACCGCTCTGCCTCCCAGAGGATGGTCAACAGCCCCATTGGTACTTTTCTTTTACTTCATGCATTATATGTTTGTTGCTAAAAGCATTAAATTGGGACTAGTAAATATATTTTATTTTATTGTTTATTGTTTATAATAATTAGAACCAATTGATTAAATCATACACACAGAGGAAAATGTTGCAAGGTAGAAACATTCCTTTAAAGAAGTATTTTATGGTGAAGTTCTAAGTTAGTTTGTACTTTGTATTGAGCTATGAGTCTCTTTATTCGTCTGCACCCACAGCTTTGACCAGCTATGCCACCAGTATCTCTGGCAGCCCAGTGTATCTGCACGGTCATACGCCGGTTGGCGCACCCTCCTTCAGCAGACAACACTTTTCTCCTCATCCATGGAGTGCATCCACATCAGGTACCAGACTCACACTGTAACTGTCCATCCACAAATGATCCATTACACATCTAGAGAAGCGTTTAAAAATTCACTTTTCTCTCGTATAAGTTCAAACAAATCAATGAATTCTTTAAATCTGTGATTCTGATCTGCTCCTGACTAGTTCTTCCTCTATCGCCTCTTCTCCACCAGGTGAATCTCCTGTCCCACCTCCCTCCACAGTGTCGTCCTCTGCCCTGTCCACCTCCGCTGTGGCCCCTCCCCCTCAGCCTAAGCCCGGCAACTCCTCGCAGCAGGACCGGAAGGTCCCACCACCCATCGGCACAGAGCGGCTGGCCAGGATTAGGCAGACAGGTTCGGTCAACCCACCTCTCCTTACCACCAGCTACACAGCATCTGTTGGACAAGGAGGCATTTGGTCGTTTGGAGTTGGCAGTGCTTCGGGTAAGAGCAAATATTGTTTTTGGTGTTTTGTGTTTCTTAGAATTAAGAGCATGGAAAAATGGCATATATGGTCAAATTAAAAGTGTGGATGTTATTACATACACATAAAGCAACATATTTCAATTTCAGTAATTGTTATCGTCAGCAATTAAGCCATAACCCTGTTGTGTGTGGCTTTGTGCAGAGGCTATGTCTGGTTGGTCCCAGCCCCTGATGAGCAGCCACATGATGCACCCCCAGCTCCAGGCGGAGCAGTCGGCCTTCTCTCAGCACCAGCCGATGGAGCAGGACGACACAGGCATCGCGAACCCTGCTAACAACTACCACCAGCCGCAGCATTTGCCCAACAGTTACATGGACTTCCCAAAGGTAACACAATGCTACGGTTCTGGAGATGATTTAACCTTTGCTCCTCTTATGAACAAATGTTTTACCAGGGATCTCATACTGTATTTCAGGGGATGCCTATGTCTATGTATGGAGGAACAATGCTGCCCCCTCATTCTTCCATGGCAGAGGGGCCAGGGGGACCGATGTACAATGGTTTGCACGCTGGTGACCCCGCATGGAGCCCCATCATCAAAGTGGTCCCAAACAATGCAGATAACGCTGACCCACAACAGCAGGTAAATGTCATTGTTTTTTAAACCTATGCTATCTGTTCATGTACACTTTAACCATCTGGCTTATTGTTCAGATACAATATTTGACTACGTCCCTCTAACATGATCCTCATGTCGATTCTCTCTCCTTCAGGTGTGGCCTGGTACCTGGGCACCTCATGTTGGCAGCGTGCACCTGAACCACGTGAACTAGACGGCGTCCACACCAATCAAACGCAAACAGCATGACCCACAACGCAAACATAAAATACCAACTGACGAATATGACCAATTAAGACAAAGAAAAAAGAAACTTACAACATGTTAACTTTAGTAAGAGACCTGAGAGTGCAAAGCAGAGGTTGAAGAATTGGAAGTTCTCTCGACGCCATTCTTTGATGTGCCTAACTCAGACAATGAAAAGAAAATTTGGCAAGAGCTGTTAACAGTATCCTGATGATGCAAACAAACATGCGCGATCACCTGTTTAACAGGATCCATTCTCTGCGTAGTTTAGCGATTTTGACTTAAACCCACACACACCGTTCTTGGGCGGCAGGGGGCTCAACATGAAGTAGCTATTTAAACTTGGCCCAGAACTAGATGATGATTACCTAAAGAGAAATCAGAACCTTTTAGAGTGGTAAATACATGTATAATTGTTTACATACTAAAAAGGGTTAAAATGAGAGTAAATTTCATGTCGTATAGTGGCTCTACTTTATGTAGCCTGTATTAATGTGAAATATTTACCTTAATATTCAATAAAAAGATTGAAAAGTAACTTTGTCCTGTTTTATGAAACCGTGTTCTTCACTGTGTTTTTTCATTGTACATTGAACTTCTGAACCTTTAACAAGACACATGGAACACATTTAGTCAATTGTCTCTTAGGCTCCTTTTTAGGTTTCATCTGTTCTGCTGTCCTCACAGTTGGAGTCCTTGTGCAATCCTTCGACTTAATGGTCACAGTTTGCCTGTGAAGTACAATCAGTTTTATTAGAGAAATGTTTCTTCATTGAATGTCTGTGTATCATTCATTTTAGCTTGCACGCTAACTGAGCAAGCTGGAGGGGATTCAATGACACCTCAACAGGAAACTTTGGGTGTTGGAATCTGACCATAGATGAAAAAGAAAAGCCAGTGCAGTCTTTCGTTATGTGGCTGAATTTTCAGTATTGGTTGGAACTCTCAATTTTATTCAATACTGCCACTCAGTGGTAAGAGAAGTGATCGCTTGGCAAATCATAGGCAAACACTATGACCTGTACCACTATTAAAATATCATCAGTAAACTTCCTGTTTAGAGCTAAGATTCTACGATTAAACAAAATGCCCCAGTAAATGGTGGGTTCAGTTCCCTAGGAACTTTCTTCCAATATTTACTCAACTTTTATTTTTGTGCCTGGGCTCAGCCCAGTCCGTAGGCCTGGATTAATTTACAACCGCTCTCAGGAAAGTTTAAGGAAATATCAACAACACAATAATTGTTGGAACTATGAAAACTTGTTTGTTGTTTTTGTATTATCCCATCCATCACACTCTGGTCATGCAATAACATTTAGACACAAGATTCAAATAGTTCCAACAATTATTGTGAAGTTCATATTTCCTTAAACCTTTATATATATGAAAATGCATTGTTAACTTCAAGTCCTAGAATAGATAATAATTCCTAATAATATAAATGTTTAAGCATGCTTCATTGAAGTTATAGGGCCATCTCCGGTTAATGATTCATTATCATTAATAAAAACATTTAAAAAAGACCCTGCCAAAGAAGACTCGTTGTTTTATGCAGAGCGGTGCACTTTAATCCTCCAAATAAAATGTGATGTCTCTTTTTCATGCTCTGATGCTGTAGTGTTGTGTGTGTACTATCCACACATGGCCATCAGCAGACACCAGGAGGAGACACACGCTCAACGCCAGTGATATACTCCTCGTTCCTCATGTCTGAAGTGTCCGGGCTTTTATTGTGAAGTGAACGGAAGTTCAATCCCTCTCTTCCGCAGCTCACAGTGTTTCCTGCAGCATGGCGGCAGCTACGACACCAGCGGCTCCGGAACACACAGTTCAAGCTCCTCTGTCCGGGCTCGATGATGGACCCCCGCACATTGAGGGATTCAACCCGTCCCACCTGACCCGAGACGAGACGTTCAGAGAGAAGCTCGAGAGGAAAACCAAAGAGAACCCGTTCGTCCCCATAGGTGAGTTACACAAGCTGCAGAGTTACACAAGTCACTGTCCTTCATCCTGATCCAGCCACACAATCAACCACACAATCAATCAACCTCACAATCAGCCCCACAATCAGCCCCACACAGCTGAGGGCTGGAAGAATCTGGCACAACGTGAGCTAACACCAGAGAAAGTGGCTAAGCTGCTGAATGATGCATCTGTAAATACTTGAAATAGCTGCGAGCTAATCTACGGTTGACATTGAACCAAATGCACATCTGTAAAACAAAATACTGCACATCCACATCTTCTATAGAAATGCAAAGGAACCGTGGTGACCCTTACATATTTTAATCTTTACACTTCATTGACCCTTAACTTTCTTGGTATAATTTATTAAATGCATGATGATAATGTTTTTTATTTTTGTGTTTATTATCTTCTAACATTATCTTGTTATTGATTGCTTTGTTATGTAAAAGTATTAGTTAACTTTTTTTTAACATCGCCTGTAATGCATTCAATTACATTTGATTTGTTTGAAAGGTGCTTTATATATAAAGGTTGGATACTGTACATGTTGCTCCGTGTAAAGGGTTGAAGGCACACCCACTATACTGTATATATATATAATCCGTTTACATAAACTGTATATATTTATATAGCCTGTATATTCACTTGAAATTACGTATATATTCGTATCAAACTTGTGTGCAACACTCAGCACTGGATGTAGGTTGTGGTGCTAATTGTATTTCTATTTCTAGTCTCACAACTGCTCCCAGTCAAGACCGATTTGTGTGAAATGAGCCTTTATTGTTGAGACCTGACTACTAGCTCTTTATTTTAATTAGAAGTGTCTGAACAGACTTCAGTTGAACCAAAGGTCAGTGCATGTGTATGTGTGTATAAGTGTATGTTAGGCCTCCATCTTCTCCTGTATGTGACAGCATTAGTTGCAGTAGGTGCTCACCATCTGTCCTGTACGTTTACATTGCTCCGTCAGATTCTGTCTTTAATCTGCCACTTCCTGTCTCGTCTCCAGGTTGTTTGGCCACAGCGGGAGCTCTGATATTTGGTCTCCGTTCCTTCCAACAAGGGAATACCAGGCATTCCCAGCTGCTGATGAGGGGCCGCATCGCTGCTCAGGGATTCACTGTCTTTGCCATTATTGTTGGCGTCTTATCCACGGCTCTGAGAACCAAGCAGTGAAGACCCCTTCCACACCTCGTGCCATTATTGATTTCAATTTACCACCACAGCACTTGCACACGATCCAGATCCAGCTAAGACCTGGACTGATCATAATATCTGCCTGAACTGAGCAAAGTACTGTTTTCAACATTGTATTTATTGTTGTTTGAAAATAACTCATGGTGGCAAAATTATTTATATCAGAATATAACTATGGAGAAACTAACTACAATATGATTCTGACCGGACCGAGGAAGGAGGATTTTTTATTTAATTGTGCTATAATAGTACTAAAGCAAAAATTATGAATAATATAAATGGTTTCTTGCTTCTTGTTTTGCCACTGAAATGATCTATACAACACCTGCCGTTCTTCTGATACATAAATGTTCCTTTCAACCTGGTGTCCTGTGTGTTTTTTGCAATAAAACATCACACTCACAACGGTTGTCTGGGGACTTCTATTTCTTAAACAACCTTTATTAAACAAATCATTTAAAAAAAAAATCACAGGGGAGATTTAATGTGAAGTTTTTATTTGATTGGCTGATTAAAACATTAGGACTCTAGACAAAGACTGACCCAGTCTAAACGTCCACTGTAGACTCTTGGACGTTTAATGTCACATTCAAGTCATAGGGAAGGGAGGGCTCCAAAAAAAGTATAAGGAATGACACAGCACTTTGTGGAGTTACCTTATCTATGCAGAGGCATTGTGGTGGCTAGCTAAGTGTGACTCATGCAAATAAAACAAATGCATCTTGCCTTCAAAGAATAAGAACTAGACACGCCTTGCTCCTGTGCACTTGCAAATTTGCACTTTTGGTCCAATGATTGTGTTTTTTTAAAACATAATGCAAGTGTTTAAATTGAATCAAACATGTTTAGTTTCACAGCAGCACAGTCCAGAAGTGACATAATGTTCAGATAGATGTTGGCATTGGGCCACATGTAATTTTAGCTCCTCTCAGCGGAACAAACTGATTCAAGTGATGACCTCCAGGGTGTTTTGTTTGGCAACAGTCATTAGCCGGTAAATATTGAAGTACAAATAAATTTAGGGTGATCCTACACCACTGTTTTATTTTCCAGTTCCCTTTTAACATTCACTTTTCCAGTATTCGTTAAATCCAAATAGGCAGCATGTGAAACAATGTGCAGACATCACTGTTGAAACTCACACCTCATTGATTGCTGTTTTAAAAAATATAAAACATTAAGTGTGACACAAAATGGTGCATAAAACGTCTGCTGAGAGAAACCGGAGAGATGAGAACTAGCAAGCAATGTTTACTCACGTGAATTCTGGATAATTTAGATATTAGAAGAGATCTTTGGTTGTGAATGATATTTTTGTTTTGTTGCCTAATTGAAGAGAAAGTCCCTCTGGCTGAAAACTCAAACTGCAGTAAGAGCAATATCAAAAAGGCCACAAGCTCATGTATGTGAAAGAGAAAAATATGCAATCTACCTTCATTTAGGTTACAACAACAAATGTGAACAAAGAATTAGTCATGGTTTTACATTGATGAGAGGCATAAGTGGTTACAATCTAATCTGTAACAGTGCTCAATAAGTGTGATGCAAATTTTAAAAAACTACTAAAACATGTGCATCCAAAATATTGGCAGAGACATGCAATAAAGTTGACCTAATAATTTATAAGTTAAAAGGGAAGGAAAATGTCAAATGTTTAACTTACAGTAACAATATTTTCTTAAGTAGTAGCAGTGAAAGAACTGATCAGCTAAAGGAGCGGCCCGTCTTCTCTCAGAAGAGTGAGGCTGAGTATATTACTTCAATGTAACAGGCATCAAGAGAAGCAGAATTTTTTTAGAAGGTTATAAACATACCAGTAATCTTATGGAAAAGGGCGTACAAACTCTTTGTGGTGTGGAGTGAGGTTAAAACTGAAAAAGGCAATGTTTCTCGAAGAAGACAACTCTCCCTGCGACCTCCTCTTTAGCGAACTAGAGGCGTCTGTTTGAGAGAGATGAGGACCGAACGCATTCGAGAAACATCCTTCGCCTGTTTGTTGGTTTTGGGGTTGAAGTCACAGAGACGGGCTACTCTCTCCCATTCCGATCCGGGGCTGTCGCCGTCAGTCTCGGCCAGGAAAGCCTCCTCCGATGCTCTGCAGGTCGGAGGGAAGACGAGCAAAAGACATGAATGAGTTTCTGGGATTTTCAGTTTCCACAACAGCAAATCTTATCTGAGCCAAACATGGTGCACAACCATAAACTTCAATCACGTGAACCCTGTGCATACGATCCACAATGACCTCATGCATTTCTTTCTAGCAATCAAACACTTTGATGGACACATGTTCAATATTTATTTCAAAAGCAAGAAATACGAAATGAAACCTTCCAAAAAAATAATTTTTTAGTATTCAGGCATGCATTAGACAACATTATAAAAGCGTAAGAACTCTAAACCTACACAAAGCCTATAACATCAGAGTTGGGCTGTTTGTAGAAAGCCTTGTCAGCAATCCTAGTACGCAGGCAAGGCCAAGAAAGCAGGGGAAAGACGGAGAGAGGAGAACAGGTTCAGTGTCAAACAACAGGCAGAGAAAAGTTAGGGTCTGCATTAAAATGATTAGCGACTGAGAAACAATTCCAATGAGGTGGAAATGAAAATGTAAAAAAGTTTAAACTGCTCTCAGAGTAAGTACAATCTGCCTGGACAGCTGTAATGCACTGCAGCAAATAAAGAAGCTTGGAAAAACATTTGAGTGACACACTGATGCTTTCTGCCCTTTGCATTCCTTCCAGGTAGCAAGCTTCCTATTTCTTTTTCCATGCATTTTTTTAGCAGGACACTGAAATCTCATCAGAGGATTGTTTCTCAGCACTTTCACAGGCAACAGACGAGGAAACTAGCGAACACTACAGCCACAGATGCAGAGTGATACCGTGCCAGACTTGGACAGAGTCTGTTGGAAAGTGTGAGAGAAGCACCGGTTAGCTCGGTAAAGAAAAAGGAGAAAAAGGCTGAGATATTGTAAGTATAGAATAAAACATAC
The DNA here is from genome assembly GCF_024713975.1 of Paralichthys olivaceus. Taxonomy (NCBI): domain Eukaryota; kingdom Metazoa; phylum Chordata; class Actinopteri; order Pleuronectiformes; family Paralichthyidae; genus Paralichthys; species Paralichthys olivaceus. Next base: position 11,199,679 of record NC_091101.1, read on the forward strand.
ACACATCTCATCTTCAATACTTTCAATGATTTTAAACATGAAGCAGTTACATTAGAAGAATCCCTCTGACATTTGATTCTACGCCCAAAACACTAAAGTTTAAAAATATCTCAAAGTTCACCTGATACAATAATCTTGTTGTAATCTTGTTTCTGTAGCCACACAGTGCAGATGACTCGACATATAAAGTCAAAACCGTTTTGAATGATTTCTAATGAGAAACATTACAATCTGCCAGTACAGCACTTGGAATTGTGAAGCTGACATGACAGTGTTCCTGTAGCGATTATGGCCTCATCACATCATAATGACCATCCAACTGTTACATCTCTGCATGTTAACAAGGGGCATGTCAGACACTAACCTGTTGTTGGCCTTGTTCTTCTCCATCTGCTCGTTCTGGTGCACATGCCAGTCCTCCAGCTCCTTTTTGGCTTTCTCTCTCCACTCTGCCTCTGCTGCCTTGGATGCGGAGTCTGAGTCAGGGAGGCAGTGGAAGAGAACAGTGTCGCCAGCAGAGGGAAAGACAGAGGAGGAAAACAAAAACATAAGTGGACCTAAGTGACACATAATTCGATACGCTGAACCAGGCTAAAGGGGAAGGATAAACACAACAAAATGACAAAGTCACAGTGACACATTTCAGCTAATAATACAGCTAACAATAATATAACTTATACAGAAAGCATGTTACAAAGTCCTTTACAAAGAAGAAACAATGAGAATATAAAAGTAAAACATGAGCAGAGAAAATACAATAATAGACAGAATTATTTAAAGGATAAGTCAGTGTAAAAACAGTCGATATCAATCATTTGAGGGAAATTCATTCCATCCACAGATCAGAGCAGTCTAGAGCCTGTTCCAGATCAATATATTTGGAAGGTGCTTTGTTGCAGTGCCATTTAAGATCTTAAAAGTGGGCAATAAAATTTTAAAATCAATATGAAGTTTAACAGGGAGCCTGTGTGGGGAGACAAGCACAGGGGTGATGAGGTCATGTCTTTCTGTCTCAGGGATGCACCGGGCAGTGTCTTTTAACTGAAGACCAGAAGACAGTGCGTTAAACAGGATGATCACCATCCCAGAGAAACCATGTTTGCTCACCTAACACTTCAAGGCGTGTCTTCTGCTCCTCCCTCCATTTGCGTAAACTCTCGGGCTCTTGTCTCTGAATGTCCACCTGGGCAATGGCTGCATAGCTGTCTGTCGGGCCATTAGACTCCTTTAGGACAAGAAACATTGACTCCATTATAAACTGGTTTGGGATCTAAATACTGCGTAGATAGTAAATCCATCACACACGATATGACAAACTCAGGGAGAGAGAAATACATAGTTTGATGGAGCTCAGATTCAGAATCAAACTGACACACACACACACACACACACACACGGGGTTAACACAATGTAAGAGACAGGTTGAAGGTGTGTGTGATCTCACCTGAAACATGTCTCCATTCACTGTGGCAGACTCGTCATCGAAACCGTCTGACATCGTGATAAGAAAACAAGGTTTACTGTTATTGAATGTTGATCTGGACTTCAGTTAGCCGAACTTCCTGATCCCCTGGGCTAACTTCTAACAGCGTCGCTGTCGGATCTGATCCTGTCACACTGAGAAAATGCAGCGGCACCTGTTTGACTGCTGATGTTGTCACTTCACAGGACTGGATTTTCCAGAACAGTGCAAACAGCTAGCCAACATCATTAAGCCATGCTAATGCTGCACGTTAATAAAACATGGTGGTAACCACAGTGTTGAAAAGGTGGTGGTCACAGGTTCACATCTCCAACGATCGGGATGAAGTAAATCACTGACATTTATTAACGTTATAGCTCTCACTATGCAAACAAACGCACCATGCTAACTAGCTGAACCGCAGCTAATGTTGCCTCAGTTAAATCAATAAACAGACTGGACAGTGCAAAGGGACTGAACCACACGACTGCATCAACCAGTGATGTTGTTAGAAACATATGGTGCAGGAGCCGCTGTTGGCCAACTCTTTTACTTTAGCTTTAGTTAGCTGGTTTGCTTGCTAGCCGCGGCTGAGGTTAGCACAAACTTACCATAGCTGGCCGGCTGGGGCTCGGGCTGCGCCGGCTGCTGCTGCTGCTGGTGGCCGTTGGCTCCTTCCAGAGCCCCGAACCCGTCTCCGTCGTTCTCTATCCCCGCGATCTCGCTCTCCTGTTGGGCCAGGAAAGCCGCGGCCGGGTCCTCCTCAGCAGCCGGGTGCGCTCCGTTGTCAGCCATCTTTCACAAAAGTGTTTACAAGTTCCACTGCGCCTGAGGTTCAGCTAGCTAATGTCAGAGCCCCACGATCAGGCCAACAGACTGGTAACGTCAATTAAAAACACACTTGATATGTAATATCCCCACTCGGATATGAAGGATTTCAAGCAGCACAGGCTGGAATGTCGTCTGTATTAAACAATGACAGCTTCGAGCTGAGGCCTCACTGATGATTCATGATTTTCTTCACTTGTTCTGCTGATGATGAAGCAGAGCAGCGCCACAGGGTGCCAGCTCCCTTTTGTTGGGGTGTGTCTCCATCTGCTGGTCATCTGCTGCAACTCTTCCTCTACTACTACTACTACTACTACTACTACTACTACTACTACTACTACTACTACTTACTGCTACTACTACTACTACTACTACTGCTACTACTACTTAATGCTACTACTACTACTACTACTGCTACTACGACTACTACTACTTACTGCTACTACTTCTACAACTGCTACTACTACTAGTATTACTGCTACTACTACTACTACATACTGCTACTACTACTACTTACTGCTACTGATAATAAAAACAATACAATCAATGTTGCACATCTTATTCACGAAATGCAGCTCAGCAAACAAATTGAAGTGTTAAACTACCACTAGCATATTTATTTTAATCTGATAAATAATGTGTGCCAGTTTTGTCAGTAGCATTGTAGTACAATTCTAATATGGCAGAGACACAAATGAGGAACAAGTCATTACATATCTGTAACCTAACTTCCAACAATAATGGTAATCATGGTAAAGTATTACATGTTATTGTATTATAACTTACAGAGATCATGGTAAAGTATTACATGTTATTATATTATAACTTACAGAGATCATGGTAAAGTATTACATGTTACTTCATTATAACTTTCAGAGATCATGGTAAAGTATTACATGTTATTGTATTATAACTTACAGAGATCATGGTAAAGTATTACATGTTACTTCATTATAACTTACAGAGATCATGGTAAAGTATTACATGTTATTGTATTATAACTTTCAGAGATCATGCTAAAGTATTACATGTTATTGTATTAAAACTTTCAGAGATCATGGTAAAGTATTATGTTATTGTATTATAACTTACAGAGATCATGGTAAAGTATTACATGTTATTGTATTATAACTTTCAGAGATCATGGTAAAGTATTACATGTTATTGTATTATAACTTACAGAGATCATGGTAAAGTATTACATGTAATTGTATTATAACTTACAGAGATCATGGTAAAGTATTACATGTTATTGTATTATAACTTACAGAGATCATGGTAAAGTATTACATGTAATTGTATTATAACTTACAGAGATCAAGGTAAAGTATTACATGTTATTGTATTAAAACTTTCAGAGATCATGGTAAAGTATTATGTTATTGTATTATAACTTACAGAGATCATGGTAAAGTATTACATGTAATTGTATTATAACTTACAGAGATCATGGTAAAGTATTACATGTAATTGTATTATAACTTTCAGAGATCATGGTAAAGTATTACATGTTATTGTATTATAACTTTCAGAGATCATGGTAAAGTATTATGTTATTGTATTATAACTTTCAGAGATCATGGTAAAGTATTACATGTAATTGTATTATAACTTTCAGAGATCATGGTAAAGTATTACATGTTATGTTAGTGGAGTGTCTGCAGAGTGAGGCCTCCTCTGACTCCCACAGTGAGACGGATCTGTCATGTGACCTGTGACGTTTCCTCCGGGGCTCAGCTAAAAGAGACTTTGAGGGAGGGCGGCTGCTGCTCACCAGGGATCCACGGCGGCTTCAAGGAAGTCCAAGAATTAGCCCGCAACTTACCCACTGACTTCTTCTCCTCTCCGGCGCATCGAGTCGAGATGTCCGGCGAACACACGGACGAACCGGAGGTAAGATCCCTCCTCGCTGGCTCCGACGCGTTTTAATTGCATTCCTCTCTGAGTTAGTGTAACTTTTTCCTGTCTGAAGCCAACTTTCTCCTCCTCAGTGGGAGTCATTGAATGGGCTGTGCTGAGCTCCACACTGTGCAGATTATAGCGTTGGCTGCCTCATCTGAAGCGCTACTGCTTTGTTACAGCCCACACTTTGTGTTTTTTCTGATCTCCTTCTCCTGCTTCTTCGTCCTCTGTTGTGTTGGCTGTTCATATTTCAGGCTTTGGGCTGTAATGCCGCGGATTCTCTGCTCTCACCGTGGCCTTTAATTACCTGTTGCTGATTATTGTCTTGGACACGCTGGAGTCATTTAGAAGAAAACTACCTAAGCTAATAATTGTGCAGCCTGCTGCCGGCCAGGAAATAAAGAATGGTGCAATTCAGTGTATTAGAGGGTGGTGAACTATTCAGCACCTCCATTACAAAGTTCCTATAGAATCAGCATAGGGACACCGGTGGGGTTTATAAATAGCCAGACCATAAGCAGGGATAACGTCACTTGAATTAATAACATACATACACAACATAGCAGTGTATTTATCTTTACAACTTTAACTCATGATTTCTCCACTTGCTTACACAGAGTAGTATTTCAAATTAACTAAAATACATCCACGCATGCTGTTACTTCTATTATCTAATTATAGTCCATGTAAATACTGTTGACACAAGTGACATAACTTCCATTATCTGTTGCCACTATTGTTTTTTGTTTTGTTTTTATTCTCTCTTGCAGTCTAATTTTATAACAGATTTTCTTTTTTTCCTGGACTTAACACATGGTTCAGCATAATGACAGTAAACTAGTCCAAGTTTCTCTAATGAACGCTGTTGCTTATATGCTCTGGAAAGTTTTGACCAAAGTGCATTTTGTGTTAGGTTTTGCAGGTTTTATGGATGGGATCATTTGAGGTGCTTGGCTGGTCGCTTTTACAGCATTTAAGACAAGAACCATTTCCCCCTTTTTCGCCCTCAATGAGTTATAACCTCGTCCCTTTGTTATTTTACATTTTCCTTGTTAAGTGAGGTAATTTGATGTTAATCTGAAATAACTGCTGGTGTGGTTGCTCTGTGTTTCATGGTCTCCACAGAGAACGTAGATGTCCGTATTGCTTTACTTCAGCTGTGTCTGTCTGCTGCCTCTCATGTGAACTTTATTCCTACAGCCTCCATATATCCATTTGCTTCTATGTCGTAAGCTTTTGCCAGAATGTAGGGGTGGTTGACGTTACCTCTTCTCCGTCCTCCTCGGCCCCCCCCTATCCCCACCCCACCCCTGCGCTCTGTGACTCATGTGGGTGTTGGGCTGAAATAGTTTGGTGTAGTTTTACATTCCTTATATAGCCTCTGAGGAGCGAGGGAGGCTAGGGCTTGCCTGTGTCACAGACGCTGTTCGGGGGAAAGCAGGGTTTGCCAACTTAGAGGGAATCTGCTTGCCCTAGCTTACTGACTCTGTCCTTGCTATCTCCCAGGTTTGGGCTAGTGGCCTGCCCTTGAGGACAAGGTAGGTTTCGCGTGGTGGCATCTAAGGGTTTGCTGGCAGCGTGTCATGAGGAGCAGTGACTGACACCTGGTAGGGCTGGGGCGGGAGGAGTCAGGCTGCAGGTACAGGGGTCAGTAGTACAGCCATAAGGGCAAGTGACGTAGCCCTGTGTCTCAAGTTGCCTCCGGGTTCTTAAAATTACCTGGTTATTTAGTGCCATGCCATCCGCTGTCAATAAGTGGCTCTGGTGGGTTTTCATGGTTGCACAGTTATAGAAAATATAGCACATTTGTATGTTTTGGGAAAGTGGGCCCATGTTTGATTATAAATAATTGTTGAATATCACTGTTTGTCCAGGTGATTTACGATGCAGATGTTTCCTACAGCGCTCATTTTCATGGTAGCACACTTTGCTCCACTCTGAACTGGTGCCTTGGTGTAAATGCTCTCCCCACGTTATGATGCAAGGGATGACAACCTATTAGTTAGCGTGTTGATAAATGTTAGAATGTTGTGTCCCAGCAGCACCGCTGGTATTTCATTGTCTTGTACTCTATGCAAATATCCCGTCTCAGAGTGAAATTGATTATTTCTGCCAAAGGACGCCTTTAATCTATTAATGCAACGTGGTTATTCTTAAAACAGGACACGTTTGTGTTGGAGACATCTAGCAGTTAGGCGTATTTCTTGTAATATTGATACTTTTGGCATAATTAACACACAGTTTCCTCCTTTCTCTCCCTCAAGGCTATGAATGTATACTCGGTGACCCTCAGCGGTCCAGCGCCTTGGGGCTTCAGGCTGCAGGGCGGCAAGGACTTCAGCATGCCCCTCACCGTGTCAAGGGTAAGAAACTTGTTTTGTTATGGGTGTCAACTTCATCACTGCGGCCTCCACACCTTAAGGAAGATTAGCGTTGAAGATCATCCAGCAGAGTCCTTTATGTTCATAAAAGCTTCTGTGTGAAAGCTATAGCTTATTCAAAAGTCTTTGAACAGTGTTCAATACAAGCTCGTCCACCACATAATAACCCTGTCTGAGCGCGGTCATCTTTCATTTGTATAGTAAAAGGGTTTTGTCTGCAGACTGATGGTCATTTTCCTATCACTCACATTTTATGCTGTGTATACCAACCTTATCAAGTCAGCCTTAACAAGCAGCACCTTTGCAGTGACATCATTCTCAGGTCACAGAGACTGGCTGTCATTTGTTTTTTCCACTGCTGTCTTACTCTCCATGTTCGGTCACTGCCTTTTCACTGAATGCATTGTCAAATAACTCTATAAACTAACATTGCTATTGAAGAGAGCAGCAACCCCACTTTCCAGGCCTTATAAGTGCAGTGCTGCTTTGCCTGACAAACACACAGCCTCACACTTGCAGTCGCACACACATGCGCAGACAGAAAAATCATTCCAACGTTGCTGCCAGCTATTGCACACACAGTTCTGGCATTTGATCAAGCACTCATTCTCCATTGGCATTGTTATATTGCTACCTTAGAGGCTAGTGTGATCTATAAATGTTAAACTGATTTGCATTTATTAATTCTGTTAAATATTTGCCATGACCTATTTCAGAGATAATTGGGTGTTAATTGGAAACTAAATGTGGGTCGGTCTTGGTCTTAGCCAGACAAGGTTACCCCACAGTCATTCAAACACTGTAGCTGTGCTCGCTATCCTTTGTTTCTTACACAGTCACACAGTTATTATCAGGCCTGGGCGATATACAGATACAAATCATATCAAAATAAAAAATGTCATACCAGTTGATCAGTAGTTATCACAATAAATGTTTGCTCCTGGGAGAAGGTTGCGGTTTTAGATTCTTCTCTATGAGCAAAGAATGACAAACACTTAATAAACAGCAAAACATTTCACAAACATTTTACTGAGGGTTATCACTTATCTTATATCTCCTTATTGTGATTGAACAATGCCTAAGAAATGTATCAGTATGTAATGAGCCTTTGTTGTGTTGCTATTGATGAAACCCATATTGCGATAATGATTGATTGTGTTTTATTGCCCAGCCCTGGTTATAAAGATGAAAAGCAGCGATAAAATGATGAACTATTGTGAGCTGCTTGGGTTAGTTTTGTGTTCAGAGTATACAAGGTGTTGTAAGTAGCATCACACTGAGCTGTGTGTGTGTGTAATCCTGTGGTGAGGGCAGCAGTTATCACCTGCCTTGTCAGTACACGTCCCGTATCTGTTCTGCTCTCTGGCAGGCACAGCAGTCAGAAACACAATGTTTTCCTTGGATTCATGACAAGAAACATTTTCTTCTTCCCATAAAACAACAAACTTCATTTGACAAATGGGCCCAAAATGAAACAGGGGTTTTCAGTTGGACATAGTAGCTGACTTACAGGAATTTCCATCCAGACGCGGCAAGGTGTACTGTAGGTGAAACGTCAGTGGGTGAGTCATTAGTCGTAGTTGAATTATCCTGATTAATCAGCCTGTGCTAGAGGCCAGTTTTTCTGCAATCCAGGTACGCAGTGTATGCTGATGAGTTCACTCACTGAGAGAAACTGGAAGGGCACTCGGTGCATATACCTTCATGAGGCCCAGCAGTCTGCTTACCAAACTCATTTAAATTCACTAGATCCAGATATCTTTGGGATCTGCTCCAAAACGCGCAATTTCTTTTCATCAAGATCATGAATTACTCTCTGAGACGTCAATGAAAATGTCTCAAAATGTAAAAATCTCCTAATGATGAAGAAAATGGGAAAAAAATATTGAAACCCCCCCTGAACCAGATCTCCAATAACATGTAATGGGTTCTGCCCTGACCCACACTTGCTTCCTTCCACCTAGTGTCGTGGGAATTGATCCATTCATCCATCCATTTTTGTGTAATCATGGTAACAAACAAACAAATGCAGATGACATCATCTCCCTGATGGAGGTGATATAGTTTTCACGTTGTGCAGGTTAGTCAAAGCAGCATGGTGTAAGATTTATTGTTGCTCACGATCTGTAAAAAAGAAGCATATTTCTATGACTGGAGCCTTAACAACTGGTCAGTGGCTAATATCTCTGTGGCTTGTTCCAGCAGTCCGTGCAGCCTCGGGGTCCAGGAGTTATAAAGATGTGACAGGGTTTCTCTCTTTACCTTTCAGAGGCTGTTGGCCCGCCTCTAGGTTGTCATAAAAGCCTCGACAGTGAATCACACAGTCGCAGAGGATGAAAACAGCCCAACAAGGGGATGTAAACCTCTAAGATATACAGTATCCCTTAGTAACAGGAAGAAAAGTCAGGCGTGCACTCGCTGGGCTTGGATTGGATGAATTTAGTGGGTGGTCTTTTTTCTTTACTGGCTTGTAGCTGATGAGATAAGTATCTCAGCCCCAGACAGTTCGCCAAAAGCGATTACACAATGACGAACATGTGGAGTGACAGGACAAAAGCCTCAGTAAAATGCTGTGAGGCAAAGAGATTGTTAGTGATAACTTTTAGTGATAAAGATCAATGATTTGAGTGTTTTTGTTAAGATTACATGATAATTAGTGTGGTTTTAGAGTGGATTTATTTAGTGATCATTATTATTTAAAGAGTCTGGGTTTCGTCTCATTGTGACACAATCGGTGACTTAATTTTTAATTATTTTCCTTGTATTTGAAGTTCTTGTAACTGGGGATTTTGATCATCTTGTATTAATTTGGACAGTTTGGGGTCTGTGACTTGTTACCTCCTGTGAGTGTGTGTGTGTGTGTGTTTTAGTAAATGGTTTCCATGGTCTATGAATGCTCATGTTTCCTTCCTCCTCTGTCTGCGAGCCTGGAAAGCTACGCTTTCTCAGCATTCCTGAGATTTTTCCTGTATCCACCCCGTCGCTGCCAGCAAACTATCCTCTTGTCTCCTGTCTGTGTCGAATACGTCTTCCACACTCACTTTTCTCGTCCATATGATCGACTCCCCCAAATCCCTCTGGAATACTTTTCCAGTGATTTTCAGAGGAATGGAGATGAGGCCAAGACAAACCATTAAGTCACTGTGAAAGGAAAAATAAATGTTTAACCCAGCATTACATGAATAGACCCATTTATTAACTGAAAAAATATGTTGATAACATTTATTTGACAGTTTTTAGTATCATTCTTCCTTTGAAATTTCCTTTTGTCATTTAAGTTTTAGTGGATGTTTTAGAACTTATAACCTGAAAAGGGCCATTCCTCATCCCATGAAGGAAAAAGGAAAACTACAATAGATGAATCAAGAAAAAGCACCTTTCTCTGTTTAACTCAAACGTCATTCCTTTTCAGACTGACGCAGTGATAGTAGTCACAGCCCTGCATATCAGCATACTTCACTTTGTTAGCTCCATCTCTATGTCATGTTTGAACATGAGTTGGATGCCATTGTGCTTTGGTGAACAAACAACAGCATTTTGTTACCAGCATTTGAATTATATTTAAAATAAAAATCAAAAGTGGTCAGACTTGAAACAGCACAGACTATGATATTATCACTTTTTCTTCCCAGTAGGAGTTGCTTTCTAAAACAGTGGTTCCCAAGGAGGGTTGCAAAATGATCTCTATATCAAATACAATTTGAAATAGCATATTTAACCATAGTTGATAAAACTCTGAAAAATACTTTTTTTTCTCCTTCGTCAGTCATGACGCGATTAACAACAGCATCAGCTACAGCAGTTCCGTTTACAGCAAAACAGGATTTCCTCGGGATAACAGGGGTCGCTAGTCTGGCATAGCATTTTGGGAAGTCATGCGCTGAAAAGTTTAGGAACCTCTTTTCTAAAACACTGGACCAAGAACCACATCTTCTGAATTCCTCACTTCCAGTTTTTAATAAAAGCCTTATCTTATAAATGTGTTGTTTGTGTGCGAATCTAAGCTTAAATAACCCTGATGATATTAACAATATTATTTTCTGAGACATAATGAATTCCCCCCCAAGGAACAGTCGACATTATACAGATGTTTTCCAAGAAAGAGTAGGACCTAGGACATAATTTATGGTGGTGTGTTGTAACCCCCTCCCCCACTCCCCACATAATCAAAACCGGCCTGCACAACCCCCCCCCCAGTATTCACACTGAATAAAAAGTGTTGACTGTTATAGGAACATTATACAGTGGTTGGTTTTCTTGATTCAATTTGATTCGCAGCATGAGCAAGGTTAATACTTTGGCTACTAGCTAGTTGGTATAATCTGAAGAGTATGACGTAAAAATTGTATTTATTGCTAAAGTAGATCGAGCGATTATTCCTTAGTTAGTTCCTTAGTTTATAATAATTTAGCAGTATTTGATCATGCCATTTGACCTTAACCCCCCCAATGTTCAACCCACAGTGACGCCCTTGATTATAATCATGGCTAGTAAAATCCCCTTTCAACCAAGTCACTGACTGAATAGAGGAAAATTCACATCTAACGGTTGTGTACTGACAGTAATAGTTGGTAGAACTATAGTCTCGAGTGTGTGAACAGATTATCCCCTGAGAGCCGTCTCACATAAATGGGTCAAACAAGGGTTAAACATTTGTCCAATAGGTCCCTGTCACACAAGCCTCTCCACTTATGAAAGCTGACCTCTGAAAATCTCTCAACAACTGTTGAGTTGTTGTGAGTTTGATCACGCGGCCTTTCACCCTTTTCCAACCGACCTTCTTGTTTTTGATATCTTTTTTTTTTTTGAGAGGACAGTGGCCCTCCTAAGTAAAACTGCATATCTCTTCACATGCGCCAACGTCCTGTTTCAACAGGAAAGGCATAACATTTAGGAAGCAAGATTTCGTCGTAACTCTGTTTCAGTTGAATGTGCCACAGTCTGTGGGGGTGTGGGCAGCCTTAAAAGCCCCTCTAAGGACTTCCTCCATATATCTGCCCCAGATCTTGTGCCACTGTGTTTCCATAAACATTATGACACTATAACAGAGCCTCCTGAGCACCATCTGGTTTGTGTCGACAAGCACGAGGAACGCCACTGAAATCAAATGTTGGGAGGAAATTGTAGATGATGTCATGTCAATAGGCGAGCAGGGAGATTTGTGAACCTCTCACCGCCACCACAGCTGGATGTGTCAGTGAGTCTTGTCTATGTTTGTCTGTGCCTTTGTCTTGACATGCCAAGCCATCTGTTGCTTCATCAGTGGTGTACTCTTAAGCATCACTCACACACATGCAAACTCAGGGAAAAGAGGCCTTGTTGTTAGAGGGGTGAATTAATAATTCAGTCCTCTACTGATGGATTGCCTGCAGGGAGCTTTTCTTCTGTGGCTCTTTAAGCATGAACGCCTCATGTTGTGATCAGTGCAGCACTGTTTTAAGGTGAGTTAGTGCTAGGTGTTCCACTGCAGTCGTTACGGGGCAACCACATGCTTGCAGGTTTGGCTTTCCATTTCTCAGAGGGATATTTATGGCTTTGCATCAGCTGTGCTGTGTGAGTGATGTTAGGACAGACTGTCTCTCAGCCCCCAAATAGCCATGGAAAGAATAAAAGTGAGCTGGTGCAGAGTTACATGTTCAGTATATCCACAGCTGTAGATAAACTCTGGTGCGTTATTGGTTCCACCAAAGAGAAGAGAATCCAGCTGAGAGCGGGTATAAGGCCCAGGCTCACCTGTAGGGACAGTCACAGAATCACTTCAGAAGTGAATTCAAGATGTTGTGTTTTGAAAGGTTGACGAAGTCTTTGAAATATGAGCTCACCAGAGCAGCCCTGCTGCTGCGCTCTGCCAAAAAGCTTTGAAACAGGCTAAGAAGGTAACCCTGTGGTTCTGAATTTGGTTGTACAGACGAAACGGCATCGGTGTTAAGTGAGGTCCACATCACATTTGCACAAAATATTTCATGACAGGATGTGGCTGTGTCTCAGTTCTTTACGTGCACCAGAGGAGCTGACTCCTCTACGAGATGTTATCATACATCACGGCTGCACCTTCATATTCTGTGTGGTTGTTGAGAGGTCTAACACGGCGCGTTGCATTCAAGAACATGTTTTCCACTGTCCTTCGCTGTATTGACAAACTGCTGGGGGAGGTGTAAGGTTTCTGCGGGCCCCCCTACCAACCAAAGGACTGAGCGCAGCAACTTTAACTGCTGCCTTCTCAAGTGAGGGAGCAGCTGCGCTCTGAACCTGAGCCAGGAGCACAGGTGTTTGTGTCCATCAGTAACTCAACTCACACAGACACACACATGTACATATACAATCTCCAGTCTCTCTGGCTTCTTATACCTTTCTTTTCCACCTTTGCATTAGCTGTCAACAAGCTAGTAAAATGTTAGATGACGAGATAGGCCATGAGCCTCCAGGGCTGCTTCAGTTATTCTGCAAGTCAGTGAAGCTCTACTGGAGAGATGACACCATTCTTCAATAAAAGATGTTTATTAATTTCTTGTTTTTGATGCAAGCAGTTGCTTTACAATCTCATATGTTCATTGGGATTTGATCAGTGATCCCTCAAATTCAGTACAACAACATATAAAAGACTTTTCCTTCATTCATTTCTTCAGATTTTCTCTTTAATTCTTGTCTGTTTTATCAAAGTCCCCACTTCAAGATAAGCCTGAACCAGCTGTTTTTGCAAAGTGTAATTCTCATTAAACACTTCTTTGATAATTCATTAAATGCTGCTGTTTTCTGTCCGGCATGGGAATCTATTACTGCACTGTCTGGTAATATTTTAAGTGCTTAACTTTTTTACGGAGATTAAAGACTTTTTGTTGTGTTACCATTTAACAAGAACAGCTCCCTTGAGGTTGCGATGGCGCTTCTGTAGCTCAAACTAATGGGATATTCCGTTGTTTAAAGCTAACACACAATAATTGTCCTGTTTTTGTAAATGGACAAGGTGCTCAAGTTTTACTAGCCAGTGCGCTAATAAAAAAGGGGGCAGCTCTTCTGTAGTGAACCTCGCTGGCACTGTGCCAGGCCGTGCCCCCCCCCCTTTTCAGAATATTTCACGTGTCTGTATCGTTGTTGTTTTCCTCCAGTGGAAGCTGTTAAAACTCTCTGAAGTTCCTTTTTAAGTGGAGGAATTATTTCTTTTTTAACCCTTCTAATTGCTTCCAGTGAGTGCAAATCAAAGGCAATTAAAGTGGTGTTTGAGCTTGGCTGTAAAATAAGTGTAGCCTGCATCGACTCTGAGGAATGCATTCCCTCCTATTTTTATCTCTGCCGTGTTTTGATTCAAGGCAGCCTCCAACTTAGTCGTCTTTTAGGGGCGCAGAGTCGCTTCCCTCAGCCTGAACCGTCATCGTTTTTTCACAGAGCACATTTCCTCCCCGCTCACACGAGTGTTTATGTTTAATGTGCAGAATCAAAGTGGCAAGTGTGATAGCTTAGCTGAACATGGCAGAAAACTATTGATTGAACCGCTGAGTCCTCTGAGCTTTTGATGAGCTAACATTTGCAGGGATCCGTGACATCAGAGACTAATCCTAATAGGGTTTTTGCCAGAAATCCCAGCGCTCGCTCCCTTATCTGATGCCAAACACTTTGTACTCCAGTTATCTGAGAGTTTGACACAAGTCTCGAGTTTTATGAAGCCGCATGGGCAAGCTGACTAAGCCCTTACTAAACACGCTGTGGCATTGCCTCTGTGTATATTTGTGTATTTAGAGCTCATGGCAGACAGTGTCACACATGCACATATTAAAAAATATTACCTGTACAGACTTCTTCCCGTGTGTCACAAGACCTCACCCTCCTTCGCTCTGACTCAGTGCGTCTGCATTCTGTGTCAGTGTGAGAGGATGAGGTCATGATGTCAGTGACACAGGTCAATGACTTATCTGTCTCTATTGGGGGAGAAAAAACAGGATGTTTTGTTCCCGTAAACAATGTGACTCTGCGTTAACATATGGTTTGTGTCTGCAGCTTTCATGAGTTCCATCTGCAGTAAATTATATGCTGATGACTGATGACATCATGATGACATATAATGCCTGTTCCTGGTAGTGTTGAGGGAAATATCATGACTGGCCGTCAGACCCAGACACGCAGACTCCCTGAGTTGATCATTAAGTGCGGTTAACAGACAAGATGTTTCTGTGTGTTTTTAGATATCTTTATTTTAGTTTTGAGCTTCTCTTATCTGTATGATATAAAGGTTGGTAATGCAGTTTTTCAAGTCTGGTTTAAAAAAAATCTCTAATACTTCTTTAATGTATGTATATGTATTTAATATATCATTATATATATTACTGACGGTGATAGAAAAACAATAGTGAAATGGAGGAAAAGCATCAACAGTTATTTTTTGAAATATTTTTTTAAGGCAGGAAGAAACTGTAATTCTTTTTTACTTTCTCTGACATTGTGAGAAAGTTTCATTGATTTCTCAGGAAATAATTTATGTTTAGGGGACTGATAATTATGAGTGTGGGCAATTTGGTGCGGGTCCAAATAACTTTCCTGATCTGGTGAATTTAAATGTGGTTTCATAAGGTGAACTGTTGGAGGTTTGCGTTCTACTTTTGTTTTTGACCAATTCATCGAGCGTCATCTGTGTATTTTTATAATTCAAATCATACTTTTGCCCTTGGAGCTTTTACCACTCCACATCCACCTCCTCAAACACATCTCCCTAACATCTGGTTTCTGTTTTCTGTCCCTCCAGCTGACCCCGGGCGGGAAGGCTGCTCATGCTGGTGTCGGTGTCGGAGACTGGGTGGTGTCCATTGGCGAGACCAACGCAGAGGACATGACCCATGTGGAGGCGCAAAACCAGATTAGAGCAGCGACAGACTCCCTCACCCTAACTCTCAGCAAGTAAGTCACCTGGTGGTGCCTGAATGATTCTACAAACCTCCAGTTTTATCTTGGTCAGCAGCATAAATCACCACAAAGCACACGTCCTCCTTTTTTCTTACTTTGAGAAAAATGAGATGGCATAATGTCCTTGAGTTTCAGCCCAGTATGACAGATAGTTGCAAAATACATATGAGTTACCATCCTGCACTTTCCATTATTTTACTGTCCTGATGCTTGCATTAGTTTTAGATTTGGATCTGGTTCAAAATTCTGTTCATGAGTCAAAACTGTGCCAGAAAATTTCCTTTCAAAAACTTAATATGTCTGCAGGGGAGGTTTTTAGTTTTTTAATCCTGTTTGTCTCTTTGTCTACTACAGAAGTAAACAGGGTGTTTCAAAAACCACTGAACAAATTTGAATGGAATCTGACCTATAGCTTTTCATAAAGTTCATTCCCGATTCCACAGCCATTTATTTTTTTTGCTCTCTGTGTACAAATTTGATCCACTGAACTGTAAGAGTGCAAAGCATATTAAGGTCTGTGCTGGGTCTTCTGTTTATAATATGCTCTTATTGTACAAACGCCTGCCAAAGTCTTGCTGGGCGGTGCCTGGTTAAAACAAATTGCAGTGCATTTTGCAATTGGAACCACACTCATGAGACAAGTGCACATATTAACCCGGTGTTGTGCTTGTAGGCCTACATTTTAACTAGTTAAAGAGCGGTAATTTGGCAGTCATATGTGTATTAAACAAAGCAAATATTCCTATGTTTCATCACTGTGTGTCTCTTGACACCAGTTCAAATCGAGATCAGGTTTAAAACTTCTCGACATTTTTATTTATTAAAGTAATAATGGGATTCTGTGGAGCTGCAAAGTCTAACTTTTTTTCTAGCTCAGTATTACAGTAATATTTCATCCTTTTCAGCCCTTAAGAAGCAAAAACAGCAGTTAAATAGTGAAATAGTCTGCAGGCCGACTGCTGTCATGTTATACCATTGGCCTATGATCAGGTCTAATACTTTTTACACAGGAACACAAGGGAACCTATACTTTAGCTTTATAATGATATTAGAGAACCTTTTTCTTCAGATTAAAACACTCTGCTGTTAAGTGTGAGCCAGAAAAATCTATTTTCTAATTTTGCTAGAGTTAATTTAATTCTCACTGGATAACCTTCATACCTGCTCACATAACAGCTGCCAGAAATTCCTGACTGATAAAGTATCTCAGTAGACTACAAGCCAAATGTTTCATCGGTGGCTTAATTATAAGGAAAAGATTCCCCTCCCAGAGAAACACAGAACATAACCATCCAAGAGCCCAAAGCCTTTGGAAAACGAGAAGCTATTGACTCGCTAAGTAATAAAGATGTGCCTCGCTGCTGTCATGGGACTCATTTTGATTCTGTGATACTCATAAGTGTAGAGGTTGTGATCACAGCTGTAACTGAGCTATTTTCACATCCAGTTCATTTTGTAGTCGCCTGCCAAGAGACTCAGCTGTTAAGTTCCTGACAAATGTGCTTTGTTCACTTGGTTTGTCAAGTCAGAACAGCCACATGTCTTTTTTGTATTACTTTCCAGATGAAAACGGAGCCAGAACGAAAAATGAAATAGTCTCAGATTTAGAGAGAGATCCCGGTGAATGTCAGCAGTGGTCTCCTCCTCCCTCATTCATACAGTGTGGATTTCTCCGCGCGCGTCACTAAATCCAACCGATCTACCACTTCATGTTTCGTTTTTCAAAATATTTTTATTAAGCTTTTCGCAACTAGAGACCTGGGAGACAGGAAGTCGATTAAGTTCCAGTCGAATAATCTTTGTGGTCTTTTTTTAATCAGAAATACCAGACATTGGCCGGCTTCTCAGACGTGAGGATTTTCTTTGTCATACACGAGAGGGAGCTGAAAATAATCGACAGATAAATCTATAATGAAAAGTAGTTCTTACTTGCAGCTCCAGCATAAAATCAATGTCAAAGAGAACAGATGAGAGTTGGTATTGAAATCAATACTTGAGACATAATGTGTTCTGCAAAAGGAGCAAAGATTAAGCTATTTTATCAGTTTTGTTCAGATGGAAAAGCGAGAGAATAATGGAGGAAAAGAAGAGAGAGAAGAGTAGATGGAGGGGGAGGAAAGTACATAGAATGTTAAACTAAGCACAATCAGTGTCTAACATCCACTATAATCTTGTGTGAAATATGTAGTTTAACGTCACCAAAAATTGCAGCAGGTTATTTTAGGTAACATTTTTAAAACATCAGTCTCTTTTCTAGCAAAGAGCTGCATTTCACTTTTTTTCTCCTTAACACCAAAACACATTGCTGATGTTGCACGTTTCCCCCTGAAGATAGAGGTCACACGCTATTCTCCGACCTACTAAATGCCTTAAAAGGAGTGTGAGGGAGAGCGAGGGAGCCGCAAACTCACGGGTTGGAGTTTAAGAGCGAGAAGGAAAAGTGAAAGGGGAAGAGTTAGAAAAAAGAGACGGTGAGAATTTTGTCGGATTTGTGGCAAACGGGGGATAAGAATCGGGAAAGTGACGTCATGCTGAGGGATTTGATGAGCTTGAGTACATGAGCCCCCCCCCAAAACCCAGAGGATTTATGGCTGAAATATTTGTTACTGTGCATTTAAGAACACAAGTCTTACATCGATTTAATGCTACAATGTTTTTTTCTTCTTCCACCTTTCATACGCAGTGAGTGGTGGTATATTTTGATAGTCCTGTAATAAACCAGCTTGTTTACTTAACTGCGGCCGTACTGTTCCAGCTCTCTTTGGTTTGCCTCCTCTATTTCTCATCTCCTTGTGGAGTCCAGGGATGGTAAACATTTCACATTCTTCCACTCCCTCCCTCTCCCATCGTTGCTGTATTGTAAGACAAGCAAACATTGTTTCCCTGTAACACTTATCAGAGAGGAGCTATTGTCAGTTTGATTCACTCGTATCTTGGCTGCCATCCACGGCTTCCTTTATGTCAAGAGAGGAGGACAGCTGCACGGTGATGAGCCGAGGTCCCATTGTTTACTTTAGTGCCTCATTTTGTTCTAAACCAATGATCGTGGTCTGGATAGTTGTGGTTGGAGGTTTGATTATATTCGCGATGTGTGCGATTGTGTTAATGGTATCGTGGGAGTTTTCTTTCCTGTAGAGAAACTTCACATTTTATCTGAAATCAGCTCAAAGCCCAGCATGCATCATCTAAACTAAGAGACCCGTGAAATCAGGCAGGAGATGATCTCATACGGCGCTCATATTCCGTTTCAGCGCAGGTCAAACTTATTCCATGCTGCGGTGACTTAATCAGTTCCATGTTTGCTCACTTAAACTCGGTTTGCCAGAATAAATACAGCGATGGAACAGCTGTCATACACATACCTCTTATCCCTTGAATTCAACTGTGACTCATCAAATTGTGGGGTAAGACAAGCTGAAGCACAGCGAGTGCCACATTTATTTGTCTTCCCAGAAATTTGACGTGCACAGACATGTCAATGTGCCTCTGCTCCTCTTCTCTGGATCTGTTCGGCCCTGTTGTCATTCTGTCTGTAATGGATGTAGTGTGCACTTGTTTTGTGTGTGACCGTGCTCTGAAACAATGAGGGCGCCTGCAGGGTGTAGTAGTGCTTTATGTTTGGTTGTATTAGAAGCCACCAGCACTGTAACCCTGTAAGTATATTTTATTTTTTAACGAACTATGTGCTGTGCTGCTCCAGCCAGCAAAGGCACTGATAATGTCAGTCCTGGGATTAAGGCAGCGTACATCACTGTGGCACCTGCAGTATTATATTAGCTGGATGGTGGTTTCTATGTAGATAAGAAAAGTAGTGAGTTTTACAGAGTGCATAATGAGAGCAGAGCAAACTTCATTGATTCTATGACCTGATTCTTTTCTCACATTACTTCTGTCTTTGTTTCGTCTGCTGATTAGCATAACTGCTGAGATATGAGCAGACAGGTGCAGTCCACGGGGAATTAGAACACAATATCAGCAAACATGTCCAGTTTAAACCCAATTATCTAAACCACAAGTTCAGATACAACAACAAAGGTGCAGTTATAACCCACACTTGATTTGTTTTCTGTGCAGGACTACTTTTCTTCCACTCTGGCGTTTCTGAGTGGTTTAGATAAGTGGGTTTAACTGGACTTGTTTAAACCGGTGTGATCACTTGTTTGCAAAACCCCTAATAAAACTGTCTCAAGCATTTAACAAAGTGATTGAAACTCCCTGTTTTTGCAGACAAAGCATTCAACTATAGTTGTTTTCTCCAAAGGGAACTTCAACAATAAGACACAGCCCGTAAAATATATTGGGGTCCAAAGGTCTGTCACCGCTTTCCTCTTTTGGATCACATATCAACTCCACCAAGGAGGTTTTGTGTTCGACTCTGTTTGAAGATCACACAAAAACTACTCATCTGCTTTTCATGAAACTTTGTGAAGGGGTCGGGTATGACCTGAGAAATAATCCACTATTTCTGGTGCAGATCTGGATGAGGGGTCTTTTGTAGGATTGCGTTTTTCAACATTTGAAAGAGAATAATTCCTGGATCTAGATGAAAAAACACACTGATATATATCAGTGTGCGCAATTTGTGTGCGATAAAAATCTGAATCGAGTGAATTTAAATGTGGTTCGATAAAAGGACTGTTGGGCCTTGGCGGTGCTATTCACTCCACTGATCAAGTTATGACTGAAGTAGCTCTCTACAGATATTAGTCTCTATATTATTCATTTTATGTATTTCTTCATCGTTGGTTATGAAGTGTCAATGAATTAAAATCATTCCTTTGGAAGGAAGCTGTGTGAAAAATAACTTTTCCTTTGACTGAAACATTGAAAACTTTGGTGATGTAGAAAACGCAGACTGTACATTGAGACTGTGATGTAAACTTTTTTCAGGATGATTTCAATGAAACCATGTTTTAATTACGGTTCTTCTCTCTCCACAGAGCTTACAAAGCGGGTGGAGACCAGAAGGTAAGACTAGAATTGCCACTTGGATGCTTTTTGCATGGTCTGCTACTGAAATACAGGGAAATGTAATTAAATCTGAAACTTCCTTTTAATCATTGTCCACTCCTGGCCTCACCAGTGTGTTGTGTCACCTTGTGTTTAAATCCATCTGATGCACCTGTCAAGCTCTCACAGAGTCTGTGCACTGTGCATTAGCTAAGCACCACTGAGTTGCTAAATGAGATGTTTGCTGGATGGAGTGTGTTGTGAATCTTCTTTTGAAATTCCCTGCAGTGTGTTTTTGTAATGCCTTGCACAATCCCTGATAGCAGACGAATACTGATACTTTCAGCTCCACTGCCAAACCCTCTGGAGAGTTCCCTGCCCAGCTGATTACAGTCTGAATGGCACAGTGGTGTCGTGAACTGCTTTGTGCTGCACGCTGTTATAGCGAAACAGCTGGAACATAATGCTCTCACAAAGTCAATGTTCCGTTTTAGTAGGTGTTCCTGCAGTCTGGGCATAATGCTCAGTGTGGAATCTCATTAGTGTGTCATGTCAGTCAAATATGACAATTTCTCACTTTGGACATTTAGTTTTTTCTGGTTTTTACCATCAGCAGATTACTTTGGCTAGTCCCTGGCTGACGGCCAAAACAAATAAAATGGCTTTGTTCACACTTCTTAAGCACTTCTTCCATGTGCAGAGAAAAGCCTGCAGGCTTTGACAGAGCTGCTCCTGCAGCACCGAGTAATCATTTGCTATGAGAAAATATTGGGCTGCACGGGAAGCTTTCTTAACGTACCGCTTGGGATTGTGCAACAGCAGAAGGAACTTTTACTGTGTGTCAGAAATGTCTAACTGCATGTTGTGCACTGTGCTGCATTGTCTCCCTCTCCCACACCCTCATAGGACTCGCTTGCTCCGGCTTCTGTTCAGCCAAAGTACTCCTTTGCCCCCAGCACAACCATTAACAAGATGGCGAGGCCATTTACAGCAGGTGGTGTTAGTGCCAACTCAGGACCTTCTATTAAACCTGTTGCCTACTCGCCCAAACTTAACACGCCTTGCTCGCAGGGCCGTGCCAGTGTGCAGCAGCCACAGAATGGGTAGGTGGACGAATAAACACTATTACCTTCTGAACCACAATGTGACTGATGTGGTTTTAATGGTATTTTTGACATCTCATTATTCTGGTTTTACACTAAAAGGAAAATAACTCCGCTGGGAATCCCAAACTGCATTACGCCAAGAACTGACTTCAATCACGGCTGCAGCGTGTTGCCAAAATCCTGTCACTGATTTTAAGAAACATTACAGACAAGTGCAAAGAAAAATTTAACATAACAAATGTTGGGATGAACTTAATTGACCCACTCTCTATTAAAATAAAATGAAAAGTGTTTGCCAGCTGTTTTGTAACCTTGTTATATTGGTCTCAACAGCAGTAACACTAACCTGTCGTCATCTTGTGTCATGACAGACGCCGACCACAGAACAATTCATGCAAAAAGGGACGAGTTTGTTGACCTTCAGTCAAAACAGATCCATGTTATCTGGTTGGCCTTTATCATATTTTGGTTCAGACAGATATTATGCTGTCTTTCTCAACAGTGGATTTCATCAGATGACACATACTGTTTTACAGAGATTAGACGTGTTGATGATCAATCACACTTTTGTGGTGTCGTGAAATGAGTTTTATTCTCACACTCTGCGGGTGAATTATTTTCACTGCAGACATTATCATTTATTTTTGTAAATATAGATTTCTTTTCCATCTAACTTTTTTCCCCTTTTCATTCCCATCACCCTCATTTTATGTGTGTGACACAAACCAAAATGTAAGACTTTACAGTCTTTGAGAAATGAATCATCTCTCGCAAAACAATCTACCTTTTTATAACTGATTTCCACTTTCCACAGATTTGTTATTTATTGGCTGTTACTCTTACCCTCTGTCTTATAGAAACGACAAAATTGATTATTTTCAAATCCATGCAAATCATTTAGAACTTGATTGATTAAGTTAGTTATCAATATCGACTGATATAAAAGGGTTTATTTAATGTTGTTCTTGGCCATATTGTACAGCCCTGCTCTGGGCTAAAATTATTTCCAGCTTTTCAAGGTTGCATTGTCAGTCATGTTTTGACTTCAGTTTCTCTTTCTCAAGAAATAACATCAGAATAATAATGGAAAATCTCTTACATCTGATGGACTAGAAGTCAAAATGAATTCTCACTAACTCTCAGGTTGAGTCCCTCAAGTAAACTTCTGATCTGTTGTGTTGAAAAAAAAAAACTGAATTTGATGCAGCTGCAAAAGTTTTTTTAAAAAAACTTTCTTGATCAGTTTGGCTTCTGACCTCGGCTTGTGTAAAAGAAATGCTTCCTTTGAAAGATGATTTTAAAGCTGCAATAATTCCTCCTGTGTATTAAAAATGGACCGAAGTCTTGCAGCTATAATTACGAGAGATAAATTAAGAGATAAATGGCAGTATCCTCCGGTTTTATTTTACCACTCAGTTTTTCAGATTTTACCAGGATTCCAGGATATATTTTAAATGATCCTGAAACTGGCTCTTTATGTCATGACATGGTCTTCAGGAATAGGCCTGTCAGGCTCCTGTAATTTGGGTCATGGTGGTGGTCTGACTGCAGCCATTGGTGAGATGTGGTCTGTTGCCGTTTTTAGCCTGACTCATAAATTCTGCTGAGTTCCCACACAGCCTTTACGGCCCCGGTGCTGGATTATTTAAGCAGCCTTACTCACTTACCCTGGAGAGGCGTCACATGCTCGTGAAGTTTCTCTGCAGATGTCCCAAACGCATTCCCCAGGCCTTCTTTGAAAAGAATGCAGCCTAATTAAAAGTGTCAGCCTGGTTTGATGAAGACATTGTTGGATTTCCGCAGACCGCAAACAGTTAGATGCAAACAGCGTATGACTAATGTGTCCAGACGTGTTGCATTGAAACAGGTTTTGTGTGATGTTGTTTGTACAGAGCTTATTCCGACATCATGAGAGGTCGCTGCTGTGGCATTTGTGTGAGGAAAATTAGACAAACTGCAGAGACACACAAATCAGGCAAGGGGCTTTTTGGCAAATGCACAGGGATTTACATAACACTGACAAGAATTTGTGCACATGGGCGAGAGGAGCAGAACGGCGAAGGTTTTGTGCCAAATGCCGGGAGTCATTTTGGGTCAGGGTGACAATAGATGGTTTGACAGGCAAACAATCCCGTCTCTCACTGTCTCACTGAGCTGTTTGACAATGACAGCATGTCTCGTGTCACCTCCTGCTTGTTTTTCTTTTTTGCACCCTGCAGTATTTTTTAATCTTCTGCTGTGTAAAACCTCTGTCATGTATTGACGTGTTCTGTTTTCTCATTTAACCCCAAACTGAACTCTGACCACTTTCTCCTTCCCCCTCTGTTTTTCCTCCTATCTTTTAACTCTGCAGATGGAAACTCTTGACAAGTTAGTATATTTCTTTGCCTTTTAAATTGTTTTTTTCGAACTTGTATACGATTTCCATCCTTTATCATAGTGTTTCCCAACCTTTTTGTCTTGTGACGTATTGAAACAGAGCAGTGTGAGCCTGCCCTCGGGTTTAGGATGACTGCTCTGTTGGCTACATCCACACTACTACAATCTCTTTTAAAAACGGTCTTTACAAACTAAAAACATCTTTGTCAACACAAGTTTTGCTCCATATCATTGTTAATTCCCTTCCATACTAACGTGCCTGAAGAAGTATATCACATGACCACTCACTTACACTGGGCATGTGTGTGCTGGTGTAAATAGGAATTCCCCTTGTAGTTATTTAACCTTGTTGCGTTCTTAACTGGTAGCCGATGCTTATGTCGGTTGTTTTCTCCTGAACAGGGTTTGTGTGATATCAACCTGATGAATCAGCGGAGGCTACGCCGCGGCTGAAAATTAATCAACCAATCAGCAAGTGGTTGTGAATGACTTCGACATTTTTTCGAAACATTTCCATTTCTGTCAGTCCAGACTAAAAGGTAGCCGTGAGTTGTCAGTCCAAAAAGGGGCCGGCAGCGTTTCCAAACTTTTCCGCTTTAGCAAATCTAAAACTCTGGAGTGGTGTGGACACCAGGTGCATCTGTAGCTGAGCTGTTACGTCTTCACACAAAAACATAGCAGTATAAATGTAGCCTTAGAGTCCATGTCATCATTTGCAGTTGCCATCTCACAAGTCTGGACAGGTTTAAATGATACACAGGCCGGAATTACACAAATATATTATATCTAATAAGATAATATCCATCTCTAATATTGACTTGCCATCTGTTCTTTGTCTTTCCTCTGCTAACTCCATACATTCTTTGTTTGATTTGTGGTCTATTCTACAGGGGTGAAGCTACTTACTATGACGATATGTACCTAGAGTCCAAGTAAGGGGCAGCTGCATGCAGGCTCGTTTGTCAGCTCAGTAGTTTATTATGGCCGGCTCATAATGATGAGAGAAAAGTGCTGATGCTCTCGTGTATATGCAGTGATTGGATTTACAGAACAAAGATGCCAGGCCATTAAAATGAGATCCATCTTTCATCCTCTACTTGCTTTTTGATGAATGCATGCTGCAGTTCACCTACGGATGTGTTTGGAAAAAAAAATGCTTGAGATGAAAAGCTTTGCTGCTTCTTGAGTTGTTTAGCAGAATATAAAAGCTTTATTATGTAGTAAAACTCACAATCAAGGCTAGATGCTGTAATTTTGACAGCTTTTTGCCCATTGATTTTAATGACCGTTATAAATACAGTGTCTAATGCATTAATGTCCATTTATGAGTCTACAGTGTGCCCATGAGAAATCTAAGTAATGGCTATCCATTAGCTTGCTTATTGCGTGACTATGATACTGAGCATTACTCTTTAAGTATTGCATGATTTGCTTGGGGTGTCCTCTATTTTCAAGGTCACCTGTTCAGTTGGGTTGGTGTTAGTGGGCGGTCCCTTGATGGGGTTGTGTTAACTGGCCTGCCGTGTGCTGCTGCTGGGTGTGTGTGTGCAGGCACGGCCTCAGGATGGACAACGTGGCCTGTTTTATCCCCAACGACCGCAGCAAGAAGAGGCTGATTCAGGACACTGAGGACTGGCAGCCCCGCACCGGCACCACTCAGTCCCGCTCCTTCCGCATCCTGGCCCAGTTAACAGGCACCGACTTCAGTAAGTCAGGACTGAGTCCTGCAGAGTGACACAGCAGAGAGGGAGGCCTATGTTGATTTCAATTTGATCATAGTGACAGTCACAGTGAAAGTAGTGACTGTCACAGGAAAAGTGGATTACACAGGGGGTCCATTTTTCAGCTGTGGAGAGGAGACTCCACTGTCAGGTGGCTCATTTTTTTCCCATGACTGTAATCAGTCTGAAAATTCAACTGCACATGTTGATCATCTGTGTAGGAGCCACCAGTTCATGTGATGTATATTATTACTAATGCTGTGTCAGTCGGTATAGGCTCAACTGTCTGTGAGAAGGCAGAAGTAGGTGTGTGTCAACGTTTATCAGCGAGACATGATGCTGATGTGTGTGTCTCTCCTGGATCTCTCAGTGCAGGACCCAGATGATGAAAACATGAAGAAGTCCAGGTAAAAACTGGAGTGGCATTGATTTGAACAGTTACTCGTGTGTTTGTGTGGAAGCGTGAGTTTGAGTTTTATTTTGAATTATATCTCAACTTCTAAATTTGAGATAGTTGTGTTTTGCTGTTGAACTGTTGCTGCTTCAAACACTGGCGTTTGTGGTGTGATTTGAACTTTACTGTACTTTGCATCAGTACAAGAATCTGCTCTGTTACAAGATTTTATAATTTCTTTAAATTGGAAATTTGATGGATATTTCAGCTTATTTGCTTTCTTGCTGAAAGTTGGATTAAAAGATCAATTGAGGCTGGGCAAAATAACAATATCCATAATTATCTCAACATAATTGTCATCAATAGCAAAATAACAAAGGTTCAATATATGTCAATATAATGCTTGTGCACAGTTGGGAGGTATAATACATGATTGATACTTGTTATTCTCCGCTCATAAGGAAAAGTTTAAAACCACAACCTTCACTCAGGAGCAAAAAATCTTTAAACTTAAAATGAATAATAAGGTGAAATTGATCAAGATAATTAACGATATTGACTGATATGAAAATGTTTATCTTTGTGAGATTTGGCTCAAAGTTAGCAGCTAGTTAGCACCTGCATATCTTTTAAATGGAGCTTAAATTGTGAGTCAATCTTCTCGTGTAACTCTCGCCAAGAAAGCAAAAAAGTGTAACTATCCCTCAAATTCACTTTCTAATTTACCTTTCAAACCTATCTTACCTTTTTTTCTCTCTGTGTTGTTTCACCTGCTTCCTCCCTCTGATACTATTTCACCTTTTTGTGCACTTTACTCCACTTTCTGCTCTCCTTTTTTTCTGATTCATCCTCTCCCCTACAATCTATTTCCTTCCTCTCTATCTCTGTTTCATATCTCTGTTGCTCGGGGCAGGGAAAAGTTCCTCACCGAGATTCAGAGTCCCCGCTATGCCCGTCTGAGAGATTGGCACCACGACAGGTCTGCTCGTGCCCTCAATATCAAATCCTGAGCGACACCCCCGACGCCACGGGATGCAGAGCCCGGCCAGAGCCTGCTAGTGATAGCCACACCGCAAACGACTACGTGACAAAGACGACGGAGATAGCTGACCGTCCGATGGCAGTTGACAAATTCGCCTCTCGGGTAACAGATGGGGGTGAAAAAAAAGAAGTTTGGGGAAATAACGATAAGCAAAGCAAAAATACAAGAAACGTAGCCTAGATCACAAAGCCCAAAGTGGAACCTTGCATACTGAGCCTAAGTGGAAGATCTCCCTCTGAATGTCTGACTTGATGATTGTTGACAACACTGTGGACCACTGTGTCTGTAGACCTATTTTCCATTTCACACTGCGTTACTCGGAGTAAACGAGTGGGGAGGTGGGAAGGGGGTCTCAGCGGTGGGAAGCACATTTCTGTTTGTTAATTCTTCTTTTGATTTTGTGGTTCACATTCTCTTTTGATCTCTCTCTCTCTCTCTCTCTTTCTCTGCCTGCTTCCATTTATTGAGTTCTTAATCTTTTAGAGTTTTCATTTCTGATCCCCTCATCTTGTAGACTTCTCCAACCATTTAGAAAGAAAAGGAAGATAAATCTGTACCTTTCTTTCCTGCTGTCATCAAAAATATATATAAAAACTCCTGAAAAAAGAAACTCTTGCTTCTTTGTTCTTTTCTCCTGTGTTTCCATTCTTCTTGTTCATTCTTATTTTCCCTCTTTCTTTCCTTATTCACCTGTTGTACAGAGCAAAAATGATTATGTAGAAACAGGTTTTTCCCTGCTTTTCATGGAGTTCTGAATTAATGGGGCTGTCCTCTCAAAGATCACGGTTCAAGGTTTATTTTTATTGCCTCCGAGAGAAAATTGTTGTGTAGTCGGGCATAAAAACAACAAATGAGCACATGCACGCATGAAGCAATACACATTCATGAAGTGCATAATGTGCACATCAGGAAAATACAGCCTTTAGTCTGTTGCACTTGCCTGAAATAAAATGTCGAAAGAGTATTTAAAACCTAATGAAATACCAACATTTTATATTTAGAGTTCAGCTGAGCAGTCACAACAGTAAAATGGTCAGATAGCTCCACTGTAAGCAGCACAAAACATTGAAAATGACCGAATCTGATGGAGAAGATCTCATAAAACATTTTGATGGTCAGATTTTTACCGATATAAAACTGTATAAAATGACGGCTGTGAACTATTCAGAAACCTTCCCTGTGGACACGGTACAAAATGTACCTTTGCTGTTTGGTGTCCAGGACAAAAACAATGGCTGCTTTCTAGTTACAAGGTGATTTAACTTAATGGTTTGTGATGGAAACATTGGATCAGGAACTTGGCAATAAAAACCTGGAACCAACCAAAACAATGTGAGCTGAGGGGAATGAACGAGAAATGTTCTGTCACGTTGTGTGAAGAAATAATGATCATCACAGCAGCAAGACTAGAATAGTTGTTTGAATTTAAATTCCAATTGGTAAATCACACTAAAAAAGTATTACAGAGTATTTGAGCCACTTAAAGGGTAATTTTATGGGAATAAAGTTGAATTTTATGAGAATAAAGTCATTATTTCCCCCTCACCTCACCCTCTTCCAAACATAAAAAAGAACCTGTGGTAGCTTAAATTGTCATAAAAACTACAAGGTGTTTAGTTTGTCCAGTCTGGACTAATGTAAAAAAACATGGCAGAAATAAATATAAAGTATTTAAATATAAAGGGCCTTTTCTGGGGTAAAGAAAACTACAAGTCATACAATTTAGATGAAATGAACTCGTGAAAACATCATGAGGATTATTCTACATTAAATTTCTGCCAATAGATCCCTTTCACCTAAATCTTACACACTGGACCTTTAAATCTAGGTCTCACAAATAATAAAACATTTTCCACTAATTTCCTCCAAATTATCGTAAGACTTTCATTAGATTGGACAGGAAACGAACAAAGAAATGTCCTCTTTTGTGGAGGACACAATGTTTGGTAGTGCTCGACAGTGAGGCTATCGTCGGTTACATCTGTGATGTTCATGGATTTGATGTTGCTCAAAAAACAATGATATTGGTTAAACTCCAGTGATCATGAGTTGTCCTTGCTGCTATTCCAAAAAAAATTGTTTCTTTTATTTTCATAGTATTAAGGCTTTTTCCTTATTAAATTATGACTTTGTTCTAGAAATAATACTCTGTTGTAAAAAGGGTAAGCATGTGTTGAAAACAGAAACTAGGAGCAGTGTATGTTTTTGGTAAGTAACTGCCAATTAAATTTGTAGCATTCAGTCCTTTCAAAATGTGTAAATGCAGGATGGCATAAGCACATGTTTAGTAAAACAAAAGACCAGTAACAATATTTTGATGATAGGAAACAAAGAGTATGTAATAGTCCATATAAAAAGGGAGAAATATCATTTAAACATGGTGCATGTAACAAAGAAAGAGTCTGCAGGCCCTGCACATGTTTTCTTTGCATAATGTGTCTTGTAAACAATAAGGAACAATGAATGACAGGGAGAGCTTGTTAATTAAAACCTTAGCAGTCTGTAGCACACAGGCTCTCTGCGCTCCAGGACGCGTGCCACCATTGTTTGACATTTTCCTCCAGTTGTCACAGTCGGGCTCCTGTTTGCATCATCGTTACCGTCTCACTGTGGAGGGTGACATATGTCAGAGGCTCTTTGCTCCACCTGAAATCAAAACCCGCTCCCCTCTTTCTGCCGGCTGCTGAGCTGCCAACAAACTCTTCTGCTTTCTTCATTGCTCAGTTTGATGCATCCCACAGGGGAGGAAGCCCCGAAAAGGGGGAAAAAAAAGCCAAAACATGGGGGAATCTAAAATCAGAGGTGTAAAGAGTGAACACCAAATGTCAAGGAAATGTTCCATGGGGTGCTGTCTGGAACGTCTGTGATGCAGGAATTGTGCACCTGCAACACTGAGCCTCTCGCTGAGCGTGCAGAGGAGGAGGACGATGTTAAAAGCGGTGAAAATGTCAAGAAAACATGATCCGGGCTGCTTCGGGTGGGAATAAGCAGCTGTAGAGGATGTTCTCCAATTTGCACCTGCACAACCTTCAGCAGAGTGAGGTGCAACCAAACAAGCGTCTCAGAGGTGCCTGAGAAGTCAGAGCCACCGGCCGTGTTGTTATGTAGGGCAGCATGGCAGGGGAGCGTAGCCAGGGGGGCAGCGGACACAGTGTTGACCAGGATGTTGTGTTGTTAGGTGGGGCTCCAGGAGGCAGGAATGGGTGGAGGACAGCTGACCTAGGGTCTGTGAGTCAAACAGGCTATAACAGGTTTGTTCTGTCCTTTGTTTGCCCTCTCATCCAGGCTCCTTTTGTTCCTTTCTCTGTACTGCTGTAGTTTCCAAATCCATCTTTAACGGGGGTCTTACTTGCCTTAAATAGAAAGATTGAACTTCTCCCCTCCGTCACCAGCCCTGCAAGCCGTCTTCCTTCGGTTGCAGGGGGATTTATTTTCCTTTTATTATTCAGAATATGCTGTTTGGAAAGCAGCAGTGATCGTTTGGTTAGATTCCTCCCAGTTGTGTTTCTGTAACTTCTCCACCCTCTGTAACTTTTTTGTGTTTACTGTTTGTGTTTTAATTGATAGGCAGATTTAACTCGATACAGGCGGCGCTATAGAACAAGGACGCTGCGGCGTAATTCACTTCACATCTTCCTCCTCTTCCTTTGCAAATGAGGAGTGATTTCATCATCTTTCATTAGTGTATTGTAGATGGCACAGTTGATGATGTAAACATGATAGATGCCTAAGGCGCTGTTATATTTTTTTCCCAAGATGAGACGCCTCCAGAGCTCGCTGACATGGCTCAGAAGTTGTTTTTCAATCTCAGTCAGGGTTTGAAGATTTTCTGAATATGGTGACGCTTGCTGCGGGTAACATAACTTTCAAATGTAGGAGCAACTCTTTATTGCTACACTTTGCACATGCAGGCTTGAAGTGAAACTCTTCGATTCAACTCTGACGAGTTTTTCCCTTTCCTAACTTTGCCTGCGAATGACGTCAATCAATCCGAGACAATGTGCAGGTTTCTTTTTGCTCACATAAAAAGAGTAAGACGTCTGTTTTCTGTACAGTATCAGATTTTCTTGTATTATCATATAAAATGGACTTCAGAGACAAATAGTCCATTATTTCTTTAGAAAAAATCCATTGCAGTGTATTTTTTTAAACATTCAGCTGAAATTATGTTATGAAAGCAGCTTATCTTGGCACAGCAGGTGAGGCGATGTTATCCTGTTGATTCTAGAGCCCAACCAATACATTAGCTGGCCAAATATATCTACAGATATATTCACATGTAAGCTGATGTAAAACATTTTTATCTTAAAGAAGAAACAATGCAGAGAAGATTTGCATTCATGTTTATATTTGAAGCTAAAAATGATGTTCACCTCTTAATTCAAGTTCTATATAGAATTGGTTGCATTTGTTTTCTTTTTATATAAAATTATTTATAATAAAGTTTACGGTTAAACTGTAAAATTTCTATTGCATTTGATGTGGATTTTTTTTCACTTTCTTACACGTTGTGAGAGGATTTAAAAAAACCCTTTTCCACAGTTTTCTCAGGTTATAATTAATGGATCTTGCAGAAATTGTATTAAATTTGGTGCCGCTTTATTGAATTTAAGGGGACTGTTAGTACTTAGTGGAGGTATGTGCTCTACTAAGTATTTGCCAATTAAAGAAAATACACATTTATTTGAGCTGATACATCTGTATCTGACATGTTTTACTCCATAATATTGGTATCTGGCTCTAATGGATACTGATCTATAGTAATGATGATGTTGCCTTTAATTGTTCATACAAAACATTATCTGTGGCACAACATAATGGAGGCAGTCATTGCCGCTGACATTCAACATGATGTTAATGCATTGAGTAGTAACCATGGTTACTGAGAGGGGTGTGTGTGAGAGAGAGCGAGATGTGTACCTTTTTCTAATTAGTCATTTTCTCCCCACAGCCTTGAGCCAACTCCTTCACCTGCCAAGGCCCAGGCAGCAGATAAACCAGATGGTGAGTTTCTGCTCCTGCTGATGCATAAAAAGATCCGCAGCACAGGTTGTGTTAATAGATTCTTATTAAGTGTCAATACATGAGCATCGGCAGCAACAACATGACGGGCAAAACTGTTACAGCAGACATCATGCATATTACATGAAGAGCCACCTTCCTTTTGTGAAATTATTCCAAGTCGCAGCCAGGTTTTTCCTCTGTGTCCTAATTCCAAAACAAATCACCGTGCTTTCTCTGGCTCAGGCTCGAAGACCACAGCTGCAGTGGCAGGCAGTTCAGGTCCCTCTTGTCGACCACCCTGGGTCACCGACAGTAATTTCGCAGACCGCTTCCGCCCAGACAAGACCAGCACCGTCGTAACCCAGCACCAGCAGCCGGCCCAGCCGACACCCATGCAGAGCCGCAGCTCCATCCTGCAGGCGGCGCAGCAGGGACCTGAGGACAGCGGGAGGACCCCGTTGTGTGGGGCCTGCAACAAAATCATCAGGTAGGATGACACAGACATATCTGAGCTGACAGTTTGAATGGTACATTTTTTTGGAATAAACTCCAATCAGTGTTTGCTCATTTCAAAGTTCTGTTAAAGAAATGACACATCAGTGAAGACAGTTAATATAAACAGTGACAGACTGTGTGTCTGCAGAAAATTGAGTCAGCCAGTGTAATTAACGGTTAGGAGACGTCTCGTTATCACTGGAGATGAGCATTATACTGGCTTTTAAATCATTTAAATCTCATTTCACACGTTTCACAGATAACACAGAGATCTTAGTTCTTATTCTGGTCACTGTTACGAACAGAGAAGATTTATTTTCCAACAAAAGAAGGCACAAACTCAGTAGAATTTTAAAAAAGGTATCTCAGCTCACTGTTGTACCTTGGTGTGCGTTGTTAGCCATGTTTGCCTTGATTGGAGCTGATGTTTCCATTGTAGCTGTGTTGAGTTCTTTCAACCTTTATTTTTAACATTTTCCATACAGCTGAGTACATGAAACATTACAAGATACCAAGAAAACAGAACGACATAAATACGTATAAATAAAGTACATGAAATTTAATTAACAACAAATTAATCGATTAAATTAAGAACAGTTGAAGGTAAATTTCCCCATGGATAAAAAAGTGTTGAGCTTTAGATTGCTCTGTATGTTATGTCGTGTTGCAGGTGCATGAGGAGAAAAACTAAAAATGGTTGTCACCTGCAGCGTCATCTAGTTATTTGAGTGTGTTTGATGAGGGCCCACATTTAAAGACACAGCAGTGATGTGATGTAAGTGGTTTAAAGACCAACATGAGACCCAGTGTGCGTCTCTTTACAGAGAGAGAGAGAGGGCTATCCAACCTTGGCATATAACTTGTACTGATGAGTATTGTTGTTGTTACCAGTAGTGAATCTTAAAGCTATAAAATTACACTGATTGTTAATGTGTGCGTGTGTCTGTGTGTTTTTCAGGGGTCGGTACCTGGTGGCGCTGGGACGTTCTTGGCACCCCGAGGAATTCACGTGTTCGCAGTGTAAGGCGGTCCTGGATGAGGGGGGCTTCTTTGAGGAGAGAGGGTCCGTCTACTGCACCAAGTGCCATGATAATCGATATGCTCCCAACTGTGCCAAGTGCAAAAAGAAGATCACGGGGGTAAGAGCTGCTTTATCGCATCAAAACATAAAAATAGCAACATTTTACACTTTTGTCTGGCTGTACCTCCACTTTCCTGTACAATATATTTCTCTCCTTCTCAGGAAATCATGCATGCCCTGAAGATGACCTACCATGTTCAGTGTTTCAAGTGTGCAGCCTGCAAGACTCCTATCAGGAACCAAGCTTTTTACATGGAGGAGGGCGAACCCTACTGTGAGAGAGGTGAGAGACTGAGCTGTTACAGTTTCAGTTGAGCAGCCTGAATAAAAATTACACATTTTCTTGTGTAATAATGGGAATAAGTATAACGAATGATAGAAAAGCAGGCTAAAAGAAAATGGGTTTGTATTGTGTGTGGAGTAGTTTGATGTGCTTCTAGTTAATTTAGCTTGATAAACATGTTTTCAGTCTGCTCTTCCCAGTCAAACCAATTGCGTCAGAGTAATAATGTAAAGGATGTTATAGTAATAATAATCAGTATCTATTGAAAACAATAATCTTGCCAGAGTTGTTTCTGAATGTTTAGTTAGAATGTGTTTTTTCGCTCAAGGTCTCTCGCTCATAGGATCAAATAACACAAAGGTTTGTCTGTTGCACATTCTTGAGGCTGAGATGAAGGAGTCGTCATGGTGAAACTCTTCTGCTTCAAATAAAAGGAAACAACATTTTATGTAAGAACGGACGGACAAACTCTGCGGTTAGCAACAGTAGAACAGACAGTGACTCTCATGCAGGTTAAATAGAAAAATAAAGTCAAGACTTGAATTTAAAGTCAGACACTGCTTAAAGATAATACCACACAGCATAAAGTTTGTGATTAAACTGTTTTTACATTAAATGCATGCACACTGCAGAAACTCTATGACTTGGCTATGCATTTTGTGATGTGGTTGTTTCTTGAAAAGAAAAGAAAAAAGCAACCACCTCACTGCAGGGTTCCCCCTCTCTGGGTTTGTCGGAGTCATTGTCATTTTCTTCCATCAAACTATTTGTAAAACAAACAGCACGTCTGTATTATTCCTGGGCTTTGTCACAGGCCGACATCGTGAATCTCTCTGCGCGCACCACAGTCAATCATAAAGTGTGATGTTTTCATCTGCTGTAATCTATTTAGCTCCAGTTTACTTCATACATCTCTCTATTGGATTTTATGAATGGCGTGCGCTCTTCTATTATGCTGTAAATGATTTAGCGTGGCGCCGCGCTTCTCACTCACTTCTGAGGCCCTGGCGCGGTTTGCTGCTTTATCAGAGGCGACGCCAGAATTGGAGCACTCGCACTCTGACTAATGCCTGTAGCTCTGATAAACATTCTGCTGCCTCAGCATCTTTCGGGGGATTGTGTGGCTCTCACCCACTCGCTCTTGAGAAGCTGCATTATAACCTGACACTTTCCCCAAGAGACCCTGTAATGAAAGAGACTCGCGAATCCAGTTAAGTATCTGGAGCAATTTCCTCCTCATCCTAATCCCTCCCCTCCACTCTGTAAAGGCACTCGTGTACAGTAGGTGGGCAAAGTAAGGCAAACATCAAATGGCCAATGAGGAGAGAAGAGAGCCAACCTTTGGCTTCAGAAACTGTTCATCCGTCGTGAGAGTCGTCATTTAAGTCCTTTTAGAGTGTGTGTCTGTGTGTGTGTGTGTGTGTGTGTGTGTGTGTGTGTGTGTGTGCGCGTGTGTGTGCGTGTGCGAGTGTGCGCACGTGTTGCTCAACTTCAAGAGGAAAGAGAAGATCTTTTAAAGATGAAAGAAGAGGAAACCTGTTTTGCACTCGGTGCTTCAGAACATGTGAGAAGTGTTAGGTGATGTTTACATACGGTGAGATGTCATGGAGGACGCTTGACTGGATTTTCACAGGATGATAAAAGCTCGTTTTTGAATTTATTTCACTCTGGTGGAATTTATTCTGATCGCTCACTGCTCACAAACCTCTCCTCTCCCATCACCACCCTCTCTCTGTGTCCAGACTATGAGAAGATGTTTGGCACCAAATGCCACGGCTGTGACTTTAAGATTGATGCCGGGGATCGCTTTCTGGAGGCCTTGGGCTACAGCTGGCACGATACGTGCTTCGTCTGTGCTGTAAGTCATTTTGATTGATACGGCTCCCTGTGGGCCTCTCTTTTTGCCCCCCCCCATCTCTCCCAGCACAGTACCACCTAAAAATCTGTCTCCATCTCTGGACCCCACCTCTTTGTCTTTCTCTTTTAACATGTCACCCGCACTCTATCACCCTCTCCATCTTTCTTATTCTTTGTGAAAGCAAATGCTGTCAGGTGAATAATATGTGGCTGCTTTGGCCGAGTAGAAAAGTCAGTACATTCACATGGACAATGTTGAGGTCTGATATCTGCTCTGCCCTGGTTTTCAAATCTGTCCGTCCTTGTGTCTGTCTTCTTTCATCTTTTTAAAGCTCTGCCAAATCAACCTGGAGGGGAAGACGTTCTACTCGAAGAAGGATAAGCCCCTGTGCAAAGGCCATGCTTTCGCTCCAGTGTGAGAGATCAAGCTTCATCTTCAGAGGATGGAACATTTCTCTCTCTCTCTCTCCTCTTGCCTCTTTACCCCAGCCTCTGGCTCGCTCACTCTCACTCTACATCTCCTCTTCGCCAGCACCACACCTTGTTAAAGTTGAGTCTATTTCTCTATCCTGCAGACTTTGTTTCTACATTACATTACATTCACGAGACACTTCAAATGTCCCTGCCTGTAATGCCAAATGCCGAGTAGTGCAACTAGTCAATGGATTAGTTTATATCATGTCACTAACCTGTTGACATTAAAGTCAGTTTATAAAGTGGAACATGGG
The DNA here is from genome assembly GCF_024713975.1 of Paralichthys olivaceus. Classification (NCBI taxonomy): domain Eukaryota; kingdom Metazoa; phylum Chordata; class Actinopteri; order Pleuronectiformes; family Paralichthyidae; genus Paralichthys; species Paralichthys olivaceus. Next base: position 11,236,184 of record NC_091101.1, read on the forward strand.
AAAGTGCAGCTGCAGATCATAGAGAGTTTCTCAACGCGTCTAATTTTGTCCTTGTTCTGAAGTAAGATCACGTCGGTGTCTTCCGAGTTGGAGGAGTCATTCACGTCTAATGATTTCACATATCGCAGTAATGACCCATCACTGCTAAGTGTGGAGAAGTGGTGGCCCCGTTCAGGACCCTGGCCCACTCACTGACTCTCACCACTGTGCCTATTATCATAATGGGGGTCCAGCGGAGCAGAACAGAGGGGGTGTCCCATTTCTGCTCGACCGGACCTCTTCACAATAGCACTAACTGCTGAACTTATCACTTAAGCTCTGGCTAATCAGAGCACGTACTGCAGGTTATAGATTTAATTTGAGTCGTATAATAATCCTTAATTGATCTGTGTGGGCGATGGAGGGGGGGAGGGCTGATATTGTATTTTAACTTTTCACTCTGTTAAGGCAAAGATACGTCAAAGCTTTGAAATCTTTTATAAGACATTTTAATATAAGGAGAAAAAAGATCTTAATGTGTTTATCCATCATGTTTCTATGGTATTGTTATTCTTCCTTTGAATACTTTCAAGCCATTGTTGAATATGTATTTATATTGCTTCAGAATGGCCCTGTAAGTGTTGTTGTTTTGTAGTTTCAAATAAAATTGTTTAGTATTCCCATGTGCTGGGGCAGAACACTCTGGGTGGAAGTGTGTTTTAGAGTTGAAACCATCATCGACCAATGTTTTGCTCTTACTAACACCTGCTCCGTAACAACAGGATAATTGACTTCTCATGTCTTTTGTGTTGTGAGTACAAGAAGTGCCTTTTAAAAAAACAAAATCAAGCTTTACACAAACAGATTTTAGTGAATATCTTTAGTGTACACATTCTCTAGATGTAGAAAGGAAATGACTAACATGTAAACTAAATGTCATATTACTCATTTGCTTTCTCACCAAGAGTTAGCAAGATCACTATATAAATACATGTAAAAGCTCACCAACACAGGATTTTTCATTTGTTTAAACTTTTCAAGAACAGATGGAAGGTGGATGGATGTGAGAAAGGTGATTATTGGGAGCTGCTTACTGAAATTAGAGAATTAGAGAATCTTGTACAGTGTAAACGCTGCACCGAAGCACTGGCCAGGTGAACAAATTGATGTTTGACAATGTAGTAGTTTCAATTTAATAACTGAAAACTGCATTTCAAATCACATGTTTTTGTTTCTAAATGTCTGTTCTAATACGACAAATAAGATTTAATGATCCCCTTGTTTCTCATCTTTATGGGACGCTACGCAAACAGCTTCATGGCTCCAGCTCAGTGGCTCCTAATGTCAGGTTTGGGGAAAAAATCTAAGGGTTAACTGTAACAAATAATCTATGGCAGTAGATTGTGAAAAACTATAGTTTTACCTCGTCGCATTAAAATGATACAAATAAAATAATGAAATAGAAATAGTTTGAGAATGGAAATAATTTCTTTATCTGATCTGACACTTGAAATTGTTGTAAACTCAAATTCCCCTGCAGGATTTTTTCCTCGCTTACATCTTTCTCCTGTAACTAACACCGAGTAAACACACGTCCTTGTTTAGGTAAACAAGTTGAGGGAAGCTGTTGGAGGGAGTGAAAAAGAACACATACTGTAAATAAAGATGGACGACCTGCAACTCTCTGCAAGTCTTGATCGCCCGCTGGTAGCTGTCTGTAGTAAAAGTCATAAACCCCACTTTCTCCATGTTAGTGGATGGAACACGAGTCAAGTACATTTTTCTCATCTTAAGTAGTTCTTATCACAACTGTTAATTTATGCAGTAAGTTTGGTATTAGTTAGTTTTTTGATGCTTTAAAAACATATTGACAGCTGAAACTGATTTACATTTCGTCAGGCATTTGTAAAGGCGGGACCCTGAGACCGTGGCCCCATACCCTGATCACAGAGGAACAACATGGCAGCATTTGTATCCGGAATATTTTTGCTCCATTTTTGGATAGTGGCAGGAAGTGATCTTCTAAACAAGCGTTTCCCCCATAATGTTGACCTATTCCTTTAAAAACATTTTCTCCTGTTGATGAGTGTTTGACTCCTGTGAATTTCATTTTTCAAGCAAAAGATCCAGTCCTTCATTTAACAATATATAATTTATTTACAACAATTTCAGGTTGAATTACTATACATACCTTTCTGAAATGTCATAGATAGATATATATATACATAAGGCCAAGTAAATACTTGAAAGCACTTAGAAACGAATTTCCAAAATTCTACCCACAAATCCATATCATTGTCCAAAAAAGTACAGAAAATCTCCCTTAGCAGAAGTTTTTCTTTGCCACAAAAGTTTTGACAACAATTTACACTGACGATAAGGAACACAAAAGGTTAAAAAAAAACAAACACATAATGAAAAAAAAAAAAAGAAGGATTATACAATTGCATAAGCGCTGTGGCATGTAATAAATACAGCATTTTTGACTTGCAGAAAGGCAAGGAAACATTGAATCAAGGAACTTAATAAAAAAAACATTCACAAATACGGACGTCTAATGTTTTAGTTCAAAAAAAGAAAACAGTTCAGTCAGAGTGACAGGGAGGTATTCACACACCAACACACACACAGACACAAACAAACACACACAATCTCACACACACGCGTTCTTGACACTGTGATGCAAAAAGTATAATTGAGAGATGTTTCCTTCTGTTACACAGGTGAAAAGATGAAGCCTTGAACAACCATTGTGTTTTACCCATACAGAACTATCAGACCCAGGTTTCATCATGAAGAGAACAAACACGCACAGTAATTGCAGATTTGTCGGACAACTCAAATGTGAAGATAAATGCAGAATGTACCGGTGGCTGGTGAATTACATTACTGAAAATGTGCTTAGACAACACATCCAAGCCGAGTACAGGGGTGATAAAATTTCACACACAGTCAGACTGTACAACTGCCATGGCTCATCCAAACATGCTGTGTCAACACTGGCCTGTCGGTGTCCGAGAAACTGATTCTCTCTCCCTCCACACAGCCACCACACGAGCGTTAAATGCCGCTTCCACCTCGTCTGTAAATGCTCACACTTAGAGAAACCATAAAAATAGATGAATGCAATGTAAGGACGAACAAAACGTGTATAGAAACTCCTGTAAAACAGTCTCTAAAACCCTTAACACTGCAATAAGTCTTCACTGCTAGATCGCCAAAGGACAGTATATAGGCAAACACGTCACGGTTTCGACTTGACAAATGCTGCGCCAGTTAAGTGTCTTTTTTTTGGCTTTATATTAAAATATAATTTACATTTCTTTACAAAGTGGTAAAATGAACGGACACATCACTGTTGAACAGACAGCATCAATTTTGCCTCAAGACAAAAGCGAGGAAAGTAGATAAAAGTAATGACTCATAATGACTAGTTTTAGAAGAGACAGCAACTCTGACTTATTCTATACTAGCTGCAGGTAAAACGACGCTGAAACAATATCTGAATGGATACAATGTGAGGATGTAGTGGCCTCAAACGATACTCAGAAAACTTTGGTTACCAATTCTGCTGATATACAGTATGCAAAGTGACAGCACACGGCTGGTATAGAAAAAGTATTTACATATTACACGCGACGATGATCCATTTCAACATGAAAAGATTCATTTATTAAGGTGGTATCACAATTCTATCTGAAAGGGGCTTGATTCAAAGGTTTTGTAATAGTAATTAAAAAAAAGGTATTGTATGGTATCTCTACATCAAAACAATGCAGCGATTTGTAAAAAGTGTCGTAGGTCGAGAAGAGGCGTGTTTGATGTGATTAAAATAGGCTTAAGGATTGAGCAGGTGCCGGGATGTCGTATAAAAACAAAATGGGGAATTTCGAAAAGTGGAAAACAGACGTGCTCCGCCAATGGGAAACAGAAATGTACATTCCAAATATCTGACAATCATAAAAGAGGCTCCAGGTCAGTGTTAAAGGTCAAAGCCACAGGAGCTGGTGGGCTGGGCCGTGCTAGCTGCGGAGAGATAAGAGGGGATTTAATGACGCGGGGGGGGGGGCTCTCTTTATAACTTTGAACACACAACTTCACATGCAACCCTGAGGCAGACGGAGAAACTATGGCTAGTTTGGGATTGCTGTTGCTTTTTTTTTTCAAAGTAATTACTGAACCAGCGGAGCTCAAAGATATACTGTATGCAAGTTGCCTTACTTGACAGATCCATTTACTGAACACTGTGAACATCAATGCAAAGAAGCAAAATACAGAAAAATAATCTAATGTGTAGTTGCAGTTTATGGTTTGATGTGAGACTAAACCGATTTTTTTTTTTTGCCACACTGGCTATCAATGACAATAAAAAGAACTCACGTACAAAGCAAATCTTTTGTGAGCAGAGGCGTGACAGTGCGAATAAGCCACTCTTAACTTTCTCTGAGAGACAGGCGTTTCTCTGATACTATTTGCCGCACAGCGAATAGAGACTTGCTTTAAGAATTATCAAAACAAAGCTGCACAATCAGCCTTTCCACACGAGTAATCTGGTGACGATTTTTGAAGAATTTGCTGGCAGATTTTCTGTGGGAAAGTGCTCTGCATTATTCATGGGGGATAATAACCCTTGTGGCCAAGTTGTTATGTCTAACATCTCAGAATTGTATGTAATGTAATCAAGGGGAAAATGTCATTTTGAAAATGAGTTTTCAGGACATTACTGCCCACATATACAAATATGTGTATGTATATGCAACTGGAACACCTTTTGGCCCTATGGCTCCTTCATTAGCTGTTGAATTTCAGAGAAAACAAAAGGCTTGGGAAAGACTTGAAACGAGAATGGACGGATCAAAAATCCCAGGCTTTAAATAGAAATGGCTTCTGAAATATGACTTTAGTGAAGATATTTCTCACTCTCCCTTTAAAAATAAGTTCAAAAGAACCAGAACTCCACATATATCGATTTAGAAGCAGGAAGGCTGCGAAGCGTCTCGCTAAATCAAGATGTCAAGATGTTATATTCACAGTAGTGATACCGGCTGGACTAAGAAAAGAAAAAAAAGAACACACACAAACAAGATGAGACAGGTTTTGGGGCTTTGACGTACAATCTGCTTTAAACCTGCAAGTCCAGGATGTGCTACAAGCCGCCTGTATGAGTACGTGTGTGTGTGTGTGTGTGTGTGTGTGTGTGTGTAAAAAAACACCACATTGAAGATGTCCATCTGTACAGTGTGTTTGAGAATGGACAGGAGGAGACGTTCACAGACCCTGATGACCTCATTACAAATGCGTTCAGCGTGTGATGTCACGTGACAAACCTGCCAATTGCATATGTCGCCTCTTGAACCTGAAATGACAGACACTTTTTTTTGTCACATCCCTTTGTATTAACCTAACTTCAGAAATGATTGGCTGAATTTGCAGTGTTGGACATTAGTCATAGCATTATGTTTGCATATTGCTCCTCGTTAGCCTTAAACGGCTCGTTTGTGGAAAAAGGCATGAAGTTAATTTAAAGTGATCTTTAAAGTAGAAGCAGGGTTGGGACTCACTTGGAACTTTGATGGAAAAATAAAGAGTATTTATTTTTTGAGCTCATGAATACATTTCCCAAAGCACCTCCGCTCTACCTTTCTCCTCATTTGGTCATTTGGTCAAGAAATGGGGACTCGATCTGTCACAAACCATTCACTGTCTTCTAAAGTGAAGACGAGGGACACTGGGGCAGCTCTGGTCTTCCATTCCTGCTGCTGTAATCGTTGGGGGGGTGGGGGGGATTTTGTGTCGTTGTTGTGTTGTGTACTTTTTTTCCTCTTTGCACCAGTCTGTCTCTGTTTTCTGGGTTAGCACTCGCCATCAGAGACCAGGAATATCATGGCCTCCTGTTTGCCAATGTCAGCCATGACCGCGGCCAGCTGGTTGATGTTGCCGCTGTGGAAATGTTGCGCCTCCCACAGGTCCAGGATCACAGAGGTCGGGCTCGCTTTGGATGCAAAGAAACTCATGTGTCTGCAGAAGAAAGCACAGAAATAACGGTGAGGGCACATTTTATCAAATCAAATGGACAGCCTCACATTTTCTCTCCATTGACGGAGTCTTAGGAGAACCTCTTCAGTTGCTAGTTTATTTTGCCACCGCTTCTTGTAACTGTCAATGTCAAGTTTTATTGTGTTATACTGCTACGTCCTGATACGCCGGGGTGGAGCAATAAGTAAAAAAATGATGAAAGGTATAAGCGCTCAGTCTGGCTCTTCAAACTTCCATCAAATACCGAATCTCTGGCAATTTTCATTTGAAGCTTTAACACCATAAGCCTCATTCCTCTTCATTTGATGTCGAAATTGCCCCTAAATCCCATATAGTGAATCCTATACGGACTTTCACAGCTAAGTCGGAAGTGACCTTTTCCATTTTAGGAGCAGGAACCTTTACGATCAAACCCAATCAATGACAACAAAGCAGTGGCCCCAGCCGGCTGTATATTTGATGTTGAGTGGGACCTAATCTCCGCGGCACCCGAAGATGCTTGTTTGATTTAATGGCCTTTTCCTGTTCTTCAAATGTCTGGGGCCTTAACTGTTATGTAGAGCACACATGACACAGGAAAAAAACAAACAAAAGAGAGTGGTGTAAACTCAGGGCACATAGAGGTGTGTTGCTGCGTGAGTGTTTTTGCCGGGTGGGAGGGGGTGAGGCAGGAAATCCAAAAACCCCAACAAGTTCCTTTCACCTTGACAAAGGTCAGACAGAGTCCATTACTTCCTCACATCTTCTGTTTGCCTAGTGGAGCGTTCTGTGATGGCTATAAACATGCGGCTGCTTTACCAGTGCACAAGCAGAGAACACAGTGTCGCTCTGCTATTTTTGAGTCAATTGGATTTCATAGCACACACACACGCATGCACACACACACACACAAAGCCTTCGCTTTGCGTCGGGAGAGCACAACAGAGGGAAGTGTTGGCCGAAAAAAATTGTCAGGGAATGAAGCTCTGTGTCATTATTCAGATAAAAAAAGACAGAGCTTAGCGTCCCGACGTGTCAGCCCTGCTTATTCACCTCGTTGTGTGAAACACGAGCTTATCTTGTACGGCGGTGCATCTTTGGGGAAAAAGATCAAATAAAAGGTTCTTGGCATTTTTAAGTTTTATTGATTGGTCCCGTTCCGCTCGGTCTGGACACTTTACCCACACAGAGACAAACTGAGAAATACAGCGTGACAGAAAGCCAGGCAGCCGCTGCCTTCTCAGAAAAAACAAACAACATGTTGTTAAGGACGGATCAAACAGCAAAGCAGTTGTTTCTTCCTGAGGCCTGAATGAGAATTGATTATGTTGAGCAAAACAATTGCTAATTAAACCCACAGTGCATCAATTCAATTTGTGATTAATTTGGGTAAATAAAGTTGATTGGACAAATTAAGTGCAGCTATTTGATTCCATTACAATGTAGAAATTAAATTGGAGGATAAGGGATCAATGCACGGCTGCAGTCTGTTATAGGTACCGCGGTGATAAAGTACAGTTACTGAGGTCGGCACAGATCCAGCACTACTTCATCTTTAGTTGCTGCTGATGGGCAGCTCGCTCGCTACCTTTCCAATTACAGCTGTTAAGCAGAATGCGGCAGGTACAAGTTTAGCAGCAGAGTCTAAGCTGCTTACCTGAAGAGAGTGGGGGGGTCATGTTTTCTTATGGAAATGATGGCTGTATCCATCTAGTCCACATTAATCCTGTAACGTTAGCTGTGTCGAAGGATTAGTTTGTCAAGGCAGAACCTTGTTTACCTGAACTTTAGGAAAAACACTCCACTGTGGTGGTGTTGCACTTCATCCGGATTTCTTAAAGTGGCTGGAGTTTCACAGTTGAATGTTAACCTCGGTTAGTATGACCCTTCTCAACCATGTGTGATCAAATGCTTCATTTATTGACTATTTCCAGAAATCTCTTTCTGTCTGTCTGAATGAATGTGGAATGCATATCTGTTCATTCTTTTTATTGCAAAGGGCCTAAGGAAGTGCAGTGTTCAATTTGGTGCAATAATTTCACTGTAAATAAACCAGCGCTCTGTACCAGCAGTGACTACAACTTATCAGCATAAGTGACTATGTTGATCAATCCCATTCCTTTTGCTGAAGTGTCCAAGATAAAGAACCCCAAAGTTTCCCCTTCTCAGAGAGAAAGTGCTGCATACAGATGCACTGGATGAATGTGTGTGTGAAAAAACTGTTCTGTAAAGTGCTTTGAGTGGTCATCAAGACTAGAAAGGTCTTGTATAAATACAGACCATTTACAAATGTAACTGATTCTCCAGTTCAGCTGTGGTGCAGCTTCAGGGTTCTGTGGACTGACTCCTGCAGGAGATCTTGACTTCTTAACCTATTAGTGCGAATGCTGCTGTGCAGCTTCTATTCCCAATGGAGTTAGGGGCTCTGGTGCAATTTCTGCGTGCTCCAATCAGTGATCAGATAAGGCAGTGTGGTACTATACAGTTGCTATTTACCTCTCAAGTTTAAGTCTTTGTGCTAGCATTCTCCAGTCAGCTCCATTGGGACAGGGAGCATCCAGGCTGCTGCAGATCTTCTGCCTGATGAGGTACGGGATCTGAAATGCGCTGGGTCCTGCCAGAGCTGTGGCGTTACTGTCCATCAACAGAAACTCAGAGTCCACAGCTCGGGTGTCCTGTTAGGGAACAGCAGACATAAAACTTTTTTTTCTTCTCTGCACAGCATAATTACAGTTCATTTATGGAGATATGAATTTGCTGAGTAATAGCGGCTGAGTAATCAGTTGCAGCTTGAGTATTTATGCTGAGAATTACCTTGGCGATGTTGAAGTCGAGGCTGAAGCTTTGTCCCTCCCCCTCCACCTGCCACACACACAGCTGGCAGGTGAGCTCGCAGGTGCCGAGGCTGAGCCGCTCCAGAGTGAACGTGCAGTGCAGGTACCGCTGGGAACCGTTCCAGATGTGGTAGAACGGGATCTCCTGCAGAAGAGACAGGGCGGCACACACATATGGTAAATCAGCGGCACAGTCAGAACTGCGTGTCTGAAACGAGGCTTTAACAGCACCGCCTGCCTAAAATACACCGAGCTCATTAATTACACTGACATAAGCTGTCATTGTTAGGTGAGACCAGCTAAATATATCCAGCAGACTGACATCACTTAGGTAAGGTCAAGGGAAATGATTGTTATTGATATGTTGCTGTGAAGGGAGTCAACAGCTGTACACCATTTCTACAGTATATGTCTGACATGGGAGTTGTTTTCTACTTAATATGTTACAGTTGATTCAGCCTCTTTTTTCTTTTCTTCAGTTTGTGCACAGCTACAAATGAGGCAGATATTCTACAAGCTGAATCATCACACCCCTACTTTACACGTATACATTATAGGTATGAGCACCACCAGTGTACAGGACTAGACTCCGTCTGGTAAATTGCTTTCTGCATCTTTCTCTCTGTTGCTCTATATTCATGTCTTGTTTGCATATCTCAAGAGAAGCAGACAGGTAAAAAAAAAAAACACAGAGCACACTAACTCCTCGCTTCACCCTTGGTTTAACAGCTGACAAGAACTCAGTTTGAGACCGGGGTGAGGGGCTGCAGTTCATCCTTTCAACCAAACGGGGGCACTGTTACCCAGGCTGACTTGCAGCTGAGGGAGCTGGGTGCAAACGTCTTCATGGGACCCCAGGGAGACTAAAGGCCTTTTTTGACCGCACTGCTGAGAGGGGAATAACACTTCCAAATGAACAGGCACAGTCCAGAGTAATAAGCCTCTGTTCTGGGTGCATTGTTGCTGCCACTGCTTGCTTGGCACAGCCTGCTCGTGCTCTTCGGGGACCTGGTGCTCAGTGCTTACATAGTTACAGCCAGAATGTTTTCTAGTCCTCTTTGAACAGCTCTTGTGTCTCCGTTGCCTGGCTGCAGTGCGGTGGACCTCGCAGGTGTGGGGAGTGCAGGACAGGTTCCAGGATTCAGGTTGTTAAGTTCCAGATATTTACATAGTGCTCTATATTTCATCTGCGCTCCCTTTGAGAGAGCAGGCAGCTTGGATAATCAATCAGCTTGCGGCTCTGGGTTAGTGCACACACACCCCAGCTACCCGATATATATGCACATGTATACACCTCGTGTGCAGGCATGAGTGGGCAAAAACATCCACTCTATCCACAGGGGTGCACACACACACAAAAGGTCTCCGACGCTAACAAATGACTTCAAGTTGCACACAGTGCCAAACAGAGAAAGGTTATTGGATGGAGGAGTATTGCAGTAACAGACTGAAAAAGACTCCTTTGTGTGATCAGCTGAAGCCAAACCAAAACAAACCTAATTAAAACTCTGGACCAACTAAAATGGAAACAACTTTCCAGAGAGACAACAGGACGGTTACACAATTGTGGTAACATGCAGTGCATAATAAGTATACTATAGTACCCAGCTGGTGCACTCAAAATGGTCAGGAAGTTTAGTGCAAAACAAAGGACACTTCTCATCTGCACAAGAGGCACCACCAACTTAACTTCTTTGGACACAAAGTCCGTATTTTTCTTATACATTTTTTTAGGTCTGTCATCCAATAAAAGTTTCGGGCCCAGAAACTTTGCACACTGAGTCCGATGCATTTTGTATTATTATTATTATACATCGATTTTTTCCGAAAGTTTGCAGAAGGAGATAAAATGGAGACCAGCAGTGAGGAGGATTTTGTGGTTCTCTCATTTCTTGAAAAAACTAAAAGAAAACATTGGGTTCATTGGGTCCTGACAAGCTGTCAGGAACAAGGAGAATTTCATCTTCTGATCAAGGAGCTGCGAAATTATCCCGATTGCTCTGAGGTCTATTTGTGTTTGATATGCTACCAGCACTAAGATCGCACATTAGAAAGAAGAAAAGAAAATTCTCTGAACCAATTGATCCCAAACAGCCTTTGACAGATGCGAAAAATGCAGCAAATCGAACGTTAAATGATGGAAAACAGTTTTGGTCATCGGTGTGTAAAAATCATTGACACAGTGTGAGGTCGTATTTATGTAAAACGTGTGAAAATTTCAGAAGAAAATTACAGACTTAGACCTTTACTTCTGAATTTGTGAAAATGTGGCCGAGGAAGGAGGACCCTGAGCCAACAGCAAAGGAGATATTTTGGCGGGGGACAATCGTGGTCGTGATTCGTGTACTATTCCAGCGAGTCTACTATGTACAAAGTGTATTACATGTAAGTGTATTGACTTCAGTATCTGATGTGACACACAGAACAATAACAAAAACAAGCTACTGAAAAACTATTGATTACTCAGTTGTATCACTCTTGCCAACACGTTCTCTATTCTTCTTTAATTTCTCTAAATGGCCAATTTAGAATAACAAGAGACAGCATGGGTTTTAAATTGAGTATACAAAGAAACACTTAAAAAAAAGCCCATGTAACAGCTGATGCTCAAATTTCACGGATACAGCCAGGCACTTTGTAATACATCTCCGTGCTCCCGCTCTGATCTGCAGTGACTCCCTGCCCCTGCGGCCCCCCACGGCCCCCCAGCACACCTGGTAGCCGACTAGCAGCTTGCTCCTCCAGTGCGCCTGGGGCATGTCGTGGATGGACAAGCGCAGGTTGTGGTAGCTGTCTTTGAAGAGGAGGACGTGAGGCTCGTCAATCAGCCGACCCCCGAGCTGCCGTTCCATCTGCATCACCTCCTGATGAAAGAGAGAGAGTGGGAGAGGAGCAAGAGAGGGAGAGAAGAGGGAGAGGAGAGGTGTCAGAGGAAACACATTTACCATCGCAGACACAGAGGTAAGTGAAAATGTGCAAAAACAATCCATATCTGTGTCTCTACCTCATAATTCACACACAACTGCACAGGTTGAAACAAGAACTTGTCTGCAAATTTGACACAATGAAAACAACACACAGGTTTGCACAGCGTTCTTATTTAGACTTTCAAGTAGGTTTTGTTTTCATTTGCATTTGATTGTCTGTCAGTCAGCAGGATTAAGCAAAAACAACTGGACGGATCATCATCAAACTTGGTGGCAGAATGCTTAATGGATCCTAGAAGAACCATTTAATATTATTTCAGATTTAGGTTTTTTTTCTCCTTCAACATTGTGAGATCGGGCCTTTTCAACATTTACACACAGACACAAACGCATACCGCGACAGACACACAGCATGAGCATGAGGCAGGGGTACAGTACATCTTAGGACAGGATGATATCATCTCTGCATGCGGCCGCAGCGAGCTGACTTTAATGTCACCACAAGGTTGATCCCTTGCCTCTGTGTCTGTGTGTGTGTGTGTGTGCCTAGGCCCCGGATTCTAGCAGCTGCATTAGCATGCAAACACTCCATTCACTCTGGCCTACTAGCTACCTGGGCAGTGATGAAGTCAGCCAACGAGCCATTAGTCAACTGCTCATTGTTCTCGCATGGCGAATCTCCTTAATTTCATTTTTGTTTTTGTGCCAGGAGAGATTTGTAAATGCATGCTTAATATTTTAATCTCTGTGGGACTTGCTCAGTGGACCATTTGTTGCTGTCCAAATGACCATCTGGAATGGGATGATAATATCCGCCGCATTTTCCTCTGATCTATCACTTTGGTTTTTGAGCTGTATGCTTTTGTGCCGAACGAGTCCTTAATCCAGCCCTTTGGATGGTGTTCACACGTGCAACCTCCCGCTCTATTCAGAGGAGCATATTACAACAGAGAAAAACAGACCTCTGAAATTAGCAGTGTGAAAAGACCTCAGAAATAAGATATGTTCCTTTAATCTGTCTGAGGGGGGAAAACAAGATGGCAGCACGGAGAAAACAGGCAGCCAGAACATGCCTCGGTGTCTGGGAGACACATCTCGAAGACGTGGCTCCTGGAGGGAGATGTGTGTATGATAGCGGCCATATGTTGAGTGCTGCATGCCAGCGTGGTTGCCTATGGTATGATTTCAGCAAAGACATCTAATTAAGGAAGAGAATGGCACTAATTTCTAACTGCACAACGCTGATTCAATTTTCTGCACTCTTTCCCAGGAACGGGCTAGACTGATTCCAATTATAAAGGAACGGAAGCTGTTAATTATCCATTTGGAATCTCTACCTGCTGTTGTTATTTGATGTGCTTCTCTTCTTCAGCCAGTGAGCACTTTTCCGGCTCAGCTCAAGAATTGAATTTCCGTGTTTGTTTGGCGTGTTGCTAATTTACATGTTTGCTTGATTCCTTATCTTCTCGTTAACATGGATATTATGCACCCCCCCACCCCGAACATGATTATTCCTGCATCTACACTGTTATATTCTTTTCACCCCAACTCCACCAAACAATGGGTGGAGCACAATGCCCTGACTGAAGGTGCCTGTCTGGAATAATCTCCCTACTGTACTGCCACGCTGGAGCCTTGTGATGTTACCCAGCCCACTTACTCAGCGAGAGAAGGTCAGACAATGGCTCTAAATCAAAGCATTGAGGTCTACTGAGTTAATAACGGGGGCAGCGCATTCTCCGCAGAATTAAAAAGCCCTCTGCTATTATGTCTCTAATGCAGACAAAAGGCACATTATGAGGGCTTCCAGAGAGGTTCATTTAATGCAGTTCTTAAGCGCAATTATTTGTTGGGGATGATTAGCATTGCAAATCGAGGCTGGTAGACTTTGATCAGGGTTTTGACCTATACCAGTGGATCTATAGGCCTGCGAGCAGAGGGAAAGAGCGCAGAATGCCAATTATCTTATTATCAACAGCGAGTGACTAGAATGAATACTAACTTGCCTGGCTCGCAGTTTGTCAGGTTCAAAGCTGACACGGCAGGATTACAATCAAACAGGGTCTAGGACATGGCACCCCCGCTATTTGACAGGGACACCGAGCTCACCGAGGGGGGACACGCACTCGCTTCAGTACAGCGTGCACGTGTCCTCGCTCTCAAATGACACCGTATTTTTGCTTGTATATTGTTTGTGTGTGTGCCTGAGTGGCTCCGTTTTTGTGCAGGATTCCAGCATATGTTCTGGACCGGGAGAATAATGGCCCTCTTTACACCCCATTATCCCGTTAACAAATGACAGCGTGAGGGAGCTAATTGATGAGAAGCTAAATTTGACCGTATTATTTACTCTTTCTGGGGGAAAACAAAGCAACGGTTTTGAATTGATTCATCACATATTAATCATCGACCGGGAGCCAAAATTTGTGTTGCCATTTGGCGGAGATAAGAAGAGGAGCGGTTTTCTAAGACACCGTGACCCCTGTACAGCTGCGGAAAACATTAAGATGCATGAGACGGGCAAGAAGTTCAAGTACTGCAGGAGAAAAACCCCTTTTGTTCTGACGGAATTTGTGATAGCCTGTGGTGTGTGTAAAGACTGTGAATTTAGAGTCAGACAGAGCCAAGACCACCCCCTGGCATTCAATGAGGCCGGCTAAAGAGAGTGAGATAGAGCAGGGGAGGAGTGAAAAAGAGCAGGAGCGGGAGAGAGAGGAGAGAGACAGAGGGAGCTTAACATTTGTGTCTCCGGGTCACTAGAGTGGCCGGCTTTAGCAGGAGAGATAACAGGATTACTGCAATCATGGCCACAGTTTTCTATGACTTCAGCCCTCCCTCCTCATCCTCATTCACCCACCTCCCCTGCCCCGCCCCCAGCCCCTTCTTCCTCACCCCATCCTCTCATCCTCTCGGCTCGGACCACAGCTGGGACTGTGATGGACTGGGGACGGGCTCCACCAGGGGAACAAGAGACACTCACACAGCTAATCTCCTCAGGCTGGTGCTGACAGAAAGAGGTTAGCAGTTGCACCAAACTCTCTCGCAACAAAAACAGCCAGGCCAGACATTGGATGCAGGAGAGAAACACTCCACACAAATCAAACTAAAAGGCAGCTATATATATATATATATATATAAGAACTATATATATGCGTGTGTGTCTAAACTTGACTGGATCAAAGCTGCATATTAAAATATTCTACTTTCCTCACAGCAAGGTCATGCTCTTACATGTGGTCGTCTTTTGTTCTGTCATGCTGTGTAATAAACTGATTAAGTTAACGGCCTCTGACAGGGATTATAATACAGAGTTTGATCAGTTAATTAGTCAAGCTACGTGTCAACCGCAACACGGGGAGCGACGCACGCTTATTCCCATAAACTCGTCATCACCCCTCCACTCTCAGCGACGCTGCGTCCTCGCGTGTGCTTAAAAATGTGCATTCGTAGAGATGATCCATTTTCAGAGCTGCTCTTTTCAGGCAAATGCATTTGTTTATAGAGAGTAGTCCAGCTATGTGGGCTCCATAAATCTGTGTATTTGTCAGCAGGATGTGACAGGCTTTTCCTCTCTGACTGAGAGTCTATCAGTCTGAGCTCCAGTGGCCATGCCCGCTACAGTCAACTCTGATTAATAACTACAAATAGAAGGGACTTGTCTGCGGAGTTATAAATGGGGACTGTGTTTGCGAGGAAAAAGATGCACATTCCCCCTGATAAATCATAGAGCGGCACTGGAGAAAACAGCACACGGGAACACAGGAATATAATATAGAAACAATTTCTCAGCTGGGCATGGTGATAAAGCTCACTGTCTTGTTTAACTTAATGCCAGCAATTACTGGGCTGTGCTCTTCTGCTTTTCTTGCTGGAATTCCTTGCCAGTAACCATTCTGATGGAGGAATCACCGAAGCTGTTAATATTACACCATGTGTGCTGGTCTCCTCTGATACATTAAAAGCAAAAAGGGTTCTGCTTAAATATATCTCGCTGCTCAGGAGCTAGCGAGCAAATGTCATAGTTGGAGCACATAAACAGTTTACGAGTCCTTTTAAAGGCAAATAAGAATAATAGCTTAAGGTCACACGGTGTGCAAAAGAAACCAGGAGCCACTATTTAATAACCAGTGACCATCAATTAAACAGCCATTTAACAATGAACATACTTTTTTACCTTCACGAGACAACAAGCTGAATGTAGTGGCCTCTACACATAAACTTTGATAAAAGTGTAAATTCTTACACCTGAAATACAACGTTTAGGGTTTAAAAGCTTTTTTTACCATTTGAAAATATCCCATGGTATATCAGAGGTGTTGAAAAATCAGCAGCAACGCGTATATAAACCCAGCTGTATTACAAAAGAAAGTTAACACAATGTATTGTATGTAGAAATACGGCTGGTGTTTGCATCAGCTGAAGATGCTGGGAGGCATTAGCAGCTATTCTAGACAGCAAAGACAGAGACTGTAACATCAAGTGTATTTTGAAGTATTAAACACATATATAAGACTATTGCAACTCCCTGCTGGCTGGTCTGCCTGCTAGTGCCATCTGACCTCTGCAGCTCATCCAGAATGCAGTGAGCTAAGTTCTCTCACACTACACTGCTCCTCCGCTCCCTTCACTGGTTACCAGTGGCTGTCCGCATCTGCTTCAAGCCACAAGCGAGAACTGATCAGGCCCAGTCTACATACAGGACATGGTTAAACCTTACACCCCAGCCCATCCAATAAGCTCTGTATCGGCCAATCGGCTTGCTGCTCCCTCACTGCGAGGGACAGAAATGCTGCAGCTTAATATGGGAAAAATGACTTGTGCTTCAACCTCTAAACAATAAATCTGACAGAAAGTGGGTGGTTTGTAAATCATTCGACATGTTTCTTTTAACAGTACACTTACAAAACACAGACATGTGGGTGCAAATGCAGAACATTTAGTTAGACGATCAGTAAACAGCTAAATAATTATGTTCTTATTGTTCCAGTAAATGTAGATTAGGCTCACCCAGCAGTGTTTTGTCCTTAATATGAAAAGCTGACTGATTCTAAATATCACAGCAAAATATTACAAAAGTTGCTGCAGCGTATTCCTGTCCTTAAAACACACCTTTGTCGGCACCCTTCCAGTTTAATTAGATGGTGGTCTGTCTCTGTACTGAGTCGCAGGCTCGGTTCACTGCAGGTGTTTCAATCAGTTGTGGGATGGCAGAACATCAGTGATGCTATCCCACAGGTCTAGCTGGGAACAAGCGAATGCACAGCGAGGGTGCTACCAAACGCTGATCATGACTCCTCTGCTGCTGTGCCAGCCTTGGCTGGGCCCGTCAAGAGTGGGACACACATTAAATATTAACTTAATTGGTCCCAGCAGAGTCCTGCTAACATACGGCACGGATCAGACGGAAATGTCACTGTTTCCCCAGAGCCCCCACACACTTCGGATCAAAGACAATAACATTGGTTCTAATCTGCTGTAATTGGGAGATAAGAGATTGCATGGTACAGCCTGTGCATGCGTGTGCTCCCGTGTTTGTGGGTGTGTGTATCTGTCAGTCTCTCTGATGGAGGCTTGTCAGAGCCGACTGACAGCCAGCGATGCGACTGGAGAGAAAACCTCCAGTTCTTCCTGCCACAGAGTAGTCAACAGAGAAGACAGAAAAATGCCCTTTTCTGTTCTTTTTTTCATCTCCCATCAAAAGTACAGCCTGTTTAATGCATGGGACGTTGACTTCTTGTCTGATAAAAGAGGCGCAGTTGCCTCAGAGGGCTCCGAGTACTGTCATAAAATTCACATGTGCTGAAGGTGTACTCTGTATCTACGCCAACATAAAACAGGCTGCTGCACTACTGCACTGTACCCCCTACTGGTCCTGCACCACTGTTATACACAACAATTAACTCTAATGGTCGCCATAGAGAAAGTCTAATCATAAATGGTGCATTTTAAAGATAGTGATTAGTGATTAGACTGAACCTCTCCAGGGAAGTTTAATCTCCACTCAAAGTGGTTAATGTACTTGCTAAATGAACTGCTACCTCCATTATAGCACCAAGAGCAGTGTGAAGTCAAGATTACTAAACAGCTTGGGCCAAGTTCTAAATCACTCACTAAAAACTACAGAGCCCTGGAGACGCCGCGGCTTACCACAGGACCAGGTTGTGTGGGAGACGGGGAGCTAATGCACTCAAGGGCGCCGAGGGAGCCGCAGAGTATGGCAGCACAAGTGCCGGAGTCAACAAGCTCAGATGTCCTTTTCCTGACTAAGAGAGCAGGAGAATAGCAGAACAAGAGCCAGCCAGAGGCAGAGGAAGACAGACAGAAAGAGGTTTTGTGCACCAGCAGCCTTCCTGCTACCAACACAGGAAACACAAGGTCATTGACAGTCACACTGTAGCAAACATCACAGGGTCACCCGATGATCTGAATATATAAAGACAGCCCTATCATTAGAACTGCTTTGGTAGCAAGTAAACAACAACAAAAAACTCGCAGTACAGCCTTAACCTTATGGATGCTGCATTTTTTGCATTAATCCCTGCGTCAGGACACAGCCGAACGTCAGCCGGCAATTTTCCCGAACGCTCCTGCAATCATGCAATAGCTGTCAGAAACAGAGAGAGATGGCAGCTTAGGCGTAATTGAGCCACAAAAAAGACAGATGTAAGCCAGGAGGTTGTGGTAATTCCCACCCCACAGCTACAGCACCGTGCGCCGTTCTCATCTTATCCTCAACTCCCTGAATAGAAGAGTGCTAATTTCAGCCCATTGTTTATGGCCCGTAGCTATCCATAGATTGTGCCGGTGGCGAACTTCTGCACAAGGAGGTCGGCCATTACAGCCGGCAAAAGTGGACTCGAGTGGGAAGTGGCACTTGTGACTGTAGGTGGTGTCAGATGAAGAGGAACAGCTTGGAGTGAGAGAAAGGGAGGTGCGGAGAGAGAGAGAGAGAGAGAGGGAGTGAGAGACAGGGAGAACGGAGGGAGGGATTGCTTGGAAAGATTGGGATGGGCTCTCTCCTTTTAATTTACTAATTAACCATGCAAATGAAATCTTAACAGGCTACTCAGAGGCCGTCCTCGGGGGAGGGAGGCAGGCATTAGTGCTTGATTATACTCTGTCCATGTGGAGAGCAGAAAAAGAGAAGTGAAATATGCTGTTGAACAAAGTGATGGGGAACTTCTCGGCCCACGGGCAGCCGAGCAGAACCACAGACAGCGTGAAAGGAATGTAACATCTTTGTAGGCGTGCACACAAAAACACAGACCGTGCAGAACACCATGTTTAACCTGGACATTTACACTTTGATTCAATACACATCCACACATGTGTAACTGTGCCTGCAGTTTTGTTCAATTTACCATGACTATGCCCAACTCCTACATCTCTGCACTGCATTGTACTGACCCTCACAGGTGGAAGACAATGCAATCCGTGCAACAGTGTGTACAGCGGTGGCAGACACGTCTCACACAAGTGGAAAACCCAAATGCAAGAGACACAACATGACTACAAAAGCCACACAATGGAAATGCAATCACAACAGAAGTGAGCAACAACAAACGCTGACAATGACACAAGCACAGTTTATTGCTGCGATTAAGCAAGCGATTTGATGCTCGTCTATTCAAGGTGTTACAGGTGTCAAATTTTAAGCAGTGGCTGATTTGTCCAGGTTTTCACAAATGACAGCTCACTTGACCGCAGGAAGTAACTCTGCTTATTTATTGTCAACATCCCTAGTCACTCTCCTCTGTTGTGGTTGTGTTTCTGTTTTGCGGCTGTTTGGGGTTGCGTTTGTGTTGTGGCCTTTACTTTACTGTGCTTCTCAGCCACTGTGGTCTACCAATCACTCAGCTGATGCCAAACTGACCAATGTGTGCAACCTATGAGAACAACAGGTGGTTTTGCATTTGTCACACTTTACCTTGAAGACGTCCTGCGTGTCGTCCATGCAGTACACCCTGATGTTGTACTCCAGCGTTGAGCAGTATGCATCTGAGAAGAGCACCAGCCTCAGGCGCTTGGCAGCACCCATGTGCAGGGACTCCCCAACCAAGGCGAAGGTGCCCAGCTGCTCGGAGAACAGCCGGCACGTCTCGGCTTCAAGCTGGCAGTAATAGGGCTCTGACACCAGCTCCTCCCCCATGAGCAAGACATCCTGGGGACAAGGCGGCGGGAGAGAAAGGGGGAAAAAAAAGAAGATGAAAATGGGAGGTTGAGCACCCACTTTAGGAGGGAAGGGTTAGCCTGTGTACCTGATATGTGTGTGTGAGTGAGTGTGTGCTCATAAAAAGGTTGTTAGGAAGTACTTCGGGGTAGCAGCACAGCCCCGACTCTATTCTACCCTGTGAGTGACAAGTCACATCTGAGCTAAAGGTCTTTAGTGTCTGGGTAACAGTTTAAAAAGTGGAATACTCTGTTCTTGCTTCAAATTCCCTTTTCACCACAGTGTGCTTACTCCACACTGACAGAAGGACACACATCTCCACATACAAAGACACACGTCCTACAGAATGCCATCAATTTACTTAATAATGCATGAACGAGGTACTCAATTGACATGAAAGGAGACTCGAATAGATTCCTGGCAAGAATAGATGGTTCTGCAGAAAGAAAAGACTGGAGGTGCAGTAAATATCGGATTATTGGGATTTCCAGAATTTCCTACAGCGTTTGAGATTTGTTAAGGAAGGTGAAAACAACTTGCCAATACAGAACAGCATTGTTGCATGACGGTGAACGTGAGTGATAGAGTGATTGGTGCTGTAATTTACAAAGAATGGAAAAAAGGACATAACAGGGATTTAAACACATCAGAGAAGCGACGTCTTGATCTTTTCTTACTGTATCGCAATCGCATCTGTAGTAAAAATGAAAGACTTGTGAAAACATCCAATCCCATCACAGTGCGAGATGGCTTTATGAGATCATTCCCCTGCTCTCCGGGCTAATGTGATGGCGACAAATTGGACCCAAGGTGACAACATTTTCTCTGAAATCCCATCATGCCAGTTGACTGACTCCTTCCATTAGCCAATCAAGCTGAAGAGAACATTGCGCCTGCCAAATGCCCAGCGAGCCCCCTGTAGGATCGATTCAACCAGACACCAACTACATCAATAGAATTGGTATCGACACAATTCATTTGCTATGCAACCACAATGGAGTCTCACTCTTTCATCATCTGAATATTTCTTCAAAGTTGAGCCGAGACAGTGAGGTGGCTCAATTACACCACCGACCGCTCAATGCACGAGCAATTTATTTCTTCTACTGCTTCTGCATATCCAGGTTTTTTTTCTTCCATGTTCCAATCCCTCTCTCTTCCCCATCATTCCTCCACATCCACACTGTAGCTGCTTGTCGACTTCGCCTCCCCTCTTTCATGAACTGGGCCTTTTTTTTCCCCTTTCGGTGGCCACGCAGTGAGGCCGCTGGGCTAAATTTGGTCCAGCCGATGATTAAAAGTGCTGTCCTAACCTCTGCCTCAGACAGGCCAATCCATCCCACAGACACCCCACTGCTGCCTCACGCGGGAAGGCTGAATAATTTATGCACAATATCGAACATGAAAAAAGACCTACTAACACTCAAAAGCCCATCAGCACCCTTTTCCAATCCCTCAGGATTGTTGAGATGGGTATACAGCCTCAAACCATTTGTTTGTGTGGGTGTGTGTGAGTGTTCAGACTCCATCCTGTTCGAGTCTGGCAGTTGTAGTTACTTTAGAATTTCATGGATGGCAAAAAAATGGGGAGGGAACTAAATAATTGGAAGCAGTGGTCAAAAGTGGTCAAGGAGCACACTGAAGAGTACTTTGAGGATCAGTCATTTGCTTAGAAAATTTCTGTTTTGAGAAACATGTTGCCTAGCAACAGAAGCTGGAGAGAGCTGGTGCTTCCAGGCTTTTGTTCCAGCCCAATGAGAAAACACCTGATGGTCAATACAATTTAAATCCTATGGAGTGGATGAGTGCTCAGCCAGAGCTCCCTCTGCCATACAGCATCGAACCCTCTCCAATGTTTCAAGTCACTGCAGAGCAAGTTTGTACTTTTTGAAGAAAAAGCTCAGAGTGAGTCCAGTAAGACTTTACAAATTCACTGGGTGGCAACTTTTTCTTTTTGCGGAGGATTTGTGTGCTCGAGTGTTAGTGCTGTCTCACCTCCCAAGCGCCCTCGTAGTTCTGCTTCTTGAGGCGAACGGCCCAGTTATCGAGGCAAGCGTCAGAGCAGTGGTCCATGCTGAGGATAACCGGCCGGCTCAGGACCACCCCTGGAGGGCCACAACTCACAACGGGGCTAAGCAGGGTCTGGCAACCTGCCAGGGGTAACCTACACCAGGGAGAGAAGCGGGAGGCAGGGGGAACAGATTGAGATGAAGAGCTTTTACTCATCCAAGTTATTAGAGAGAATTTACTACTCTCTTGTAAGCGGGATATGATACCGCCACCTCTGCAAATTATCTCTCAGCTGTAACAGAGAATAATGAAAGGCTGCTGGACCCACGGACTAGCTGGACCAAGTTGTGAGTGAGTGAGTAATAACCGAACATCACAGCATGCTACAATGACTGTGCCTTCAGAGAGCGGATGCGGCAAGCCAGATAAACAGTGTTCTCCAAACAATTCATTCAACTTAAATAGTACACATCCTGGTAAAAGGCTATGTTATTTATTTACATCCTTCTCCTCAGCACAGACTTAAGCCTTTCCTAATGGAACAGAAGAGCATCAAAACAAACAGCCTAGTGGCATCCAGGGAAGACTGCCAGTTAGGCAGTGTTAAAGAGACCCACCTTAAATCTTCTTTCCTCTGAACAGTGAGATAAATCTCATAGATCTTTCCTCTGGGGATGGCCTCGGGAGGAATGAGCAGACTGATTCCTAATGCAAATAACAACAAAGGGAGAGAGAGGGGGTTAGGGAGGAGGAGGAGGAGGAGGAAGAGGAGGGGGGGGCAGACTCATTTGTTCTGACTGAACAACACTTTTGTCATCTCACAAAAGGAAGCTGGCCCACTCGACAAAACTGTAAGGCTGCAAAAACAAAAAACAAATCTATTCTGAAGGTCAGAGGCATCCTCCGGCAGGTGCAGCGGATGCAAATCTCTGCACCGGCAGCCGAGGCTGCACACGTCCCCGCGGTCGACAATTAGCTGAGACAAAAGCGCACGCTGCATCGCAGTTTAAATGTCCTCCGTCTGCCACCAAGTAGATAATTGAGACCACGGAACAGACTACTTCAGGAAAATTGCGCTCCCCCAAGAGAGTGCAGGAATGTACCTTGGAGAGAATAGAAAGCTATTGAGGTAGTTTGAGTGTTGTGGCATTTATGTTGTGATTCTCATGCCAAATAGGACACTTAGAATCCTATTTAGAATGTAGCACAAACAGTGACTACGTGACACAATCCTAACAGTGTGCGGATTGTAAAAGGGATCTGTTTACCATAAAAACATCTGTTTGAATAGGGCAAGGGTGCCTGAATGCTCACACACGTCTGAATCTATGTGTCTGAGCTGAAACTGCACTAAGTGAAAGTAGCAGTCTTTTTTTTTTTCTGTGTCCCAGTGAAAAAGTACCTGGCAAAGTGTGGGATAGGCTTCACAGCTTTGACCTAATCTATGCACAAAATATCCGTAAGGGAGAAGAGGAGAAACAAAGAAAAGCACAAGAATAGAGGTAAAGGAGAAGACCTTTTCTTCCACAAGATCCTGGCGTAGCGGTTAATCTGGACAGTCTGCACTATGCCAAGTGGAAAGAATGTCGTCCACTTTATACTCTGTACTCAGTTAATGTGAAGAGGGGAAGCAAAATAGGGGCCTAATGATGGTGGGCTTCTTATCCTACTGCTCTAATTGGAGAGTATTTTGTGCAGGTGTCCGTCCCTGTAATTGCTCTGTCCAGGAAGCAGAATCTTTTTTTTAAAAGGAACCTAAATTAGGGATCTCATATGGCTGTGGCACATACGGTTGTGTTGTTCCCCCAGTTCTGGTTCGGTTGCTCAGTTCTTAAACCTTGTGTATAGACTGTGTGTAATATATGGGAATACTGTGACGAGGCGTCGGGGCTCAGTATGAATCTGCTGAATCTGAGGTGTTTTAGTGGAGGTCTACTCTGCTACTGTTTTTATACGAATAAACACTTACTATTATACCTGAAAAGAGATGTAACAGAACAGTCAATGAGAGAAATGCAAGAGATTTATAGGTGGTAACGAATCTCCAGAGAAGTCAGGTAATAATTCTAAAGTCAAGGAGAAATGAGGAGATAATAACTAGGGATGGGAATCGAAATCCTACGGGAATCACAGATTTCGGTTTCTGAGCTCTGTACTGAAAAAGTTGCCTTGATTGTGGGTAGTTAACATTACACTTAACTTACATTACACTATCTGCATTTCTCTGGCAGCACCTAACATGAGCAACTTTGCTAGTAGCTACCTCACACTCGAGTCAACCCTCACAACAAGACACCGGGATGACCAGCAAATGTATGAACAATAGCCGAGGGTGAAGAACAACAGCTTAAATTTCAATTCATAACTTGCCTAAGAAATAAAAAAACAAATCTTATTGGTTCTGGCACCATTTAGGAACCGGTACCATTTTAAAAGTATCGATTTAGCATCAGTATCAGAAAAAACCCAAACAATACCCAACCCTTGTAATTACAGAAAAAAAAATGTAAATATGATTTTTCAATAATATATTTACGGTATAACCGCTCACAACTGTGTCTTTTACGCTTCAACTTATAATGACATATACATTTCTATAAGCATCATTGTATCGGTTTGTGCAGACTCAGGGAGAAAGAAACATCATTAAATATAAAGAAGTACTATTCAACAGTTGTGTGCTTTTTCACACAAGTCCCATACACCTTTTGCCACATCCCTTCCAAACTAATTCACCATGAAAACATCTGCAATGTCTGCCCTTTGCACAAAATATTTATCATGGCTTAAGACAAGAAATTCAAGAGACATCAGGGGATCTGGTGGTAAAAGCAAAAGTAAAGGTTCAGACGTAGTGCATCAAAGAAAAAGTACAAGAGCCAGAGGACGCTTTGTTCTGCACCTTGATTCTCTCAACACTTGCCACTTGTTTCTTTTTTCCAGACTAATCTTTAATTGACTATTTTTATACCTCGGTCTAAGCTCTTAGCACACCACTGACACTTTTGGACATGAGCTACAAGTTCAACCAGCTGCATCATAAGCCAGCTGCCTAATTTGAACTGGGTTATATCCCAGGAATCTTTCAGAGTAGAACATATTTGGCACACACTTTTTTACAGTTGGTGGTGTTTATCTTTACTCTTCAGGCAGTGCAGTGTGGATGTGGTTAATTGAAAGAAAACATTTAACTGGATCATGCATTTTAGATATTTCCTGTTTTTTGCATAATTTTATTTTTGGATTAGTCATTTTTGAGATAAACGAGTGACCCTCTCACTCACAATCCTTCTTAATCATGAGCCCTTTGTGTGTTTCTGATGTCTCCTCTTGTTCTCTATAATGGTTGTAAGCTCATTTGTATCACGGACAGAAAATACAGCCTGTGCACTGAGCTATTTTGTATGAGGCGCCGAAACACTTTTATGTGTGTTATCCTGGTGCAAACCCATTAAGAACCCCACATGCACCAGATTTAAGAGCTGAATGGTCTGGGTCGGTTTCAACAAGACAGTGAGACGTTTATGGGACTCAGCTGTTACTGATAAATTCTCCTTGTTAATGTCCAGTCAGGGGCATTAAAGCAGGTGTAATAAAAGTTTCTGTATATGTTCTTTTTTATGTCGGAGCGATGACAGTGTATGAAATGTGCTACACAAATAAACCCGACTTGTTCCTGCAGTATTTCTCAATTTAGCAGCAGATGTTAAATAGTTTCGATGGAACTTTTCTTGTGTTTGAAGTATAGCAGGGAGACGCAGAGGATTAGTGCAACCTCGCTCTCCTTACACAACACAGACTTATGCTGACTAATTCTGTATCTACTCAAACACCACTGAATAAAGCTTTAATTGTCCAACTTTGATATCATAAGACTTTTTATTCACTGTCTTCTCATCGTAAGTATTTTTATAAATCACATTAACAAACTACTATTCCAAGCAGTCCACTATATTGTGACCTTCTAGTTCTGGTCTGTTTCCTTATTACAAATTAACAGCGGACTCATGGATTGGACAGTTTTGGCGACCATCATCCACCTGCATCATTAGCACTACATGGACTGACATCACTTCAAGTTGCCCTTAACAGCTCCTTATGCTTCCCTTTCATTAGTCTCATTATTTTAATATGCATGTAGAGCTCATGTGTCACAAAATATTGGACAGAAGAGTCTTGTACTGTAATATTAGACTGTAACATGTTACTGTGTGACCCCTCTAATATGCCGATTTGCATACATGTAACCATGGTTACCAGATGATCTTGTATAAATTCATTCTGCATGCTTCTTACATGGACTGCTTCTCTGCAAGTTCTGACAATTAGCAGATTAATGTTCATTTCAGACGAAAAGAACATGGTCCATTGTTGATTTGTACCTCTGATCTGGTTCAGGGACATGCTGCCTGTTCACAAAGGAACCAGGAGCTGTAAGCTTCAAGTAATGCAATAAGTAAAAGCAAAGCCGAATGGCCAGAGGATTTTATGAGTGCAGAGTAACTCAGATAAATATCATGCCATGTTCCCAAACTGAAAAAATACATTGAAATGAATTCATGTTCTGAATAGAGGGTTAGATTATTAGCCATAATATTTGAACCATCCAAGACTCACTACAAGCTACGATTGTGAAATGATGTTAAATGCTCCTGTAGAAGTGTTGGAGAAACACTTAAAAAGTAAAACAAAATTTCAGTTTCACAGTTTTCCAAAGCATTTTTCCAGTTTGGCATGATAATTAATCATTTATCATCATAAGTGGCAAGAAAAAACATGTGAACTCTTTGGAATAATCCTTATTTTGTGTAAAATTGTCTTTAGATATGATCAGATCTTCGGCTTAGTTACAATTATGAACAAACATGATAACGCATAAATCACGGTATTGTTCTCATCCACATTGAACACATCATTCAGACAAAAAAACTATGGTCAGGAGTTAGCAAACCTGAACTCCAATCAATGAAAGCATATTGGAGACGTAGGTTACAGCCATACTTTGACTAGGTAAGCAGCATCTGCTCATGTGAAATGTGTCTCCCAAAAAAATTACAATCTGGAATTGTCGATTTGCATAAAGTTGAGAAGGGTGACAAAGTGATTTAAAAGACATTTAAATATTCATCAGTTCACAGTTGGACAAACTTTCTATAAGTGAGATGATTTAGTTCTATGCCTACCTACTTAAGCAGTGGGCGTCCTGCTAAGGTGAATCCAAAGGCACTTCGCAGAATGAAATGTGTAAAAACTGAACCCTGGAGTAACGATTTTAAAGACTCACCGAAGCTGGTTAACATTTCTGTTCAGATGACCTAGATGCTAATCATCAAATTGTGGTGGCATGTTGTATGGCGAACTGTCATAGACACGTACATGTTTGCCAAAGGTGCACTGAGACTGAGACACTGCTAGGAAATTTTTTTCTTAGGCTTATGAAACCAAGGTTGAATTCTTTTGGAGGAAGATAGAGCAATAGAGTACATATGGTGTAAAACAGGGGACATGCCAAGATGAAAACATCATTCGAGTGAAGAAGTGGGGTGGAGCGAGCAGCATGAAGTAGCCTCAGGGTTTCAGGCTTTGCTGTCTCTAGATCTGGACCATAGTCTAAATAAAGATTAACGACATGACAGCTCATGCAGTGAAGATAAACTTGATCGCCACCTCGTGGCTGGCTACAATATAGGTCATAAATCCCACCTCCTCCTTGTTAGTTGATTGGACATGTGCCAAACTAATGAGTCAAAGTCCAATACATTTTTCTCGAAAATGGATTCTGCCATCTGAGGTCAATCTTATCACACTGATGTTTGTTCAAGTGTTCCTTTTATAGTAAGTTTGGCTCACGATTGGACAATGACTGTAAAAATGTAAGTAAATGTCAGAGTCAGAGCCCAGACATTAATTCTGATGTCATTGAATTAATTTAGAAAGTTGTTCACACTGGACGTCCTAAGAATACATCTGTAGGAAGAAAAGTTCAAAACCCCTCCTGACCATCGTACAGGTCTGATCCAGCTGAAAGGGTGTTTACTACTGCCAAAGTAGTTATTAAATCCAAGTCCTCACTTACTTAGTCCACCAGGACCCTCTGTGTTCAATAAAGACTCAAATGATTATAGTCATGTGTTATCAGCGTAAGCATATTGTTTATGCTTGTGGCTTAGATGAAGATCACATCACATCTTATCACCAATTAATGCTGAAAAGCAGGTAATTCCATAGAGTTCACATATTTTTTCTTGCCAATGTCTTTGATTGGCTTGTTTATTTTATCTTTCGTTGATTTAATCTTTGTTTAATCAGGCTATTTAATCCTCCGAGTGAGAACTGAGAGCCAGAAATAATCACCACAAACACAATCAACAAAACAAAGCAACATTATGCATATAGGGGACACAGAATTAAGAAGAATTAAGAACAACAGTCACAAGAATCATCAGATAGTGAAGCTTTAAAATCTCAGGGGG
Organism: Paralichthys olivaceus; assembly: GCF_024713975.1. Lineage (NCBI taxonomy): Eukaryota > Metazoa > Chordata > Actinopteri > Pleuronectiformes > Paralichthyidae > Paralichthys > Paralichthys olivaceus. The sequence continues at coordinate 11,264,592 of NC_091101.1, forward strand.
AAATATAAGTCACTGCAGTTTGAGGGCAGTTCATTCCATTTATATTGTTCCAATTATTTAACACCAGTTCAGCCAATGTATGAGGGGTTTGAGTAGTTACTGGTTTGTGCACTTGTATATTAGTGCTCAGACATGGGTGTCAGGGTGGGGGATTCATATTGGAACTGTAATGACCTTTACAAATTAAAAATACAGTGTCTTAAGATCCAGCAGGGGGCGCTCACTATCAGCTTATAAAGTAAGTTAAGTACAGTTACGTTGTTTTGCTACAATAACGGAGGAAACCAGCAAGCAAAGCTGCCCTGAGCGGACAATTGCGACACGAAAGCATCTGAAAAACGGCATGTGGAAGTCTGTTTGTCGTCTTTGTACCACGCAACTGCCACTGCCTTACTCCTCAACAATAAATCTGTGGGCTAATCCTTTAGCTTTCCACCCAAGTGAAGCAGTGGAGGTGGCACCACAGAGGAGCAGAGTAGATGAACAAATTGGATGTTAAATTACTTTTGAATTTGATTTTTGGAGGTTAGGAGGTAGTTTGGAAGATTTGACCACTGAGCTTCAGCAGATGGTTATTTCAACTATAGGATGGTTAATACAGACAACGGTGATAAGTATGATATTTGTCATTCGTGATACACAGAGTTTAAGAACTGGAGGGTTGATGGGGCAACATGAAAATCATTATCTTTCAGGAGAACATTAAGGTGGACTGAATTAATGACGTTTATTAATTCATTTGTTTGTTTATGGGAATATGAACTGGATTCCAAGTAAAAAGCAGCATGCTATCTCTTTGTACTTGGTCCAAACAAGTTGAGCTGAACTCCAGGTGTAAAACACCCAAAATGAAGAACCCACCTGTGTTGGGGATCGTCAGCCTCCCTCCCAGGAAGTTGAAGGTCCCATAGGAGGTGTTGGCCACGTCACGGGGCAGCGTTTTGAAGTAGCTCTGAGTGGACAGCCGGCTCACAAACTCTGCAGGGTCTGAGTTAAGCTTTCCATTGTGCGGCGTATGTGAGCCGTTGGGGAGTGGGTCCAACAGAGGCCCATTGGTCATGGAGAACTTCCCGGTGGTGTCGTAGCGAGAGCGCAGGGTGCCTTGGTAACTGGTGGTGGTGGTGGTAAGATCGGGATGGATGGTGAGCAAGTGGGAATTCTCTGTTTAAAAATGTTTAAAAGGAGAAAACAGACAAAGGCAAATGTGTGAATCTCCATGAGTGGTAATAAAGGCGGTGTGGGGGGGGGGGGGGGGGTTCATACATCAGAGAGACAGACCTCACACTCTCTAAAGCTGTCGCAACACACACAGAAGACCGAAGCAAACACAGGAAAAGACACATGGTGCAGAGAACACTCACACACACACTCTTGATAATACACAAACACAAATTCCACCCAAAGCCAGTCAATTCCCCTTCCCTCGCTCTATCTCTGCCTGTCTCTTTAGCAACCACACAATCAATTCCAAACAGAACTCAGATACAGCTTAGCACCCAGAATGTATAAAGGCTTTTTTTTTTTTTCACGGTGCATCACAGGCATTGCAGCCCAGTTCCCCATCTCCATCCAACTCAGACAGTTGTATTTCTATTACTCGCTGGTAAACCTCAGAGGCTCCACACAGGCAGTAAACAGAGTGGGTACATTTCCTGACAATGAGGTGGTGGCGAAACATAATGTATCAGGCAGGAAAATAAACACATGCACCTCACGCACGCACACACACACGAAACATAATATGTCTTGCTTAGACTACAAACCACTGTAAACACATTCACGCCACCTCTAAGGCCACAAACAACAGGCTCCGCAGTACATGTAGATGAGTGCTGCACAGTCACGGTGGGCAGACGACAGACGCACAGAGGAGGGTAGAACAAAGAATAGTGTCCTACTGCTGTGGGGAGGGGGCCTGCGTGGCCGCGGTGCCCACACACCTGGCTTGCTGGGCTTGATGCCCATGGGCTGGAAGCCAGTGGTGAGGATCGAGGAGTCCGCCACATCGGCATCCAGGCCCTCCTTCTTGCGGCGGTACACCAGGACGACCACGATGAGCAGCAGCGTCAGACACAGGGCCACCGCCACCATGCCGACGTAGAGTGCCACGTCCTCGGCACCGCTCACAGCTAGAAGAGGAGGAGACAGTATGACAGAGGAGAAATTTTTAATCCCAGGTGAAATATTCCCTCATGTGTTGAATGGTAATAACATGTGGTTCAACATTAGCAAATTTAAGAAAACTGTCACAAACTTCAATGTCAACATGTGGATAATCCAAAAGGAGAAAGAACCAGTTTGTGCAGCAGGTTTTGTAGCATAACCTTAATTCATTTCTGCACTGGATATTATTTTATTCCAGCATGTGCTTCCTGCACTCTGTCTTTTTCTCTAAGCATTCAACACCCCCAGGAGAGACAGTAGAAAAATGCAGGATTTGCTTATGAAATCCTAGCACCTCTTATTTAACGTCTGTCTCTTTCCAAAGCACGGGAGCATCTTTCTCCCAAAAGTACAGTATAAAGATGACAGCTAAGCCCAGACCAGCCATGATGTGTGCTTGCATCAGTGTGTATGTGTCGTATGTGTGTGTGTCTGCTTTGCAGGAGAATGGGATTTGCTACGGCTGTCTCCCTAGGCTTGGGGAATTTGGTGGCGGAGGTGGAGGATGCTCCTGAGGCCTTTGTGGAGGACCATTTTGCCGGGGAACCACGGGGGCGTATAGCGCTGTCAACTGAACACAGTCGAGGAGGGGACGCGTTGAGCTGCTCGGCTTTGAGGGACGGAGAACAACAGCAAAGGTTAGAGTGGTGCAGGCTGCCATGTGGCGAGTTGACAACAAAAAGCAGGAGGAAGAGAGAACGTACGATAATTAAAACGAGAATTTAAAAGACCAATGGGGAGACAGCATGTGTCTATTACTGACAGCAAACACAATTTGCTTTTCAGCAACGAACAGCAATAACACATCCAAAATGTTTGTATCCAAATAAACCTGATTATCATTAGATGCAACACATTTTGATGAATATCTCCAGAGTGTCATTGTGTTTCTCCACCACTGCGTAATCCTACCACCTGACAGGAATCATGCTCACCTCTGGAAACAGAGATTTGACAAGTTTTAATTGGTTTTGTAAATCTGTGAAGTGAGGATGGCACAATTGAATTAGCAGAATGCTATCAGTCAAATTTGGAAAGAAACAAAAAAAGAAAATAGTCAAACAAAGTATTTTCTTCCCGTCTCTCCGTCTCATTTATCACTTTTCATCCATTTGTCCTTGCCTTCTTCTTTTGCTTTGAAAAATCAATTTCTCTGGACAAAGCCGCCTGACATAGCCCACGTCTTTAAGAGAAATGCCAGAATCTATTTCATGGGTGATTATCTCAGTACAATCTGATACCTTAAGTAGCAGGATTATATGCAGCCAGGCTCTATGGCGGTCCTCAGGAAAGCCAGGAATCTCTTGACATGTAATCAATTGTGAATGACTGGCTGAAGATAAACACAAGTTTGCCTGTTTTGTTCCTGACATTATAAAGAACATCTGCAAGGTACATCCATGAAGAGTCTCATGAGATTCATACACCCGTCCTCCACCTCTCAACTCGTCCATTACGCTGCCTGTCCCTCTCTCCTCTGACTCCCTCTCTCTCTGTGCCTCTGTCAGTCCTCAGGGAGGCTAAGCCTTACACATTTCCACTATGAGCTCCAAAGAATCGGTTGGGGGGGGGGGGTGTCTTTCGCTGGATCTCTCATTAAAGTTACTAAATCCAATTGTCTTGGTGAGTCAAAGGCCAGACGAGGCTGTGATATTTGGACTTGTAGCGCCGCAGTCGACTGGGAGATGTTTGGTCCGACTGGAGACAAAACAACAGCCGTCAGCAAGGAGATGGAGGACAACTGGCTTCTGCTGATTGGATAAACACAGCCTCAGACTGCCCGGTTGCTGTTTACTTTCTGAGGGCAAAGCAAAGTCACCTGACTCACCTCAGATGCAAAGATCCGGTATCTTGACTCTCGTTTTCGGCACCATTCTTGCAGCCAGACAATGAAGTCAGTCAATCAGACAACTCTGTTTCTCTCTCTCTCCCTCCATTCTGTCTTTAATCTCTGGTGGTTTATCAGACGATCAGTGAGTGAAGTTTTATCTGACCCACCAGGTGTCACAGTGAAACACTCCTGATGTGCACCGCAACCCTGACCAGCAAGTGGTCTTGGCTCCTCCTGGCCCACGCTCATTGATTTTCATGATGCCAGCCAATAATTGAAAGGACATCCATCACACTTTAATTGACATAGCTAATCGGGTTTTATAATTGGATGAGCTTTACTTTAGTGGCCCCTCTCGCTCCCTCTCTCCTTCTTCTTCCACACACACAACCAATTTACTCTGTCAGCCATCGCTCCATCGCTCATTTCCACTTGACGTAATTGCTGGCGAAGAACTTTTGATTCTCTTTGAGTCTGACCTCTCTGTATGATTGACACCTGCCTGTGGATAATCTGTGAATGTCAGAGTTGACCCCCAGGCCAGTCTCTGTTTGTTCCCCTCTCCCTGAGCTTTCAGTTCATGCTCCTCACACACTCGCTCCAGGGCTGGCGGATTCAGGATCAGTTTCTGACTTGTGATGGGCCAGAGCGGACTTATAATTCATCTCTTTGGAGGCGATGTACCTTGCTCCATGTTCAAGTTTGGACTCTTGCTACATTGGCAGTCAGCACAATGTCTGCACCTGATAGTCCTCAACTCACTCTACCTGCTGCGTTCTCTCTCCTGCATTGATAAATAAAAGCTTGGCAGCCTCCTGCGCCTCTTCCCCAGGCATTTATCAAAAGGGCTGAGAATATATTTCATCCCATGGCCAATCCTCTAGTCACTCGCCCGAAGATGAATAACAGTGAAGTTCTTAAGGTCAGGGAAATATGGCTACTAAAACTCTCAAAGTGAACGTGACCATTACTATCTCCACAATACAGTCGTCCCATCCCTCAGCGAGTCCCGATGAAATATGGCCCAAAATAAGCGTTGGGTCATTTTTCATGCAGCTCGTGACCCCGGTCTGACAAATAAACCCGTGAGGAAACATCAACCGCTTTCTCCACCAGATTAGCCTCTAAATTCAAAAGCACACTAAAGACGGATTAATGGTTTTATGGGCTTTGCACAATCATTTGTGACACCCCCCCCGAAACAGGATGCTGCTGCAAATGAAGTTAATTAGCTTCATTACACACATTAAGCCAAATAATAGTTGTTATGTTGCCCTAATGTCCTGTACCTGAGAATAGCAGCACTTTTATTTTTCCTCACTATCCTTTTTGTGCCCTCTAACACCTGTCTGCCATTTTGGCTCTGGCTTGCTGCCAGCGCATTTATCATTTCCTCGCACAGATTCATATTGGGCTCCACTTGTTAGCCTTATGAAAATGATCCTGCCCGGGTCAGATCTGTTTATTTAAGTGCTGTAAAACAAAGCACGCTGCCGCACGTCAATTCTCATACATACGATACCCAAAACAATAACCTCATCTAACTTTATGCCAATTCTGTCCTAATGAGGGAGATTACAGATGTTTGAGAGCCCTTCAGACGAGGATGTTGTGTTGCAGAGTAACTACAGCTTAGTCTGCAGTTGCATTGCTCGATTACACAGGGAGAGAATGGGGTGCCTTTTGTTTCAGGGGGGGAAGTTTTCCATCTCAGCTAATAGCCTGCAGACATGGTTGAAGTATGAGAGTTGCTGACAAGCCAAAACCATCTTGCTATTTTGCTTATTATAATACTTCACACAGCAATTGTCTATGGAAAAACACATCTGCTGGGAACAGATTGGGACAAGCATTCTTCAGAGGCCCGCGTTTCGCTCTGCGCTGTCAGTGTAAATACTGAGGGACTGTGTGTGTGTGTCTGTGTGTGTGTGTGTGTACATGTGAGGAACAATGACTGGCATCTTTGTGTATATATCTTGCCTCTCTGGGGAGGAGCTGCTGACCTTTGATGATGGGCTGACTGAGCTCCCTGGTTCACTGCACCAGCCATAATCAGCTATTGGTGGCAACACTCGCATGCATGCACACACACACAAACACACACACACTTGCACACACTGCTAACACATTCACATGTATGTATGAATACACAGGGCATCATTCGCATACAGTATCACTCAGATGCTAGCTCTCCATGCATCAGTCTATCTGATCATGTCAATCAGTGCAAAATACATAATTCAGTTTATTAATTCACTGGCCTGTGTCAACTGCATCCCATTAAAACACAGTCTTTTCCATGCAGGTCATCCAAACAGCTGCACTATTAATAACATTTTCCTTATGAGATGCCACCCCGAGACTCATCATCTTTGGATGGGAAGCTGCAATATCTTTCAGTCTTTGATATCTGTGGGGAGCGACAGAGCTGTGCCTTTATGTCCATCTGGTCGACAGCGGACCCTGTGGTGGCACTCTCTACTCAGTCTGCCAGCTCGGGCTGTGCGAGGTTTGCGTGTTCTCATCCTGACAGTACGCACATGCCCTATTAATGACACGTGTGGGGCGGCAAAACACAGCAGAGGCTGATTCCCATACAACATAAAGAAATACACAGTGGCTATGCAGCTACATATGTATATGCACACCAAATAAATGTAATGTTGAGAAAAATCACAGCACAAATGCACGCCAGCCATGTCTGTGTTTTCAGGGGTGATTTGCCAGCAGAACTTTATCTGGCAGGTTGTGTTTAAATCACAAGAGGGATGCTTTAATTCTCAGCTCTATTAATAGGTCAGAGAGCATCACGGTGCAGGCACAGGAGAAAAGATTGCATACTATCTCTGCAGCAAGTGCCATACTGGTGATATTTAGAGCGGATTGTCTGAAAAGGTCAAACAAGTGGAAACAAGCCAGGAAGGGGTCCGCTGACGATTTCTGTCGGTACAAGGGTCGTATGAGATGGACATATTTCCTTTATGAACCTTCTATCGGTGGAAGCTGACACTATAAGGAGACATTAAATGTTTATTTGATCTGATAAAAAGAGGAGGACCCTCTCGCAGAAAATAAAATCAAAGAAGTATGAATGAAAGATGAGGGGCAAAGCCTTTTCCTTCTCCGGGGCTAACTGATGATCTGATGATCTTTGCAAGACTGAACAATCATGTGTATTATTCCTAGATTCTTTTTTACATATTGGTCTCACACTTCTTTTTAATTATTAGAAAATATTGTGTTTTTTCTAGATGCAACTCTCCGATGTTGTTTCGAACACATGTATTGATTTCATAATGTTCCTTTGCAGCAGCTGAGTTATATGAGGCAAATACAGAACTTTGCCGATCCTGTTCCAGAAAAATGTTTTGTGATCCTGAATCTTTCCTATTGTTCCACTGAGTTGAGCAGCGAGAGTATGGTTTGCAGCAGGTGGGTGGCAGTGTACTCACTCTGTGGGCACTGCTCGCTGGTGCAGTTGAGAGACTGGAGGTCGAGCCCCTGGCAGTCTTTGCCCCCTGTGCCAGGTGAGGGCTGGGTGCACTCCCTGCTCCTCCACATCGAACAGTCGGCGCCGCACGCTGACCACTTGCTCCACTCGCTCCAGCCGCCATCCACTGCAAAGAAACAGAATATAGAAACATGAGTCGAGCACACACACACACACACACGCGCAGCAGCAAAAAACCCAAACTGATTCCCTCAAAACCCATGCTTTAGTTCAAGGGATAAACTATTGATCGGAAGTCATGCTGAACAGTTTCTATAAAACAAGCTATAGCTTCTTTTTTACAAACAGTGCAGTGCTGAGGAGTACAGAACGCTGGTGTAAAAGCAGTGGTGTATTTGCGTGTGAGATGAGAACAACTGGTGGAAAACTCTCTTGCCATCCTGTGCAAATTCACTCACTCTAAAATGGAAACCTGGTAGGGAAAGCATTATAAAAGACATGCAAATCTACTTGCACACACTGAAATCCAGCAGATGAACAGAGAAACCAAAACATGTAAAACATTTGAGGGGAGCCATATTGTCACTATTCTACTTTCTTTGTTTATTTTCAACATGGAAATCAGATGCAACTAAGCTAAACCCCATTGGTACGTTGTGGAAAAGGGTGCTGTGGCCTGGTAGACCCAGCTGTCAACAGAAATATGTAGAGGGAGAGAAATTTGACCCCTGGGAAATCAGCCCACTAGTCTACTGTTAAACATGCTATTCATACACATGCTATTTAAAAATTCTCCTTAAAACATTTTTGAGAAAGAGTAAATCTGCCTCGGTTTGGAGATCTTTCTCAAACAAGCTGTTACTGTAGCAACACGAGCATTACCGGCGGTGCAGCTGAATGCAAGAGACAATACGGGTATTACCAGAGATGGATACTGGTACATTGCACCTGCAGCCACGGCATATAACTTTAAACAAACCACCACCATCAGCACGGGCAGCAAAAATGAAACAAATGGAAATTGGCCTGTAATAGTTCTGAGCGTGCACCGCTGTGAGAAATATCTGCAGCTTTACCACACACCGAGCGGGGAGGCCATTTTGCAAAGGTGGGGGTAATTTGCCACAGTGTCCAAGGGTGGGTGGGAGTGGTGGTGGAGGAGGGGCTGATTTTGAGAGCGACACAGCGCCAAGCCTGGAGAAGGGTTGCCATAGGGCTAAGGGGAAAAAGAGCAGTAATGAGCTCTCATGGGAGCAAAAAAAAACCGAGACAATGGCGTTTTTTTTCTTCTCCCAAATGTAAAAGGTGAATGGGACCAGACGAGATTCGCCAGAGATGGTTTCTCTCTCTCTCTTACACACACACACACGACATGCATGCACACATCTATGACAGCAGCAACCTTCCTCCTGACTGACCTAAGGGCAAGGAACATCTTATTGCTCATTAATCCTAGCAATAAAAAGTGCAGGGGTCATGACCCCCAGAGAGATGGGTTGACCTGCTGCTGGTCTGAGGCTTTGGTTAATAAAACATAAGTGTGATGGTGGGATGTTACTGGTGGTAAGATACCTACTGTATAATTGCATAACTGTACAAAGTCATGATTTCAGTCCCAAATTGGAAGAACGGCTAAAAACCGCTGTGAGCATTTTGCACCTGAGCCTCAGGTGTGAAAATTAGACCCCTCTAGAACACATTTCTCGCCTGTTTCTCCATGTGTGTTCTAAAAGGATTTCTATAGTGTGTGTGTATGTGTGTGTGCTTGTGTGTGGTGGGATGCTGACACAGCTCAGGCCTTTTTGCAGTCAGATCCATTTGGCAGAGAGAGCAGAACCAATCAGATAATTGTCCTTGTTTGGCATTGAGTGGACCCATCCGTGGGCCAGTGGGCTGATTATCCAGGCTGGGAATGAGAATGATTGAATAGCGAATTACATCCTAATGAATACATTATGTCACCCCTCAGTTTGTCCACACCACTGTGAAATAAAGAGATGAGATCAACATCTGCCCTGATGAGGTGATGAAATTCTACTTCTCTTTTCCAGCACAAAGCAAGACTAATGTCCATGCAAATAACATTTTCAAACAAGGAGATTGGAGTGGAAACTGGGCGCTGCTCATGAGAATGTGGATGAGGCACAAGCACTGCCACAACCAGGCCGAGGGAAATCAAAGAAATATGAAGATGCATAAATAGTCCTTGATGGCCTGTTTGACTCAGACATATGTAGGAATGATGAGGCAGAGGAGGCTTTTCAGGGCAGGCAGAGACCAAAGACATGTTTGGACATTATTATAAGAAGTGGCAAAACAGTAAGTGTTTACAATAACAGCAGTGAAGAGAAAGAGTTGGCTATTTATTTGATTTCCTCTTCTCCAGATTTCAAACTGAAATCAAAAACAAACCTTGTCCTTTTCCTTTTTTTTTTTTCTTCAGAAATCCACATTAGAAAATTGTTATCCACAGCTGCAGTTTTTCTTATCAAATCCCCAGAGAGAGATTGTTAGTGCTGCTGCAAAAGGCACCGCAGCTGATTTTCAATCTTGCAGCACCACAGGTTTTAGGTCAGGCAGGTCTCCGAGGAGGGACGGTAATACAATAGCCAAATGACAAGCCCCCATTTGGACATGTTGTCAAGGCGGGAAGCAAAAGGAACACGACCATTCTTCGCAGGTCAGTGGGAGGGCCTGTTTGAGGCTCCGCTGTTCAAAATGACAATGACTGCTGATGGACACAGACCGAGATCATTGGACACCCACAGCTCCTGTGTCCTTGAGGGGAGCATGAGGAGGTAGACAGCACCACTGAGACCAGCGGGCCGCCCCTCTGCTCCCACTGTCCTGTCAACACGTATGTGTGCACAGTAACCTCCCTAATCCCCATGTTCAAAGCCTGATGGGAAAAAAAGCCATAGACAAGACCCGTTGAGTGGGTTGATAGCTTAGACACAGAAGTGGCTGATGCAACTGGGATTATTTTCCAAATCTTATTCTTTAACTCTGACACATTCTATTTTGTCTTCCTGTTATTGACAGATATACTGATTAAATAGTATGGGATTGATAAGTGAATGAGGCGCAGTCTACTACCTTCTGTTAACTGAACCAGTAGAACAAACCAGAATGAGACAGAATGAGATATGAAGAGGGTGAGCCAAAACAAATGGCACCAAATGATTAATAACGGCGCTGATGCAAGGCTGTCACCAGATGGCCACCATCTTTTCACACTGAACTAATGTGTTTTTCTGTCACATTTATTAGCCACAGCCTCTGTTCCTTGGATAAAATATGTAGTCACCAGAACAATCTCTGATAATATCCAGGCACATGCACAAGTGCTTACTTACAACGTAGAATTAGCCACTTGCCTGCAGTGCAGACAGCAGACATATGGTCTCGAACTTGCATTCGTACACGGCGCACACATGCACGAACACACACTTAAAAGTGCATGTGCAAAAATACACCAGCCCCGAGTCTGTTTATTTTCCATCTCGTAGAATTCTCACGACTCCCCTGGCAAGCCGGAGGGATCCGTTTAATATTTAAATAATTTGCACGAATTAGAAAATTTCTCTGGGTTGTTTCGCAGCTTGCTAACACATCAGGCAACTGTTCAAGTCATTTGTGTGAGGTAGGTGTCACCGTGCCGCCTCCAAAACTGGGGTCTACCCATTTGTTGTTGGCAAGACTCGTGTTATTTTTGTTGGAAACATTGGCATGATTTGACATTTTGCCCCGACTGTTGGCTCTGACCACAAGTCAGTGCCGGGGCAGAGGTGTTGGATGGACTGCAGAATTATGTGGGAATACAACAGCGAGGGATGCAATGGGATGGAGACAAAAGAAAAAGGAGAAGGGAGAGGAGAGAGAAATGGAGATTAAGCTCTTGCATAGTGTGGCTACTAGCTGTCTCAAGTGTTGATCTGCTCTGCTCTGAGCCTCAGGCTTTAGCCTCAGCCGCTGCCGCCTCCTCCTCCTTCACCTCCTCCTCCACAGCTCCCTGAGTCTCTCCCAGCATGGAGCCCATCTGATCTGCCACATAGGCCTCCGCCAACTCTCATTAAACACTTTGGAGACAGACAAAAATACAGATGAACCTCTCTGGCTTCACATTTTCCTGATGAGAGGTGCAGAGCTCCCATTTCGATACAAGAGTCATCGTGAACAGACATGTGGAGAGTTCTGCTGCTGAACAGGCTGGTGTTGACCGTGTCAGTCTGTGGAAGCTCGCATGAAGTGAACGTGCATGAATATATGCCTCTGTGGTTGTAGCTCAGCACTACACTGAAGGGATCATGCTACTTTTCATATGTGGAACAACACATGGCCATCGGCATTGTAACAAAACATTTATATATAGACTCAGCCGGGCAAACGTAGAGAGAAATTATAGCCTCTGCATGTTGTTGCTTCCAAATTTAAACTGATTAGTTTCCAGTGATTTTTCATTCAGTCGACAGCATCTTTTTTCCCCCAGGAGGAGTACGGCAAATCCATCAGTGTGTGTTTTAGACACAGCAGAAACAGACTGTAGCTGCAAATTACACAGAATACGCAGCAAGAAAAATATTGTATATTTTTCTGTAACCCATTTCAAAGATCTAATGTTGTAAGTTAAATGCACTAGAGAGCTAATAATCAACAAAGACTCTCTGTCTAGATAATTAATGAACTTTTGAAACAAGACCAGCATTAAATCATGCAACTTTTATAACCCTCGTCAAACAGAAAGGCACTGTAGAGGAAAAAAATGCGTCTCAAGGCAGAGTTAAAAAATAAAAGAACACTACTTCTGAATCCAAATGTCAACGGTGCCTAAATAAATAACATGGTGTCTATCTGCAGCATTACAGCTCCCAATGCTATTCATTTTCCTCCAGACTCTTTCTTCTAAAATGGGATGAAATCTGTACTGTACATGTAGTGGATCAGACCTACAGAGGCTGAAGTGCAGTGATAATTAAAGTTGTTATCTAGCATTGAAGAATACTCTCTGCCAGACTGGTCTCATCTATTCCCCCTCGCTGACCATGCGTGACTATTACATGAGAGCTGCTATTCAGGCCGATGAGTCATATATGTGTTAATCATGTATATGATGAATCAAAGTGAGAATTTGGATGTATTTGGGGCTTGTTGTTGCTAGGCTATGTGTGTGTGTATGTGTGTGCGCTAGAGGACAAATGATGGCAGGAGTCAGTTCATCTCGGGGGCTTTTGGAGGCATGTCTGTGAGTACACAACAGAGCCACTGTGCAACTTGTGATTGGAAACAACAGCCCATCACCCCCCTGACTCTGGCGTGGCGGACTTTGGCCTTGAGGGGAACCCTCGCTGGGCGCTGACAGCTGCGGCTGTCTGTGCCACTGATGCTCCGTCTGAGACAGGTAACGAGAGAGAAGTGGAGGCAGAGCCCTCGGAGCCCACAACAGGACTGATAGAGGTGTCAGGGGGGTCACGTTGGTGTGGCGATCCTCATCAAAGAGGGAAAAGAAGAGGAGTTCATTTACTCCCAACGTCTGTGCAAACTGTGTTCACAGGGCACAATGCAATTTCTGTCACAGCACCCTAAGGGTTGAAATTACACACTTTCTCCTTGCGGGGCAAGAGAAAGACCGAGGAGAGTGGGGTTCAGTCTAACAATAGCTCGGACTGACATTAATCTCTTTAAGCTCATGGAGGTCAGTATCCTGCTTTGCTGTGGGGGAATGTCAAGCATCCCTGGACACCCCTGTAATTCCATTACTCATTGCTCCAGCGCTAATAATTCCAAATCTGTCCAGAACGCGTCCTAACAGAGCGTTGCACATTTGTCCGCTTCCTTTGTCTTCCTCCTCCTGCTGCTGTATTCCAGCGGGCCATGTTACTTACACTCACGCTTGACATCTAGTGATGTCTTTACATGGGAGATGTGTAACACAACACCATGATTCACTGAGGGAGATAACCTTTGTTTTAGACAGGGAGAAGCTGCCACTGCCAGAGGTGTTCGATTTCCCTTTCTGCTATTTACTGAGCGTGGGAGATTTCTCCTGCGGTCAGCATGGCTGCAGTGCCCCGGCGACAGAGTATGTCCACAGACTGATCTGCTGACAGGCCCCAGCCAGCTCTCTTACGCACTCATGCTTTCTTTCCTTCGTTTTCAGTTGTCCTCTTCGCTCTCTCACTCAGGGCTTTGTTCATGCCGTCCTTACACTGTATCTGATTCCATCTGTCTCTATCCCTGCTTCCTCCTTACACCTCCTGGTCTCTCTCTCTCTCTCTCTCTCTCTCTCTCTCTCTCGCTATCTCTCCCTCTGTCAGGGGGCTAATGCGGGACTGCAAATGAAGCAGCTTGACTTCCATCTCAGGCTAGCAGGGATCGATATGTGTTGCTCAGTATCAGGCAGGGCACTCTGCCTCTCTTACGCGCTCACAAGGGAGAGCGGACAGGCAAATGAAACGCCCTCAACTCCTCACACGTAAACATGGCACACAGGCTGCCATAATTCAGCTTTTTATTGCCAATATTTACTACATAGCTTGAGCAGCAAACAATAACAAATGTTCTAGCTGGTCTGACACAACGCCATGGCAGGGACCATGTCTCTTAAAGCAGACAGGTCTATATAAAAGCAGGGTCTGCGTACAAGAGCAGAAGATAAAGAGATATGTGAACAAAGCGTGATGATAATAAATCACTTTCAGGATGACGCCTTGCTGTGAAGACTAATAGGCTTTGACGTTGCTGTGTAAGTGGCCTAATTGCGGGAAAACAAAACAGAAGCACTGACATCTAAGAAAAGACGTGGAGGTGCTGGTAGTAAAGGGTAGCCAACATAAAAATGAATTGATGACTTCTAGATGCAAAGAAAATGCAATAAGGAAGCCACAGGAAGCCAAGCGCCACAGGACAAACAGGGTTGCCTGGGAGTTACCTGGACAGGTGGCCACGCAGGCACTTTTCTGGACGTTCTGCCCCTCACAGGATGTGCCTCCGTTCAGTGGCGTGGGGTTGGTGCAGCTCCGACTCCTCTTCTGCCAGCCACGCCCGCACCCAGCACTGCAGGACGACCAGGTGGTCCACGTGGACCAGCCGCCGTTGACTGTCAGACCAGCGCCGGAGGGTTTGGGGTGGATGGAGAGGTAAAGGAGGGAGGAGGTTGGAGGAAGGGAGGGGGATGGATGGATGAAGGGACAGAGCAGCCAGGATTACCCGACATGCACTGCGGTGTAGAGGTGTGTTGCGCAAGATTAATTGTGACTGTGCTGTTACACTTGTTGGTTTAACACTGCGAGGTGGACACATTGAAGAGCAAGAGCAGAGGATGGGGGGTGGGAGGGCTGTTTCCTGTGTCCATGTTGTATTTGCAACCAAACTGATTTTGACTTTATCTCCTCAAGGACACAAGCTGTGTCTCAATTTAGAGACTGCATCTTGCAGAGAATGCGCTCAGCCCGGCCCTCGAAGGAGGGGATCTTCGTGGGCCGGGTAGACCGCGTCCTTCACGAAGGCCGAACCGAAATGGTCTGGTCTACAGAAGCTTTCTGTGATCAGCGACACTAGCTTGTCCTGCCCTTATTGCTGGTGTCTAGCAACATAGCTGAAATTGGACACGACAATAAAGTTTTCATACCCCTTGTTTTTGAGACACAGCTAAAGTTGCTGCAAAGAGACTAGTAGACTTTTTAAATATCACTCCAAATTTCACCAAGGACATTACACAAAACCCTCCAAAAAAAATCTGAATATAATCCCAGTTCAGAAATACCACTGAAATCTCAGTGCTCATACTCATAAAACACAACAAATATTTAAAATTTAAAACTTAAGTATGTAACATTATAGGTTGTTCCAGTTCACTACTGATTTTATACCATTACATGTCATCCATCAATCTCAAGTATTCTCTGAACACTGTATAATTTATTTTCCCCTTATATTTGAGACTGAAAGTTCAGGCAGTTCATAAAGTCTGCATGCTAAATTCTTATAATTTGCTGTACCAGCCGCTCATGTTCTCAAATTCAAAAAACATTTATTGGCACATAATTCATAGCATATCGCTCGATCATGGCAGGTGATTACATAAAAATCATACTGATTTAATTCTGACCAGCTCCTTCCTGTATCTACTGTGTTTGCTCCCGTTTACAAGACAGCGCGATTCCTGATTTATTGACTCGAACAGCACTCGTTCCTTCTCCGTACATACTCCTTTCCTAATTTCCCTCTAACTCTCTCCTGTGCTTGTCGTGGCTGAATCATTTCCTTGCCCTCTCTGTGCGATTGATTGCCCGCCACAGCGAGGTAAATTACCAGGCAACTCGGCCCCTGATTACCTCTTATCACAGAGTGCAGTCACACCAGCCAGGCCTTGTTAAAATGCATCTCTGACCCCCTGTTGAACCCCACTTTGAAAAGTAGCACTTATTATGACTTGCTACAGCTAGCTGGATCAGCTATCTCGCTGGACTGTGATGCTCTCAGCTAAATAAATTAATTCTCTCTGCAACAGAGAGACAGGATAATAGCAGTAACACATCTTTTTTTTAAACAAAACATCTTGTATGATGCAACCTGAAATACTGCAATTGTCATTTTGTCAAGCGCAAAGCATGATGGGAAGAAATGAAATTGCACATGCAAGCGCCCGAGCAATTTATTCAGAATTTCTTGGGTCTTCAGAGTGAAAACTGTTTGTTGAATGTTTGACGACATAAAAAAAGGCAAACAATAGGAGCGTGAATGCGTTTGCCTCCACACTCACTTCAAATCTGGATTTCTTCATGTGCAGAGTGGGGCTTTCAACAACAAGCTAATCATTTATAATCAACACCAAGATTAATTGTGCTCTTATTCTTATGCTGGAGGCTTGGAGGAGTGTGTGTCATTATGCCTGTTCTTTTGAACGCATGCTCCAAATTAATACATTTGAAACCATTCGCTATGGAAGTGAATATTCTTAATAATATTCTTACTTAAGTATATGTTTCGGTACATAACTTTAATTTACTCCACTACATATATCAGCAAATATCTGTACTTTCTACTTCAAATGTACAAAACATTGTGATACACGTAGCTGATCAGTAGTTTGTCACACAGTGACGCGTGTCTGCTGTAGAGCTGCTGTTTGGGTTTATGGTAGGACCGCAGTATGTCCTCTGATAAAAAGTAGCCTTTGTACTCTACTGAATACCAGGACTCTATGGTGTGAAGTCATGCATCTTCCAGTCCTGCAATAACAATCAAAACCTTGTTAAAACAAATGAATGGATTCAGTCAACAAAAACACTCGAGAGCTGTTGCTTTCAAAGGCAGGAAGTGTTGGTAATATTCCTGTTTGTGACATATTCAACAGATAAACATTGAAACTGTGGTGAAAGATCATTTCCTCTGTCTATTTTGCTGTGAACCTTGCGGCGTGTGAAAATAAAAGTAAATAGGCGAGACCCCGACTCGGCAGCGTTGCTCAGAAAGGCTGCTCTGACCTGATAACATGGGCGCTGAAATGAAAGGCAAGACGTTCTGCACAGCTCATGCATCATTTTTTAAAATGTATAAATAAGCAAATTGGTCCACTGATCCAATCAGAGCAAGTAGGTAACATTAGAACCCGCCAGCCATAATGATGAAGTTTACTTCGGCATTCAGGAGTAGGCTACACTCAAAAACGACTTTTGGTTTCCAGACTTAGGTATATTTAAAAGAAAGCAATTACTTACTATTATTCAAGCAGAAAAGTTAATGTGCAACTTTTACTTAAGTACATTTTTACGTTTATTTGTACTTTTATGTATGTCCCTTCTCTAACACTGGTTAGGACTTATATATAATAAACAGTTACATCATATATTATATTATTATAGAATAAGGAGCACAAATACAAATCAACACAAAAGTAAATAGTGGGTTCTCACTGTGATATGTTGTGTGCAGTATAGAAGTCTTGCCCTCTAATAAAAAAATCACCCACGTGTATTTTTGAAATATATCCAAACCAATCAAACAGCTCTGTATTCATGATCCTCAACGTTTCACACTTGCTAATGTTTTCTTAAATTTGAATTCATCTTACACCGGAAAAATCCACAGAGAGGTTTTGTTGGCTGAAAATCCAGAGTAACTGCAAACTTAAGTAGCAGTTAATATTCAAGTAGCTACAACCTCAAAATGAGAACAGCACAAGATACAGAATTTTGATCAAGTAATTCCCACTGGCAGATCATACAAGTGAGGAAAGTACTTACAGTAAAAACCACATGAACTTCACAAATGTTCTACTAAATTTTGTGTGATAAAATAATTTAAATTTATAGATAAATATAGACAGTTAAATAATTAAATTTTTTGAATCATAGTTGTAACAGAACAAATTTAAAAACCAAAGAGGTGTGCAGACATTTACATAGCGCTGTATAGCGCTCTACTGACACGATAATAAACAAGAATTGCTGTCCTGACTTTACAGCGCATCATAACATTGACTTTTTTCTGGCAGCCTCCACAGAGACGGACCAGGTGGCAGCCACCGTGCCAGATTATACATTTCCTTACACAAAGTCGCTTTCATGATGCATGTGATTTCCATTTCCTGTTTGCATGTAGCCGAGAATCAAACCGGGCTGTAAGGTATGCAAAACTTTTGTGGTGCTGTGCCAGGACCCGTGGAACCGTCTGTGATAGGAGTTATGCTTTTTTCCCTCTGCATTTTTAATAAAGGTCAGTCTGCTTATCAAGCCAAGACATTATTTACAGTTTGCTATTAATTCAACTTTCCATCACATATTGGAGCCACTTCAGAGGAGGAGGAAGATGGCAACCCCAAGATCAGAGTCTGCCAGCTTTGGCAGAACGGCTGCCAGTAACATTTAAGTTGTGCTAATTAACGTGCAGATACGCTACTATCTCTTTATGTGGTTATTTATGATGATGTAATCCTTTGCTCGATGCAGAAGAGGGATAACCTCTGCAAGCTGTCCCCATATGTCACATATGTGTATCACTGCATATTAATATTACAGCTGTTCTGTGGAATCTGAATATATTATTCCAACCTCCTGTCGTCCATGTGAGAACATGCAGAGGATGTCTTTATTCAAAAGAGTTTTAGAGCCTGATTTATTGATTTCACGTTCAGATTAACACTCTCACTCAATACCCTGTCCTCACCCGTAAATATACTTTGCCTGTACGTAGATTTCTTTGCCCTCGTTTTGGTTACTCTTGCTTTTGGGGGAAAGAAAGAGAGCGACTTCTCATATTCTCATATAACGTAAAACACTTGATCTCCTTGGTTTTGCTGCTCCATGTTGACCAGGGATCAGCAGAACTCTTGCTCCATGAAGGTGTTGTCATTTTTTCTTCAAGCCCACCAACAGGAAGGAGTTTGTAATAATAACAAAGCTGTGGAGGGCAGGAGTGCATGAACCCGGTTACAGTAACCGCCAATACGTGACTGTCAAAGATATAAAGGTAACACACTCACAACGAGGGCAGGACCAATTCATTTGTCAGCACTGAACTTGGCCTGCTATTGGTTGGGGAACATAAGAGCAGAAGAACTGAAGCTGAACGAACTGAAGTACAAGCAGGTTGTTTGAGAGAGCATTATAAAATCTGAACGTGAAATCGCGCTCTTGAATAAAGACAGGAAAAAACACAATAAGGTGGGATAACAGAAGAAACATGTAAGCAGATTTTATGTTTGTGTATTTAGAAGCTTTGGGTCCGGACTCCTCATTAGACTCCACACTGAGCTTTGACTTGCTGCTGAATGAAGTCATCACCTACCGTAGACCAGGACCGTGGCAGAGGTGCTTTTTCTGCGAGCGACGATGTTTTTGGCCACACACGTGTAGTTGCCCGTGTCCGCCAGCCGGGCTTTTCTGATGACGAGATTATGGTCAGCCGCGATGAAAAAATTGGGGTCGCTCGCCGGGTCGATCACATCCTCGTTTCGCTGCCACTCCACCTGAAAATATGATTCAGCGGTCAAAAAAAAATTCACTGCATCTCAATAGAAAAGGTTGCACCCTCCCTCCCCCCCGTGTCGAAGCTCTACTGGGACCAGACACGCTGCGGATGAGAGATTTTTACATGGAGAAAAAAACAAAAAACTTTGAGGTTGCACTTTGCTGATGCTATCACAGATAATGAAAGGAGAACAAATGAAGCTTCATATGGTGATGGAATTCATTTATTTATACACCGCACTGATTTTCATATTTTTTTTCTTTTTGTTGAGAAAAGCAGCTGTTTTGTAGTCGACTCTGTAGCTGTTGGGGGTCTAACAGCGAACCTAATCATGCTTCGTGTAGTTTCCATGCCCTCTCGCAAAAGCCAAATCTGATGTTATTCCATTTTTTTGGTGTACACTCAGATTGGCTTTCTTGTTTTCTTGCTCTCACTTGACCTTGTGCCGTCTCGAGAGGAGCTACAGAATACGGCGGCGCTGTTTTCGGTATTATTGGCAGTTGCGATGCCGCGTGTAATTGGTCTTTCTTCCTCTCATGCTTTATTTTTTCTCTCCATGGTGACTTCTGGTCTGATGTTCTTTTCTGCTCAGCTAAGGACAGCCCCTTCCTTCCCCCCATCCGACCCCACCAAACTGTCCCTGTACTGTACGGCTGTGGTTGGCTAGTGTGCCGCTGTGGCCTGACCTCCTCCGGGGTTGTTATCGGAGCAGTTAGTGCCTATCTGGAAGCGCTGGGATGCGACAGGCGAGGTGAAACAGCCGGCCCCTGTCTGTTCCTCTATACACAGAGACACGAGGAGATGGAGACTCGAGCAGAACAAGGAAGTGTATGAGTGCATGAGAGATACAGGACATGAAGAGACGGCAGAGAGATAGAAAGTAAGATAGGGACAGACTGAGACAAATAGAGCCATTAATTATGGATAGGCCTTTAGAGATGTCAAACGAGGAGTGAATCCTCCATGCCCACAGTGAGTGATGTGACCAGATGATGTGATATACGGCTTCTCAGAGATGTGAGAGATAATAAATCAATAAGGGGGAATAATTAGAGGCGTAATTTATCCGTGCAGGATTGTCTGCTCCGTGGTGGAGCTCATCCAGAAACACTTTTTGCTCTTCGTCCTTCTGGTGAGGAAAGGGTAAATGGATGCGGTATGTGGGCCTATAAATATCTTCTGTATCCCTGTCTCACCTCGGCTTGTGGCACTCCCTCGGGGGGATGGCAGCGCAGTAACACCTCCTGGTCCAATGCCACCTCTTTACCCTGCGGCTCCTCCTCAAAGTTCTTTCTCAGGTCTGGTGGAAGAAACACAACCAATTAGGATATTTGCGCTTGAGTTTGTGAGGCTTGAATGAGATACTGTTATCCGCAAAACTTGGACCAGAATGTCTCTAAAATTCCCACTCTTGTGTCCACCCATGGCCTCACTGAGCGTGTCACACTCCAGTTGGCCCCTAAGCCACACGGGGGGATCGGTGGCACCAAACATGTTGCTTATTACAGGCTGCCTGGCTGGTTCAGAGATGCTTGTCTGCTGCCAGAGGGGCTCGGCATCAAGCAAAAGCAATTGCATTACCCCTCACTCCTCTGCTCCCACCCATTCTGCTCTCTCCCGCATCCTGCAGCCTCCAGCCTCCATCTGTATGAGGGCTTGGAGCAGACACATGAAAACAAAGCCCTGAGGCGCCTGGACAAGAGCTCCTGCAAGCCTGACTGACTGCATGGGGCTTCACATTACGTCTCATTGAATACTCTTACTTTTTCACCAACTCCTGCAAAATATTTGTCTGTGAGTGCAGGTTGTGTATTACGCAGGCAAAATTGGCAAAGCTTTTTTCTTTTGGGGGAAAAATAAATGCAAGTCTATTTGTATCTGATGAGCTAGACAGGCTGCTGATAACGGGTCGGCACATCTGATGCGTGTTAATCCCGCATTTTGACTCAGAGCAATACAATGTGTTTTTGTGTTGCAAGAGGTTGAGGGTGCGGCTGCGAGCCGCCAGTGGATTCCTTTAAACAGATGTTGAGCCTGTCCTGACCAATCATACAGAGAGAAACGCTAAGACGAGCAGAGAGTTTCATGACATTCGATTTAATTGAAGGTGATACAAAGGGACTGGAGGAGACGTGGGATATAACAGTCCTGGAAGGCTTAAATCTATGTGAATGTGTATACGTGTGCATGTGCATATCTGCGCTACAGCAACCTTATGAAGCGTGTGTGTGTGTCCTAATCTTGCATCTAACTGACTTTGTTGATGTCTCAAACAAGGTTGGATAATGAAAGTGTGTTTTCAAAACATCTGGTGGTTTGGAGATGGAGCTGTGCTCGACTCTGTCTGGAATACTGCATATTTATGTGGGAATTAATAGACAGAATGCTTTAAAATACTAAAATGTAAAATGGCTTCTTCTAATAAAGCTTTTGAGGCTGCTGCGAGGGATGTCTCTGCATTCCCCAGACAGATTTATGATTGCTGCACCGCGATAAATTCCAAATCTGTTTTTATTCCAGTTACTTTCATAGGGATCATTGCTGATACACTGTATCCATGAAAAATATACTCATGAATACTCAAATTTAGAGTTCACTCTGCCTTCAAGCAGACGCATTACTCTCTGTGTCTCCCTCTGATATTTTCTTCTCAGAGAATCACAGGGAGGAGATTTAACTAAATTGTAATCGTACTATTACACTGTGGTGCATCACATCATAATGGCCTCTGGGCTAATTGTTAAATGAAACTTAGTCCCTCTCCAACCACCAAAAAAGTCCTCTTGCTAACCTGCTTTTATTAAACACTGCTGTGCATTATGCAAGCACCTTGTTAGACAGTGTTTGCCTTTGTAATGACGCGGTGATCATTTTTAAAGTGCACTCACAAGCGATCCTGATGTACGCCTTTTGGCTCTTCTGTGTCCCAGTGGTGCTCCAGGCGACACACTGACACCAGTACTCGTCCAGACCGAAGACCTTCTCCACCTGCTGTCTGGTGATGTCAATTGTCACCTGCATGACTGGCAGCGCTGCAAAGCAAACACAGAAACAACTGTCAAAAATGGTGAACGAGCGAGAGCAGGTTTATTCCCATCAGCTCATTTGACGGCAGCAAGGAGGGAAATGACTGTAAATATTTCTCGATGGAAAGAAAACACACTCAGATCCTTTTTTGTGCATTTTGTACCTTGAAGCAAAGCGGTAGAGTAATTCAAAAAAGCCAGGCAGAATAAATAAGCAGAGACGCGTAATCATATATAAACAGAGTGCGTGTTAACTGAGGAGAATGAGAAAGCGAGCCTCACAGCTATCCTCAATGTAATTTGGAGCGAAACAGCAACAGTTAGGAAGGAACAGGGAAGTCTTTAACAAACCCTCGATAAATAAAAATGCTTAGTGCAAGCAGCTTCACTATTATTAAATCCAGGAAGTAGGAAGAGTTCACAATCTTTGGAGCGATTCCGCAACACTGTTGATATGCTGCGGCAACACAGGGCAAAAAATAGATTTATTGCTTTTTAAGAAGAAAGCAAAGACAACTCTCCCATACCCAACAACATGCTGTTGTCAGGAGCTCGTCTTTTATATATTAAGAAGCTATCTTTCATTTCATTTTTATTTGACCTTTGATATGGAACCTGTTAGCCAGTGGTATCTTTATATATTGAGCCTCGACCTTGATCCCAACTATGTGTCCTACTTTCTTTTCACAGATGATGAAGAGATTGCCGCGTTTTCCTTCCAGCCCTCCCTCTCCCTCCGTCTAATCTCTTCTCTCTGGGGTCTTTTGGGAGAGAGGGGTGTTGAACCTTTCATATGAACACAAAGTATTTTCACAGTCACAGAGGACACATCCCCAAGACTGATGTAGTAGCGTATGCAGTGCCGTGTATTTAAGTCTAAATAGAGAGCCGCTCTTCAACTGCAATTTACATAAAAGCACTTTGTGACACTCTTGCACTCCCCTCGCACACTTGATCTGTCTGCAGTGATCATTTCCAGCCCCAGACTGAACCTGACGTAAGCTTGACTAAGTGGCACCTATCAGGCCATCAAACCTATACAGCAATTACATAAAGCACTTGTGCTGATACAGAGCATTCATCAAACCAAAAAAAGGCTAATCTTTCATGAACAATTTGAGACAAACGTGTGTATGGATTTTGCAGTGGACCTGCGTGAGTGCGAGCCGGCCCGGCAGTGACAGGAGCCGTCAGGGAGGAAAGCGAAGTGGCTCCATAGCCGGCAACCCTACGCTGATATGTAGCTCTGAGGATCACCGACAGATCCCCCCTCCCCATCCAGCCTCCCATGCATTAGTGGTATATTTCGCTATATGTGACCACAGTAAATGCGAGTACACGTGCAGCAAATCCAGCCCCGGAGCGTCACTCTGAGCATTAACAACACCCTGCGCTGCAAGATTTCACCAATATATGTCCAGCTTATATGTGCAACTAAATCAAAAGTAAGAAAAAAAAAAGATATCTGTATGTTTATATTTTGACTTTAATAATACGGGCAAAAAAAGAAGAGATGTGAGGCTGGATCTTAGAGGAACTCGTCCTCATTTAGTCTCTTGGTTTCTCTCTCTCAAATCTGGCTCTTCTGTGTGTGTGTGTGTGTGTGTGTGTGTGTGTGTGTGTGTGTGTGTATATCTGCAGAGAGAGAGTGCAGCACAGGCTGAAGGAGCACCTAAAAGCTAAAACAAATGGCTAAAGTAACAAAATGGGCACTACAGAGAATGAGCAAATGGAGCAGAAGAACCCCCTGCCACCCCCTGTCCTCTTGCTTCAAGTCAGAAGCCTGGCAGCATTTAGTTTCTGACATAAGTAAGAAACACCTTGTACCTTATACAACAGCAACAACACTTGAATTCCGAACCTACATAATCCAAAGCACAGTTGTTGCAGTTATATTTTGTCTGTTCTTAGCAAAAAGTCCAGCACAGCATGAACAAACAGAGTTGGTTAAATATACATTTTTATTCACAGTGCAGCGGCAGCTTGCACTTTATATCTTATACACTGGGGGAGGGGTCGGTAGGGGAATTGTTATATTGGCTTTTTTGTTGGTTTATATGTTTGTGTTTGTTATTAATGCAATCCCTAAAATAGGAAATATATTCTACATATGAATCCATTACTGCAATAATAATATTATAGATGCAGTGTGCCTCATGAAAAACTACTGAAATCAGTCTGAAGAGTGCCCTCAAACCCAAAAGTTCAATTAAACTAAATTGTGAGAAATCCTCACAGGTTGAAATGTGAATAACAATGGAAACATCTGATGGTCCTGATTTATGTGCTCATAAAAATGTATGCATGCAAAATCATTTTGAATTTTTTTCATTTTTGAACACGTACATTTGAAATACAGCAGTGATCCACGTCCTATGTACTTGCATGGCTCCACTTACAGTAGAAATTCATTTAATTAATGCAAACCATCCCTCTTCTTTGAGCTGGAGGGTAAAGGAATAAAGATCAGCATGGAGATGCAAAGCATGAACAATAGCAACCTGAGGTGAGAAATCCTAAGAAGAGCAATTTGAAGCTCTGCTTGCCAGGGTAATTGCATTCTGTTTCCTTATCTCTTCCTGTCTCCATAATTACCTGCTTTCTGTGTCTGACACCTTCCAGTAACACTGCTGTGAGTCAGTCTGTCCAATTTCACTCCAATTAATAAGTAGGACAAAATAATCTCATCACTTTGTGAACAAAATGGGACTGTAATTTTATAGCTGTTAATAATAATTGGACAGGCAGCTATTTAGTGTTGTTTTCCAAAGTCTATTCCACAGAGATGACGAGAAGTAAAACAAACTTCACACACATCACTCATGAACAATAAGACGAGAGAAGCATTGATAGAAAACTGTCTGAAAATAGGCCACTGACACACACGCACGCACACACGCACGCACACGCACACACACACACACACACACACACATACACCACAAATATCAATATCAATTCCTAATAGTGGGTTGCGTCACCTCCGAGGTGTTAAATCAAAAAAAGAAATTAACCCTTCCTTTAGTGTGAGATAGTGCACGTGCACGTAACATGCCTATTTAATGATAATTAAAACATGACACGACTCCCTCAGTGTTCCATTTGATCTGCGGCCCATTTTGCAAATGAGCTCATATCCCAAACCTGAAATCACCAAGAAGATTTAAAGGGGCAATTATGCGATTGACACTGTATGAATAATGGACTTACAGCTGGAACCCTGGTAAGTTTATTTTTATTGAAGTGTAACTAACTCGCTTGTATTTGGAAAATACACATCTATAGTGCACAGACATGATGACTAACTGAAAGACACGAAAACCCATGCACCTGAAACTCCTGTCCTTGAGTAAAAAATGTATTTTCACTACAATTAATTTGTATTAAAAGAGGTCATTTTGGTTTGCAATGGATATTTAACCAGACAGACAATGTGAGGAAGGTGTTTCATTTTTATGAGCTTATTTTTCAAGGTAGTCTACAACTGTGAGATCCATTACCACTGCCAGTGTGAAGGTTAAAGTAATGCTGTGATATTTATTCATAAAAACTCCTACGCTTATACAGAAAATAGAAACAATTTCTTTGTTTTCAATATAATAGTAAAAAAAGCTGAAGTTAATGTCAAGCTATGATCAGATTTCTCCTGTGTTAATGGACCAATAGCGTGATGGACACTAAAGCCCTTTCAACAATTGAAACATGTCAAATAAATTGTGGCTTTTGTGTAAATTAAGTTTCTTTTACTTTCAAATATAACAAAAACCTCCCTTCACCACTCGTTCCCACCCGGGCACAACGACGATACAGTTCTTGAATATTGAACAAATTTTGGTCTTCCGTGTTTAGAGAGTTGATACTTGATGATGAATAACATAGAATTTACACCTTAAGTTAAAAAAGCAACACATCACTCACTGCTGGACAAAGTTTTAAGAGGATTCAGTGAGTAAATCAAACTGAAACTGATGTCCTGTGACTTTTCTGTTGATCAAAAGTCTTTGTTAGTCATACAGTGCATACGGAGCATGCATCTGAAAAGAATCATCTGTAAAAGCATCCAATCTGTGGACTCTCGTTCTGCCTCAAGACTTCCTGAGTTTTAACAAATGAAACATAAAGAAAAAAAAGACAGAGAGAGATGCAGAGAGCCTGAGTTCACGAATTAACTGACCTAACTATAGTGTGTTGGAGCTTGGTGCAAAGTCTCTAGGCGGTGGAGTACAATATAAGCTATTACTAGATCCACTGGCACAAACACGCACACAAAGAGCACACAATCATTCACTGTAATGTGTTTTATTCTAATCTGTGGCAAAGCAAGACTATTTTCACATCAGAGGAGGCTGCCGCATACAGGCCGAGGAGGTTACTTCTCTAGTTTTGTTCAGGATGAGTTAGAAAATATAAAATATAAAAAAGAGTAATTGGTTGAAATAAATCATAAAATCTCTGAATAGTTTATTTAAATACTTTCTCTCTCCTTGGGAAAAAAGCCATTATTGAAATTCTGATTGAAAAGCATCAACAGGGACACTTGCAGGGATGGCTAGAGGGGGAAACACACTTTTTATGCTAATTTGTTTTTGGTCAAAATGCACAAAAATAATGATGCTGAAAAAGAAGGTGACCCATCAACAACCAGGATACAATATGAACGTCATGTTGGTCCGATGATAATTTCGAATGTTTGATTCTCATTCACTGTTTGAATGTGAATGTGGCAGAAGTAGCATATTAGAAAAGAATGAATGTGCAAATTCAAAAGAATCCTAAAAAATTCCATTCTTCTCATATATATTTTTTTCTTTTCTTTTTATCAAGCACTCAGGGCGATGGCAGTAACTCAATGGTTCACCATCAGCCTCCTCCATGATAATGGATGGGACATAGCCCAAAAGAAAAAGTCAAAATACGTGCTGAATGATTGTTTTCTCAAAGATGGTTTCTGTCATTTACTTGGTTCTTATGACTATTATTAGTATTAAATATTATTTTCAATTAACTATTTTTCAGCTATTTAAGGATTTTGATGGCAACACATCTAAATTGACTTGAGAGTAAAGTAAAGGTGAGTGTTAATAGCTCAATCTAGTTGTCTTCCACAGAGCTTTTAAATTTGCTATTAAACTGGTTATTTTGTGGCACTATTTTACCGACTACACATAATCTGGCTTTACATAACCAGAGAAAGCCAACATTTTTACGCTCTCTTGCTTCTGGAAAACCAGATGCAACGTGACGCCTCACACTGTTGAGTATTAACCTTCTAAGATTTGTTTTTAATATTTGCAAATTACCCTTGCTTGTGCTATTCCCTAATGAATCTGCTGAAAGTTATCAGCTGATGCGTCACCCTTCGTTGGACTGAGAGGCTCCTAATGCCACGGACTGATAATTTGTTGATCACTGAGTAGACAATAGTGAACTAATGTAAAACAACATGAAGCTGTGGGTTGGTTCTCCTCCTGTCCTCCACAGTTTTTTGAGTCACCAGCTGCCACTGTTAGACATGCACAATAACACCAAACAATAGGAAAGAGGTCACACTGGGTCAAGAGACAAGAGCATCTCTCTATAATTGAGAGTGTGTGTGTGTGTGTGAGGGTGAATCTTCCCCTGAGCCAACAGGGGCTCAACACACACAGGGTAAACGTCATTGGACTCAATCCCGGGCGAGTCGATATTGGGCTTGTCTGAGTGTGGGACTTTATTTTTCTCCCCCGCGCTCTTGTTTTCGTAGGCTGTGACCTCAATTCCATAGGGGTCATTTGCTTATCAAAGGCAAGGACTGGAACTTGCGGGTCCTGAGTGTGTGTTCATTGTGACCAAGGAAACTCAATTAGACGGCATCCCCACCGTGTGTGTGGCCGGGATTCATCAGTGGATATAGTGGGATTAGGGTTGGGTGACTCTACATCAGGGGAGTGCACCATTTCAAGGGAGAGAGTTCACAATGGTTGAGGGGAGACATCACAGATGAGCGCTTTTAAGAATGCACTGTCTGCACAGCCCGGCAAGCAGCCAGGAGCAGCCTCTAAGTGTTTTATTTCCTCCCGTGGTTCTTCTTTGTACTGGGTGGCATCAGTGTCATCATCAGCTCCACCAGTGTCCTGAGCTTCTTTTCAAGACACCAACAATGTGCTCTTCCCCAGACAAATTACTGCATGAAAGGCCCAGCACATGAAAGAAGCCAGGTTGTCAAAGAAACATGAGTTTTGGAGCTAAACAGCAGGAATCAGACTGAAAACAGGAACATATCAACAAGTAGAGATGTTCCAGCATCGCAAATGTCCCCACGAAAAATGCTGGGTCGGACATCTCCGTGAATGCAAATCTATATGCCGATCGAATATCACTTCTTTAAGGAATTAGGGTATATTTGTTTCACGTGGATAAAACTGCAATTTTCTTATTCCAAGAATCACTTCCTCTTCGCCACTTCGAAACAACAGTTCGGGTTCGTAGAGCAGCGAAAGAAGTGGTTTCGTAACATTAACCAGAGCTAGCCGACATGTCAGCAATATGGCAATACTTCACCCTGGAAAGTCCCACAAGTAAAATAATGACATGCAAGACTTCAGTTTCAAGGGAAGGTACGAGTGTTGCTGAAAAACACACGAGGAGCTTACCGAGGCAAAAGGAAAAAAATTGCGAACTGCAGCAGCAAACTGTGGAAACCGCATCCAGACAACACGCTAAGGTCTTATGTTATGATTCAGTCCTTAAAATTCAACCAACTTGAATACCTTTTATTTTAGTTCATTCTTCTTTTTGCCATGGATTTTCTTTGTTGTTTTCTTGTTCAGCACTTTGTAACCTTGTTTAGATAAATGCTATACAAATAAAGTTGTTCAGAAAAGAGCTCCAAAGCAAGAAAGGTAACCGAAAACCTTGCTCATTGTTGTGCATTCTTACATTTATTTCTTAGATTTCTTTATTTGAGTTATGACAGAGTTATAAAACAACATAATAAAAGAAGCTTTATTTTATTCATTCTCTGTATTACTTTTTCAA
The DNA here is from genome assembly GCF_024713975.1 of Paralichthys olivaceus. Taxonomy (NCBI): domain Eukaryota; kingdom Metazoa; phylum Chordata; class Actinopteri; order Pleuronectiformes; family Paralichthyidae; genus Paralichthys; species Paralichthys olivaceus. Next base: position 11,294,050 of record NC_091101.1, read on the forward strand.
ATTATATGTGGCAAAACAAAAATGATAGCAACCATCGGTTCCATACAGGGTTACTATGATACAGCTGTTAAAATATAAGATGTTATTTTTTTAAATGCATTGGTATTGCATCTACACTCTAGCAACATGTACGGTACTTCTATGTTTAAATATCACAAATTACCACACAAAGTTAACCCCAGGCCAAGGGCACAACTTCTTCATCATTGAGTCCTCAGACTTCCATTACCATGTTAAGCAGCGAGGTGATGGGTGGCCCACACTTCCTGACGGGGAGAGCTAAGAATGGCAGGTGGCGCCATAAGTGTCTGTCTCCTAACAAGGATATGGTGGCCTTCTGAGTGAAGCATGGCTCTATTAAACAGCAAAGGAGACAGGAAGAGGGAGAGGGAGGAGGGAAAAAAAAAAGAACCTCTGGGTTCACAGTGAACGCAGCAGTCGGGCCTCCCAGTCGGGGACGTTGGCGAGGTTGCGACTCGAGTCAGTGGGACAGCGTTCTGGGTCAAGGCTCTGCCTCCGGTTATGACCAGCTATTCAAGAGCCTCTTTTGATTGAGCTGTCCATTCTCCACAATGAATGCACGCTGCAAGGCCCCCGCTGATGCTCTGAATGTCGTTACAGATTATTCATGGCTGACAAACAGGCGAGCAGGTACCGCTCCAATCAATCCAGGCTAGGTTCAGCCCAATGCCAGTCCAAGGAGACTTAGGTGGAGTCTCGACAGCGGGGTGACAAGTGTAAATGGTGCAGGACACAAGAAATGCCAGCGAAAGTCATGGAGGAACTCGGCTGGTGTGATTCAGACCTCAGATCTGCATATGTGAAAATGCGATGGCTTCAGTAGTAATGATAAGGAATAATGATGTAAACACTTTGAATGCCATGGGAGATTGAGATCTTCACTCTGCGAGAAATTTCACTTTTCAGTATTTGTCAGCGACACAACACCTCACACAGATCTCACAACAATGCGCCGAGCTGTGTACATAAGTGAGGCTCAGATCGTGTTTTTAGTTGTGCAGGTGTTCACAGGTTTTGAACACGATAATGAATTGATGCACAAAGCTTCAGAATAGCTTCTACGTGCCGCTGAGCGCTGACATCAGACCGCAGACAATAAAATTAAGTTTCCGTTTATGTATTCCACATTTTTACTAGCCTCCAAAACAAAAGCCACAAGTGATTGCATCAAATGGAATTTAATTCAAAGCAATGGATCTTCCCATTTACACTGTCCCTCCATAATTAGTTTGCCTAACCTTTCGTTAATAGCACACACACGCACATAGACATCCACAAAGGCAGTGCTGTGATTTACCACAGTGCCCTTACCAAAGTGCCCTGGTTGTAATTACTCTCCATCCAATATCCTGACCCCGATGATTGGCAAGAGCAGAATCTTGTGCATGCCACAGTCAGGCTGGGAGTGACTAGGACCTGCTCCTTTATCTCCCGCTCACACCTTGTCCTAACTCGAATGAGAACACGTCAGAGGTGAAGGCCTGGAGCACTTTGCCTCTGCTTCCATTACATTCTGCAGAGTGGGAGGATCTGATAGAGCGTTAACCACATGAAAGCTGTGATAATTTGCTCGGGCTAACATGTTTCTCTCTCCCCCTTGTCTGACACGGCCTTGGGCGCTGAAGTAAATAAAGCTTCAGGTAAGTCAGCCTGCCTTCCATCTGGTTGCAGAGTGCACCGTGCCATACAAATTGCATTAGCCCCCCCCCCCCTCCTCACCATCGGTCGGTCCCTGTTGGGCCTTGGGCCGGCAGTGTTTGTCTGTGTTAGAAGACAGAGGTTTTCAATACTCCAATAAAGGTATGTGGGCAAATGTAAATATTCAGCACAACACACAGCGTTCAGTAAACACCCTGGAGGGACACACAATTCTCTCTCTGCAATATGTTTTCATATTTCTGAAATACTTTGGCATTATAAACTGGAGTTTTGATGTAAAGAAATGTTTGTAATTGATCTAACAAACAACCTTTTAACAACAGAGTTTATATTTATTGTGATTTTAAACCTTGTGTATCAAGTAGGAAAAAAACTCAGATGAATGATGATATTTAGATTTAATGCACCAACAGAGCTACAGTGACTATGAAATTATCAAAGACAGACAATATGGTTGAAGCTAAAATTAAAAGTCAGTCTGTCAGAACAAAATATTTTAGCAGTTAAACTAAAAACTTCAAACTAAAGTTCTTCATCTTGCAAAAAAATAAATTATACACTGCACTTTGGCACGTAACCACTGTGCAGCCGTCCTGCACTTACAGGTAATGACCTGCTTAACCTTGCTAAGAAATGATGGTGTGCTAACAATGCCACGACTGAAAAACAACACGACTTTCCACATCGGGAGAAACCTCTGGACGGTCGGGGTTAACGGTCTGCTGTGATGTCAATACAGAGCAGTGGTGTGTCTCAAAATCAATCCTTCCAGAATATGTGTTGGACAAAGTAAATACCCACAAGTCTTATCCACCACCCTCGCACTATGACACACAAGATATTCTGCAGCAGAAAAGGAACCTACTACATAGCCTCAAAAATATAAATAGTAGTTTATGAAGAATATGTTTCACGTTATAGAAGATGTTAAAATATAGATATTTATATATATTTTATATAAATATGTATTTAAACCAACGCTTATTTTCCTGAAATTAAAAATAGTTGGTATATTTAACAAAACATGTAGTGTAATAAAAAAAAAAAATCTGTATTGTGTTTGAACCCCCAAATGGCACTGTGGTTCTCATTCCAGCGTAGGCAGAGTGGTCGAGGTTAAAAATCAACTATAATGTGATGCATGAGGGGGTGAAGTGCTGTAGACCAAACAGGGATTGAGCCTTTAAATATTAATTTCTTTGTTCAGATGTGACTGTATTAATTATTAATAGTGTAGATGCAAGACAGAGAATTGTGGACTTTATAAATAACCTGACGTTGAAAATTGAGAGGAAAAAAAAAGGAGTGAAAGTACAGAGAAGACCCCTGAGCACTGGTTCGATATCACAGGTAGCAGGTTCCGGGAAAGTGGTGCTGGTATAACGTGAACACATGAAGCAGCACTTTGATTATTTGCTTAATTAAACAATATTTGATTATTCATACATGTGTGGAAATTTTAAATATGTCATAGAGTGCAATGTGACAGATTTACATTGCTCATATTTTCTAATCAACACCCAAAGTGACAACATTTACTATCATACGAGATACAGAAAAGCAATTGATCACAGGTGAGAAACTGCAATCGATGAATATCTTCTTTAAAGTGACTGCATTAAATACAAACTAGCTGAATATAACAGCATCCCAATACTTGTTTCCTATGTAAAGCTTTTGTTTTCAGTTTTTAAATAAATAATTGGAAACGCCCTGGAAGTAACATCGATTGAATTCTGAATCTCTTCCCTTTTGACTGCCCTTTAAATGCATGTTGCTCTGAGGTCTCTTGAAAGATGGGCGGAGGAAGGAAAAATAAAATAACAAACATCTTTAGAAAAACAAACACATGGTCTAAAACAACGTGGATGAATGAATTATTAATTGGAATCACATAAAAATCCTAAAGGTTGCTCCTGATGGCTCCCAGACTAGGAACGCTCCTCTTGTTGTTGTCAACATGCCTCAATGAACAGCCGCTCCGGCGAAAAAGGTTTTCCTCAAACATGTGCGCCGTCTGCAATTTTCCTTCTTTGTGTGTTTTTTTTTGTGGTCGCCAGGCTTACCACACAATTCCAGTAGTGCTGCATGAGGGCGGGAACATGCTGATCATTGACTTGTGCTTTTATTCCTTGAAACATGAGGCGGAACACAATTTGCCTGGCTGTGTTTCACTCTGTCACCCTCCCCTGACCCAAAGTGCATCAGCCTGCAAATTCATGGTCCAGCTCCTGATTCAGTTGAGACTGTGCAGCAAATTCTCAAAGTACAATACAACTTTAAAGGTTTACATACGTTTGCTGCATCCAACCATCCAAGACGGCAGAGTTGTGCTGCAAAGATGTGATTTCTGGTAATGCAGCACAAGCCAGAACTGGCAAAAATGTCAGCAATTTGGTAGCATTCCACACTGAGAAGTCACTCAAGTAAAGCAGCGATGTGTTTCATATGCAAGACTTCAGTTTCAAGCGGTGGCTCTATTGTCCCTCTGGCAATCTCTTAAAAGATTTGAAGAACCATACAAAAGAGCACGAGGAGTTCACCAAGGTCAAGTTAAAAAATGACGCACTGTAGTAGCAAACATTAGAACCTGCATTCAAATGAAACAAAGTGAGAAAGACCACAAAGCAAGAAACAAACTGATTTGACTTGAAAATGTGTGATTTCGATGCTTAATGGAACATAAACCTGCACCAAGCCATACAACAGTGAGATGTTTACATGGAATCCAATATTCAAACTATTGTCCTTATTCTGTCATTATTATTATTATTATTATTATTATGTTTGCATCTTGTTAACACCCAAGTCAGAACACTCCACATGTCTTCCTTTCATTAGGGTTTATTCTAAGTATGAGCTTTTTCAGGTAAAGGCAATTTAGAAAATGCTGTTGGTATATTGTAATATTGTAAATGTACTCGGTAATAACAATGATCACTTTCATACAGGCTTAGTAGCATATACAGCTTTTAATATACATTATATAAGTTGTTGTTTTTTAAAGGCACTGGGATGCAAAGTCCAGGTATCGAAAACAGTTTTGGAAGGAAAAATGGTACCGTAACATCTCTACCTGCATCAAATCTCTGTTTTGTGACATATTTCCATCTCTTACACAGCACTTCATGAGAAGATTGAAGCTATTCTTCTTCCCTCACTGTATAAATAGACCTCTCTTTATGCCGCCACTAGCCCATACCCAGGACACCCTGCAGCTTCAAGTGGAAAATGGAGAATGCGGCGAGTTGATGTTTGTTGGAGGAGTCTGTAAAATACCTATACTGGAAGTTTCCTTGGGGCCCAAACACACAAAGCATTAACTGTCAGTCACCGAGTTGCTCTGCCTATCAAAGATCTCGGTGGACTATTTAGCTGTCAGTTCCCTCACAACACCTTCCCCACCCCACCGTTTCTGAACGAATTTGAGCAGAGCAGGTGCTGACTGACACCACAAACTCCCACTGTCTCCCTCTGTGAGCATAACACTGACGTCCTTTTATTTCCACAGTAAGCTTCAAGACAAAATTACATTACAATGAAAAAAAAAAAAACATTCATAGTCTGTAATCAGAAATAACAAGCCTGGGAAGCAGTTTACCGGCTCTACTCTGCTCCATTCTCCTATTTTGATTTCTCACCTTGTTAAAGCAGAGCGATTTAAGGAACGTCGTAAAATCCAAATACATTTGCAACTTTGGCCTCTATTTGCTCAGCACAAGTGGCCTGGGTAATGCATGTGCTGCATTTCACTGCGGCATTCAGAACACATTTTATTCAGATGTCAGAGTTAGGGCATGGAAGGCTTGGAACTACGGATTAGATGGATCTGAGCAAATATTTCCACTTTTCAGGAAGGTACACAAACTGTGTACATCACTACTGCAAAGTTAAAATGCTGAGCGTTATGTAGCAGAAAGAAGCAATCATCTATTATTATTCAAAAATGATGAATACAACGTGATCACACATATTTTTTTTAATGCTTTTAGGAGCATATGCTACTGAAAGCACTGGGTGCAAACTACAAAAGGGCTTTAAGGACTGTATTGATAACATGTCTGTCTTTACCAGACGCGGTAAATAAAAAACTGCAACTATTCAGAAGGACAGAACCACTGAGACTGCTGAATGTATTCCAACTTCCAGCAAGGGCACAGCTTTTGTGAGACTGACAAATGCTGAATGACTTGAGAGAAGGCAGAGCGTGAGGCTGACGCTGGATATATTTTGGTGGGCGGACAAAAGCTGTGAGTGTGGGAGATTGGAACGCCTGCGTTGTTGTTTGACAAATGGTAATTATTTTTTTCTCCCCACTTTTGTTCCACTAATTGCAGTCAATTTAGAAATTCATTCTTCCTGCATGTCAAGACCAACTTCAAGGGACCAAGACCCTGCACACTTGAAATTTCCAAATAAAAATACGACTGGCGTAAAGTTGTCGACACCACGAGGTGCAGCCCTTTGTCTGAGTCTATCTGTGAGATCAATCAGCACAGCTGCTTGGTGTTTAATTCTTCCTGCCTCTGTTTCCTCTCACGGCTCCAAACGCACTTGTGGTTGTCTCAAAGCCAGACAAACACAGGCTTCAATTAAATCCACTTTGACTCCCTGCTCACTCGGAGGTGTGGTGCGTTGCTTTGAGAAAAGTCTGCCTCCACACACATGCAGAGACAGACGCAGCGCTGACCTGCCTGAGAAGCCTAATAGAACACATTGACAGATGTGTCACGGGAACAATTCACCTTGCCATCTGTTTTTCTGTGCTTCACGGCCAAATCCTTCTGCCTCCGTCCTGCAATCAAGGACAGGATGAAATACAAGTCCCATTATGGGGTTGCAGCTAATAATGCATTATCAATTAGTCCCCTTGGCTACTGATCGATGCTTAGCAGGTGGTACAAGGCCATTTTGTTCATTTAGGACTATATTGTCCTCTTCCCCCCTGATTCTCTTATTTCCTTCTGTTCATTAGATCCTGGCTGGCCGACCTATCAGGTTTTGCTTAAATTGCACCACGACTGTTCTTCAATATTCCATTAAAGATCACGTTTAATCACTGTTGTGTGGACCAAAAGCTATTAGGAGGACTGTCCTGAATTAACCTGACTTTTGATGACCACAAAGTGACAGTAACTCGCCACTGCATTTACTAAACATCACGTAACAGGACCTCTTGTATGTCTCCTGTCAAGATAACGGAGTATTTATACCTCCATGCTGTTGATCGAAAGGAGAAGAGAGTAAGGAAATGTGTAATGCAGGGCCAGAGAGAGGGGAGAGTGGGTGGGAGTTGGTGTGAGCGAGGTGATTGGCTGCCATAATACCAGGGATAAGTATTGCGGTATTAAAATAAAGGTTACAGATCATTTCAGCTAAGCCTAGCTTATCTCCCCCTTAGATCAGAAATTAAATATGTCATCACATTACAATCCAGGATCTAGTCAATCAGAAAATACATATTTTATATAAATGAATCCTCGCTTTTTTGTAGATGGAGGGGTTAGCCCTGTGGTGCTACAATACTTTATTAGTTCTGTTCAGAGATAGATGGTTTTAAAAGATTTACCAACCACGTCATACGAGGTATTTAGATTTCAAAGGATTGACAGTGGACGGCTGGTGCTGATAACCCAGGGGGTTAAAGCATGTGGTTATATTCCTTTATGGCAGTTTTGAAATGAGATGTGGTGTTATAAAAGAAGAACATTAAAGTGTTTATTTATATTGCATTCATGATTCCACTGTAAACTTGAAAAAAAAACCCACATCTGTAGCGTTTGGTTATTGTCCCCATCATCTTCTGTTTTCTTTGTCGAAGCCTTGTCAGCATCCGGTTCAATCAACAAAGAAAATATAATCTCCCCTCATCTGTATAAAGCAGTTGCCAGGGGTTTATTATATTAGGAATGTGAAATGCATGTATTTTCCACCTGAGAGGTTTTGCGGCATCGGTGACAATACGCCATCAGCGCTGGCAGATGAAATGCAAACAAAATCAAATCAGTCTTGCCCATCCAATGCTTCGCCACTCAAATGCCAATCTCCCCTCTCTTCATCATGTGTCTGATGAGAAATCAGAGTGTGCGAGAATCTCCTAATCTATGCAAACACACTGTCAGCATTGATTTGTTCGGAGGGGATATGTCTTTATTAGGACTCGCCAGACGTCTCCGTTTCTCCTGTCCTATAAAGGATGACCTGGGAAAGACACAGAGCCGGTTGGGCCTTTGGAAGCAGTTGCAGCCATAACAATTGAGATAAGTTACTGAGGACTGGTAATGAGAACCGATAGACTTGAGGATGGATCAATAGTGGACACTGATACCAGGAGAGGAAGGACAAATTGTGACATCTCTTTCCTTTTCCATGTTCAAAGGAGCTTTAGAGAAGTGGCTCTGACTCTGTGTGTGTTTGTGTGTAGGAGGAGTCCTGAGTGTTCACACAACACAAAGGGTTGTCAGTCAGTCTGACTAACTGTGCAGCACGCGCACATGCACACACACACAAACACACACACACACTGCAGCAGCTCTTTTTGTCGTTCGTGCACAGAATCAGTTTCAATAAACAGACCTGTGTGATGAGGGCAGAGGTTGCTCTACTGTAGGTGCTTATCAATGTGTCATGTTTTCTCTTGCCTGAGCTTTGAATACTGAGCAGCAGGACTGAAGCATGTCTGGCCATCAGGCCTGGGTCAGTTATTAAACTTCAACCCTGTCAAGTTACTCTGACGTATGCCCGAGTATGCCGGGCGTCAACATGGATGGAGTTTGCTGAATATTGCCTCCGCCGTACAGGGACAGACCAATTTATCTTTTCAACAGCCACGTTTCTTGGTTCTTCTGCGTGAAGGTGAGGGGATTATCGATTAGGGCGTCTGCTCTCCTCGACCAGTCGGTTTTTCCATTTGATATCCCTATGAAAACATGCACACGTCACTGAAATCCATCCCTTCAGCTTTCTTAGTACTAAGATCACAGCAGCTTCAAGTGTGCAAGTTATCAGACATTCAGTTTGGTCAAGTGTTCACCTTCATCTTCTGTTGCAGACAGAAGGCTTGAGTCTGTTTCTCTCTGCTTTTCTGGCACAGGGGAATTTATCAGATGTTGCATCTAATAAAAGTTTAGATAATAAAAATAATTACTCTAACTTAAGAAGCAAAATTAATAAATTATGGAGTATTATTTTTTCCTTAGCATTGTTAATATTGCTTTATAGACAGAAATATGGACACATCTGTTTCTCAATGTCATCATTTGACATTGTGTTGTCAGTTGAATGCAGTAAATCAATTACACAATTGTTTTGTTTATCTGGTGATTTGAATACCAGACAGTTTAAGGGGCTTCTTCACATTGAAGCAAAATTAAAATAAGTCTATAATACTGAATAATAATAAAGCTTAAGAGATGGAAACTGAGAACTGGTTCCAGTTTTTTAAAAACATTTTAACCTCTCTTTAATCCATAAACCTTTCATCCATAAGTTTTACATTACTTACTCATCACATTCCATGGAAGTATCTATGATTTGTGCTTACCCTTTTAATTTTACAGGTTTTTACTACCTCTATAGCTTCATCTCACAGATTTTACCCTCAGATTTTAGCATCATTACTGATAATGGCTTTTCTGTTATTTAAACTGGGACCAACAAAGTGCAATACTTTTAACTTGCAACACATGGTGCAGATCCAAATAAAAATCTGGATCTAGTGAATTTAAATATATTTTCATGAACCGTTGAACCTTGGCTGAGGAATGTGAGTGACATTCTGGTTCCTTCCAGCAACCTCTGACAGTTGTGCATTGCAAAGTAACGACACCACTACTGGAATGATAGAAATTTCAAATATGGGTAGAAACCAGAGCTATTTTTTACATAACATGGGCTGAAATTCGCTTTGCACATTTTTCCTTGACCAAGAAAACCTAAATGAAGACAGCAGCAGAGGGGTTATATAATCATGAGTCACATGCCTGTCTTTTTCCTACTCTTTCAAAACTATGTTCAGACTTAGAAATAATAAATCTGTTGTTTAGATGCTGAAATCACGTAATTTTTCCCAACAAAGAGAATTGATAGATTAAGGGGATGAATATAGAATCAGACTGATACGCTGATTTGATAATGGCATTGTTATTGATCAAAAACATATAATCAATTCTGATCCATACCACTCAGTGATTTGCAGCATTAGGTCTAATACAGTAAAAATGGTTCTAAGGCTAGAAACAGTGGGTTTAAAAAATATCTGATGGGATATTGTCATTAGCTCTTAGCACTATTCTCTTGATATTCTGCTCAATAGAATTATAGCTTTTATTCACCATGGTCAGATTTAACATTATGCAGTTCATTGCATTATAATACCAGTGATACTGTGATTCAACATCAAACTGACACTGTGCAGTACCACTGATACTGTAAGTATCTCAAAGTGGGAAAAATAAGCTTTTGCATATGTTGCTGTGTCATCTCCGATTATATCTAAAACTGCTAAATTGTTTTTGACTTATGAAATCAATTCATTGCTGCTGAAGCTGCACAGCCTCTTTTCTGACAGCTGATGTTTTGAGGGTGTTCGGAAACCTTGTTTTCTTGGTCTTCAAGTAATTGATTTAGATTGGTCATGGTTATTCTTATGGTTTTAGGCGATTGGTGTCATTCAGGGCCATTCAGATAATTTTATAAACTGTCTTACATGACTACTATAAAATGTATTCATGATTTCATCAGTGCATTTGCTATTTGTCACATGTTGTTGTAATAAAACATGATTTCCTCTGCCAGGAAATCAATAAAAGATATTTCTAATGATTCTTTCCTGGGTAAATAAATAGCATGTATCATATATATCAACATATAATATATATTAGCTTTCATGGACTGCAACACATGCAGTTACAAGCCAATGACCTAATTCTGCAGAATGGTTGTGTATTTGTGTAGGCCTGCTTATTATACCACAATGATAATTACTATAATAATTACTGATAATTTAAGATGACCACTAATGGGACAAAGACTGAAAGAAGTATCTTTGAACAAAGGACAACAGAACATGTGTAGATCATCTCCAGCAGTGACTCTTGACTCTGATGGGCCCATGTGCCATTTAAATTCAGTTTCTATTGGAATTAAGAGAATTAACGCCAAGGCTTGACTCTTCATTTACATAACTAAGGAACAAGGATCCCTGATGAGAATACCAATCAGTTTGAGAAGACCAATCAGTGAAATGAAGCTGCTATCTTTGGGCTCATACTGACATCTATGTCTTTGTTCATGCAGGAAACAAACCTGTTTATTTTGCTCAGTGTAAAGCATGTGGAGACCTCCGCTCAGTCAGGTAGGAGAAATGGGAGAAGTGGGTGACTTTGAGGAGGTGATTTTTCACTGTTACACTGGCTATAAATTGTCAATCAATATTTGTCAACTTTGGTATGTGTCCAAACTCCTCATTCCTCCCTCCTTCAGGCATCGTGTTGATATCGGGTAGCTTCTGGTGTGACAGAGGTCCTGGTTGCTTGGCAACAGGTACAAGTATAGAGTCCAGTGTGACTGTGATGACCAGGGTGAGAGGAGAGGCTGACAAGCCTGTGCTGCACACACACGACCACACAACCAGACAGACACACACACACACACACACATGCACACACACGCATGCACACACACGACCACACACACAATTTGATGTGTGCCTCATATGTTTCTTGCAGGAAAGGGGATTAGAGGGAGCCATCAGTAAACTCCTCAGGGCAGTGCTGACATTAAACAGCACAAGTGTTTGAGAGATCGATGTGGGTACCTCGGAGCGGCCATACCTCTGGACAACCACATGTCCTTCATAAATGCACAGTCCCACATTTAACACATTCATCATCAAAGACAGCCGGACCACAGAGTGATGTGGGAAGCTGTGAGGGGGCTCTGGAACTTCACAGGGTTAGAAAGAGGCGAGGCCCCTCACAGCTGCACCCGGCACGACAGATTTGTTTCATAGACAAATAAACACGGACTATAACGGCTCATAACCACATGGCAAATAGTCCGTCATCATTAAACGCTAGCTGAGGGAAGTCGCATTGGTAATACGATTTTTTCCCATAAACTCTGCAGTTAAAGGGGCACATCTTGACAAATCTTGCTATTGACAAAAGAAAATTCATACTCATCGTATCAGAGGGAAGCACTTGACTTCACAATGACACCAGCTTGCACACACAGACCTGCAAATAAAACGTCAAGCAAATGGCGCGTTTACATGCACTTAAATGAGCAGTTTATTCAAAGAAACCAGGTTCACTGAAGAATGTGTTTTACATGCACTGTAGTGATCTGGTCCTACAGTCTGATTTCTACTAAGGCTGGACTATATGGCCAAAAGTTGTATTGAGATAAAAATGCTCATATCAGTTAAGATAGATAATCATGATGATTGCCACGTTATTAATTCTTAAACATGTTTTCCTCCTGAGTGAAGGTTGTGACTTTAAACTCTTCATGAACAAAGACAGACAAACAATTGACAGCTAAATATTCTATAAATCCGAAGTCGATCAATAAAACATTATATTGATATATATTGGACTTTTGTTGTTTTGCTATTGATGGCAATTATATTTCAATAAGGCACACAGTGTGAAGCTTTCCCTTACAGTGACAATGCCATCAAATGTTAAGACATTCTGGGGACTAATTTCTGTTAATCTCAATTTCAGTAGAAGTATTTAAAAAAACAGTTACACCGTGTCTCTAGCCCATTGTCATGCACACATGTACATTTAAAAAGCTGATAAGAAACCTGGTTATGCGTAAACATGGCAGACATATTTGTTCTCTCCAGGACAACTCCACCTGGGGAAACCGGATTTCTCTAATCTCCTGCCCCACTTTCAGAAATCAGGTTTCTTGTTTAAATGGCATTTAGGAAAGAAGCTTAGAGTAGAAATGTTTCTCCAGTGCAAGTAATCACACTTTAATACAGGATCACTGTTACTGAAGAAACTCACAGAACGATAACACAATAATTATCTGCTTAAATGTATGTCAGGGCTCACAAATGCTTTACCTTTATTTGTAGAAGCAGTTCTTTAAGATTTCAAGAGCCAAACACTCTTATCGGCCAAAGGAGTGTTGATATTGGCAACATTTTTATTTGCAGCCCCCTCAACAACTGTGAGGAGAACCGAGAGAGCAGAACTGTTATTGAAGCAACACAAGAAAAAAGATAGCATTGGGAATTGATCCGAGTTTATCAGTGTTGACTTACTGACAATTTTCCCTAAATGGTCCAAAGCCTCAAGCGCTCCCTCGTGTGTTTGCTTTCTGTTCACAAAACGGGAACAATAATTAACTTTTCATTCTCTTCTATTGCCTTTATTCACAAGGGCCTGAATCCAAAACTAAGCCAAATGCAGGAAGAACAACAAATCAACATATCATATCAAACAGCTGAAGTCAGGATGTGACCGGCTGACAGGTTGTGACATGAGGTGATGAGCTTCCACTTGTAAAAAAAAAAAAACTTGACTCTCTAGAAATACAGCCAGATTTTTGTGTCTTCTAATATCTGCAGCACAAAGAAATAGTTCCTGTTCTGCAAAGAGCTGCAGCTCAAATCCATAACAGTGTCTCAGAGTCACTCATATAGCAGAGAAAAAAAGAAAGATCAAAATCTCGGTGTGGTAGAATATTAGTGTTCGTTTGTAAACTAGATCAGAAACACTCACCTACCAAAGGTGGAGCAGACACTTTTTCTGCTTTTAACAGCTTCCACTTGTGTTTAAGTATTGGACATTTGGTCATATATCCTAACTAATAACACATAATACATTGTTTTGTTCTTGTCCATACTGAAGACATCATTCAAATATTCAGTGTAACTTGGAAAACAAGATTAGAGTGAGGCTCGGGACACTTTTTTCTGTCCAAACCAGGTCTGAGAAAAAACGAACCCAGTTTTTTTGAGTCTGAAACTAAACCGGGCCACATGTTTTTCCTGGTTACAGGCACACGCAATGCAAAAAATCTAGTAGATAGCTCAGCCAATGTGACAAAACTCGAATAATGTTTCAAAGTGATATTCGACAGATCCCTGCATTGGGTCCAGTATCCACACTCTGTCTGTCTGTGTTGAGCTCGGCTGTTATGTCCATCTTTATATAAATGTTTTTGTTATATATAGTAACAAATCGGAGCCAGGCTCTGCGTGTGACTGTGTTCCCACTTCCCCCAGAAAAACCTGTCATTCTCACGTTTCTTGTTCCCAATCAGTTGACAGGCTGTGAATGGCTGCTTTGAATTTGCAAATCGCTGCTGAATCACACCACATCAGTGTCATATATGTTTATGACACCGATGGCGGAGGCGGGGGGGGGGGAGGTTGCAACACAACAGAGAGAAAAACAAACAGGTCTCCAAGGTGATTGAAAGATTTCTGAGAGTGAAACCAAAGTGCTTATTATGAGACTGGCAGGGTAAATAGGCTGGAGGATGAGCCAAGAGCCTCATGGAGCACAATAATCACTGGAAAATTGCAAAGCTCAGTTTCAGCACGCAAACACTTTACATAATGTATCTAAGGAGCTGCACATGTCACACATCTGCAGCAAAGATCCAAAACCAGGTGAAAACTCAGAAAAAAACACCAGGAAGAGATGAACTAGAGCCAGACTGGAATGGAAATAAATGATTCACAGTATGTGTTGTGTACCTGTGGCTGGGTCAACCGTCCGCTCAATCAAATGGTCGTCCTGGTGGACCCACTCGCCGTTGCACTTGAAGTAGATCTGTGTGGCCGGCGTGGAGCGGCAGGTCAGCGTCACCGGCTTGTTCTTCACGATGAACTCGTCCTCCGGCTCCACCAGGAAGTGAGGTAACAGATCAGAGAAGGCGGCGGGGAGCGTCGCCGTGGCCGTGTGCTCGGAACCTTTAGGGAATAAAAAGCGGAAGAGGTTTTTAGAGGCATGCCAAAACTGAAAAAGCGAAAAAAGCTTTTAAGTTTTCAAGTTGACATGTGGCACGAGCTGAACCTTCCCCCATACTCTGCTGTTGTGACTGCAGGACGAGTGAGTGAAAATGCAGCAGACACCGAGTATCTAATGCAGAGATTCAGTGTCTTTGGAGAATTGGTGCACAGTAAGATTGCATATGTGAGAGGCTGAACAAGACAGATGGACAGAGTGTGTGACAAAGAGAGACAGAGCTGCATGGAGGAGAGCTGGCAGCGACAGAGCACGGCCCTGTGCGCTCATGAGTGGGTTGGACCCAGAGTGGAGTCGGTGTCTTTACTCCAGCTCTTAATCACAGCCCTTTAACATCCCCGCTGAAGGACTAGCGGCCATAAATCCTGTCTCAGCGACTAGGCCACTCCTCACTGTGTTATCGTCTCTTAAACCGGGTCTCTAACCCACATCAAGCAAAAAAGGGGAGTGAGGCAGGGAGGGTGGAGAGATGACCGACAGCTAGACAGCCAGTTAACTTGAAATCAAATCTCATATATAGGAGATGATGTTCTTATTTTTACTCCTCTGGAATCTAACATGAAATGTATGAGATGTGAGGAAAGAGCAGGGAGATGCAGGAGCTGCACTTCAGTGGGACAATTCCACAAATTACAGCAAATATTTAACGCTTGGTGAAAATGTTCAACACAAACGCCGGATGACACAATTGGAGCCTACAGCATGATGCCTCCTCCGCGAACACAGTGTCTCTCTCTCTAAACATATTAGCCTTGTGCGAGAGATAAGTAGAAACGGCGAAATAACCTCCTTACACCGCTAGCACTCAGGGGAGACCAGTAAATCCCAAAATAAAACCCCTTTAAAAGGAGTGTAATATTAATTTACTGCCCTGAATCCAATATGGCTGACAGACCAGGCATTAACAACCTTCTCCATCACTCCCTGTGCAGCAGGAGAGCACGGGAGTCCACATCTCTCATAATGAAACGGCAACGCTCTCCCCGACCTCTGTCTCCCCTAGCTTCCTCTCCGCCCTAACCCAGCCTGCGTTCATCCTTGCAGATTGCTGATGCCCAGGTCAGGGATAATATTATGTTGTGTCATAAACACCAATCTGTCAGTTCCTCCCCCACTACACACAATGTCTCTCTTTCTTCTCCCGTTATTTTTCTATTTTTTCACCCGTGTGCTGAGTTGCTAATTTATCAGGATGAGCTACGGTGAAGCACGCTGCTGCCACCACCACTGCTGAACCCCATTAATGTTTTGTGTACATGTTTAACTCTTAATGAAAACTAAATGTTCTGTGTCCAATGAACGACATACATCACACGCTGACACTTTGCCTTTTCTCCCCACATTTTCCGAGCACACTTTATGATTGCAGTGCATTTGCAGAGTCGGAAATGTCATTAATGTGCCAGCTCTCTATATCCAGGACAACACAGCTGCCTGACATTATTTATTCTATGTATGTGAGAGTGCATCGAGAAAAAGGCCACAGTTCATCATGAATGGTGAGTATAATTGCTCTAACGAAGAGCCAAAACTTTGCTAAAAAACAGCGTGGGACCAGCAGGTCAGGTTATTTGAAAGTGCGCTGGTCCTAATGATGGCGGCTTCTTCTAATGGGCCGCCTTCCAGCTCTGTGACCACGGCTATTAGCTGGCCGGGCTGACCCTCTGTACTCCCCGCAGACTGAAGACGACAGCTCGGTAAAACAGTGGGTGAGTCTCACCTCACACCTGCCAGGTTAATCATCTCACAGAGAACGGATGATGTTGAAACAGAGAGCGGAAAAACCGTAGCCACCTGAGACGCCCGACGGGCCGCGAGAACGGCTGTGGTGAACTCATGATGCTGTTGACTCGCTGCCGGCTCCTCATTTGCAGAGGTCACATTCAACGCCATCTCTCAACTTTTGATGATGTTTCCAATTTGTGTTTGTGTGTGTGTTTGTGTGTGTGTGTACTTGTGCGTGTCAAAAGGAATGGGGTTAGTCTTCCATTTTAGTACATGCACTTTAGGTTAATGAGGTTAAACACGTAATTTCTTTAGAGAAATAAATTGTCATTTTATGAGCAGGGGATTCCAGTCACGTACTGCTTTATATCAAACCCATAATGGAGGACTGATGCGCAGTAAATTGGCTGAGATTATTGTCATGACACAATGTACTTCAAAGTCAACGTGCACACACACACACGTGCACGCACACACTGGGAGTATCAGCTACTTAACAGACTTCTTGCGGGTCAATGCACAAATCAAATAGACATACAGCAGCACTATGGGCACTGCATTATACTCCACTGAATGTGATTGGCTAAAGCAGCCATTAATTGTTAAATGTATCTGAGTGCATTGCCAGATCATTTTGTAGACACACAAACAACCGGCGCGGCACGCTGAACGTCTCCCGTGTTGATCGTTGGGCCAATGAAGATGATTTAATTGATACAACATGCTGGATGTGTTGCTGGGGCCCAATAACCGTTACATAGCTCAGCGTGGCTCCCTGCATTTCTATAAACAACAATCCAGGAGAATCAGTTTGATTCTTGCACTCAAAAAAAAAAACCTAAATCTAAGGTTGCGACCTGATATTTGTCTGCAGCTGCCATTCTCTCCAGAGACAAATCAACTGACCTAAAACGCATGCATGCACAAACAGAGAGACACGCAGACACGAACGCACGACAAGGATGCAGCAGCTGTCAGTGCGCTGAGCCATGATGGCCAGGGCAGAATTCCTGCTGCACACAGACCCCCACTTCTCATCTGTCCAGCTGACCACATCACCTCCAAAGTCAGGGGCTGGGCACGTTTGCATGAGGAGGAGGAGGTGAAGAAGCCATGATGAAGTCAAACACACTTAAAAATAAACAGTATCTAACAAGAAGGTCACTCAGTAGAGTCCATGCATCTGCCCAACAGTCCCCTTATGAAACCACATTTAAATTCACTAAATACAGATTGTCATTTGGATCTGCACCAAGTTGCACACACTAAAATATCAGTCCCCTCACATGCGGTGGAGCTGCCCAAAGGTCCAGGAGTTTTGTTGTGCCATACACATCACGTAGCAAAATAGAATTGGCTCAAATATCCCTTCCTCCCTCTGTTTATTTTGGGTGACCCCTCTGCATTAAGTAAGTTAGTTCAGTAAGTGAACCCAGATGGCCTTTATGTCAGGGAGGAAGTTTCTGGTCAACGATTGGAAGTCTACTTTGGCACGGTCACCATCACTGTGGCACGTCTCTCTTGGTCACCTGCTGCCCCAGAATCATTATCGTATAGGCTACCTGATAAGATGGAGGACTGTGACTTGAACTGAGGCCTGTATTTCTCTTATAGGCACTTCCAGCTCATTAAAATAACTTTCAGTTATTTATTACATATCAAATACTTATCAGATATGCATCTACTTGAGACATTTTTTTTTTTACATTTGATTTTATATGTATTTATTTTTTTCTCTTTGCATGGATGTCTTTTACTAACTTTTTGTCTTACTTCCCTATTTAAGCTCTATTTGATATGCCGGTTTTTGACTAAACATTTGTGAAGATTGTGCTGTGAAAAAAAAATACAAATCACAAATATCAGTACCCAAAACAAGCCAGATTTCTTTTTTCAATGCCCTATCAAGCAATGTAAAAAAAAAATCCTGAATCTGTCCCCTGATCTGTAATTGCTCCAAAATTGAATAAGTTCTGTCTTCACCCCTCCACAAAATGTTGGAATTCTGTTGAGTAGGTTTTGTGTAACTCAAAACCAACAACCAAACAAACAAACCCAGATAAAAACATAACCTCCTTGGCCAAGGTAAAAATCTGAAAAAGCTATATTCCTGTAACCGCTGTAACTGTATACGTCCTCAGCATGCATGGATTAAATTTTCACAAGTGTTGCAGCTTTGTGAAAGTCTTCGGTTACCACCGATCTTCAATATTTCATAAAGATTTTTCACTTTAATGTCACTTGCTGTATCACTTTCCAGGAGTAGGTGTGTTTTTAATGAACACAAACGAACCTCAGGCCTCATTTTGAAATGGAATTCCACCCATGATTCTTCACTTCTCCTTACTCATGTCAGTGTGCCGCTGACTTCTGTTATCACCATTTGTAAAATAAGCATTCATTTTTAAATTTCACTCCTTATTATCTAATCAGAGAACAGAATTACTGAATGCATAAAGAATGACAGCGTATGAGAATGTCAGCGGGAGGAAGAAAAACCATAGCTGGAGAGGAAATAACCCTCTTTTGTGTTCCTCTCTCATGGCACTAACACGTCGTGTGCCCTTTGGAGCCAATTACTTTTTTTTTTTTTCTTCTTCAACAACGTCATGTCCCCGAAGAAAAGCATCATTGAGCAATCACTGGGCATAATTTACATCACAGTGATGAACAGCAGCTATAACAAGTGTTTTATGACACCATCAGCGCCTTACAATGTCCTCTGAAATTAATTCAATTAAAATTACTATGCAGAATATTAAACCATTCCATGTTTAGCTGCCATTAACAACAAGGCCAAGATCAAATTTGTCACAGCCACCTTGTTGACGGTTGATTTTTTTGCCTTCAGAGCCCTCAAGTTTGTTCAAATGGTTTTCTTGATGCTTTTTGAACCACACCGAGTGTATTTATATAACAATCACTCCAAATGTAATATGTGGAACCATGGGTTCTGGGAACGTCATTGGTGTATAGTTGAAAATCTTGAATATGCCTCTGACATAAAGTCACTGGGAGTGATTATACACAGAAAGAGGAAGGAATGGGAGAGTGAAGAGTGAGAGAGAAAAAACTCCATCCAGCATCATATATAATCTGGAGCACAGCTGACTGATGTATGTTTGTCCCCGGATGACAAATATTTACTCCTCCACATGTCTGGGATTCAGAATTCATTTTTCATTGAGACAACCATGCTTCAGAGAGCACTCCATCACCCACACACACGCATTGTTACAAGTCATTATAAGTGTATATATATATTTATATATATATATATATATATATATATATATATATCCCATGTGTCTTTTTTCTCAATCAATAACAGATGTAGAATTATGCATGCAAAAAAAAATTATGTTAACACAGAAATGTTCAAACACCAGCAATTCAGTGTCCGTCCAATATCCCTGTTCATTAAGGTTGCTCTGAAAAAAAATCAATCACTGGAAATACTCTCGTATAGAAAAACGCTCTGAAGCATTTAACAACATGTAGGAGAGATGGCACCCATATAAACCCAAACTGCAGCCCATCACATTTCTATCAGTGGTGGCAGGATACTTAAAAAAAAGAAAGAAAGAAGGGAATGAAGCACAGAAGGAGAGGAGGGGACTGGGAGAACGAGGGTGAATATGTAAATTGTCCTCACACATGCCACATGTGATGTTATTACAATCTTCTCCCATTTAAATTAATACAAAATTGGCTGCTAAGCATGTACATTGATGCGGGGCTGTGCATCTGTGTGCATATATTAATTCAGGACACTAATCACACGCTGCCTACAGGGCTCCCCGTCAAGAATATTTCCAGGATGGCTGGTCACATAGTCAACTTTGAGAATTACCTTCAAAAGCCAGTGACATGATTCATCTCTACTCACACAGGCAGCACTTTGGATGATTGAATGCTGTTTTTTGTCGTTAAACAGTTTCTCAACGAACGAAAAAAGAGTTGGAGCTGTTAGTTGTGAATACGGTGCACAGCTCAGCCTTACACCTTTGAACAGCCGCTTACAATCTGCTTATTCCAGTTTGTTGATTTGTATTTATTACATTTTTTCCTGTCATCTGTTTGAAGGAACACCTCAGCAGGGGGGTACAGGGTGGGAGGCTGAAGCAGGTGAGAAATCTAATAATAATAACAATAACTTCATTTATATGGCACTAATCTAAACAAGGTTACAAAGTGCTTTACAAAAAAATCCAAGGCAAAAAGAAGAATGAATTATAATAAAAGGTATTCAATTCAGTTGAATTTTAAGGGCCAAAGCATAACATAATAAGGTTAACACCTTGGAATTTTTTAGAGAAACCCAACAGTTCCCACAATGAGCAAACACTTTGGTGACTGTGGAGAGAAAAACCTCGAGCAGAACCAGACTCAGTGTGGGCGGCCATCTGCCTCGACAGGTTGGGGTGAGAGAGGAGGGTGGCGAAGAGGGGAATGAAGAGAGAGAGATAGAGAGACCAGGAACAGTTGTTTAACCATAAAAATTTGAGCTCTGTCAGACTGGTTGTTGTAATGAAAATAAAAATCTTCAATTGTACCTTGGCGTCATCATGTGTTTCAGCCTTTTTATCGCAATAACATTAAAAGCCGAACTTGAGGGTACGCTGAGGTTGAAGGTAAATCTGATGGCTACTGGCTTGTATGGCGGTGCTATGAAAGCCATGTGGCCTACTCAGTGTATCAGACATCATTACCTCTGTGCCCTTTTTTAAACTAAACTAAATACCTACTCTCATAGGCAGCAGCAATCAAAAGCTGTCATACGTCTACCAGTGCTGACGCTCCCTTTGCTTCAGCTTCCCTTTCAAGGCAACGGTGTCTTGAAAGGCACAGTCTGCCTTAAACCCACAACACCATTTTAAGTTCCCGTCAGTGTGATAGAGCTGACATTTGTGTGTGTGTGTTCATTTGTGCAAATGTAAATGGCTGAAAAGTGAGGTTAAACAAGATCAACAGCTGGGGAGTCGGAAATTTGTGTACATGAGAGCCAGAGTGCAAATGTGAGAATATTTTATCTTTCTGATTAAATAGTTACATGGTTAGAAACCGCATTTTTAATCTTACAAGCATCGCTGAGGCTGTGGCTCTTTGGATGAAAAGCTTCGTCCAGGAGCCTGTGCTAACAAGAGAGTTCAAAATACACAGGACATGTTTTTAGTTATCTGGCTTCACTTAACCCAACACTGGTCGTCCTGAATATCCTGCACTACGAGTCCGGTTAACAACTGTCTCAGTTAACTCTGGGTTTTATTAGACAGAGGCAGAGTCGTTATTTTGAGCAACATCGTCAGAAGCATAAAATAAAATGTTGATACTCTTGATATCTGCCGGTCAGGTCGACAACATCCAACAGTGACATTCAACAAAGTGACCCGGAGATGATAATCACATAACTACAGAAGAAAGTAAACTGTAGATATGAAACTTCAATCTTTAAAGTAAACAGCTAAAGATAAACTGTAAATAAATAGAGGGATTTTATTGAGGTTATATTTTGAGTTTTTTTTTTTTGTCTGATGATGAACAAACTATTATGAACATGTGATGCACATAAAATAGTTACAGTGATGTCAGACTGTTTGTGCTGCCAAAGCAGAAGAGAGCAGAGAAGTGGAAAATGTGTGATGAGCTCAGTCTGACTCAAATGTTCATTTATAATCTTGGAAATAATGAACAATGTGTGGATCTCATTTTTCTAATAAAATACAAAAGAGGCTTTGTAATGTCTCCTTATGTTATCCTGATCCGTAATGATATGATGAAACATTGTCAGGAATCAAAGAACCTTTGTTGAATTTAAATGAAGCTATAATAGTTGTGATGTACAACTTATTTATTTATTGTGCTGAGTTTGTTAGAAGAAAAACTCGCAGAAATATGAAGATATTTCTTACTTTAACTTGAACTATGTTGTCCCTGTCGGGATCCTGTAAATCAATCACCCTGGAGTTCCAGTGATCTGACTGCTCAGTAGTTCGGTCTTATCTCGAACTTCAGCTGCGTTGGATCAGGTAAGCGGTCCAGCACAAGTTACTATGTTGATTTTACCCCACTAACAAGTGAATCAGGTTTGTAGGGCTGAAAAACATTTCATTGGTGTTTACCCCAGCGTGGAAAAGTCTACAGGCCTCATGTTTCCACTGACAATCCAATTTCATAGCATCTCAAACAATAAGTTATCATTTTTAGCAGTTTAATTATTGATTGTGTCTGTTCAATAAATCCAGCAGGAGAAGAAAAAACATCTTTGCTTGGCTTTTTAAGTGTAGCAATGTAAGGTTTTGTACGCTCAGTGCATAAGGTCACCTCAATTAAGCAAACTAATCGGCTGAATACACACAAATCTCACACAAACACTGCAAAGAACCCTCCGCAGAAGTTTCTAAAAAAAAGAATTCATCTCAAGATTTTGAGAAATTCATGAACACAGAAAAATGCCTTGCACAGTCGGCCCAGGCACGAGAAACACTTGATAGACTTGGTTCATTTTAGAGGAAGATTCAAAATGCCTTGCTGGAGCAAATCTGGGGATGTAAATGCCTCTGATTCTTCAAAGCTGCACCTGTTTGGTGGCTCAGCGCATCATGTTTTTTTCAAAAGAGACACAGAGATTTAAACACATTTTGACTTAATAACTTCACGCAATCCTCAAAGGAGCTGAAGATGTCCCGAGCTGTCAGGAGGGGCAGGCGCAGACGCAGTCTTTGCCATCCGAGGCACGCGCAAGCTCACAGATTTTGTTGTCCCCGTACACTTAGCCGGAAACGAGGCAAGTTGATTGCAGAGGCATGGGAAGAGGCAGAAACACAGAAGGAGAAGGGGAAGGAGGCGTTCTTTAAATCTTTGAAATGGATGTTAGGAAATAAAGGGAGGAAAGAAAAGACAAGAGACAATTTAGATTACCAAGTTAATCCTTTAATTACTGGATATGCCTACGGCTAAAATGAGAGGTTTCACACGCTGCATTTTACAACAGCGGAGTGATTCCAACTGCAGAAAGTGAGGCAGAGTGCCATAATGATCAAGAGCCATAAAGCTTAAAATAATGGAATGTCAGTATACCTGGTATAGCAGTTGTTTGGTGCTGGGGGAAAAAAACTGAACAAAACACTGCAAATATCAATTTGGAGCTGAAATGCAACTTACTCCACATCTCTCATATTACAAACCTTTGTTACTTTGAGAGCTTCACACTTATGAAACATGTTCCCTATAAACATGTCCTCACAGAAAAATACATTAGTAGCAACAGCATCATTCAAAAACAAAACACAGGTTCAATTGGGCAAAATGACAAACCAACAAAGGGAGAGAATATAACTGCTAATGTCTGCAGAAGCTCCTCAGACTCTGATTCAGAGGCTTCTGACAAAAACCGCTGTAAATGTGAGGCCCCCTGCGACACTCAACCACGTCACCCCTGCCTCCTCCTTCCTCTTCCTTCATCCTCCTCCTCCTCATTTCATAATTTATCCCCCTCCCTGGCAACGACCCCCATAGACAGAAATGGAGGATGACGCGTACCATTTAATTAGCGTGACGGAGCATGAAGGCTCCTCGGCATAAGACAGCGAATTAGAACACAACATGAAGATACGGCTCAGATAAAGCATCACCTGTTCAAGTCTAATTACTGAACCACAATGCCGTTTCCAACTTTCCAATTTAACGAGCCACCAGCACTTACGCCGGCGATGACACATTATGCCACTGGGCTCACTTACAGTACACGATAAAGATTGGAGGAATACATGCTGACACACGGTGGGGAAATGATGCAGTCACATTAAACTAGTTTTTAACCACCGTAAATGGCATTAGCATGTGATCTGTTTGCAGATATCCTGTCTGGGTAGAGGAAAGAACACATGTTAATTGCCTGGTGTAAATGCACACACAACACTATGAACTGACAGTCTGGTTTGGATCTCAGGGAGGTGTAAATGAAATCTCGCAGCAAGTCCACATTCAAAATCAAGTTAGTCAAGTTTGTTTTTTTTAGCCAATCCATTCATTGTTTTTTAGCATGAATAACATCATGTCAGGCATCATACATCAGCTAAGTGCTTGTTTTTGCCAATGACAGGTTCAGATTGTTATTATCAGGGTCTGACAACATTATGGACAGGGTTCCTACAGAGACATATTTTTTACTAAAGTAAAATCCTATTTATTTCACTATAAACAGTCATTCTGTCGCTCTGTTCAAAACCACCAGACTCCACTGATAAAAACCATAATTTTACCCTGCAGAACATGGGGGTGCAGGTCAATCACGGTCTTGATTGTATTTTTTTAAATGTTATTATCTTATTGTGTGAAATATTCAGATAACAGCATACAATACTACTAAGAGCAAAAAATATACTAAGAATGCATCAAATTTAAATGAATTCTAAATCATTTTATTTGAACTGCAGGTTAAGTAGGCTTTTCATACAATCAGGTGTGGGAGTGCAAATTACTATGGCAACGTACACTTCAACAAATCAAGTGAGCAGCAATTATCATACTAGTAAGAAGATCTTCTATTCTTATAAAATAACAGGAGAATGGGATATTTTTGACAAACTGATTACCAATAAATGGATTCATTGATTGATCTGTACTTCAATATTTTGGCTAAGATTAAATAATCACATATTAATAATTAATAAATAACATCAGGAACTTTGATTTGGAATGGTACTTGGATCATTAGCATCACTCCGATACTGGTTCATTCATTACATCAGTATTTAAGGATTCAATGATTGACAAAAGGCTTTCTTGTCATATGTAGAAATAACAATTGCAATTAAATTATTTTTTCTATGTCTGTACCTGGTGCTGTCAAAAAATATTGAAATATCTAAATGGCAAATGGAAAAATATCTAAACCATAAAAAATAAAAGCACATCCCTTTTTTTAATGGTTTCTTTATCATTTGCTTAACACATTGTTTTTCCGAATGTTTTTCCTGCAGGATTTACAAAAGAGTGACTCTGAAATTTTCATTAGTTTTTATTTTTATTTAGTTTTTCAGTTTGCTTTTTTATTTCAGTTTAGTTTTAGTTAGTTCAACAAGTGATTTCGTAGTTTTAGTTTAGTTTTTATTTTGAGGAATCGACTAGTTTCAGTTTAGTTTTTATTTAATTTTAGTCATAGTTTTAGTTTTTCCAGGTATTAAGAGAAAGCCTTGACTTGTAGAAGCTGAAAAAGGATGAAACAACGTGTGACACCAAATATGGTTTAACAAGTCCTTTAATTTCATTCTTTAAACATCACCTGCAGGACAGGCAGTAATCGAGGGAGAAAACGAAACGACAGCAAAAACGAAGCTGAATTTATCTGCAATTCAGTTTACTTTTAGTTCGTTTTGCATTGTTCATTGTAGTTTTTATTTAGTTTTCGTTTTTTTTGTAATTGTCGTTTTTATTTTTATTTCAGTTAACTAAATTATTTTTTCATTGCTAGTTTTAGTTTTAGTCTTAGTTTTCATTAACTATAATAACCCTGCTCTGCAGTCTGTGACGCTCCAAATAAATAATTAGATTCTCTTATTTAACAAGTTAAGATCGACTTGTTGAGAGAATGTTTCTTCACAAGAAAAGAACAAGGTAGCGTCTGTGATTTAGCGATGCATGAAAAGAAATCGGGTTTTTTTGGAAGGAGCAGTGCTTTAATTCCTGAAAACAAACCTCCTCGTCCATTCCAGGTTACTCTTTCTTAAAAACTGAATCTGAGTGTTCATGGTCAATTTAAGCAAAAGTACACATGATGTCTGTGACTTTGGAGAGTTAAATTTAGCTTGGAGTGTTTGACAGCAGCCACATGTAACATTCAGTAACTACAAAATACTACATAATAATATTTTTTAAAATACACTGATCCAGATCATTTTCCATCAAAATCTTAGTAATGGCAGCTTTAATGAACATTCCTGTATTTGAGAATAACTCATGTTACCCTCATCTGTGCATTAGTAATCACTCCTGTAATTTGTACATTAAGAGAGAAGCTAATTAAATAGTTAAACAGACAACCCTGTACACTGACAAACAACACAGGCCTGTGTGCAGTCGCTGGAGACGTCACTGAGGTGACAAAGAATGAAAAGGCAGCTGATGTTTCTGCTGTTTTTTTTCCCCAGACGGTCTAATTTATTTTACTTTAACAACACTAAAGCTGCTATAAAGGAGCGAAATGAAAAGACGGTAACACACTTGAGCACAGAGCTTGTTCTGCCTTAACCCTGCAGATCAGATGTAATGTTAAAGGCTTTAAGCTACTTTGGGCTCTGACTGCTGATGCCGACACAATGTAATTCCCCCACACCTGTGAGACACAGCTACCAACACTCTGTCCTTTGCCGCTTCATCAGTTTCTTTCACAGAAAAGCTAAATGAACTGTTGAGGGGTGAATGGAATTAATAATGTCGTAAAGCAGAAAATCGGGAGGAAAATTAACCATAACGATTAGCAGAATTATGACGAGCAGGAGGAGCATTTCAATTTGGACGGTCACAGATATACAGCTTATTTCACTGTGGTGGAAGTTAGGTTGAAGTAATGAGGCTGGTGATATTTTAGAATGTGGTTACTGTCGACAAATCCCAAAGTTAAAATGGGTTGGTCCATCTCGCATTACTTTCAGACTGCCATTTCCTGTCTTGGGGTAACAGTAAAACATACGCAAATGATGAACCTGCATGTGCGAGCAAGGTGGAAGATAAAACATTCACCTCTTGTTGCAAAGCTAATCCAAAGCATGGCTTCGTGTGGAGTTCAACTTTAGTAATTGTTGACCTGTGACGTCAAAGCCTCAACCAACAGCAACGTTTGTGTGGTTGACTCCACATGGCTATCATTGGCTGTAGTTTTCTCAGTGAGCCAAGATGGAGGAGACCCGGATGTTAGTGTTGAACCAGCCGGTACGTGTATTTGATGCCAGAAAGGAGAATATGTATTACCTGCACCACAAAAAAGAGAATGCCTGGCTAGGACTGGAAAATTTGCTTCAGCAGGTGATTAAGCATTTGCATATGTGTGACTGTGCCTGAATTCACCCAGTCCCTCCTATAAATAAATAAATAAAGAGGTAACTCAACCAACCAACATATATTTTGTATTCTTTATTGAAACGTATCTTACTTCATGATGGACACTGTGGGTACATTTGAATTTGTTTAGCTCTATTTTCAGAAAATGAAGAACACACATATGGTGATTATATATATATAGCCTCAGAACACAGTATGTCGGCTCAAAACAAACTACAGTGCTCAAGTTCATGACAATGAAAGGACACATCACCCTGTGTAACGCTGTGGCTCACTGACGTGTTTTTAATAGTTTCTGGAGAACAGTGGAGCTCTGGGGCGCAGAGGAATCAACATCAGTGTGTAAACCTTATGATATAAAGTCAATACTGGATCGTTTTTTTGGGGGGTTGTGGACTTTTCATGGGATTAAACTACGATAAGAAAATTCTGAAATATCAACAGACTTAAGTCCTTAAAACCTTTATTCACGGAACGCAAAGCAGAAGTTCACGATGAAAAGTAAACCTGTAAACGTTTATTTAAAAATTTGCAATAATTATTCTGAACAATAGCTGGGATTAGATCCAGTCCTCCCACCACAGCCCTTAAAAGGAAAAGAGGTATAGAGAAAGGATGGATGTATATTCTGAACAATGGACCTTCTCATGATGATAAATTATGTATGTTTTAACATGCAAGCAGCATTTTAATGTGGTACCAGTAACTACCCCATATACTCTGTTGCATGTAAAATATTATGTGAAATAGGCTGTGACCACAGTTGTAATAAAGCTAAAATAAATGACTAATACATCTGTAATGGAAACAGTAGCAGTACATCAAAACCACATTAGTATTTGAGTAATTGTACTTAGTTACTCTCCTCCTCTCCTGAGGATAAGGGGATGGTGTGTCTGGACCAGATAAGCAGTGCTCAGGGGATCTCCTTCCTGGGCCGTTACAGAAACTGATGATCTCCTGACAGGTGATGTGATGAGGTGGGACAGCGCCGCTACGCTGCTAATAACACCTCACCACAAATAGGATCTGAAGACATCCACCGTGTGATAACGAGGGAGCTGCTCTCAATGTACAGAGGGCAGTGGGAATGTTAATCTGCATCTTTCTTCTCAGTTTCTACTCTGCAATCTTGCAATCTTATCCGATTGTGTTATATATATATATTATAAATTTGCAGTCCCATTGTTCAAAGGTTCTTTATTATTTCTCAGCCAAGGACCTTCTTCAAAAATATCTTTTGCTTTTTCACAAGTGGGCAACTTCAGGCTCACATCCATTTTGTTCAGGCCACGAGCAGGCAAGAAGTGCTGCATCACTGTCTGAAGAGGTCCATATCCTTATGCTCCTGGGCTGCCATGTTTCAGTAAAATGACATTTGAAAAGTTTACCATAGTGCAGTTGCTGTTTTTCTACATGGTGAAACTGAACATC
This sequence comes from Paralichthys olivaceus, assembly GCF_024713975.1. NCBI lineage: Eukaryota > Metazoa > Chordata > Actinopteri > Pleuronectiformes > Paralichthyidae > Paralichthys > Paralichthys olivaceus. The sequence goes on from NC_091101.1 coordinate 11,322,945, forward strand.
ATTTACTGCTCAATATGCTAAAAATGTCAGAATGTAATAACATTTCCAAAGTTCAATTGACCAGAAATAGACAAACTACAAATACAGCAGATGACTACGATGCCGCCCACAGTTAAATCTGCTCGACAGGCTGCGCATCTTTCAGCTACACTCTATAAAATCTAAAAATCACCATAAAGGTGTCTTTATCTGGAAGAGCGGCAGTCGTGTATTGGTAGTAAACGTATTGTTTTCACGTCACTGTCAATACAATAAAGTCTTCAGCACAGATCTAACAGAGCTGCCAAGCTACAGCAGCTCCACTGACGCTGAGGGAAACTCAATATATCACCACAATGGCCAACATCTTCTTTCCCCCCTCACTCACATCAGCAGAGGCTACGGCCTCACGTACAATACACAGATTCCTCAGGCCGTCCTTGAGCTCCTTCAAAGAATCCAGCCTTTCAATCTGTTATCTGTTTATGGTGAATATTAAAAAAAACACACTATGAGGACAAATTCAGCAAGTTTGCTTTGTTGTTTTACATGTGGAGCACAGCGGAGCCTTCTCCTGACTTCCCCTGCAACAATCGCAACAATAGCTGTTCTGGGCCTTTTTTCTCCTGCCTGCTTTCCCAAATCCATAAAAAGCCTTGATGGCCATGGTCTACATTACATAGACAGAAATGGCTTCCACATCCAACCCAATAATGTGCACAAACAATAGCAAAGCATTAGGTGACTGGCAATAAATATCTGAAAAGAGGCACTTTGCTGCGGGAAAAATATACCAACCGAATCCAAGCCATGAGCCGAGAGGAGACATTGTATCACGGCCGCCATCCAATGCATATAAAAGTGTGATGAATGGTGTGAAGTGCTTTAAAAGCAAGAAAGATCATTATCGACATTAATAAGAACAATTTTTATAAATGGCGTCGCTGTGTTCTTTCTTCTATAGGCTATGAGGAAAAAAGGAGCCGTCATGACTAACTGCAATTAGGCCTTTTCTTGTTTGACTGTAAAAGTACCAGGGAAATGGGAGTTAGAGACTATAGGCTCACACTGGGAGCATTTGAATGTCGTTTGGATAATTGAGTGTTATTCAAGATTTTTTGGGGGGAACTGCTTTGAAATGCAAGGCAGGTGATGTGCCTGACAGACCGCATGTGAAGGAACCACCAAGAGTTTGGTTTTAATGGCAATTTAGAGTTTGAAAGGGGGAAATGTTAGTCATACTAAATTTAGCATGGCAGGCCTTGTTCCACTTTGAAATACCCTGTGATGAGTCACTTATTCCTGTAGAGCAGGATGTAGCAGGTATATACATGTATCCACATTAGTGAAAGTGTGGGTGGACCACTGCCAGTCCTTTTCAGAGGTTTGAGAAAGCAATAAAAACTAGGAAAATATCTTTTTATATGCATCACTTTGGCAAATGTATCAAAAAAACGTAGGGACCGTCTACTGTTTGCTAGGTGTTGCTCTGTTGTTTGTTACATAGGATGTAGTTTGTAGTTAAAATTGAAATCACTTGTCTTCAAGCCTCCACTCAAATCCTCAAAAGTCATATTTTATCAAGCCTTGCTACAATAACAACACATGTTAAGACTTCAGCAAAAGGTTATAGAGGTTTGGTCTCAAAGATGGGCAAAATGTTTGAATGGATTTTAAGGATCATCTGTGAATTTAAAAATATACAGTATATATATTTTGTTGTTCTATCATGCAGAGTTTTATAGCTTTAATTTGTATCTTTCTCTGTAATTGGTTTGGCTTGGCCTATAATCTATCTCTGCTTAAAAAATATAGCCTAGAAAAATTATATATGAATCCATCAATTCCAAAACTGTCTTATTTACCTGTATCTTGATTATATTGATCTTCTTTCAGTTCAATTCTTTACTCTCCCATGATGGACGTTGCAACATGGCAAAAAGCAGGCAAATCATACAAGGGGCAGATTAAGAAACTAGCAACAACTCAATAAAAAGTACAGGTAAACTAAAACAAGTAAAAGCAAGTAAAAGCACTAATTTAAAACTACTGAAGGAAAAAAAAAACAGCAGCGACAACTGAAACAACAGCAAGCAAGGACAGCACCTCAGGGCCAGAACCTGCTGCCAAAATACAGTGAGCGCAAATGAATTGATTTTACTGTGCACACTAAAAAGAAATGTTGGACTCTATTACACTTGGCACTGAGGAGTTTTTAAACTGTGCTTGAAAAGAAGCCGCTCAAACTCGGTTTTGTTCATGGTGGGAGATCTTTTGAAATTTTCTTTTAAAAGATAACTGACAATGCAAACTGCAGCGCACCAATCATCTTCTTTCAACGCATACAGTTACTTTTCAGCCAACAGCTTCCATTCATGTTATAATAATATTAAAATCTACTTTTAGAAGTTTTAATTGCCAAGGCAACTCTGAGAGAATAAAAATTAAAAAAACACTTTTTATTTGCTAAAGAAGTTTATGTATGTATAGAGTAATAAGTGTTGAGCCGACACACTTAATATACTCATAATTATTTTTAGCTGTGACACTGACTAATGTGATTGTAACATATTCTGCTTCTATTATGATTCTTTATTCTGATAGGACCGACACTGGCCTCACTCAACTTAATCAATGGCCTATTCTATGGATAAATATGAGCCACCAAAGCTGTTTTAATCCAAAGTAAAAGATGAGTGGAAATACAACAAAGAGCGAAACAGAGGTATTTCAGACAGACTCATGTTTCACACATAACACTGTCATGTTATTTTTACAGCTTCTAAGATCTTCTGGACAAATGACTGAATAGTTAAAGCACTTGTCACCATGCCGAGGCAGATAAAAGCTGATTGTATCCGCTCTTCTCAGATTTAGTATCAGGAGGAGTTTCTTTTTCTTGTAAAATTTAATGATGAAACCACACTGACATAAAAAATACTGTAGTATTATCTATTCAATACTTTGCTGTTCTAGTTCTGCAAGTACAAATCCACAGTTGTAATAAATGTATTTTACTTATTATCATGTCTGAGCTGCATGCCTTCACTCATCAGGGTAAATGACAAACGGTGCACCAGTGAAATAACACAATTAGTAAATAATTATGAGTATATTTAACTAATTTGTAGTTAAGATATGATTATTTCAAAGGTTGCAGTCATGTGTTGAAACTGACTTTTATAAAGTCAACACGTTCTATTTACTTATTTACTTTTAATAGAGATGTTCTGATATCAGCTTCAGAAATGCCTCTGATAGGGATGGAAATGCCAGTTCGGGCATGAGCACGTACGCAAATGTATGTGTCAATCTGATATCGTGTCTTTAAAGTATATCAGGTTCACACAGATAACACTACAGATTTCAGTGCAGTAGCGTTGGCTAGAGCCACCTTTCATGCTGAAGAGTCACAGGTAAAACAACGACGTGACTCGTGTACATGACTTCAGGTTCAAGAGGTGACAGTGTTGACAATTACAACGCTAGCAATAAATCAGACAACAATGGTCACTTCCATGCAGTGTTAGTAGCATACAGCTGTTAGAATAGGCTATATGAGCTGTTATTTTTTTAAATGGACAGATATCGGATCGGTACTCTGTATCAGCCAATACACAAAATCCAGATATTGGAATTTGTATTGTGAAAAGTGCTATTGGGGCGTGTCTAATTTTAGATCTTGTGATTTCAGTATAATGGAGCCACAAAGAGCAGAATAAAACTCTTCTTTGTTCCATTTTGATCAAATAACTTCACTATATGCACTTATACAAATGTAAAGGAGAGCAGGAGTGGGATTTCATCCTAAATAGACATAAAATCTGTGACAGAAAAGCATGAGAAATGGTCAAATAAATACATTCTTACATGTAGTACAAATGAATGGTTAGTGACACATCCAGCCCGACGCTGAGGCTGAACATCAGCCCAGCAGCCAACCTGCCGCCTGGTGCCTGCAGTTATTTGAGGGGAAAGTGCTGCTGCTCGAGGTTATGAATGTTTGTCGTTGTGTAAAACGGCCCTTTTGTTCTTCGTTGTGAAGGATCAAAGTTCTGATGTCCGATGGCAACCCAACCCCCCCCCACCATATCCCTCCAGCCGAAAGACAGATTGCCTATTTTCCTATCACCTGTGCTGGGGCCGGGCCCATGACACCTGCTAGACGAGCCCGTTTTAGTGCTCGCCCTGTCAGCTAACGTATGGGTCTATTGATGTGCTGTGACTGGGCTGGGCTGATCCTACCCAACACGCATTAGGGCCAGCTGTTGTGCCTCATCTGTCTCCGTGTGCACCCTGATGGCCGCAAACAGACAGTAAAAACAGGCTGCTCAAAACATAACGCCCCATCTACCTTCAACCTGCGTCCCGCTGCTCTCAATACCATCATCTCCCCGGATCCTGACTAAATGACTGCAGAAGCACTGGCTTAAATTGAGTCCAAGAATGTGGCTGATGGGCGAAAAGTTGATTCACTGCAACTATGGTAATTGCTTTCTTGATTACACACGTCTGAGACACTAATTCTAGGATTCAAGAGGCCTAATAATCGTGGTCTAAAGCATTAACAATAAGGTAAACACAACAAATTACATGCTGCCCTCTTTGACACTGATGATTAAGGTTAAAGAATTCAATGATGATTACAGTGAGTGGAGGGAAACAAAAAAAAGACTTTAACAGACACATGTGAAAAACAAACCACGTTAATCAAGTCATCAGCTATAAGAAAATGTGGCAGCATTATCAAAATCTTATCTTGCAGATTTCACTGCATTCATTACCAGATGAGTTGAGCCAACAACATCAATGACACGAGCAGACGACCCTGCAGAGAAAGATGAGGGAGACGCCCTTTTCAAAGTTTGAGCCCATGAACCCCTGAAAGGTCTGTTCATGCCCCTGCTGGCATGAATAATCACCCTCAGCTCCCCTGTAATGTGCTGCAGATGATATATTGGGCCACATTTATTACTGTTCCACTTCCACCTGGCTAGGAGCAGCAAGTCCTCCATTAATAAAAAAACAAAAAAAACCAAGCCTGCAATGAGAATTCTGCACAGCCAAGGACTACAGGTGTAGATCCACTGTTAAGGCAGCGTGACCTAATTGGTGAAATTTGGAGTCATGGACAGCTTCCATTTTGCGTGTAACACCACATGATATATAGTTCCCTTTAGTTCTTATAGTAAGTCTATTCAGAAGTTGAGGCTACTCGTGCCGCTAATCCTTGTTCACATTCACGTCAGTGCTCATCATATTTCTGTCACCTCAGCTGGGAAGGAGAGCAACAGTCCAAATGAAGACACATCCAGGCTTTAGCTATAGAAGGCAGTCATATGCAGGACGTGTTGTTGGTTCCGATTGAAGATTAGTCGGACAGGATAACACATTCTTATTTGAATGGTAATATGGGATTAAAACTTTCAGCACTTCGCAGTGGTTTAGCAGGATTAAGGGCCCTTGCATGCAATCCTTTCGCTGTCAAATTAATTGTACAAATTTGCCCCTTAAACAACCATGTCAGAATATGGACTTAAAAACAACACCAATGGTTTCTGACATAGGGGCTCATGACAGAGTTCAGTCAAGGAAAAAGAGAAGCCATGTCGCCATGAAAAGATTAATATAGCAGAGCTAGTATCTGAAATCTAAACAACACAAGAGTAGATTTAACTTTTGGCAGTGTCTTTTTGAAGCAACTGTTGCAGGGGAGGATGCAGGGGCAAAGCCACGGGGGCACTGGCCCCAGCTGAAATCTGATTAGCCCTTGAAGTGCACTCGTCTTTTCTGTAATATTTTTTGTTTAAATATTCTAGTCACTAACAAGACTAACAATAATATGACAATGTCTTTTAGGTTTTAAATATATTCAAAGATGTGTGTGCTTAGCTCAAAGCGATAGAGCTAACAGTAAATAAGGAATGACTTAAATGTGCATCTAAATCAGGAATTGTACATGGATGTTGGACATATAATTGGCCCCTCTGTGTAAACTGTGGCCCTTTTATGGCCCAAGATCCACCACTGACGTGTTACAACTTTATTACATTAAGTTAAGGATATGATATCAAAAATTAGAACATTTGGTGAACAGTTATCAGATTACTTTACAAGGAAGCAATGAACCTCTTCAAAAAAAATATCCTGGCATCCTTGGCATATTTTCAGCAGGTTTTACATATCCCACCTTTTCCTACAGTGTCTGAAGATTTCTAGTTTTCCTGCTGCTTCTCTCCCGCTTTCCTTTCTCTACCATCTCACACTATATGTTGCAAGTATTGCAAATTCAGGCCAGGAGTTGATAAAGGTCAATTTTGTTAAGGGCCCGTATGTATGTGAGGATAGCCTTTAGCATTACACCACTTTACTGTGCTGCCGTGATTCTCGGCTCGGAAATAATGTCACCAAAATGGAAAAATGTTGCACAGCCGGTGCAGAGTTAATGCAGGCGCACGTCTTGTGATTTGGTGCATCTGTGTGCATGAAGCATGTGTCTGAGGATGCGTGTGAGCCTAGAGGTTGTAACATGAATCAATTTAAATCCAACTTCTACACAGAAATTACTCATTTGTCCAATTTATTATAGTGTGCTCCATTCTATTGTGAAGGCCTGAGAATTCAAACACCTCTTGATTGAAATCATTGCCACTGGGAGAACCAAGCCAACACCCTCCGAGGAGCTGCTATTCTGAAAGTGAGTGAATCATTGATTTTCAGCAGGAAATCATCAGGGCGAATCTATGGTAAATGAGAGAGTGGAGATGGCAAACGGTCTGGTTCAGCAGGATATTCAGTTATCACGGCATTCTTTTATAGACAGCATACAGCTATTTCCGAGCTCACGGTTAAGTGAAGACCATACACTCTCAGAGTGAGTTTGTTCCTGCGCTTTGGTAAAGTGCAGATGGAGAGCACCCTCAAACAAGTGAATCTGTGCGAGGATGAGTTTGAAAGAAATTGTAATCTCGCCAGGAATAAAACACGAGACAAGAAAGCAGTAACATCCTGAACCAACAGAATTCCTATTGAGGGCTCTACGCCGAAAGGGCTGCTCTATGAAAATGAGCCGCTTTGATGTTTGATTAAAAAAAAATAAAAAAATCCTCCTGCTCTGAAACCTTGTACGAATTGTTTGAAAATGAACAATGCTTGAATTAGAAGATTTAATAAAGGGACAACAGCTCAAAGACAGTTACGTGTAAATGTAAAACATAGACAACTTCATCATGAGGTAAACAGACACTATAAGATCAGGACTGTCCACACTTCGCTAACAATTATCCAGATACAATTTGTAGTGCAGCTCGGTGAAGAGAAAACACATTTTAACTGCTAAACAACACATACATGTTCCCTTAATGTGAATTTTCCCAATAGGAAAATAATTTGATGTCAGAGTGGGACTCAGTACATTTCTTTGCTGGATGTGAAATTGTAAATCGGAGGTAAGCAAAACAAATCAAGCAATGAAAAAAGCTGCAGACTTGAGAGTAAGGTGTTCTGAGGCTCTGGTGCTGCTGCTGACAGGCAGAGATAAAGATTAAGGAAGAAATAGCTCCTTGTTCTGGGTGTGGATGCCCTTGGTATGGAAATGTTTTTTAAGGCTAAAGCCTCCAGGGTGATAATGGGCGTGAGGCCGCTTTCCTCCCATGAAATGTTCAGATGTCGGCTTCTGCTTTGTCGCTGGGTCCGTTTTCATCTGTTTATGTTAAGCATAGTGGAGGAAAAAAGGTCGGCTTAGAGTTAGAATGTAGAAAGCATATGATTTGTTTGCTTGGACACACATGGAAACTGCAGGCAGCAGGATTCTCCAGCCTTCTGATGATGATGTTTGAAATTCAGTCGATATCATAAAAATAAACTCGATGAAAGGCCCGTTGGTGCAAACTGTGCAGCCATCAGTAATGGCTGGAGCTGCCAGTGCATTTCAGGCTGCTTTACAGCCCAGTATAAAAACATATTAGGCCTGAAGTTTCAGATCAGTTGTGACTCATCTTAAACATTCATCTAGCTGTGTCAGCCCTTAACATTTTAAGATTACACAACTGATTGACTCGGCTGGCCCACGGCTACTTGTTAGGAAGCTGCGGTGGACCTGAGCCAGACCCTGACAAGAGGAAGGAAAGACAACATTTTGCTCAAATGTCCAAATGCAGTGAGTAAAACACTCGCTATCTAAAAGGCATATTTTCATGTGAAAGAAGCCATCAACAGGACAAAGAGCCGGGTGCTGCACTGCACTGTGGTTTATCCCCCTGCCTGATATGAACAATAAAAAAGCTGGCACCGTGTGTGTGTGTGTATGTGTGTGTGTGTGAGAGCGTGCACACACACATCCGAGTGCATGTGTGACTGAATCTCCGGAGCAGCTTTAGTGAAAAGTGATAAGCAGTAGAAACAGCGTTCTGCCTCTCACAGGCAGCTTCCAACGATCGCTGGGAATTCATTGCTCTCTCTAACTGTCAAGCTGGAAGAGAAGAGGAAAGTGTATTTAAAGGATTTTCACAGTCCTTAATGCTATTTATTACACCTCACCAGCTGCAGCAAGGAGTGGCTACATGTAATTGCGGCCATAGATCTTTTGGCCTGAGGACAACCAATCAAGATGGATTCCATTCCTGTTGCTGGGATTGACCACGAGAGAATCCCGGTGACTTAGAGATAGGACATTATTTAACATGGACCCAGAGTGACGTTAAGGAGCATTAGGTTCCGGGGTTGTTAAAGCACTTGTCACACTCCAAAGGCATCCATCTGCACAACGCTGGCTTCAATCAATAGATAAGTAATCGGCTGCAATGGGAGCCAGCATGCAGTATTGCTCCCTGACTTTGTCCTGAAACAGCCCCGCGTCCAGCAAACAGAGGAGCACACAGCACGCAGCTTCATCGTGGAGAACTTATCTTTCACCCGAGCACGACGCTATCGACAGGCCAGAACTAAGAGTGCGATCGCTAAGAGGGATTGTGCTTTCATGTTGTAATCTCCACCCGCTACAAATAAAAATGTGCGACATCTTACCTTCACTATACTTCACAGGAACCCCTCCTGTGATACAATCTATGAAGAGTAAATCATTTAAATGTTGCGCGGGTTCGAAAAAAATGTATCATGTAACCTCAGTGTTTAGTGAAAGTAACAGAGCTTCACCCGATGTGCTGTCATTGCTGCTTTTGTTTTCTGCTAGGAGCTGTGAAGTGTTGCACAGGGAATGATGGGATTGCAACTGGAGAAAGCCTGTGTGGGGAGCGTGTCAGGGAAAAGCTGGAATCAGTGAAGGTGCAGAGGTTGTGGAAGATTGTAGCATGGTCACAGTTAATGTTTGAGATCCATAATTGAAACTCAACTCTGACTATTAGCTCCTACATGTCCACTCTCTCACCTAGCATTAAAGCTATGCTGACATGCTGAGCATTAATGCATGGCACATACAATAAAGCACTAGTTGGGATCTTCCAGTTAAAATTATATATATATTATATATACTAATCTACTTCAGTGTTCTCCTCCTGTATTTTTAGACATGTTCAAATAAGATTTAGGAGATTATTCTCGTATGGAAACTTAAATTAGGACAAAAGTAATTCCTTTCCCTCTTTTGTCTATAAAAAGGTCAGTGTACGATTGACAATGAGTTTCTGACAAAAGCATTGCACCTACTTTGCATTTATACTTTGCATCAAATGATACTTTGTACTTACTAATGATACATAAAGAAGCTACAAATAATCAAATGTTTGTTTTAGCCACAATATAAGAGCCAACAATCTCCTCTGTGAACAATGAATGTGCAGTGACACAGGGAGAAAGATAATTAGCCCCTTAAAAGTTCAAAAGACTTGTTTCCTCTGCTCCACTTTGACTGTGCCTTAAAAACCACGTATCATTAAAAACAGGAAACACGCAGAATGTTGATGGTCACAGTAATGTGAGAATACAAAAAAATAGAGAATTAAATGCAAAAAGAACCCCCAGTATTGTTAATCTGCAAGAATGGACTTCAGCTGACATATTGATTATTTTACTGCTGTAATGAATCTCAAACGCAGCATGTGAACTAACCTTCTAACTTTTGTAGAAAACTTAGTCTACAAACATGTTGAACAGTGATAACTCTAAAGATAAACGACTGCAGAAACTTGTTAAGAAACAGCAGCGCTGTGAAAACCTCTCTGTATCACGAATGAATGATGGGCGCGTCCACGAGCGTCTGAGGAGGTGGCAGTGGTGCCTTGAGACTTGAGCCTCAGCCAACATGGAAAAAAAAAAGACTGTTATTAGTAAAAAGCAAATGGCCTCAGCTTAGTGGGGAAAAAACCCTGACAAGAATATAACAATCAAAACAGGGATATGAATAGTTTCTGAGGGGAAGGCAAAGGTTGGCTGCTTCGCTGCATAAGAATGCAATCAGTCTTCCCATGTTCTGCATACTAACCTCCTTCCCCACAGAAGTGATACTGCAGACTGAAGCGTTCACACCTGCGGTCCGCAGCATTGAGAGCATATAGTGTTTTGATGTTGTCTGATGATGTTAAAGTGTGTGTGTGAGGCATTTATAGATCACATTTCTGATAGCACTTAAATACTTAATCATCCCAAGTTGTTTTCCAAATGCAAAGTAAATTAATTTCTGTCTTTTCCTTGAAAAGTATGTCCCCCACCTCAAACAAAGCATTAGCATACAGCCGTGGTATAAATCAAATTAGTGCCATGATAAAGGTCTCCTGCTGTGATTTCTCCTAGCAGACACGGACAACAACACAGCTGGGAGCTGATGCGCTCACCAATTTACTTTCAGCACAACAAATATATGCACGAGATCCTCTCAGAGCAAATTGAATATTTAATTTCTTATTGGAGTGGATTACCAAACCCCAGGTACAAAGAAAATCATAGATTATTCATGTTGAGGGTAGCGTTGTGTGCGAAGAGTTGGTTTGTAAAATAGGGTTCAATCACTCTTGCTTCAAGTGTTTGGGTCAAAACGAAAGCACTTAATATTTTACCTGATCATCTGCTAATTCATTTTTACTTGAGATGAAACAACTGTAATTGACTTCAAACTAGGTCAAGTGAACAGGGCAAAATGTAGTTTTTAATAACTGGTGCAGTTGCTGGTATGTTTATTTTGCCTGTGGTGATGATGGTTGCTGCTTGTCTTTCAGAAACTGTAAAGGTGACCTGCAGTAATTGAACCACAGCAGGACTCAGTCCGCAGAATCCTGCACCACCACTGCTGCACAAAGAGCTGTTCACCTGTTTATTCAAAGATCTGTGAAGCTCGACTGAAGTACACAGAACCCAGAACTGGAGAATCAAGCGTCTGATTCGGACAATTGCGTTCACACATTCACCTTCTCCAGAGAACATATGGATGAACTGCTGAGTTTAGTGTACGTCTGAAAGCAGCCATACAGACAGATATTTCAGGAAATAGCAGATGCAATTGAGTACAATTGAATAACTTTAAATGCAAGACAGCAACACAATGTTGACCCTATTAGTATATTAAAATGGATAAGAGCCCAGGAGAGTTGAGGTCATATTATTGATGACACCTTTATGCACCAAGAGTTACCATTTTCTAAAAGTCATATTTTTATCAAATATAGTTCATTTTATTAAACACAATTGTAGAAAATCTACAGAACAACAGTGATCTCTACCTCGCTTATAGTTTCAGCCACACAACTCACAAGTGTCTGTGTTAAGAAGTGAAATGCAAAAACCTTACACTAAACACATCGACTGGTCTTCTTAATGGAACAATTGGGCTCAAATTGTTATCTGGCTCTGCTCCATTTGGCATATTCAGTAAAGATATGTCATTCTTCTGGTGACAGTGGGTATTGATTTTTTTGGGCTGGCCTGCTCTAAATATCCCCCTCGTACAATGGCCACAAAGGCTTTTCTCTGAATGAGAGTGTTGCATTCAATGACTGCATGGGGTGCTGCTCAAGAAACATTTTTGGAGTGATTCTGAAGCTGGTGCGTATGTGGAAGAGCTTCTCTTGTGATGACACAATGCACAATGCCAAAAGGGATGATGATGTGTTAATGCAAGGGTGAGGGCCCTGCAGCTTCTGGGCCGTATTCGACCTGTGAGACAATTTCATTGGAGCTGATTGATAAATACAAAAAAAGGGAACTCAGACATTATAGAAACCATGTCAGCAATTCATTTTTTCTGCAACTACTCTTTCCTGCGATAAAATAAATTGTAGACTGCAGTGTCCTTCAGGGTGGTCACTTCTGGCTGTTTGCCTGTCAGGTCACAGACAGGGTGAAGGAAACGTGTCATTGCTGACATGCATCATGGCAACTGTCCAGAAAAGAAACAGGTGCAGGTTGTCGGGACTTCCTAGAGATATAAACACATTTTTTGTCAAAGTAAAAAAAGCGAAAAAGGCAAATCTTAAGATGATAACATGCAGTTAAGCCGGATGAGTTATGCCGGACTGGATGTATAGCTTGTGTTAATAATAACATCCCATGCTAGCTATCAATACAATGCTAAAGAGAAGTACACACCAGGTTCACCAGCTGCCAATGCCCGATCCTCTGTCGCATTAATTGTGTTTTACCCCAATTTGATGGGCTTGTGCCTCCGTACGCAGTGCAAGCATCGGAGCCACAATGACTTCAGCAATATGTGTGAGTCCAAGGCTCTTCATTGAGTTAATATCTAGGAAGTTAAACCTCAACCAGAAGGAGAACTTGTGATGAAGTCTTGTTGCTGTTGAAGAGCTGCTACAAACAGACAGTCAAATTTGTTCTAGAGTACGTTGGTCACAAAGAAGTGTCACAGAGCAGATTTCTGATATAACCCAAGATAAAACAATGATGGACACCACAAGGAATTTTTCTCTTTGGCCTGGGATGTACCAGAATATAAACATCCCCATACTAGGTATTTTTGTGGGCGAGGAATCGCTGTAGCTGTTGACACCAGATTGGATTTGTTTAAGCAAGTTGTTTTGGCTGCTGACATCAGACACTTCGCCAAAGAGAAGCAGTTCCAGACATCGCATTAGAGAAGTCAGTGTGATATATGTGTTCAATAATTTAGTATGGCCCACGAAGGATGACATAAAAATTGAAATGGCCCATGATGGAAAAAAAGGCTCCCCACCCTTAGCTAAAGCGAGGTCGTAATTAACAGAAGCATCAAGGCCTTGAACCAGTTGTGTCCTCTTCTCCACCAGAGCAACCCTTGCTCCCAGTCCCCTCCTCTTGTCCTACACTCAGCTCATCAGTCCTATACCTGAGCTCCTCTTTCCATACGTTGCAGAGATTTGATTACTGGCCATTTTACAGCTCATTAACGGAGACGTATGCTGCATTTGTAATAAATGTGTCCTGGTTGAAACATGATCAAGCTGAGTGCTTCTCAGATGATTGCTTTCACCTCTGTGGTTGGTTTCACTGGTGTGGCAGGAGGAAGCAGTGGAAAATGGAGAGAACAAGAGGGGAACTGTGGCAAAGGAACTTAATTACTAAGGTTTATTTTACAGAAAACCTGCAGGACATGTAAGTTTTAGAAACACAGAGTTGTAAAATGTTTGATATTCTAATGGTTGTTATAAAACCTACAAATATTTAATTCGCTGCATGAACGACTTTAAATGCCTATTTAACAAGGTTTCATATTTTGTAACCACACCAGCTTGTACCAAAACTGGTTATCAGCCCACAACAAGAGCCCTCAACAGCTGAAAAGCCAAATATTCTTTGACGCCTTTCAGCCAAAATCTAGCTCTATTCAGACTCCGCAGATGTGACTGTTGATGCACATCAGTAGTATTCACTGGAGGCAGGATATCAGCGCTGGCATCCATTTGCAGCGACACTCCCTGTGCCCATCATTCTGATTTTATTGTCATAAGCTTGTACAGTAATTGCAGCTTATACCACTTGTGACTTTAGCGATTCAAGTCTTTTCTTCGCCTTTGGTCGGGTTTTTCATTTTTGGAGTGCGTTTGATTTTTAAAAAACAAAGGGAAACAGCCTGATTTCAAAAACACTCCTGCAAAAGCTAGTGATTTCCATACATGTATTTGCATTTTTTTTTTCCATTTTATATAATACAAACACAAACATGCAAAAGATTTATGCTTTTATGTGGAGTTATCATTCAAATTGTGCATTTGTATTATCCACATAATATATGCTTCATAAATAGGGTAAGTAATCTGTGGAGAATAATTTGGCGCTTCTTGGAATTTAAACCATTTATTAATCAGAAATCTGAACACAATGTCAACATCATTTAAATACATCCGACCAGCAGCATTAATATAGGGTGAAATAATTATCTTGTTTCTGACACCCCATCTCTTGGCCTGTTCCTGGAACACTCATTTGCAACTTTAATTCCACAAATGGACGAAGCTGTGTTTACACGGAGCGAGACAGCCTTAGCAGTGACAGCTCAAAGGCAGTTTCCTCGTAATAAATAGACTAATGCTGCATAATCAAGCAACATGTACACTAATGTCTACTTGAAAGCTCTTTAGAAGTGCATGTCGTCGCAAAGTTGTATTAAAAATGTATCTTATGTGGTTTGGTTTGGGTTTTTTTTTCCCAGCCTATACTGTAAGTGTCAAACACGGGGAAGCACAGGGGTAGGCACGGTGAAATGAAAGCGTTGTGGCGGCTAATGATTATAAGCTGCAGTATAAAATGGGTCAAGAGCGTACAATGGGGAGTTGATTGCACATGTTCTTAAGTTGCGCTAACATAGCAAACCACCAGCCTTGTGCTTGGAATCTCACACACACACACACACACACACACACAGACACGCACACACACACACACACACACATCATTCACTAAGAGCTTGCTGCTCGTGCCACAGAGTAATTTATTCCTAAGCTTTTGAAAAGAGTGGTCAGTGGAGGAATTGCTTGGTGAATATCACTGTTACTAAATATGTCAAGTGCCGGCAGTGGCAAGACCCAAAATAATAATAGGCTATTTTGTTATAACTGTCACGTACGCCACCCTAGTTTTCTCACTGCTAAAGTCCAGGGAGTGTGGAGTCGAAGCTGTGTGAAAAATTTAGTTGTATAGGTGCATGTGTGTGTGAGTTTGTGTGTTCCAATGTGAGGGGGGTGGTAAAGCCATAGTGAGGCACTGAAGAGGCGTTGGCATCCCACGCTGGAAAAAAGTGTGGAAATTTGCAGAGCGGAGAGAATTAGCGACTCCCTGCTGGCACAAACGGATGATGGGTGCGGAGAAGAAAAAAAAAAGGGGGGGGGGGGGTCACTCCACGGCAGTGTAAGAGAATGACCTCTGAGGGGAGAGGAGTGAACGAGCTGTGTGGGAGAGGATGGGTGGTGGCGGTGGGTGGGGGAAGTGGTCCGCTGGGAGAAGCACGGAGGGATCCAAAGGCAGGTCACCTTCTCCAGAGAGAGCAGCTGTGAACACTCTGCCCCTGGGAGGAGGGTCACAGTTGAAAGCTCTGTATCTTCTACAGCGAAGCCCAGTTTCTCTCTGGCTGCCTTCACCCTGCACAGGTCTGCAATAACAAAGCCAATTAGGAAACCCAAGAGGGAAGCTAGCGCAGTCTCACCGTCGCCTCTCGCTGACTTGGCAACAAGAATTATAGCTCAAGAGAGTACCTTTCAACATTGAATATAGAGAATACAGCAATTACCAGCGAATACCTCCATTTTCCAGCTCAATTTCACCAACTGATGCGGTGACTCATAAAGCCACTTTTAATTTATCCCAGATGCATGCTAACCAGACACACTAAAATAATGGATGCCACAGCAAAAACACTTTACGTTTTAAGTACAAACGGCGCTAACCTCCGCAAACCTCTGCAAACCTCTGCGTTTTGTTTTTGTAATGATTTGCCTGACGTGGGCTTGTGCTTATTTACTGTATGTGGCATTTCAGCTGGCATTTGTTTCATCTGGATGTCGGGCCGCCTGACATTAATCCAGACTCAGCAGCAAGAATCAATGTCACGGTATTGTTCTGTAAGACACACGGTGCATTGGAAGTTTATCTCTGATGCACGTCCACTATTCTCCGGTAACACAAAGAGGAGAATACTGCGACTGTTATCTTCACATGCTGTATGTGCAGATGAGGCTGCCACATCTGTGTGATGTGCTGTAAAAAAAGTGAAAAGAAACATTGATCTTTAGAGTTTGTTTCCAAAGCAGTGGTTCCAGTCACAAGGGCTGGTTATCATTCCTCGCCATATTCCTTCTGCCTCCCACATACTGCTCTCACATTGTCTCTCTGTAGAGCGGCAGCCCTGTATATATGAAAAAGTGACTGTGAAGAGTGGATTCAGGGCTGGATCCCTTTCTTGGGTGGCCAGGCTTTAGCTATGTGCTCCTCTGCAACTGTCGTCTTGTAGACTTGAAATCCCTGCCCGATCGATCGGGCTAAAAGCTCTAATCTGATTGTTAAAAGAGCTGATTTGACAAAGCTGTTATCAAACTGATTTAAGCACCAATCAATACAGCATTATGTGCGGGTGCCTTAATTCTATTCAGGGTTGGGGCAACTTTTCCAAGGACAGGTTCAGGAATGTCTTTCAACCCTTAAAACCAAAAGGAAACATACTTTTATTGAGTCTCTTACAGGGTATAATCCCATCTGGCTCATCAGGAAAAGTAAAAAGAAAAATGCATAATTGCTCGAGTGTGGAAATTACATCTTTTTTTTTGTACACATTAACATTTACTGGCAGTCTATGTGAAATGGCTGCTCACTCTCTCCCTGTGTTCACGTGTGATTGTATATTTCAGGACAGTGTAATGGTCCATGAAAAGTTGTGTAGTCCCATTGAAAGGATCATTTCTCAGTGAGAACGGGAATGAATGCACACAGGGAGCAATTTCAACTCCTTCTCCCTCTGCCATCTTTCAGCAATCATTCCATACACATATTCAAACATTAGACGGCAAATAAATTGATTGCCAGCAGCTGAAGACACTAGAGACCGCGATACCAAACCCAGGAAGCACTTCATTACATTGATGCTTAACAGTAAGGGGGGAAAAAAGGACCACACACTGAAGCAACACCAGCAAACACAGGAAGACCAAGATGGAGTGTGATACAATGATCAAGACCTCCGGGCTAAGCTGTGTTCATTAGTGGCAGCAATGCAGAATGAATGGAGCTGCTTACTTATTCTGTGAGCGTCCTGTTGAAAGTGAGCAGGCAGGAACGGGGCTAGCCTTAGCCTCATGCTTGCTTGGGTAGTGATGGCCAATTAAGCCGCTCTCTGATGAGCCATGCAGAGGCCCTGCAAGCAATTAGGAGGGCCAGGACTTTCTGCTTCATTATCGCCGCAGAATATCCAGCATTGTTCTGCATAACACACGTCCACGGCAGAGATTCCAGAGATGCCTATTAGATTTTGGTTTATCTGGTTCAATCTGAATAAAAAGAGAGATTGTCCTGCAATCACTGATATAATGACACAGTGTTACTGCAGTGCCATCAACGCATGATGGGAAAACCTCTGTGCGAGGCTGTTTGTGCACAGAAAGCTTCTTTTGATTTGGCATTCAGTATCGTCTTTTCAGATGTGATTTGTCAATATGATGCAGATAACCGACGAAGGAGTTGACGCACACTAATGCATTGGAAGTGATATTGTCTTTTGACTGACAGCCAGCTGCCTGCGTTATTGATTTAACTCACATTTCAAGATGCGTCGCTGTTCGCATTGGGGTCAGAATCCAGTTCTAATACAGTCAGGAAGCCAAAGCTGGAGCTTTATTGTAACGATAACTGAGTCTGATAATGAATAGAGCCAAGAGAGAGGAGCGTTGAATGCAACACAAACACAACTTTCCTTTTCTGCATCAAAGGTCAAAGTGCAAACAAACAGTAAGATCATCATTCATTAAAGAAAACAACTATGGGATCATTTACAGATATGGAAATATCCATATTGGAGCTTCTCTGATTACATAACAAAGGCAGAGGAGAAATATTCTTCCACACATCTGACTGATGTTTTAACTGAATCCATCTTTAAAAAATACAAGAAAAAAAATATACACCTGCTTTAAGCAAGGATTTATTATTCCGAGAGATGACTTTTATAGCAGATGGCACTTTAGTAGGAATAATTGTATGCTAAGAAGCTGGAGTGCAAATAAGTATGATTCATTTTTAAGTGCTCTGTGTTTATACAGTACTTTAAAGGTATTATAATTGTTTGCTTTTCATAAGGCTTGGGGCAAAGATGGAATAAATGATAGCCAGAGGTAAACTAAATAATAGTAGTGTGCAGCAGAATTACACAGAGGCCCAGAGAATAACATAACCTCGCTAATGTTGCTGCAGACCCAAGCTCCACCGCTGAAAGGCTTCGGAAGGCCTCATGTGGCACAGCCCTGTCCTCACACAGCCAACCAGAAGAAGTCCATTAAGTCAGTTCAGAGATTTGTGATTTGTGATTTCTTGCTCTCATGGCAGCCAAACCTGCCAACCCCCCCCACCAGCATCATATTCCCATTCTCCCCTGCCTAGCAGCAGAGGCAGGTGGCAGTGAGTACTAACCATATGGCTGCTGCCGTAAGAATAACAGTGAGGGATCTGCTCCATTGGGCACAGAGGTACACCGAGATGGAGATCAATGATAGGCCTTTATCACCTGAGGATGGGCATTGTTGGGTGTATTTGTGATCTTTACGGACACCAGTTTACGACTGAGTGAGGTGCAGAGGGAATGAGCTGCATCAGGACAGAAAATAACAACATAGAATATCAGTGGCTCTGTGATCCAGGGCTGAAACAAACATTGTGAAGTTGCTGGTCTGAATGTGCAAAGCTAGTTTGATTGGGCCACTGGGAGTGATATGTGCACAGAGGCCATATGTGAACAGAGAAATGTGGCTTTTTCCCCAAGATATGAAATCTTTTCCCTTGAGGGCTATTCACTAATAACCGACCTGTGGCAGGCTGCACATACGTGACCATCTTTTCTTTTCACACACACACCATCACACTCACACACAAATGGGAACGTAACAAATCACATTTACAAGCATTACGGTAACTGAGTAGCTTTTATGACTAATTACAAACAGTATTTCATCACAAACACACCCACTATTCTGCATTTCAAAGCACATCCAGGTTTGTTAGCTCTCCAAAATCACTGTACGGGAAACTGGCAAATCATAAATTGCATATGTATAAACGTTGTACAAAGACCGAGAGGAGGCATTCAGTTAAATAACTTGGAACACAAAACACTCAAATGTATCAAATCATAATAGCCCAGCAATCAGCCAAAAAGCAATCCATTTAGCTCCAATACAACTCTATTAGCCTGGCTGCTGTGCGTGAGTAACTGCACAGGCATCAAAGCAGGATGACTCAGCAAAAATACAGTTCAACAGTGAAATCAACAGCAAAATACTGCTTTAAGACCATTTAATATAATGTAAAAAAAACATCCAGCATCAGAAATTTATGGAGGGTAAATGACAAAGTGGATGAGGCAGCTGCGGGACCAGACATCCAGGCTTTAGCTTCCCATGCTTTTTCATGGCACAGTGAATAAACTGCCAGTTACAATCCACATACTCATTGGACCTCATTAGCTTCTCTGAGTCTTCAGAATGCATTTTACATAGACTGCTACACACATGCAATTAGCTTTTCTAAAATTAGCCTCTTGAGTGAAGACTGGCAGCTTGATGAGCCTGGAAGAGTGAGGAAATAAAAGTATGGGAAAAATGGGTGAAAGTAGAATTACTGCCTCACATTTGTAAGCCTCCGTCAACCGTACAAGTCGAAGGAAATACGATTCACAATCTCCCCTTCTGTCGCAGAGTTATGGTGTTGTACAACGGCCAGAAAATAGTGTTTTTTAGCTGAACTTGATGTCACAATGAAGCTGATCTGTCATCACTTCATTTGATCCTATTAGACATTTATCTGAAATTGTGTCATACATTAGTGCAGTAATTCATGAGTTATGGCCAAAAACATGTTTCATGAAGTCCCAGAGACCAAGTCCAAGAAAATGTTCATGCCAGATGTAAATAAACTTCCAAATGAATTCTTATACAACAGCAGAATGTGAAGTCAGTGACGTTTGACCACCAAAATCTAACAAGTTCATCCGTAAGTCCAAGTGAATGTTTGTTCCAAATTTGAAGAAATCCCCTCGCGGTGTTCAAGGACAGACTGAGGGATGGACAAACTGACAACCAGAAAACACAATGCCTCTGTCTACAGCTGCCAATGTCACAGAGGCATAACAACTTCTACATGTTCTATTGCATACTTACATTTGTGCTTCAGTATATACTGTACTTTTAAGTTTCAAGGCTGACCTTTTTAGGACGAGAGTGAATATCCTTCAGGGGTAGTGTTACAATCCCAATTGGCCCTGCTGGGTTTTGATGGCTACTGAATGACATATGACCGAATAGTAGCTTTGTGTCCAGGGGAGACCACAGCTCGGTGCAATTGTGAACATATGGACATTAACATAGGCTGTCGGCAGCCTGCTGGCTCTCAGACTGCGCGTTGGGACTGGCCTACCTGATGCTGCACCTGGTTCTGGTTGAACATCATGCACAGTAGGCTGGGGGGGTGGGGGGGGTGGACAGCAAATAAGCTGAACGTTGGCCAAGGTCGTTTGTGGACACTCCACTTAATTGACATATAGTGGAGAGAGACATCAGACTTAACAAAATACAAATGAACCAACTTGAGAGGGACGGCACTCAGTCTAAATGTTACAGCTGCCAACAAAGCCTTAGCAGCACAAGGTTTTTCTGCTGCTCCTATATGCTCATAAATAACTTTAACCTTTAACCAACTAGAGGTCTCACAGTCAAAGCAATAACAAAAAACCTAGTTTGATGACGTTGTAGAGCAGCGTGGGATAATGGAAGTTCACCATTGGCGATAACGATCCACCTGATGTGACTTAGCTGGATATCAAGTTCACAGATGAGGTAATGTGTTAAGGTTTTATTCACGTTATTTAGCAAATATGCAATCGTGATCACATAGCGACCGATGTAAAGAGTAGAAAGAAACTAACTGGCTAAAAAGCTTTAATTCATGGTACTAATATTCATAAATATGAAAACAACATACTAATATTCATAAAGATATAAATATATAATATTCATAAATATGAATATTAGTGCCAGTATATTAGAAGCTGGCAGTAGAGCCACTTAAAAGGTAATTCTAATGTTCATTCTGCAGAAGCTCGGCACAACATACACTGTCAAATAATAATCTAACTATACATGGATGAATGTCTGTCTCTGTATTTCAATATTCTCCTCAACCGCTCATCTGATGGACTTCAACCTTGGCAGGCGTTTTGCTGAGGACCCAGGGAAGAGTAATGTTGACTGTTACACTTACAAGTGAGTGAAATCGATTGACACAGAGGAATAATGCATTTGATGGACATGGATGTTTGTGTTCGAGTAATATTGCAGGGAGAGACAAACCATCACACTTGATAACACATGTCTTTTCCTAGCAATCATTGCCTGCTACATATATATCATCCTCATTAAAGATTTAAAGGATGTGTTGTTCCCATTTGTTCAAACCTTTTTTTGGTTTTGATTTGTTAAAAACTTGTCAGCGATCCACACAAACAGTAAACAACATATTCAAGCCAAACTTAAATAGGGTATTTTGTGGGATAAGCACAACATGATTTTTTAAATGTTTAAAACTCCAGCTCTTAGTTAAAAGCTAATTGGAGATATGATTACAACTCAAAAATTATATTTTGAAGCCAGAGCTGTACAGAAATGTACACACAGAACTACAGCATATTATATTTTATAACATTTTCACTTTGAAGTGCAGTAAAATCCCCCAAAAATTGCAAAGCCATGAAAATATTTATAGCCAATATATAAAAAAACAAACCTTTAAATAAACCAGTGACCAGAATGCTTCACACCATGTAGAAATAAAGTCAACAAACAGATCAGCTTCATAATGGAGAACTACAAGTGTGTTTGTGCACACAGTAGCTTGCAGGAGAGTCCAAAGGGAAAACTCCCCAGACGCAAGCTGCTGGATAACAATGTCTCTCCATCACTTCATTGTGGCAGAGATTCAGTCAGAACCTGAGATCTTCGATACAGCAAATCTTCCTCTTCCAGAAACACGACAACTCGTGTCAGCGTAGTTGTGGAGATGCATAACGTCTCTAGCATTCTTCTGACAGAAATGCCACTACGAAAACAGTCTGTACCGCCTACGTCTAAGGAATGCAGAGTTCTTGTCTAGAATGTAATATTTATCTTGTAAATGTCTCGCAGGCTCGGCTTCCGCCTCTTACCCCATTTGATATGTGTGCTTAGCTGTGCAGCTCAGCACTCCATCCATGCCACATTAGGTGCACTGTGCCACAGATACACAACCTTAAACGCAGACATTTCAGAGAAGACATTTCGACATCAGAGAGGCATCCATTCTGTCTTGCACTCACTCACTCCCTTCCCATGCTCTGCTATCAGCATTGGAAGATAAACAGATACAACCCTGGGGTATTGAAGTGGGCAGGAATATTCAGTAGCACATAAAGGCTGAAGTCGGCAAAAAACCTCCTTGGGGCTGGTGTGACTTATCCACATCGAGCTGGCTTACTTCCACCTCTGGATCACTCGAAGCCTCCATGCCAAAGGGAGGATAATTACATTTCACCACAAGTACAATAACAACGAACAGCTCACAGTTTGGAGGGTGGGAAACACACTAAAGCAGCACTGTATTTTTTTATGCACCAGCTAACACAAGCTTTGAATGGCCCAGACTATGATCTCACATCCGTTGAGTCTCTGTGGCTCAATTGTTCAATTCTGCATGCAGATGATAGCATCCTCCCCCCGTGTCACCGGAGTGTATCCGATGTGCACCTGCACTTAGCCTCCCTGTGAAGGTTGTGACTAAATGCAAGATTTGATCCCCGGCTGCTGGTGTCTTTTAGATTTACATTCCATTAGACAGCTTGATTGAATCCACCTGCACCGTGCACCCGCTCATCCGGGCGAACCCGTACTCGAGCCATCGGTATAACGGGGGGACAGGCTGGACCCACTGAGAGAAGTTAGATGTGATGAACAAAGAAAATATGCTTTTGCTCAGTGATTCTTGTGCCACCCCTGACTAATATTATGTGATGTATTTATTTTTGCCCATCTCCATTGTGATTCAATGTCTTTAATCTGCCTGTGACAGAACTCTGCGGGATATTCATGTGGGAGGAACACAGTTCATAAATAGCATCTTGAAAGTTTTTCTTTCCAGCATTTGAAGCTGACCTCAGTATGTGGAGCTTTTTGGTTGAGTCTAAACACTATATTTTGTAAAGAGATGA
This sequence comes from Paralichthys olivaceus, assembly GCF_024713975.1. Taxonomy (NCBI): domain Eukaryota; kingdom Metazoa; phylum Chordata; class Actinopteri; order Pleuronectiformes; family Paralichthyidae; genus Paralichthys; species Paralichthys olivaceus. The sequence continues at coordinate 11,346,292 of NC_091101.1, forward strand.
TATGGACTTAACAGAAATTGATGCATGTATCTGGAGAACTAAACTGAATCCTGGAATGATAATGTGGGTTTTGTGTTGGATCCTCTGATTGGTAGTTTTTCTCTGGTTTGTAACACAAATTGTAATCTGTCACTTGAAACTCAAACCAAATAATCCACACACCACCTGGACCATGTGTTCCCGTACACTGTGAATTTTCAGTTTACATTTTTCTTTATATATATATATATATATATATATATATATATATATATATATATATATATTTAAGCTTTTTTTTCCCCTCTCTATCTTAATGCCCTTCTGCTGCTGTAATGTCGAAATTTCCCCAGTGTGGGATGAATAAAGTCTATCTTATCTTATCTTATCTTTCTTTGTCTTATACATGAAATCTTGTCATGTCCCAGGACCATATTTATTTAAGTATGAGGGGTTTATAGACTGCTCCCACTGCAGAGATGGCAAGGTGCTATTTGGCTATTTATTCAATGTTTATAAATATTGAACATGTTGCATGTCCAAATCACACCAAATTTGACATTACACTCCCCTGGTCCCTTAACAATACACATGCCAAGTGTGAAGCCAATAAGATGAATGGTTCTAGAGATGTGCTTTCTATACAGAGACAAACACATTTCATATTTAGAAGATAGAGATCACGAGAAAAAGACACATGTCCCAGCCAGGTGAGTTTTACTGTAGTAACAGTGTAACAGTGTAGTAACACTGTAAAATCCCTCCTTCCGTTAACTCTTCTCATTCAACCTTCACCTGGAGTAAACAGTAAATATTTGTAATGAACATCTTGCTGAAACGCTATAATTCACTGGGGGAGCATTGTGACAAAATCATCTTAAAGCACATCAAACCAGAAACAGTTTTCTTTTTTATCCTCAGAAGACAGGTGTGCACTGAGCAGCGTCATAACTCAAACAGTGGGGATTCTCTCTGCTTTCCGTATTGTTTTCCTTTCGCCTGCATTCCAACTAAACAGCATTTGAATCGAGCAGATGGTTGACAATGGTTTTGTCTCTTTTGACTGCTCTTCCATGAAATCTGCAGAAAAAGGCGAGTCAATCTCATTTCACTCGATTTAACCTCTGGAAACTTTAACTCGTGAATTATAGAAATTACTTTTTTTAATAATACAGAAAGGTCCCATGTGCTTTTTCCTCCTGGGCCAGACTCAATTTATTATGTTCATGCACTATTTGATAAGATACAGGAAAGGTTAGTGCTGGGCAACCAAATTTAACCTTTTCAGGAACTGCATGGCTCTTTCTCTTGGGAATTCAGGAGATTCCATAGAGAGACGAGGAAAGTATATAGAATATTCACCTGCTGGGTTTCAATGGCTATCAAAACATTATAAACAGCTTCAATCAATTATGGGGATATCATTACGGCCTATGTATTGCCCCTGTAATTAGTCCTGGATAAATGTTAAGATAAATCACACAGTGACATTTCTGAAAAAATGGTTTCAGTGGAATCCGTTGAATCTGGATTGTGGAAATTATTCCAGACAAAACAGAAGCTTCTTACGAGTGTCTAGAAATGATGAGTCAATTATTCAGTCAATTATATAATCTATTTTCGAAATGGCACATTATTCCGACTGGCCTATTTTTTACGACTGTTACGAATTGTCCTTTCAATAGTCAATGTAAAAAATTACATTCCCTAATGCGAGCTTTTCATTTTTGGGCAATTACTGTATAGTGTTTGAAATGTGATAATAAATGTGATAATAATAAATATATATATATATATATATATATATATTTAATGACATTATATTGTGCCATAGGAAATTGAGACGCTCGTTCAATAGATCATATGATTAGTTAGTGATTCAAAAATAAATAAACTTGTGAAACTACATTTAAATTCATGAGATCTGGATCTGGAAGTTTTTTTCATAATCCTGTTGACTATCAAACAAACAAATTGAGATGAAAACATAACCTTGTTGGTGGAAGTACATATCCACAGTTGCAGCTCTAGCCCTTATATTTCTGTTGTCTTACAAAGGTATAGCACTTATTGTATATTTGTACTATTACTGTGTCCACCACCCTTGTGTGTGTTACATCAACAATCATCTCGAGTATAAATGTCGTTTCTTGCAAACCAGGATAGGAGAACGGTTATCAGGAGCTGTATCCTGAAGTGAATTCTACAAACAGGTTGATATGACTTGTAGAGGCAACATCCCTCAGGCGAAAGTGCAGCCATGAGAAGATTATGAAGCATGGCATTTACCCTAAGGCCTCAATGGAAGATATATGTGGGCAATTATGATTTATGATATTTTCTTTTATGCAGGTTGACCTATGTGCATTAGGAGGCATTAGGAAACCATTTCTTAGTACATAAGGAGGGAATGGTATTTGTCAGTTCTTTCCATCTCTAACTGATGTGAATGACTCAGGGCTGCAGAAGTAGCTAAAGCTTTTGATACCAGTGTGTTTTTATTTTCATTATCAACCTGCTGATTTGCTCTTGACATACATCGCCTTCAACTCTGATGTGGCTGTATTCACTGAGAGGGTAATTAAAAGTCTTGGCTTCACGCTAAAGTAAATAACTTATTTTTTGCTCTTTTCATTTGGCTAAGTGTGATTTGTCTGAATAAAAAGCATTATGGGAAGCGGTAAACATGGTGAGACGATGATAGCAATGCTTGTCTATTCATCACGTATGAGAGTAAAATTTGGAGGAAATAAGTTGAATAAATGACAAGCAAGTTGTGAGTTAAAAGAAATTATTAAAAAAAACAAATTAGACAGATAAGAGCTTTACTTATCAACTTGTTATTCTTTAGTTTTATTACTTGTGAAACACTTAAATAATACATTACTGTTTACATGTCCTTCCATTGAAATCATCCTGCCTGATACTAAAAACCTTTTAGCTAAACAATAGGATTAGTGGGTGTGAGTGGTCATTAGAGAGCCCATGTAAAGTGAGTCCACAGAGCATACCTTATCCTAATAATAGCTTTAAGCTCAAATCCTTGAACCAGTTCCAGCGGCTCAGAGCAACCCCACTGAGGGTCCTGATCCCCGGTTTGTCTCTGGCACAGGAGCATCATGGTCCACGGGACCTGGGTAAATGTTTGTGCACAGAGAGCGAGTTAGATCATGTTCACAACCGTGAAGGTTCTCTGATTTATGAGGCTGGACTTATTTCCTATAGAGTGCGATTGTATACAGCACAGAAAGTATGCAAACACAGGCCCAATCCCATTTCACCCCTTCGCCCTACACCTACCCCTTGTTTTTGAGGGGTATCTTGCCCCTTGTAAATCCGTTTTACAAGGGGTAGTGGTTGACCACGAATTGGTACAGCACTTCAAGAAGCAGTGATGTCATAAGTAGTTGCCGCAGGAACCTGACATGTCATCAGTAGTCGTCGATGTAAACAGGCGCGACAAAAGGTTTTGCTTAAATAACCAATGCTATTGCTTGCAGTAACTAAAGTGACAAACCTATAATATCCTAATAACATCTATGCTAATGCAGGTGAATCAATGACATTTGCCATTCATCCAATGGAAATTGAAAAGCTTGGATTCTCTGCGTTATTATATGTATAAATCAAAAGCACACTGCTTCAGGCTTCTAGCAGTGGTCTGTAGACAACCCTGCCACGATGCTTTGTTACTAGAGGAGCAGTTAAGTCCAGTAACATCGCTGCTATACCCTAATTCAATTAAGTGCATATCTTCAAAGAGGTGGGATGCAACAAAAAATCATTGTAAAACTACAGGATTATCAAGTAATAATGATGTAACATTAGCATGTTAGCATTCTCTGTCCCATCTTGCAGTGTGGGTAAGAAAAATCTCTGTTTGAGGGCTGTAAAGCCTGAACACTGGGCCCTCCCCCTCCATCCAAACAAGGATCGCCTAGACTGAATTTATTAGGTTTGACCAGGTAATCCTGGGGCTGTTATTTAAAAAACCTACGAATGCATCAGGAAGACCAAAACTAGCTGGATCAGGAGACGATTATCATTGCAATGTTAGACCTGAGGGTTGCTATTTTCAATACTCACAAGGCCATCTTCAAATTCAGACAACTGTAAAAAAGTGGATGAATAAATCAGCTTTCACAGCAAATATCTATATTCAATACCGACTGTTTATCTTATTCACTGTAATTGTTCGAATAGCACCACGAGCCTAGTGTCGGAGCTTTAATTTTTTGTAAACAAAAATGAATAGTCATGATGTAAATAATCATTGAATATTCCAAAAGCAACAATGTTGATGCGTATAGAGATGCCAACATTGTGATATCAAGATTTTATAAAGCAATTTCAGTTAGAGACAAAGATATCGGCATTTGAACTGAAATGCTTCTGGTCACTGTCTTTACTATTTTTAGGGGAAAATGACAGGATTTTCATACAATTTACTCACATTCTGTTAGTAAATTCACTGCTCTCTCTGCAGCTCCACTCCTCTTCTCCTGACAGGACCATTGATAATAACACAGACAGTATTATTATTACCAGGTTCTTAGTCAGTAACTGACAATGAAAATGCTTGATGAGCACTTACACCAGTCGTCCTTTTAAAAGGAAAGTTCAATAGGCCTATGCCCTTGGCCTTGATTGACATGAGACTCATGTAGAAAACAGAAAAAAACACATTGTTCAAAGACATCTCTAACATGCACATGCTACAAGGTTTGATAATAATGGTACATCACACACACACACACTGCAGGATGTCTTGGACAGCAAGAGGGGACTATAGTTCTGCTCAGGTGGAGAACTGCTGCATGTGCTGTTACACAAACCTACTTTGCAGAGGCTGCAGAGCAAACACTGCTGTGATAAGCAGCAGTTAATGAGCTAGCAGTTTACCAGGAAACAGTGACTGAACTGAATAAAAATGAAATGTAAAATATAGAACCTTTTAATGATGCAACTGGTGAGATTCATCTAAAAAGTGTCTTATACGACATTTACCACAGTATAAGACTGATAATTTATCCATTAATGTTTTCATGACCAATGTTTATTAAAAGACAAGTGAAGTGCCGGATCTAAACCTGCATGTTTTCTTGGTTGTGGTGTCGCTATAGTTGCAGCTTTTCTTTCTGAAACTGTAAAAATGACCAGCAGTGATGGAGCCGCAGCAGAACCCTGAGGCGGCACCACAGCTGCTGCACAAAGAGCTGTTCACCTGTTTGTTTAAAGTTCAGTGAACATCGACTTGGTACACAGAACCTAACCGAGGTTGCTACAGAGAGCTGGTCATCTTTTTATTCAAAACTTATGAATATATACTGATATCGTTTCCAAATCACCCCATGTTGGTCACTGTGAGTCCTTGGGCCCTTAATGGAATTATGAGTTAGATTAAAATGTTTCAATCTGGTATATTCATAGATAATTCTCAACAATGTCACTTGGGGCTTAATTGAGACTTGAAGGTTAAGATCAGAGACTGAGTCCCACCTCGGGGATATGAGCACTTTGATTTCTGACAGTGAAATATAGCTGTAAAAAAACAGGAGTACATGTGAAGGCCTTCCTCCAGCTCTAATTTATAGAGGTCACGAAAGGTAATCAGGTTTAAAGAAACTGAAAGCTGAAAAAGTGGTTTTGTGAACTTGCAGAAAAGAAAACGTGCCACACCATTTTTTTGATAATTTCCATTACCATCAAAAGCAGCAGCAGCAGCGGCAGGAGGAGAGGGCCCCGCTGATGATCCTTCAGCTGATTGAAATATGCTGCTCATTAGAGTCAATTCACACAATTCATGAATCACAGTGAGACAGACGACAGTTGCCTCACCTGTAAAAAAAGGTCCCTCCTATTAACAGGCAGATAGCCTAACTATTGTACTGAGGAAAATGGCTCAATTTATTACTGCCTTCATATGAATGCAAATGAGCGGCAATCAATATGTCCAATTTCTGACATGTCGTTAATAATAAGTAGCCAGAGAAAAAAGTGAAAACAGTATTTCTATAATACCAGCAATCATTAAGGACGTGCGTGTAAAAACTATGAAAAGCGCAATTTGACAAATCGATAATAACAACAATTTACATATAGTTTATTAAATGAGGGGAAGCAGTATTCTGAAAGCACTATTAATCTGAAAATGGTGTCAAAGTCAGTGACCAAAAACAATAACTGATGTCATCAACATCTAAACGAGGAAAATACATTGAAAAACTTCATTAAGTTAAGAAAAGACGTCAACAAGTCAAACAGGGTAAATAAACATTTATTTTCCCTCTTTCTGTTTCCTGAGTAGTTCGAAGGCCATCTTAGTATCATCTTTACCACCTTTACCTGATATAACAACAATAAACCTCACCACTCATTTAACCGTAGTAACACAAGGAGGAGCAAGTGCATGCTGGGAGATTCAAGGTGGCGGCAGAAAGAGGGTGGAGTGAGAGATTTATGCTAAACGTGTGCTGACTGACAAAGCAATGTCTTCTCAAGGCTCTGCAGGAGATCGGCCTAAATCTGTCTCATAAATTTTATATTAATGCCAGAGGTAACCAAGGTTGTTTTTTTTTTTTCAGCGTTTCTCCAGGTCCATTAAACACACCTAATATATTTCAACATTCTCCCATTTCCCCGTCTAAGTAGCTCGAGTGAATTGCAAAACTTGTACATAAGAGAATGTTTATTCCTCTCCAAGTCTGATGAGAGTTCAGTGGCTGCGCTCCTGGGCTGTGCTCGTCTGTTAAGGTTGACTGGTTTAAAAGATAAAAAGCCAACACGCTCACCTTCCTCTGCACCTGTAGGTACTGTAACCTTGCCATTTTTGGGAGAGATAATAAGACAAGCTGTCTGAGGTGGGGGTAGGGGGTGTGGTGGGTTTGTAATCTTCCTCAGATCTCTCTCAATGCTCTGTTGTTCCTCAGGAATGAGAATTCAACGTGATAACAAGTAACAAAATCTTTTATTCCCAGAAAAATGTGAGAACTGTCGATCAATGTAGCGCTTTGAGTAAGTGAAGAGAATAAAAACAGGTTCGTTTTGTTTGCGTCTGAGCAACAGTCTGTGCAGGTACTACAAAGTTTCTGCTCTCATACCTTCTTTTACTGGCCTATTTTAAGATGTGGAGAGCTTTCCCTGCCTAATTCCCATAGTAAATCCCAAAGCGAGAGACTGCAGCCACTACCATCAAATATAATGGCTACCATGGAAACCGCACTGAACCCCAGTGTCTGTATCCTACATACTGTAATTAACTAGATGATAGTAAAAAACACTAAAATAGTCTATATCCCCGGCACACAAAGTCATTAACATAATGTGCCACATGAATAATAGGCCTACATACAAGTAATGAGGTCTTCATCCCTTAGTGAAAAGATATACTGTGTTCCACTGTTGTTCACTGACAAATTATATTAGCACATCACTTACTCACTGCATTAGACGCATTTTAATACGACGCTAACCAAAGTGGCACGAGAGCTCGAGACGTTGAATGAAAGTATAAATGTGAGAAAAGTACGACGTGGGTTTCGACATGTGACGACGTCTCCTCAGTCAAAATGGTGGCCTCTCTCTCGCACTCACGAGCAAGGAGGAAAAAAAAAAGTCTCCCAGCTAGACAGGAGCAACAGCGTCGGTTTGATCTCTGCTTGAGCTCCACTTTTCAATTGCTAGTCACCAAGATGTAAGAGCATGTGTCTGACATTTAACAGCCGTGAAAAATAGTCAGGCAAGGAACTGGGGGAGCGGGAGACAGCGGTGACTTTATTCCGAAGCATCACTGTCTCAGATGTCAAAAAACATGCTGATAGACAAAACATGCTAATAGGCGCATGTGCTTGCATCTGCACACACACGGACTACACACACACACACACACACACACACACACATATGCATACACACAGACAATTAAAAAAGCTCCGGAGACAGCAGACTGATTGTTTATCTGCGTCGTAGCATAGAGAATTGAAATCCACAGTCACAGATAAGACATCAATCTTCCTCAGTGGGCTGCGTAAATAAATCTGATTACGGACAGAATCATTTCCCCTTTGGAATTGTTTTATCTGCTCATTCCACGCCTCAGCACCAGATAAGTCGGGAAGTGCTCGGCACAAGGTGGCGTCTGGCCTCGCACTCGTCTCACATCAGTGTCACAGGCCTTCTGACTGATTACGTTTAAAACTTCGAATGACATATAATGGGTGGAAACTAGTACAGCAACTCATTAAGTAATCATTTATATTATCAATTATTCTGCAATTACTATTTGAAATTTGCCAATTAATCATATGGTCAGTTAAATGTCAAAAAGAAATAGTGAAAAGTGATGATTAAAATAAAAGCCAAAGTGACATTGTTTAAAAAGCTTTTTTCCAACTAGAAGTCCAAAAATTAAAGAGATTAAATTTATTATCAAATACGATGAAGAAAAAAAAACAAATCCTCTGTTAAACAAGAAATCAAACCAGTAATTCTGTGTTGCTTTCTTAAAAGGGGGCTTAATAAATTATTGAAGCAGTTTTCTTGCTGTCATTTTTTCATCAGTCGACTAATTCAACTCTTGTGGAAACGTGTTTATTCTCTGTTGTGTGGCCTGAATTTCAATAGTAACTTTGATGTTGAACCAGCTCGATCCAAACAAACAAGATCAATTCACTTTTGATTCAACATGTTTGAAATTTAAACTTGACATTTTCATTTCAACACGATTCTGTGACAGACTGCACAGACACTCATACGTCTACAGATTGAAATGAGCAAAAGGCACCTCGTGAACTGATGTAAACTGAATTAAACTGATCACAACTCTGACAATGAGATATAGCAATGTGAAAATATATTCTGATTATGTGCATAATTGCTGTGAAATTCTCCATTTGTGCCTCTGAGAGGATTTAAATTGCTTGTACATATAAGTCGTTCCTACTGAGCATCAACTCATAATTTCAATACATTTTCAGGCTTGTAAATATTTTACGCAGCCAAGGAAAAACAAATTCCTCACAGATCTGGATAAAAGAGATAATGTGATGCTGGAGCGTACCAAGCTTTTTACACACTACGCAACAAATCCTACAGTTTGTTTCTCATTGTAATGTGTTGAAATCTCTTTCAACCAGAACAGATTTGCTGGTGTTTCTCTGTTAGATCTGATAAAACATTAAATGCACTCAGACTGAGGTCAGCTCACTTGTGTGACTTGAATGAGCCCCGACAGCGAACTTGGGCGAGTCGGGGAATGCAGCAGCCAGGCGCATTTACGTTGAGCAAGGCTGCGTTCAGCGGACAGGTACGGTGATAAAGCACTCCCCTAAAATAAAAACACCCGATAAAAGACAAATTGTGTCCATTTTTATGCTGGAAGGAAGCTTATCTCAGAATTTAAATAAGGTCAAAAAAGAAAACAGTAGCAAAGCGGCTGATAAGATCATGGTGGAAAAACACAATAAACCTCCGGAACCCCTCTGAAAATGAATTATGCTCCGGATCTTTGGAGATGTAGTTATGCCTCTTATTGCCATTTACCTCTAGTGAGGACAACATGAGTCACCACAATAGAGGTAAATAAATAACTGATGAGGGCAATATAAAAAGAAATGTAGAAGTTAGGCTTATCAGTAACAAAAACAACAAAAGCCAAATTTGTACTCGAGGACCGTGATAAGAAAACCAGTCTTCAATGGGAATAATAAACATGAATCATCACAGACTAAATGTTAGCGCAGTTCTTCTACTGCAGGCACACTGGAACACTGTGAGTGAGTGTGTGTTGTTACATTACTGGTAACAAACAAAAACACACGAAAATAAAAAGATTCATCAAATTATTTGACGGATGATGTCATTAAAAGAACAAAAAAACAGCCGGAGCCTCTAAACTGAAAGACTCAGGTCTCACAGAAGTTGGGTTCATGTCCTACACCGGCAATGAGCCGAGGCAGAGAAACTGCAATGAGAGGGGGTAATGAAAAAAAGTGTTTCCATCAGCCCAGCACTCCACCTGTCTTTAGATAAAGGGAGGAATGAAAGATTACTGCAACACAACTGTCTATCATGTATGAACTACAACCCATTACAGCAGGATACCACTCAGAAGACAATGGTGGATCACAACACACTCGCAGCTATGTGCCCTGTTTTTAAACATGGCTGAAGATCAGAGCTGGTTGAGTTACTGACATGTGAAAATGTGAGGAAGAAAGGGTAAGGGATGGTCTTTGAGGAACCACTTTTAGCTCTATAGTGTGCGTATACGTAAAAAACACATTTTATATTTCTGTTACTGTCCACTCAATTATGCAGTTTTATTGCATCCAAACAATTTGATGGTCTCCCTGTCCTACAACAATATCTCAAGGATGCATTAAACATCGCTATTCTCATGATTAGGGCTGTGACAAATGTTTTAATTATTATTAATTACTTTGTCAATTTATCAATAACTCATTTGGTCTATAAAATAAGGAAAATAAAATAGAGCTAACACTCGACATACTTAATAAAATGTGACAAGGAAATGTATGACAAGCTGGAACTACAGAGCATTTTCCATTTAGTAAAGTTAAAATAATTAATTGATCAACTGACTCATTTATGTATTGGTTTAACACTGCAGCTCCTGTCATGATCGCTCATCTGTTGGCATTTTCAGGATTATTTTATCATAATGTAGAAACCCCCCCCCCCATGACTTTACCGCAAATGTAAAATTGTATGAGATGCCCCCGCACTTTTCTGCAGTTATTTTTTTTCTAGCATTGCAGGTTGATAATTGACTGACGGCTCCAGTTTACATGACACAAGAGCTAAAGTGAGGAACTGCAGCTAACAGCATAACAATGCTGACACAGATAACACCGTGAGCAGGATTATACAGGAAGTAAATAAAATGGTTTTGCAAAATCAGAAAATCCGTGAAGGAAAATTCAAGCCTGTACAAATTAAAGCCTTCTATAAACTACCGGGGTTGGTTCACAGAATTGAAAATGTAAAATAACATTGCAACTTTGTTTTGCATGTTTTATCAATAATAAGCAAACCTCAGAAATGTGTGATTTAATCATCACATCCAGCATATTGTTTTTCCTGAAGGATTTGTTCACTCATTTTTTTCACCCGGCTTGTTGTTGTGGTTTGGCACCTTTAGATTTAGAATCAATCCTGATGCAGATTTTCCTCATCATTTGCTGACGATTTTGTTGCCAGTAATGCTATATGAATACAAACCATTTATGTAATGTAGAGGGAAGCTCTGAGGGACCAAACTTTTGCTTTGAAAAATCAATAAGCAGAGGACCTTCCTGTTTTTATATAGGGCCAATTTAGAACAAGTTCTCGATGCTGACCACATCCACTCGTTCATACCCCTGACAATTCTGCACATTGTTGAGAGATTTTCCTGTGTTGTCAATGTAGTCACAAAAATGATCAACTCATAACCATTAGTTTTGTAAGGCCAATGGACAAATCCCCACTTGTATAATTGATTGGAAGAACAGATAAAATGCATATTTATAAGTGTTTCAGTGCTAAGTTATGTCTGCCAACAGTTTTCTGTGAAAATACAAACTAATTAGTCCACTCCAGTGTTTATGTGCACAAGTCAGAAGCGTACAAGTTCAAAGGTTGATTGTTGATCACTGGCTGGAGAGTCGAACACATACAGCTGCAGGAAAATAATAATCACAATTAAACTTAAAAAACACAAGTGGAGCACAGATGCACGGCAGCGGCAAAGAGCATCAGGAGGAAACCGCAAACCCTCCGCCGTACCATTTTTCACAGCTGCTGCTCGGGAGCATTGACAGCAGCAGAGCCAGTGTTGTGGTCCACAAACTGAGATGTGAGAGGGAGAGCAATTTCCCCTTGTTTTCAGATGTGCATGCATAAACACACACAAACCACACAGTAACCAATATACAGGCTGCCACACCATGTGATGAATGATGGTAATGTAAATGACTATACGCCAAGGGAGCGAGTCCGTTTCACCTGTGGTCATTTGTTTTGTGATTGCCAGGAGCATAATGAGCAATAGACACCGTGTGTGAGTCCGGCCGATTTGTTTTGCCCTTTGTGTTGCGTTATCTGGGTGACCTATCACAGCTGTATCACACGGAGGTTTATTGGATTTGGAGACCAGGCTGTCGCGGTTTACACCCTCTGCCATCATGGGTGCTGATCAGCATTTCCTGTGTGTGTGTGTGTGTCCTCTGCACTGTCTCATTTCAAAATTGTCCACCGTGACTGTACATGCTAATGTTAATGTGGTTATGATGTTGTGGAAGTGAAATGAAAAACTGTATAGCACACATGTTGTATGACCAATAATATGTAGACATCAACATTACACCAAGAGCTGGGAAATAAAACACCATCAATTATTATAAAACTATATCATTTTCAAAAATATCAATAAAACAAATGGTCGTTGGATATATTTAAACTTAAAATAAATAATAATGTGACAGTTACTGTAATAAATGTACTTTTGTTTTTTGCACCCAGCCCTAATTACAAGTAAATGTAGCTGTTGCACTTTTGATTTGGAGAAACCATGGGCATGAAGATGCTCCTATAACTGCTCACGAGGAGGTTTTGAACAAGGTTTTGACACAAGGCTGCAAAGATTTGCTCCCATTCAGTAACAGGAGCATTAGCGATGTTGGGGCATGAGGTCTGGCTGGCAGTCGGGTGTTCCGGTTCTTCCCAGTGTGGTTAAGATCTGGGTACTGTACTGGGCGTTGGTTGTGAGAAACAAATGTGACGTTATGAACACAACACGTAATCGGTTCATGCTCAAATATAAAAAACAAACTCCACTCTTTCAAATCTAATTTCCAGAAAAAGATACCATCTTGTATTTGGTACATACCTCCCAGCATCATTTTTCTATTCATTCAGCGTAGCTGCTCCAAACTGCACCAGTGGTCTAAGTATCCGTGTACACTGTAGTCCAATGATTTAATTGGAACTGTGGTATGGAAGCCTATAGGGGACCATATTAAAGCCATAATTAATGTATTGCAGAGAAGTCTGCCATTTCTGACACCCATGTGGAAGCGTTGGTATTCTCAAATTTAAGAGAGGTAATTACATTTTATATTTCTCATTTCATTTAACTGCTTAGCAACTGCCCCGGTGACAGGCGGACACTGATGATTCTGGTTGGAGCGTGAACTCGGCCCAAATCAGGGACAACTTGTAAATGTTAATAAAGCAAGTGACAACGAGGAAGTGACCTGACTGAAGTCCCGCCTTGATGAGAGGACTGACAGGTTGTATTTTCTAAAGAGCATAATGACATAAATGTAAACACAATAGCCTTTTTTTCACTTATGGCATCTGAATATTGTTCACAGTGCAGCTTTTATTTTTTTCTCTTGTTCAACATTCCTGCAGCAGTAAGACAATACAACCTCCCCTGCTCCTAGTGAAAACTACATGCACCACTAGGACTGCACTCACACACTTGAACTCTTAACTGGGCAATGTTCTCAGTGCTATGTTCATCTGTATGTGCAATATCAATGGTTCATGTGCAATCCATTCACTTTACGTACTCTCACACACATTTTCTATATTTTTTATATTCCTTACACTTAAGTATTGCATATTACTTATTACTTGCTAATTTCCCCATTGTGGGACTAATAAAGGATCTGAAATTTCAAATGCAGTCTTTTAAAAAAAAATGTTTTCAGGATAACTTTAATATTGTTAGTTTTAAGTTACATTGTTTTGAGTTTCAAACATTTGAATATTGTCTAATACTGCACAACTTTGAAAATTAACTGTAAACAGCTTTGTTAACAGGGTTTGGAAATGTGCATGGAATTGGAAGATTGAAGATTATAATGCTTCTGTGGAATCACATATTGATTTTCAAGTCCACATTATCATTTTAATATAGTCTCCATGCCTCTGGGCTCAGCCAAAACTCAGGGAAACAGATAAAACTTACACAAGGAAAGGAGTGTCGGCACTCTTTTGGCCATTTCGTACCTGTAGTTTTCAAAGTGCATAGTAAATATGAATACTTTTATTCTCACGGTGACTACTTGATTTGTTGCTGGATTATGAACACTGCAGTCATGTTTATTTCCAGGGCCACAGGTAAGCTGCTTAACTCCCAACTCTCAAGTGGGACTATAGAGTGAGGGGTAATTCAATAAAATGCAGCTCTCACAAAGATCATGCCTTCTGGTCTTTCCCTTCCCCTGCAAAGCCACGACACGGCCTGAAATCTACAGTGACAAAATGGACAGCTGTTGACTGGGGACATGGCATTGAGGAGAATCAGGTCCCGGTGCACAGACTCATCCCGGTGCTCCCGCATCATTGCAGTGACAAGCCTTGGGAGCCACAGACTGACACGGGCAGGGAGATGGGATGGAAACATTAATGCATCATTCATCCGAGCTCCGCACCCTGCCTCCGCTGCAGTATGAAAACATAACTGTAATGAAAATCCTATCGATTGGAGTCGCTTCCTTTTAGACAAATTGCACTGTTTTCCCTGCCTTTCAATTGGTAGGAAGGCAAATGTAAAGAGCAAAGGATGAAAGCCCTGAAGACATCATTGTCAACGCTCCATCGTGACAGGCGGAGCCAGTATCAACTTCAGCTCCAGACACACAACACCATGACTTTTTTTAAAAGACATTAATCAGCACTCAGAAAAGCTAATGAATTATCGTATTCAACGACTAAATTGGCCTTTCAAGTTCATAATGTAGCATAGAACTGACACCGATTATGAAAAACATGCTGTAATTTTTCCAAGGCCTGATAAGATAATGGCTACAGTGTGTGACATTCCATTCAAGAGGGGATTTCCAGCTGATGTCAAATATGTTGTGAAATGTCTTCTTTCTGTAAACCTGCGGCAGTTCAGTCTCTTCGTATTAATGTTCGCAGTCGCTGGGAAAGAGGAGAAGCCCAACACCCCCACTCCATCTCTTTTAATCCATCCACCTACATATTTCTGGAGACTGAGGAAGCCCAGTGGTTAGAGAGAGCACCTCAGCTTTAATCTACCGACACCCCTGCGGATGTGTCCTGGATCAAGACAGGCTACGGGGGGGAGCTGCACCTGCACGCCCCTGTGTTCACCTCTTTGCTGCAATGCAAACACGCAGCTCTCCGAGGAAAAAGCACATTTGAAAACAACATTTCTCATGCCCGTGCACTGAACACTTTTCACCATCCTTAAAGCCCGTCTCTTGGTTAGTTGGCCCTCAGACGTCTGGTCTCAAAGGCCCCACACGCAGCCGGATGGAAATTTTCAGAAATTATCTCTGACATCATCACCCTTATCAGTGGTCATCAGGGAAAAGACAGTGAAAGAAAAACTATTTTAGTTTGAGTACTGCAACCAGCCAGTTATGTGGTCCCTACGGAGGCTTTTGAAGAGCCAACATGCATGAAGTGATAAGACAGACACTTGCGGATAACCATCTCGTCAGTGCGCAGTCGTCCTGAATTTCTAAATTAAAGATAGGACGATACGGCACGGCCACATATCTCTGCATGGGATCTCCATTCTTTGGTGAAGTAAAGAGACTCAGAGGATATAGATCACAGGGGTCAGGGGTTTATTTAATGAAGTCATATCAGTGATGTCTGCACCCACTATTTAGAATCGTATGGCTTCTATATAGAAGTTCATGTGAAGAACCACCATATTGAGATAAATGCCGCTCAACTTATTTTCATTGACTGCTGTCGTTGTTGTTCGGCCTGGCTCAGGTTAAACCCTTTGAAAACCAAATGAATACAGAGAATGAATGCCATAGAACGTCCTTCATTATCAAGTTTAATTGAAAAAGAACACATAGAACAAATAATTCATAACAACTGAAACTGAAATCTTTCGCTGTTTTACTTGTGGGACTTTCAAGGGTGTAACACTGTCAAATTGCTCACCTTTTAGCTAGCTGTGGCTTATGCTACACGACTGGAAATCACTTCTTAGAAGCTCTAAAAGCAGTACTTGCCATTGGCAGTACAGCCAGACTTTAAAATATGAAAATGATGAAACCCCCACACCAGATAGTCTCACATGTGGATCCGTCTGTGTGTGTGTGTCGATGGGTGGGACCGTCGTGGAGACATGAAGCGATGAAGTCATCAGTAAAAAAGAGAGAATAAGAGAAATTGAGGATAAACTGACACAGGAGCTTTGACAGCAATAACCCAACATGCAGAGGAATTAACCAGGATATTACTGCTAAACCTGTGGGACTCTGCAGCTTCCATAGGGACAGTGAGACACATGGACCCGCATACATGCTGTGACCTTGGAAATATGGATGGTGAAGGGATAATGCCTCCCTGTCTTTGGAGAGAAAAAACAGGTCAGATCTTGTGGTTTTAAAAACCAGCAGCGTTTTTTTTTTTTTAATAAGACATCATTAAATAATTGAATAACTGTCTTTAATACTTTTAATTCTGTCAGAATCATTAGCAGCTCCAGCACGGAGAGAGAGAGATTTCTTGACACGGGGAGGGCTCGCATTTCCAGGCTCATGTTTTGACTCCGAGTGTCATGGAGATGGAGATTAAGTGTGACAACGCTGATGCCAACCGTTGTACTCCTGCAACGCCTTGCAGAAACATGGCACATTCATCGCTGTGACTTTGCACACAATATTCCAAGACTCAAATTAGCAATAAATGGAAAAATAACATTTCTCCTCTGAATAAAAAAGGGAACAGAGAAGTGGCATCTCTCAAAGAGAGAGAACACATTTTGTTTTATGAGTCAACCTTGGACAAAAACAGTGATACTTTACCAAAGAGAGTAGGACGACTTCAACTACTTCCTGTAGACTGACATCTAAAACGAAGCATTATTGTCACTTCTCTCCTCTTATTCTATATGTGCTGCTCAGAATAATGAACATAAACAGTACAAAAATAAACAACACAAGGGCTCGTCTTTTAATCCAATTAGCTTCATATCCAACTGCCAATTCAATTCTTGTATATTAGGATTGCTCGCGAAAAAGACCACAGAGATAGTAAAAAGCATTTTTGACCACATTTTTAGTTTATGGACTCATAATTAGCAAGTGTGGTTTAAAATGTTCTCATACCCATCTTAAAGTGTTAAGTGCCCACAAAACACACTGTTTAGTCAAAGGGATAGTTCACCGAATTATCTTCTCACCACTATGTCGATGGAGGGCTGGGTGAAGTGTTTGACTGCACAAAGCACTTCTGGAGTCTCGGGGGTAAACAGCTTTGCAGCCATAATAAAACAACAGAAAAAACACAACATGCCTCCATACTGCTTATGTGGTGTCATCCAAGTCAGCAAGCCCCAAAATTCATATCACACGCAGGGTGTGAGTTTGTGTGGCTACATCTGAAAGCTTAGTTATTCAGGTCTTTTAGGCTTAAAACTTGGAGTTAATGGAGGCATGTTGTGTGTTTTTTTCTGTTGTTTTCTATGTCTGAAGAAGAGGTCACTTTGGCTGTACTCCATCGAACTATCGCTTTGACCTCCCGGTGAGAGCAAGCACGTTGGGGTATGGATCAAGTCAATACACTCCCACTGTTCAACTTATATTTTAAACACACACAAAAAAGAGAATTTTAGTATGATTACTTGCAGGATAATGACAATTTCTATATGATAAAAATGTATTCAGTTTTTACCAGAAAATATAATTCAGCTAGAGTCACTCTAATTATTTTTTTTCTTCATAGCCACAGGAATATTTGAAATTATTAATCATAACATTTCATTTTCTTGTTGTTCTCCACACAGTTTTGTTGATGTGCTCACCTTTGACATTTCACCTCATGAAATAAACAACCTAGAAAAAGAGGGAGGAATAAAGCGCCAACATTGGTTTTAGAAATTTTAGGTAAAAAAAACATACAGTGTGTGTGTATGTGTATCTTCGTGTACAAGCATGTGGCTGCTGTGCCATTCATTCAACACTTTCTTCTTCTTTTTGGTGACGCAGCTTAGCTTCAAGCACATCACCCTATAATTGTTCCTTGGTTCATTCCTGTCATGACACTTCTATAGGTCTGCCTCACAAACCATAGCCTGCAGCTCTAATGGGGTCGCTCTATTTTTTCCACGGTATCTCATACAACCAGCCTTTGTTCCTCATTGCACAATCTGGAGATGCCATTAGTGCGGACGGAGACAGTGATGTTTAGTGACAACCAATGACTCCTCTGGTCAAGAAAAGTGCCCTTGAGCCACACACACACCCCTCCACTCTGACTGAATACAGCCTCGCCTCTCCGGGTTCACCTTTGTTCTAGCTATCTGAAGAGCGGAGAGCTAATTGTGTGACAGGGGTCGGGGATGGGCAGCAACCACGACAGCACGAGTTGTGCCACAGCGTAAAGCTGCCAGCCCTTCTTGTCAAACACGCTGCAGGAAAATCCGACAGAAAAAATTAGGCGAGATGGGGCGAAGCTCTCATTTTGCTGCAAGTGGCAGTTTTTTGTCTTTGTGTTCTGTTCGTGACTATTGTCATCACAATTTAGCGCTGAGCTCCAAAAACATGCAGAAATTCTGCAAACGGCTGGGTGGGATGATAAGAGGGAAGCTACATGGCCTGTTTGGAGCTGATAACTCAGACTCAGCATAAATCAAACACCTTCTGGCGATTCATATAATTTGTACAGTTGGGCATCACATGTTGAGAGGGGACAGAAGAATCCAGAGTCCGGAAGGTATCGTGCCTCGAAGCCCCAAAATGAAAATGCTGCTGCAGCCTTGTCAAATCATATCTTCAGAGTGAAATGCTTATGGTGTGATTCACCAGCTTTAACTGTACTTTATACAACATATTTTTACACTAGAAATTAAGTGCAACTGTTGTTTTTTTCATCTACTTCACAAATGTTAAACGATGTGAAAATGTTTTTTCCTTTAACATTAGTTACACAATAAGTGAAGTGCTGTCTTGGCTCTCCTGCAGTTATTCGAAGAGTAAAAACCAGCTTGTGATTTGTGGAGAGCGTCATGTGGAGACAATACCACAAACGACTCTATAGGCAGTTAATGGGTTTACTTGGCTGCTTCGTACTTGTGGGACTTTGGGTCCAACTGTTTGCTTTAGGCACTGGTGATTTCCCCCAAGCTGTGGAGGCTTTATGCATCAGAGCTGGATTAAAACAAAATGGCAGCCCGTTATAGATGATGGGCAAAGATAATTCCTGAAAAAAAAGTCTCAACCAAAGTGTACTACTTATCTCAGTGCTAGGAATGTGATTTACTGATGAGGTGTGGTTTTACAGGGATAAAGCCAACACAGAGGACTAGACACACAAAAAAAATCACATTTCCCAATGATGCGTCAGCCTGAGTGAGGAGAGCTAAGGCATGTCACTGATTAATATAATGGAATCTGAAAGGTAAGACAAGTTTGATAAAAGCAAAGCTGAAGGCTGCCAAGGGAAGAGAAAAGCACCTTTGTGAGTTCTTAGAAATGTTATCCAAGTAATGAAGTCCTTTTTTTAATACATGGGCCCGGTTTGTTTCACAATTTCATCCTTTGAACACAAGACGGACAAATCCTTTCTTACAAATCTGGACAGAGACGTGAAGACTTCTGTAGCAGAGTGCGTTGAGATAAAAATACTTTTTGTGTAGCAAATGATTTAAGCGATTACTCTGCCCCTGTGTGTAAAAGCTCAGGATTTCACCAAACATTGTGCAGAAAAACATTAAAAAATATCAAAGAAAAAATAAGTTTAACAATGAAATTCTCAAAACAATCTGACTAAGCCACAAAAGTTATTATTAAAATGATTATTTTAATGAAAGTAGAAGAGCAAAGTCAGTGTATGACCAAGAAATAAGAAAATAAGTCAAATTGCATTTGGCTTGTGATGATTCAGCCTGAAACCAATCTGTCCAAGTTTTCAGTCGTGTAATTTTAAAACCTGAAATGTGATTTTAAATAATTAAACTATGGACTGTTCAGTCCAACATTTCCCACAGTGACACTTCCATCACCCATTACAGGGGGGATTCAGGGACATGGTCTGACGTCTGGTTCTGGGAACTTAAGAAAGACAGGAAATAAGATGAACACTTGAGCTTTTATCTGAGAAACGGCAGTCACAATAGAAAAAGGTTATTCTCAGGGTCAACGCCATTTTTCTTTAGGGAAAAGCATGAGGTGACTTTGTATGCATGAGTACATGCATGACCTGAGACAGTTTCTACTGACTGTATCTATGAAATGTAAAGAGTATAGATATGGATAGTACATACAGTATTGTGTTTATATATTCCTAGAATACCATGAGGTAGCCGTCTGATTGGTCCCACATTCAAACATACAGCCAGAGTCATCGAGACTCCAGAGACAAAAAGAACAAGGACTCCTGCAAGAGACAGTGTGTCCTCCAAAGAGTCCTGAAGTCACCTCCGCAGTCGCACTGGGTTCACATGAAGAACTGGTGCTGTTGTCAGATGTTTTTGGACATATTGCCCAGCCATAGGCCAGTCACACCAAATACTGATTTTCTTTTCTTTTCCTTCAGTGTAAATACACTTTGCATGACCTTAAGTGATAAATGAAAACAATTTGTGAAATTATTTTTGAAAACATTCTAAATGTACAATATTGTATAGGAGAGGACAGTGTTCATGTAAGAGTACAGAATAAGCGAATGTGACACCAATGTATAATTTTCTCTGGTTCACTGTGAAACCAGGATGTTATTTTAACTGGAGACAGTGACCCTCAGCACCAGCTTTAAAAAAAACAAGCTGTAGCTGTATATTTTCCACATGATGTTTAAAAGTTCACGTCTTCCTGTGTTAGTTTGATAGACATCCGCTAACCCCTATAATTACAGGTAAGAGTCTGTTTTCTGCCTTCACATGTGGATATGTGCAAAAAAAAAAGAAAAGGTTGTTGTATAGAGTCAGAGATCAACCTGTAATTATAGAATGTGTTATGGATGTTTTCTGGAAGCTGGTGAAAGGAGAACTCAGGCAGCAGCTGATGTGTTATAGACTTGTTAGACTTGATGCATCAAAGAGACCAGAAGGTGGAACAATATACAACCGCTAACAAAGTAACATGAGCAATTGTCACCCCCAAGTCTCAAGACGTCTCCCACAGCATCCCAATATATCTTCCTCTACTTGTGTCACCCATTCTAACAGCACATCAATGAATGGCTAGAATTGCTTTCACTCTCTATGTTACATGTAGGTGTTTGCATGCTATTGGATACTGGTGTGATATGCAAAAGAGTTGAAGTTGGTGAGAGTTGAAGTTGGTGCCTCTCTGTCTGGGGCATCTGAGTTAGATATGAAAGCCCCTAAGCGTAGACACTACAATGCACGGTTGGTTGATCCTTTATCTATAACCTGACCTTTGGTGCTGCTTAGAGAGAGAAGGGAGTATCTATGGAATTAGCCAGGCACTCTTCTGTTAATGGTGTACAGATATAATGTAATATACACTATATATACATAATATAGTATATAGTGGCATATACAGTAATGTGTGAGGATATAGGAAAATTCCTCAACAGATGGAGGCGTTTCTCTTCACCTACCTCTCTGTTCCCTCTTTAACTCTTTCCAGTGGCATTTTAATTTATGAATTTCCTTCTTCCACTTTCCTAATTAAACACTTATGAAGAAGGTAGAGGAGGAATCGCTTTCCTCAGGCCCTCAGGAGGGTGTTGCCCAAAGTAAGTCAGAATCTGCTTCCCCTCGTTTACATAAAAAGAAAAGAAAAAAGCCCCCAAAGCCTCCAGAGAGAGCGTGCACACTGTGGATTAATATGCTTCATGAAGTTGTCATGTCTGGCAGAGATTAAAGGGACCTGGTCCTCCCTCCTTCCCTGGACAGAACCACATAGGTCTGGCACAGTGGAGCCCCCTGCTGCCCAGAGGAACACATAGACAGTTTAAAGTGTAAATTCACCCCTGTGCATTGGGGCATAAGGCACACCTACCGATCTACATACCATCCCTCCTCCACCGCCTCTGGAGTTGCCTGATGGCCAAGACCATGCTCATCCCGTGCCGCTGGAAACGTTTGCACAGTCGGCTGGTGCCAACACAGCTGGGGCTAAACGGTGTCTGAGAAGCGCTGTGGTCCGGAGCAATTTGAGCAGACGCTTCTAATGGTGTGTGTGTGTGCATGAGTCGGCCAAGGGGCAGGGGAGGATGGGTGATGTCTCTAAATGGCAGACTGTGGCTAAGTTCCAGCATAGAATTGAAAATTGGCGCGGTTTTTCAGCTTTGCACTCATGAGTTGTCGCTGGTGGCAGGGGGCCGCCTACCTTCAATAACAGGGTGTTGGCTTTTCATAAATACATAAATGTCATGAGGTAGAAACATCCCAAATGGTTGACTCAATGTAAGCATTGGCCCCTGCAAAGTTCGCAACAGTGAAACACTCGGTGGTGTTATGAGCCATGTTTAGCCGATAAATATATGATTTTTATTTTTATAAATTTGGTAAAAAATGTTATATTAAAACAAGCATTAATGTGTTTCATCAAAGAGCAATGATATACTACACAGAGTGAGGCGTATACCATTTGATTACAATACAGAAATTCTGAAATTACAACTATAAGTCAGTCAGTTAAATTCTAGATCTTTGAAAGGATAGAATTATGTAGTTACCATTGCATGCGATAAAAATGGAAAGAAAAACCTACAGATTCCTGTTGACACTCGAAACGTCACCAACATCAAGTGATTTCATACAACTCCATCTCGACACCAATCAAAAACTAATGTTTAGGGGAACAGATGTAGACTCAGTTCGCTCCACATCACTGTAAACTCCGATAGCTATTGTCAGCACAATTACATTCACAACAGGTGGCAGGCATTCGCATCCAGAGCGACTTACAATGCTGTGCAGCGCTCGTGATTCAAAACGCCATCAGATCGAGTGAAGACAGACATTTGGCGACATTTGTGACCACTCTCGGGATGACTCCGGGCGTGTGCAGATGTCTAGACATTAAAATGATTATGGCTAGGAGTTTATCAGGGTCTTTAAAACCAGGTTTATGAGCTCTGAGATTCAACAAATCATCTTTCACAGTGTCTTCATACCTGGTGTATCCCAACTGACTTTTCAGCTCCAATTAGTCAAATCCGGAATAATAGAGATGAATAATCCTCTGTAGTGTCTTCATCCTATGAATGATGGGATGTTCTGAACAGAGAGTAAAACATTTGCCACAGTGACTCAGAAATAAAGGATGGATTAGGTCATTAGAGGAGCTTTTAACAATATCCTATGAACTGAGCTCGGTCAGAGGCCAGCTTGCATTCAATCACTGACTGAAATTGGACACCAACTCGCATCCATTAAACACTGGCTCCATCCAACAAATAACTCCTTAGATTCTTGTTTATTGGTCACCAGATGTCTGTCCGCCCCAACTGCAACGTTAGGCAAATTAATTAAATGAGCAAACTGAACTGAGCTTTGTTGTTTGTTTTTTACTGAAGGGCTGAACAGTGCCAACTCCCAAAAGAAGCAATGGCAAACTTGTAATTAATAACCTGTAAAAGCACTTTTAAGTCTATAAGCGGTACATGAGCAAACACATTATTTAGTGTCCTATTAACCTGAAGTATCTAAGGAATTGCCACAATATCTTCCATCCACCCACGCCAGGATTCAAGATGATGTCAGATTATAGCTGTCGATTGACTGCTCCCAGCAGAGCTGCTGTGCACTAAAGAAAGGTTTATCAACATATCATGGACCAAATGCTTTTTAATTAAAAAGACACTTTATGCCTGAAGATGTGATTGAATTCCTCACTGAACAATGCTTTGTGGGACCTATCACTGAATTAGTTGTCTGCATGGCGACATGCATGTGGAAATTTTGCACACAAAAACATTCATAACCAGTGTCGCTGAATGGAAAGCACAGTGATTATCACCTATACCCAAAGAGGACATAAGTTCTTAGATCACTTCAACACAAAAGAGTTATTTCCATGACAACTGAGCTAACTTTATCCACAGACCTTGACATGCAGGTGAAACCTACTGGGAAACATTTGTTAAGTGGTTAAGGTTTCTTGTCAAAAAGAAAAACATATGTACATTCTAAATTCTTGTTGGGATGGAGGGGGAGGGCCAACTGAGATTTTTCATACCTACACTTCAAACCGAGGGATGTGAAAATTTCCCAGAATGCCTTGCAAATCACCAGCAAGATGATGACAAATGTAGTATTTAATCTATTAATAAGGATTTTAAAATTACGATAATGATTGTATCTTAGTTTAAAAGCATTTCAATGTATCATGGTCATCAATTTGACTTATTTGTGGTAAAAAACCTTTGAGCCTATACAGAGATGCTCTACATATATTAAATAGAATTTAAAATGAAACTTAAGTCTTTACTCTACTGGGACTCAAGTCAGTTGGACTTAAGACTTGGGACATAAGTTTGAAAGACCTTAGACACAGCAAAGCACTTCCAGGAACTGACTTCAATCACAAAAATTCTCAAACCACTTATCATTAAACTTGAATTTAACATGTTCACAAATTGAGTAAAAAGGCATTAATTTGATGCATAAACTTAACCTCTGGCTGAGTGGAGCAATTTTCACATGCCTTATGAAATCTAGACCCATCCAATCTGAATTTAAGAATATTTAATACTTTTTAAGGCCTTTCATCGGTAAAATTGAATTGAAGACTTTTTAAGGAGCTGCAGCCACCCTGAAAGACAGATGGGTGAGAGTGGAGAGGTGCATGTAGTTTTTAATCACCACCATGTTAGATCATAACATTTTGTTGTTCAGTGAAATCCAGTGTTGATTTTTAAAACTGCTTTAAAGTGGCTAAGACAATTGATGGTGAACGCTGCTTGTCTATAACCTCTTATAGGTTCCTGCTCATCGTGTTTTGATGGAACAGGTCTTTGTATAAAATTTGAGAACACGCAGATTCTCTTAATGTGACAGTATGGCATCTAAATAATTACAAGTTATTGAGGTTTTCGGTTGTAATCATCAATGTGTAGCTGCACTAAACATAACGATTATGATAAACTAATTCTGCCTGAGACACCGGATTGTAAATCAGTGGCTAATTAACTAAAACAATGCCAAAGCGGAGCTGCTCTGTACTCACCTTTTGAAATTCAAGCATAGGTGACAAGGGACTGCAGGTATGAAAACACACTTTGATTCCACATGAATGCACTGTCAGTGGACATTTAAATCCATAGAAGCCATAATCAAGGCGTGCTGTAAAAAGGGAGCATCTAGTCTCAATGGTAGCTGTGTTGTCATGATTAATTCTATTGAAGTAAGGACATGAATGCGTTTTTCCGTGAGCCTAGCGTTTCTGATGGCCTTGCCAAGAAAATCTGCTGCTTAGCTTTAAGCTTTGAATCTGTAATGTTCAGACCTCATTTCACATCGGAAAGTGGTTTGTTTGGGAAAAACAATAACAGAGGGACCTACATAGATCAGAGAGGCTGTTCTCTTGCTGCTACACATTTAGGGTGGATGACAAATGGTTCACGTTTTGTGGGAATCAACATGCATAGCGCAACACCACCGTGGCTTTTCCAGACATTTGCAGGTACAAGTGGGAAAATGGAGGAAACGCAAAAACAGACCTCTCCGTTTGTTTCTCCTCATTTCTATAAGCAAAGGGTGAGGGCAAAAGGGCAACACAAAATGACATTAATAATGTTGTATCAATACTGAATTATTAACACGCTTGATGCTAAACCCAGCATATCCTAACCTTACATCACGCATGCTTGTCTACGCTTGAATGTGCTCCGAGAGTCAGCGCTCTGTTGACTCAGTTGAATTGCTTGCCTAAGGCATCGGTGCCTGGACACATACACATAATTAGGAAAGGTCACTGTGCCTCCTGTCTTGTCAACAAAATCACTTCAAGATGACAAATTCTGGCTCAGGCTGTGCCAGACCTCCCTCGGATACCCTTGCCAATCAAGTGCCAGCAGGGCTGTCTTCAGTAGCCTTAGGTGCTTTCTAATTACGTCTTTTACACACCATGCAGAGCAGGGGTAAGCATAACAATGAGCCATACATTTGGTTGGAGGTGTGTTTTCTCGTCAAGGTTGAAGTAGCAGATAAAAGTTTCATTATCTCATAACCCTGCACTACAAGCTGCTGAGAAACAGCCGTATGAAAATTCAAATGCCCTCACTTCCCTTTAATATAACAACAACCTTTGAATATACAGATGGTTCTCTCTTGACCTGCACATGTTTAAAGTAAACGTGGCTGCCACAGAAACACATGATTTTAATTTAGAAAAAAAAGTTTTTCTACACAGTGACAGTAAATTGATATAACAAATGCCAGCTCACATCAAATGACCTTCACACCATTTCAAAGTTCCTGTCTCAACGCGCGCTCGGCAGACTTTCCGTCCATCCACTCCGCTGTATGATGAAGTGGAAGTGGCTTTCACATCGCTCCCCGGTGGCCTCACTAAAGAACTATTAATCCATGGCTCTCCATATTGCATTCAAACCCGCCATCCCCAGCCACAACCTGGTCTAAAGTAAAGGCCAGAAGAGGACCCAGAGGACTGGACACTCTTATTATGAGCTGCACTGAGACACCTCTAGGTTTCTAAGCACTTCCTCTTGACAGTGACTGATGGCCAATTAACCATTTGGAGAAGAGTATTGATCACTTGGAAAACAGGAAGGACCAGGAAACATCTCCTAACATGCCGCGCTATTCTCACTGCACAAATCAGCAGCCAGACAGCACATTATGGTTACTATAAAAACAGAAAAATGAGAAAGAAAAGCCCAGCACTCACCAACTGACCACTATATTTGTTTTCTGGCCAACAATGGCAAGCGAAATTATGTCCGAGAGACTCAAGAGAAGGAATCAGCTAAGTGTCAATGCAGAAACCAAGGTTCAAGGTCAGCATAGCATGTTCTCTCTCACCATGAGAGTGGAGAAGGAAATAACCCAAAGAAAAGAACATTTGATTAGACCCTCCAGGGAAAGAGTCCACACACAGCTCAGGAACAAGCTTATCCCGACCGCTCATTGGTGGCCCTCGGATATACGAGGCTGGTCGCTTGTAAGGGATGGTTAGCAGCGATAGACTTACAACAGTAGGGATTGGGGGCAATTTCCCCAACTGCTGATACAATGTCAGATCCTGTGCCCTTCTGTGAATTATTGTCCAGGTTCCCATTAAGACGTAGGGAAATCTCATCCCACATCAGAGTTGAAAGGTCAATTTCATGCTACCCGGATAGAATAGCACAGATAGGGACCATGTTGCACTGCATTTCAGGGGGGAAATAGCCCAACTTCAACCCCTAAGCGCTCTCACATAGACCTGAATCATAGAAATAGGGTAATTGAAACAAAAGGGCAGAGTTTGACAGAGATGTAGTGCCTTTGCAGGGCCTCTGCACAGGCTGCAGAAAATAACACCTAACTCCTCCCCTCCACGAGGTTCATCCTCCATGTGTCCTCGGCAACGGCTGTTTCCTTCCTTTCCTCCTCAAGACTGCCATTTGCAAATGATAAGCGCAGGGACACATCCTGCTGAAAGATAAGCCGCCCCAACATTTGTCACCAAATGGAGCGTGCTCCTCGACTGTTTAAACCTGACCTGTGTTGACTTGCACTGTTTACCTTTTATTCATTTATGCTGAGCTATTATCTCCACCTCCATTAATCAATGCAACTCCAACTGAAGAAATTACATTTGGCCAAACTTGGACAGGAATGAGATTTGTTTGATTCATTTGTGTTATTTCTTACAAACAAATTAACGTGATGGAAAGAGAATTGAAAATTTAATATATTTGATCAGCTCTGTCCTGCAAATAAGCAACTCCAACTCTCTTTTTCATTATGATATTGCCCAATTCAAATTCTGCATGCAGCATACGATTCATGACAAGCATTTATACTGAGTAATTTTGATTTTTTACCATGCAGTTTTCTAATTGCCTCCTTGCATGATAAACTCTGCAGTTGTACATCATGTTAATTTACTGGTATCAGAAGTTGATCAAATAAATAATTTAATATATAAAATTCCCTCCCCCACATTGTTCCACATTGTTCCTGGAACTTGTCATCTGAATTCATCTCCCATGACTAGAGGGAACGAGAACTCTTTCTGGCCGTAAATTATCTCTTGCCTGTAAAACACCATATCCCTGCAAATACATGGCCATCATTTACCATGCATTAGCCATGGGACAGAAACAGAGTGGTTTTAAATTCCTTTGACCAGAAGGCAATTTCCTCCAATAAATTATGTTGATTCCAGCTTTTGCTCCCCTTATCGCATTTTTTAGTGAGTCAGTGAAGAGAGACAAAACCGGGTTTGACAAAGAAAAGTCTGAGATGATTCACACTAGAATTATGAGACAACTGGCAGAAGAATATCCCTGATATCACTGTACCAGGACAGGGGAAGTCACTGTGACTGAATTACGCAATAGATTTCTGCTTATTGTCATCTAATGGCCATCTCCTTGCATCATCACAAGGTTTACACTCCGTGGAAATTGCTCTGAGGTGACTGTTCACTCAAGTAGGGAGGTGCCTGATACCAAATCCCATGCTCCCTTCGCTGAACCACACAACAATTGCTTGGCAACACTGTCCCTGGGCAGAGTGGAAAACAAAGAAAAGTTCAGGGTCTCTATTCTCTCTGCATTGATAGCTGCGTTTTTGATTTTCTTTTCTTTGGGGAAGCAACAAAAGGACAAACAACAAACTGACAGGCAAGTTAAAGTAAAAATGGGAAACAACAGGAGCAGGAATAAGCTGCAGACGCACACCTATGTGGAAGAAATGCATGTATGCAAATTCTTGCTCAGCTTTGCCCTTGTGTGCACACTGTGCAGTACGGTTCTTTGTTCCTGAGGCTGAAAGCACGCCGCTCCTTTTCTGTCCCGTCCGTCAGATCACTCACAACACGGTGAAAAGGAAAGTGCTCCGCTAGCTCGAATCTAGATTGACAGGCCTACCTTTATTACTGACTGAGTTATGTTTCCCTGCAAAAAAGACGGGTCGGCTTTTGATGGCAATGAATGCAGAGTCAGCACCTTGCCTCTCTACAGAGGATAACTTAACTGATCTCAGCTGAGACTGTCCCAGCCCTGATGTAGAAAGAATTGGCTGGCAAATTACTTTTTGATCCATTTCTGGAACTCACTTTGTCCTATAAAAGTAGCCTGTATGCCGAGATGGCAGCTTATAAGGATGCTTGTACTGGCCTAATATATGATAGGCAGTGACAGACTAGGACAAGGAGAAAGAGTGCACTCAGAGATCTGATACAGAAGACAGAAAAGAGTAAAACATGTTAACCCTGTATTCATCTACTTCCTGAACTGGCTCATTACTATTCAGGGTCACAGGAGGGCTGAGAGCATATCCCAGGATGCACTGGGCGAAAGGCGGGGAAACACCCTGGGCCATATTGCCAGTGTATCACAGAAACAAAGAAACACACACAAACAGCATCACACCTGTGGGAATTTGGTGTCTTTAAATGAACCTGGAGCTGCAGTTGTTCGGACTGCGTGAGGAAACCAGAGTGTCCAGAGGAAACCAAACACGCAAGGGGAAGAACAACAACGTCTACACACAACTGAAGCACCAAGTCACTTCTAACTACGAGGGAACATCGCCTAACCACTGACACACCACTCCAGCCATATAACCCAGAAACCCTATCCACTTTCAACGTGCATCATAAAATGACTTGTAAATACCACTGCACCGCTACTTACTTAGCTTGATATATGAGGTCCCTGGAGCATGACTGTTTGTTTAATCGTAATATATTCATAATTACACACTAATTAATGCAAGAGTAAAGCCCTCTTAATTCATCATCTCTGTGTCCTGAAGCAAGAGACACAATTACACCAACTCTAACATGTTTGCCTTCTGTCCAAAGCAAGGTTAACAGTTTGGAAACAAGCGCACGAGGTAAATGATGTGTGGAAATTCTGCTGTTTTGGATACTCACCAGTGGCTTCCAGCTGTGAAGCTTTGTGAGGAGGATATTTCACACCAGGGAGGACGAGTAGAGAAGGTGTTTTTGGAGGAAATAGTTGAAATGGTCAAATTGATTGCATAGATTTTTTTGAATTGGCTTGAATGTGCAATGTGTGATATGTGTGATATTAGGAGTAAATAACCAAACATGTTCATATCATTTGCACTTGTACTGTAATCTTAGGTTATTAGACTTTCAAATTAGAAATTACTTAATTTTTAATTTTACTTATTACAGGTGTGTTACTGATTAATTTTCTGCTGCAGCTAAAAAGAGGGGAAACTTATCTCAAAGCCATTTATGCTTGGACTCGCCCCATCACAGTAGGATGATTGTTTTGTGCATCACAGCACATTTGCATGCAATCGGGAGTGTCTGGCCGAGAAGCTACATCATAAAATGCAACTCATCAGTGCGAGTAGGGTCGTCTACCAACTCCGTAAAGCTGTCACCATACTGCAAATGCAGCAGGAATGAGTCCTGGCCGGAGAGGATGCCTGGAGGATCCTGCGTTACAAATATGTATATATGTACAGGCTGTTATACTGTTTGTTTCCTCGTACACAGCTCCACAGCTCAGAGATTTTACAACACAATATTATCAGCGAGGGGGTGGTGTTAAACCAGGGAAGAATAAAGTGAAGGTTGAGTATGCGTAAAGGATCTTAAGGTTACTGAGCACTGCCTCAGTGGTGGAGCAGGTGTGGAGCCCTAACTTCCCGTATACAGCCACCACAGTGCGGATAAACCGCCACGCTGCACACTCCGTGGCGCTTATTGCAATAAATATGTTTTATTCTAACAAAAGCACGACACTGAGAGGTGCAGCTCTCAAGTTGGACCCTTGCTAAGAAGCCACGGTCTCTCTCTCTCCTGCGTAACCTTGAGGTGCGGGATAATTGATGGGAAATTAATAGAACAATAACGACATGCCGACAACGTGCTCTGTCACGCGTGGCTGCGTTTTAGCAACACAAAAAAAATAAGACAGAAGAAAAGCACCAGGAAACAACTTGTCACGTGCGGGCTTCGGTGTTCCTTTGCGCAGATGTGCAAACACAACAACACGATTAATAAGAAATCCTAAAAAAAAAATCCATCCAGGGAAACTCACCAGTGCAGGTGAAGCCAGCGAAGACGAGGCAGAGCGCACGGAGGAGCGTGGCGCTGGAGCTACAGCGGACAAAGGGGCCCGGGAGTAAGGGCATCTTCGTGAGGGTGTTTTTTTTCTTCTTTCGCCACCTAAGTTTTTAAACAGGCAGGAGGAGAAACACGGGCACGCTGAGCTGCTCTCGGGTCCGGAGAGTGTCCTCTGTGGCAGTAAACGCCTTTTTTCCTTAAAACAAAAAAAAAAAAATCACACCGCCCAAGTCTTTTTCCTCAACACATATCCCGGTGCCGTGGCGTGGCCATCAGTATCCCGCTCTCCTGCGTCCTCGCAGCTCAGAACAACGCATCACAGGTGTGGTGGACAAAGTGCTGGCTCCTCTGCCTTCACCGGTGTCACTGTACTGTATTTATTCTGTTTCTTCCCAGAGCCGGTGTCCGTCCTCAAACTCTCCCTCTGTCACCGAGCCCTGGATCGAGAGGCAGTTTCTCGCCACTTTGCAGCCTTTGCGCGTAAGGATACCTTGTCTCCCAGAAATGCTAAAACGGTGAGGACCTGGCATCAGAGAGGGAACATCTGCTTGCACAGCAATGCTGGAGCGTGGAGAGTCAGTCAGGGGAAGGTGTAGCCTATCACTGCGATGAGCGGAGCAGCAAAACCAGGAGCGGAGTCTGCACGCTCGCTGGGGATGGAGCGTCCTGAGCGCGCACTGCTGCTACATCCCCTCTTGTTTTCTTCTTAGGGGAAACCTGCCTTCATATCTTGAATAAACATAATTTAACGCATATTGATAAGGCACGGCAGAGGGGGGGGGTTATTTCACCTCGTATCCCTGCAAGTGTGCTTTTTTTTCACATCCTCCAGCCATACATGAAAATGACGGATATGACATCCAGTCCTGCATGATGGGAATCAGATCGCTGCTTTGCATGCAAATGCGCACAGATCACATCTGCATGTCATTGAGTTTCAGTTAAATGCGCCACTGCTTTGTCTTGAGGTTTTCTTTCTCTATGTGTGTGTGTGTGTGTGTGCACCCATGTGCAGTGTAGCCCTTACAACAGGGACAGACGCTCACAGATGAAGGAGGATTAAAGCTCCCATGAGAGTGTACTCCTGTCACCAAACTCAGACCAGGGTGTAACTTATGTTCCAAATCGGTTTCCCCTTCACTTTGTAGATGTGTCAGTGGAGTAACGATCAGTCTGATCAGCCTTGCTTTTTACAACATCAGAATCGACAGCAGATTATTAATATACTAAAGAAGGCGAGTGGGTAGGGGGTTGGGTGTGAATGGTGCATGGGGGTATTGTGTCTTTGTTTATCCATTCCTCCACACCCACACACTGGTCAGCAGAATAATAAGTGGACGCACATAACTAGACCAATGTCTTACTGGCTAATTATGGGGGCTCGTCTAGATGGATGGTTCCTCAGATAGAGCTCAGCTATTATACAATCTCATTAAGCCTCCTCTCTATCCAGCATCCCTCGCTAAAGGTCAAAGTCACAGTCAGAATGACAGTAGGATACAAAGCAAAGGCACACACACACACACACACACACACACACACACACACACAGACACATGTACATGCAGAAAAAGGCACAACCCCACAGCCATACAGTTTCACGATCAAATCCTGGATGGACACAGTGGATGTGAAAGGGTGAGGATGGCAGGGGCGCAGCAGCTGAATGGAAGAGAATGACTCAGCCGTGGTCACTTGTGAGGTTGCTCGTAATGATCTCTCTCATTCTGCTAATCGGCTCTGTGTCCGATCAGGCAGAGCAAGCAGCAGTGTGGGTTTCTTTCGCTAAAAGAAAAGGAGCCAAGTTATGTGCGAGGATCTGAAAATATCTGTGTAAATGCATGTTATCCTCTAACAGGGAGAGGATTTGTAGCTGTTGATAACAGTGTGTTTTCTTGCTGTGATGTGTGTTTGCTGAGTCAAAGCAGGCCGCAACCTCCACCTCAACCTCCTCTGAGTCCAGCATCCTGCCACCCCCCCCCCCCCCCTGTGCTGCCTCAATGAGATTGCATTGAACAATCACAGCTCTTTGGGGAGTTGACACATTCAGTTGTTCATCGATTTGTGGCGTTGTAATTAATTTTCTCTCCGTCATTGGCTCGCGTTGTAATATCCTGAGATTTGAAGCAGCTTGGTCTGCTGCAATCAATCATGAGACCAGGACAGAGCCACCAATTCTCTTGTATCATCTTGAATTATTCAGCAGCAGCTATGATCTAAAGAGACCGGATTCAGTGACCAATAAGTATTAAGAAAACATGAGGCTCATTTGTATGTTGCAGATTGTTAAAGTGATTGTTGTCATGGATCCTTTCATAAACCGGACAATTACACTCCCAACATATGCAACCTATAAAGACAACTGATTCGCCTGGTCGATAATAATTGATCCGCTGGAGGTGTCCTGCATGAAATTAATATTATTTATTGTTTACAAACAGCACAGGAGGTCCCCGGAGGACGATGCAGCTCAGGCTCTGACTGTCTGCATTCCAGCACAGACGTGTGGAGAGAGCAGGCGTATCAGCTTCCATCATGACCACAGCTTCACAGCCCCTTGTTTTGTTTATATCAAATTAAACTGCAATGCTACTCCAGAGAGATATAATTGACCACAGTCTCAGATTAAATGACTGTAAAGATCTTAATAAGCCATCAGCGGATTGCATATTACATTGCAAACCACTTATGAGGATGCAGTCCAATGAGAATGAAATTGAGGTTCAGATTTGCATGCCACAGCATTTTAGCCATTAATTACCATGCAAAATGACTGTATGATGATCAATAGTGTATAAATTTAATTAAAAGGAGCCAAGCAAATCCCAGTTGGAACTGAAGGTAATACTTTAACAACATGGCCAAGTCATACACCACTCCCACCGTTGTCTTGGTCTCAGTCTCTGTACAGACTCATATTTATATATGCACACTATATTTTTATACATACATAGACAATACCACATATCACCGTTATGTATAAGTACTATTAAGGCCACCATCATCTTTTCATTAGTAACCAAAATACATAGGCTGCTCCTCCACTGTGGCTCTAAATACACTAGTAAAATGTTATGATTGGGGTATGAGATGCATAGCTGTGACTTCCTATAATTGAATAATTTCACACGAATGGAGATAAAATAGCCTCAGTGTGATTTCACCATATCTGGTTTGTGCGAGTGAAGAGTGAGAGATGGAGAGTTTCAAAAACAGAGGGGCAGAAATTGCAGGGGAGGGTGGAAGGGTGGGTGGGCTGGTTGGATAGGAGGGCTGGGGGGGTTGAAGGAGCCCACTGAAGGTCTCTCATTTCAGCAGCACAGACTGCTGATGAAGCTGAACTTCCAATATCCTACTGCTTCAGCTCTGATGATTTCTCAATTTTACAGATATGGCCAGAGAATGTGATTTGATGAAAATGTAAAATGGGATAACCACCAAATCATACGAAGTGGGCAACATTTTACTCCTTGACTATAAATCAAACGGAGACACTCCAAAAATTAAAGTTGATTCTGTGTCTTTGATTCAAAGTACAACTCTCCTGACTCAGAAGAAGAACAGATGTCCTATCACACCCTTTAAAATAAGATTCTGTTTCATGCAGATAATTTGTAAGTTCAAGAGCTCGATGGTTGAAAGGAGCCGGGCGTTGTTTCGGTGTGGCGCTCCAAGAGTTGTTTCGAACAGGAACTCAAATAATTTATTCATAGAGTGTGTTTCCATCCCAAATATATTCTCCTAATATAAAACACTGGTGAGCGTTTGGAAATATATGATGATTTCATTTTCTCCCAGCCTCTGGATCATAAATAAATTTGCATCCTGTCAGAAAAATGGACTAACTGACTTGTAATCCATCAAACTCACTGCTTAGCACTTAAACAGTTCAACACATGCTAACATGATTATTTTCTCTTCAAAGAAGAGCCTCACAGCTGTGTACTGTAATAAGGTGAGAGGAAGTACTAGTAGCACTTACTTTTTAAACACCTCGTAAAACAATGGAATAAAGAAGAGGAATGGACTCGATGAATGACACGTTTTCAGGCAGACTTTAATTCTGGGGCGATGCATTTGCATAAAGAATGAATTTCATTTCTCAGTTTAAATGTAAATGTTAAGAAAGCTCAAATAAAGAAAAACACCTTAGATGTATAATCGTGTCTAAATAAAGTGTCATGTGTTTCTCAGAAAAGAATCCAATTCCCTTTCCTCTTAAAATGGCATTCTGTTAATTCAGAATCCTGTTCAACCAAGAATAATATGACGACTTTACTGGAACTACCTTAGAAATGTGAATCACTGTTTGAGCGTTTGATATACCTCCTCACCAGACAATGGGTGACAGTGAAAATGTGTCAAGCGGAACCATTTTCCCACCAGTTTTTTTCTCATTATTCTCCAAAAAAAAAAAGGTTTCCTGAAATATGCTTCCTGGAACGACATTCTCTTGTTGTTTTGAATGTGACATTGTGTAAGCGTGCATGGGAGAGGGGACTTTGAATGATGTTGAATGTTTTATGACTCCCTGCTTTTGTGTCAGTCCTTCCCCAGTGCTGCTCCGAGCCTCTGATCTGAGAACCTCATCTGCGGCTGCTGGATCTGACAGCAGGAACAGGAGGACAGGGGGAACACGGAGGATAGCCACACTTAACATTTGAGGAGGTTCGTTTCAAAATGCCATGTATTATCTGTTGGAAAATGTATTACTGAAGATCAATCTCTAAAAAAAGAAAATACATGAGTTTTAGTCTGCATATTGTTTCTGTAAATGTTATATTCAGCTAGACAATCTACACAATTTTTGCTATATTACCAGTGATTGAAAATGAAAAAGTACATTTACGAAATTACTGCACTAACTTTCAATAATATCGAGGTACTTTTATTTTACAATACTTTTATTTCTTTTATGTATTTCACAGCATTTTTCTGACAAACTTGCTTCATAATCCCAAATATTATAAACCAGGACTGCAAATACCGTCTATCTTTTGTCTTGAGATCTGACCATTGTTTGTAATTATTCAATCAATCATCTGGTCAATTAAGTGTAAGAAACTAGTCTGTAATACCAATTGTAATTTCATAGTTCAAAGTGACATGTTGAAAAAATTACCTCTTCTAAAAAGCAAACTCAGTTTACAATGACATAAGACAGAAAATCACAGCCGTGGAGATGCTGCCACCAGATTACAGTTGGCATTTGTGAATGTAATTTCTGAATGAAAGTAATGAATGAATTAATCACTATAACATTTCCTGCACTCAGTATATCTCAGTAAAAAAGTACCCACTTTGCAGATTAGAACATCATCATATATTTTTGGATATTACATTTTAAATATTAATAAGTTTAACCCCCCCTAATAATTTAATAATTTCCAAAAAAATGTATTTAAATTCAGTACTGTCAGGGTTCATTACTCACCCATAAACATTTATTGTTTTTACTTTTTTATACTTATTGAGACACACTTATCTCCTTTTACTTCAGTAACATTTCAAATGCAGGACTTTTGTAATTGTATATATAACATTGTTAAAATAAAGACTTTTTCTCCCAATGACAATTGCTAAACTCAATGCAAATTTACATCTTTAAAGCGCATGTGCAAACACAGTGCTGAATCTGGCTGTATGAACTGTGTTGATATTACAGAAACATCTTAAGCTTGCTAATAACTTCAGTGATATGTGGTAATGTCTTCTTTATCACAACAGTAATCATTTTGTAACTTTTCACATGTATAACAAAATCCAGATTGTCACTTTATAAAATTCATTTTCAAATCCAATGAGCCATTCAATTAACACCAGAGATGTAACAACACAACTGCCTTCACTCGCACAAAGAAAATAAAAACTAAATAAAATCCCGGGAGATTGTCATTCATGAGATATGATAGATTTCACTCAGTTATAGATATAACAAATGTAGAATTTTGCTTGTAATTCAAAAGTAATGACCTTCAGTGAACTGCAGGAATTCAAACTATCCATTGAAGCCGGGTGAAAGTGTCATGTAACAAGAATAACCTTTGTGTCGTGTTCGGGTCAAATCTGACCGATTTCCATTTCGATCAATCATAAATATTGTGTTTTACATTTTATTGTCTCAAGGGCTTATGATATCCTCCACACTAGGCATTTGAACATTTACAATTGCTGATCACTACTTTCATTGAATTTTGAGTTGTTTAGTCAACTTTGTAACACCTGTGGTGTTCCCGGTCAAAAATGACCGCCATAGGAAATGAATGGGTGACCCTAGATTGTGTTCATTCATCAGATAGTACACAACCACAAATCCACCACCACCACCACACGCACACACAAACACACCTACACACACACACACAAACACACCTACACGCACACACACACCTACACACACACACACACACGCACGCACGCACATACACACACACACACACACGCACGCACGCACATACACGCACGCACACACACACACACTCCACCCCACGTGAACCCCTTTCAGACTGACCATGTGTCCTCTCTTTCCCGGGCTAATGTGTCCATCCCCCCACGTGAACCACACTTTCGATACAAAACGTATGATATCTTCTCACAGATCCCCTATATATAGCTTGCTTGTGCATTGCTCTTATTTTACTCTGAACACAATGAGTCGGCGCCCGATCAGACGTTTTTCTGTCAGAGAGGCTCTTGACCTTTTTTTTCAAACTGATGAAGACGGGATTGGAGTTGAACCAGAAATAGAGGAGGATGTTTCAGAAATAGAAGACAACGATCCTGATTTTGATCCAGACCATCATGAGACCGAACAGTCAACATATGGCGAGGAAGGGGCCCCTGTGGAAGACACACCTGAGGTGACATTCCAGTCCAAGGATGGCAACTTGCTCTGGTATTCATCCCCCCAGGACAGAGGAGGCAGAACAAGAGGGGAAAATATCATTAGGATGTCACCAGGGCCAACACGGTATGCAACATCTCGTGTGGATGACATCAAGTCCAGCTTCCAACTCTTTTTACCAGAGTCCATTGTGGAAATTATACTGGCGATGACAAACCTGGAAGGGGGGCGTGTGTTTGCGGACACATGGAAGGCCTTGGACCAGGTAGACCTCCAAGCCTACATGGGTCTGTTGATTCTAGCAGGAGTACATCGGTCCAACAATGAGGCTACAAAAAGTCTGTGGGATGCAGAGTCAGGGAGGCCTATATTCTGGTCAACTATGTCCCTGCAACAGTTTCATGTCCTCTCAAGAATTATCAGATTTGATGACAGAGCTACACAACCTTTCCGCTGGCGAGACAACAAACTGGCTGCCATCAGGAACGTTTGGGACAGGTGGGTGGAGCGCCTACCACTGATGTACAATCCAGGCCCTGAGGTGACAGTGGACGAGCGCCTGGTCCCTTTCAGAGGTCGCTGTCCATTCAAACAGTACATCCCAAGCAAACCAGGCAACACTGTGACCTGATTGCAAAATGCCACTCCTGTGTCTGAACACACACACACACACAGACACAGACACACACACACACACACACACACACACACACACACACACACACACACACTTTGGTCTCTGTTTTGATTTTTCTACAATAAATGTTAATTTTGGAATACAACTTTCAATTTCTGTGTCTATTCACTGCAGTTATTCATGTAACCAGTAGTCTGAGACATTGTTTACAGGTTAAAAGGGAGTTAAATACAATTTGGTGACGATCAATGGTTTTTGTGTTAATGTAAGGGCAGTTAAAACAGGCCGGTCAAATTTGACCGGGAGCACCAAAGTAAGGGGGGAGAAACGAACACGACACAAAGGATAAAAGAGACACGTATTTGTCAAATCAAAACTCAATACTCTTCGACATTTGACATGCAAATAGATACAGTTACTTTGTTAATGGAATGAATGGATTTTTCTGTCACGTAACCCTCCCTGTTCACTGACACTTTAATCAACTAATATTGTCTGAATGTGAAGATATAGACAAGCTCTCAGATTTATGCTGCAGTTACAGTCAAGTACATTTTAGCAAAAAATACATTTCTTGGAAACCTAGTTCAGCATATTTTGACATTGCCTTAAAGTGCATCCACCTCTGCCTCTGAAGGCGCTCATGAACAAGAGCCGGTGGACAACACATGTACAGTAGCTGCTTAAGTCTTTATTTTTTTGTCCGTCAGGCTCTGTTTGTGAGACGTCCAATCTATTTGTCTGAGCACATTCTTGGAAAGATGTCAGAATGGTATTGACAGAGACCAATCGCAAGGCGAGTGCACATATTGTTCACTCTGCACACATCCTGCTCATTCAATTCTAGGAAATTGCTATGCCTCAAAAAAAGGTTGTCATTATTTTGTCACTCAGCCTCCCAGGTGACATTTACAGAAAATAACCTCACCAGCAAAGAGAAACACCACAGACAAAATATGAAGTCATGTTGTCGACTTGAAAAAGCAAAGTGTCTGCACAGGGAACCAAAACATTGTGTATAGCATGATAAATATGGTGTAAGAAAAAATGACAATAGAAAAGAGATATATACGATTTTAACTGAAGCATAAACCATAAATAAACTAAAATTGTATTAATTGTTTTATCTTTTTGTTGGCTTACTTTTTTTTGGAGAAAGGTTTAAGTCATTTGATCTCTTTAATGATATTATCTCTATAACATTCCTTTACACGCGTCCTCATAGTATTGCCGTGGTGTTAAGAGATGGAGTGTAGGGTGTTCTCAAGGCCGTGCACGTGAGTATTTTTATCTGACACTGCAAACTTTACAGTTTTGCAGTTAACTCTGTAAAGATAATGTCTTTCATAAAACTGCAGTGGATTCCTTCTGAGTGCTGCACTCATGAGTCCTGTATTGTAACTGCCAGAATGACAGATGGCTCTGTTAGTAATCAAGCCAATTCAAAAGATACAGCCTTGAGTTTGATGCTGGATAGTGGTGATGTGTAGCTTGTCTGGACACACACACACACACACACACACACACACACACAGTATATACACACAAATATAGTTCTCACATGTGTATTAATGCGTGAATTAAATTCTTATTATCTCAAATGTTGAACGGATCACATGACTCTACAGTTTAAAATAATTCACATCCCATCTACTGGATTCTGATTTTCTCAGAGCTATTGCAGACTGAATACACCACATTAGACCATTAATTAAAATTGGAAACACTGACCCCAGCTGAGGAGCTCATGGTCCCGGTCACCCCGCATCAATGTTACAGCCCCCCATTCATTAAAGGAAACACTTGAGCCTCCTCTTGGGGCAAATCTCTCCCAGTGTTGAACACATGACTTCATATGCATGTCACTGTAATAGATGGCAGCTCTACTGAGTAAGTATTTTCTAAAGAACGACAAATGAAATCTGTGCTGGAGATAAATATACCGAGATGCTTGTTTTTCTCTTTGTTTTTTTTTATAGAACATAATTAGACACTGAGTAGGAAAATGTGGATGGGTAACGGGAAAAGAAATATTAATGCTCATGTTCAAAATCAATCAAAACACAGTCACTCATGTCATCATTATTCATGATTGTATGAAAATGTGCTTAATGCAGCAAAAACATAATTTGGTTTTGATTTTTTTTCAGAACTGTAAAACAATGTTTTATTTGTGATTGTGGTTTCAGACACCTATTAAACACATGGATTTTCATTGACTCTATATGTGCACATCCATTAGAAATGAAAAAGTCATTGATAAATATTGTGTAGTGTATCATTAAAAGAAAGAAAAGAAATTAATCTTGTCAAGTGGCCTAGGGGTAAAGCGGCTGTGCTCCAACTAGAAGGTCAGTGGTTTGACCCCAGTCTTTACCATCTGCATACTGTCTTTGGGCAAGATACTAAATCCCTCATAGAAAAAGTGTACAAAGATACACTGTATGAATGTACGTGTGAAAGGGTGAATGGCCAACTGTACTGCGGAGTGTTCTGAGTGGTCATCAAGACTAGAAAAGTGCTATATAAATACAGACAATTTGACATTTCATAATTAAAGCTGTTTAAATGTTATAAAACTCTGATGAAGCAATGTACCTCGTGTTCTATTTGGATTAAAATATCTCTGTGATGACAAAAATACGTAAAACACAATATGTGTCTGTCTGTGACTTTTAAGCAAACGAGTACATATATTTTAATGCATAGTTCACATAAGTATAAAAGCTGGCACTACGTTCTTATTCTGTGTTTTTACTGTAATGCTTTTTGGTTTCTGTAATTTGTCAGTTTCATCTGGTGTGTAAGTCCAGTTTGCAGCTATGGTTTACAATCAACAATTCCCTACAAACTAGTTTCTGATAAAATGAAAAGAGCGAAAAGGGTAAGAAATAAGTTTGAAACAAAAAACACATGTAGCAGTGATGTAAACCCCCAACAATAAAAATATTATAAAGGCAATCTCAAAGTAAAAATACTGTAAAATAGCCACAGACTCAGAAATGAACTGAGATAAAACATATGACCAAATGAAAATGTATTTCTTACAAGTTGTGTTATGGCATGCAGATTTAAAAATTATATATTGTAAATATTTATTTATTATAGTTTCTTTATAAAAGTGAGGGTCTAACATAGCACAAGGTTTGCTCCTGGCTCCATTTAATTGATGTTGCAATGGGGAATTTATCTCAAATAATTACACAATATTCTCACAATGAAATGCTGAAAAAGCTTGAAATGAGAGCAACAGAAACAGAGGGGCTGCAATAAAAGAAAAACCCTGAGACATGCGTACCAATAGTGAGAACAAACTGTCTCAAACTGTATCTCGTCAAAAATGAATTAAGCAAATGTCATAATTTAGAAATGTTTGAAATAGTAATGAATTAAAACATAATGAATGAGCTTATTGTAAAGGAAGCAACAGCTCAACACAT
This sequence comes from Paralichthys olivaceus, assembly GCF_024713975.1. NCBI lineage: Eukaryota > Metazoa > Chordata > Actinopteri > Pleuronectiformes > Paralichthyidae > Paralichthys > Paralichthys olivaceus. The sequence goes on from NC_091101.1 coordinate 11,388,394, forward strand.
TAAATCAAATTCTACAACCCGGCTGATTGGTCCTTCTTAAAATAAAAAAAATCCTGTTCATAAAACTGGAGCACTAATCAGATAAGCGACCGTGGGTTTATGTGGTTTACAGCAAAGAATCCGAAAACTGGAGGAGAACAAATTCAGACATTCAATTACTACATGACACTACATCGACATCCCAAGGTAAAAACGACTCGCAATATTTTGTAAGGCTGTGCAGTGAGGTTGTCTTGGAGGAGTTGGACCTCCCAGCAATCATGGAAAATAAGGCAGTAAAAATAGTTCAAAGAGCCATTACAGCGGTTCTCAGAAAAACCCTTTCATCATTTATCTGCTGAACCACTCCATCAGCAAAAAATGCTTTGCCTGAACTCATCACAAACAAAGACAGATTTAGCTTCAAAAAGTGCCTGTGCTGACGGAGTTACATCTCTCGAGCCAGGAACGCTGGCGACGACCCTGCAGAGCTCACCTCCAGTAGCTGTTGATTAAGCACTGTCATGGTAATAGAATGTGATCAGCTTTTCTTAATGAATTTCTTATTTTCAACACCTGGAGCGTTGGATTAGCAGAAGTCTGGGCTGTGCGAGGAACGCCTGTGGGACATGTTGTGAAACGTCTGCGAGCTATTGAGCTGGTGGGGTATCAGCTGCAGCCCACAAACAGGACTGAAATTGATGAATGATGCAGCTTGAAAGGACTTGTTTAGAGTTCAGTGAGACGAGCTGTCCCGAATAGATTCAGAAGATCACATGTCAGCAGGATACAGAGATATTCTTACTGGACCAAGGTTGTGTGTGTCAGAGAAATTTTATCCAGCTTCCTGATGGAGTTCATTTTTCTCCCTCATGCCTCTGCTCAGCTCTGGGGATTTATGAGAGGAGATGACATATCAGGACAAAAATTACAGGTATATTATACTGCTCATGAGCAAACACAGGCAAGACAAAGACTCTGTGTGTGTGAGATTGTGTGTGTGTGTGTGTGTGTGTGTGTGTGTGTGTGTGTGTGTGAGGAGGTCCACGCTGCAGGGCAGATTTATAAGGAAATTCAGCCAAAATGTGAAACTAATTAACAAACAGGACAAAAAGGTGGTCGGTATAAATATGTAAACAGCCTGAAGAAAAAGAAATCTGTGTGAATTGTAAAACAATGCAAAACAACAATACTTGAGTATATATTACTTCAGAAAACTTATTTTTGAGACTGTTGTTTTGTAATGATATCATGATATCACGCAGGATCCAGAGTTTATTGCCTACATAATAATTAATATATATGATGTTTAGATTAAGTGTTTAAAGCTGGAGTTAGAACATATACATAAACATGAATTTCCATTACTTTCAAGCCTTCACCAAACAAGTTCACACAACTAATTAATCCTCATCACATTATCAGGTAAACCTCTCTGTGGTTTGCAGTGATGACTGTAACCTGGTGTGTGTATGTGTGCATTACAGTCCTTGTAGCTTCAATCAGCAACAACTGGTTGTATGAAAATGAAAGAGGGGAGCAACCATGGCAACAGAGACAAAGCAAACATTATGGATGCTCGACATTCAAAAGAAAAAAACCAAGGTGGTTTTTCCCTGCAGAACCTTTTGGACTAAAATTCTCTGAAAAGTATTTGCCCATTAATACATATGTTTGCTAAGGTTTGTCACAGGTTTATTATTGTAGCAGCTCCCCATTTGTCTGTTATGCAGTATGATTACACATGTAGGGTGTCCCACTATAGATAATACACAGAGGAGACTCCCCTTCCTCTCCACCATAGATACAATGTTTTTATACATACTCCTTGATGGCATGGTAAAAAAAATATAAAGGTCTAATTCATACCCACTAATGTTGACTGTGAGCCTAGTAACACCTGAGACCTGGAGCAGTAAAAGACTGTAAATCAAAAGATTTGACCATTAAAGATGATTCTCAGTCTATTAAAACCAATATATATGCTACTTAGAGTCTCAGCTACAGCCCGTCTGTGTGGCATTGCTGTTGCCTGCGTCACAAATCACATCTATACTGTTCAGTCTCTAATGTAACTGACAAACTTTAGAGCTGATTCCAGCTTTATCGAGCCGGCTGTATATCAGCATGATTCATTTGAATGACAGTGAAACCAGTTTGTCCACATGTGATGGAGTTGTGTTAGCTGATACATGCGGCATGGTTTGGTTTCTGTCCTGTTTATCTATACATAGGTGAATGGAATATTTACCAAATAAGGTTAACTACTTGGGTAGTGATGATACCGAAAAGCTCAGCCACATATTTCCATGGAAAATAAAAAAACCCAAAGAGACTGTGAGAAACATTCTTAATGAATCCAAACTCTTTATTCAGGCTCGATCTCAGTTTCTAGTGTTTTTAATTTTAAATAATCTAAAAATTCTTCCCCTTAGGACACAAGGAATTCATCACTTCACAGTTTCTCACATGTGTGACTTTTAATCATAAATATCTCACAGTGTTTTTCACACACTTAGATAAAACGTTGTAGGCTTTTTCAGTTCTGCACAGCCAAACATGAACTGGTTGATAAATTTTAGATCTGCTCTGGTATCGATAGCATCATGTATGAATGCGCAATAAAAATGTAATGTTTTTGTAAGTAGACTTTGCTCAAATTATTACTATTTGCATTTGGGGTATGTCATAATACAGCTTTTAAATGTATAGGCATAGAATAATCTAGGACAAAACAAGAGTGTAAACCAGAGGTGTCTCAGGTGTGGGAGGTTTCTTTATTTGAAGAGCAGGGTGGACATGTGGGGTTGTACAAAATTGTTCTCATGGTCAAAATTAACATTACTACCTGCAGGAGCAGCCAGTAAGAATATAAATAAACTGTATACATGGAATATTCTACCTTTGAAACACACACACACGCACACACACAGACACAAACACACACACACACACACACACACACACACACACACACACACACACACACACACACACACACACACACGCCATAATGTTTTTGCAAAGTTTATCAAAATTCCAACTGTCTGTCTTTTTACCTGTCATCCTGCCAAATCAACAGAGTTAGGCCAGTGTTTTAAAAGCTATAGTCTTATCAGAGTGGGGGTCAGAGAGGTCAGAACAACTGAGTGCTGTACGCTTTTTAAAAAAACTGTCTTGTAACATTTGCATAGTGCAGCTCTAGTGTCTAACTCTCCCTTATCACCTTTTTTGTATTTCAGACGCTGAATGAAGTTTGCAGTGTCAGAGAGAAAGATATGATTGAAGTCTCCTTGTGGAAGACGTGATTGGATATTGAATCTGAAATGCGGTGACAAGTGAGTGACATGTGCTGCACACACAGCAGGGCTGGTCGGAAACAACATCAGCAATGCATGCATAATCACAGTGACAACACCGTAAGCCCTCGGAGTCTGACACACCATTCTATATACCACATTACACCATCTAGGGCAGCGGTGGGAAACCTTTTACCTATCGAGAGCCTTTTCCATTTTACAGCATCCTTCAAGTGCCATATTAAATTATTGAACACATGGAGCTGCTTCTCCTTGCCAGAACGTCTGATACCAGATGGGAGTGATGGTGATGCTACTCACAGCTGGTTGTCCAACATTGTTCAACAATAAAGATAAATGATCCGTGATTTTTGTTACATTGTGGGTCTGAAAGGAAAAGTGGTATTTCCTTTTCTTGATATTATTTTCTTCAGTGTTTTTTTCAGTATCTCGTACCATATCTGTAATTCACACTGTGAATGAAGCATTGTGTTAGTTCATGCAGGACACAGAGTCATGTGCTCAGCTGTCAGCTACTGATAGGTCTATGGGCAACTTGCCTCCACCTTTTAGCAACGAGTCCAAAAACAGTTGTGGTAAACCATAGTCATCTTAAACAAATGTACATTGCCTGCTATGCCCAACAGGGGGTTGTGCACATGTTCCCTGTTGTATCTCAGCACGCTGCTCGGCTAATTCAGGGAACATCCAATCATAACTGTGTCCCCATTTGCAACAAATGGGTAAATCATGCCATAGTGTTCCTGACTGAATGGTTATTCAAGACAAACTGACACTAGAACAATTTTGTGTGGTTCTGCAGGAGCTGCGTGGTGGTTCAGTCCATGTTCCCAGTTTGAATCACAGCGTGGCCACAGCCTTGCTGTGTGGAGTTTTCTTGTTCTCACTGTGTCTTCAAATGTTTTCTCAGGGTTTTCCTGCCTTCTCCTTGACTCTTAATTGTGTGTTGGTGTGAATAGTTATTGAGAGTATGTCGGCCCTGCGATACGCTGGCTCCCTATCCAGGGTTTACCTCGTCTCTTGCTCAATGTCAGCTGGGATTGTATCTAGCCCTCTCTTTTACAAATTCTCCTTTTCAATGAGGTTTCAGCCACAACTCGATTGAAAAACTTGCAAACTTGCCTGCATAACATTGCCTCTGTCAGGAGTGAAAGCTATATTATTGGGCTGCAAACTATCCAAGAGCATTTGTCCTGGTAACTAATCCATTCACTTCCTTTTGTCTTGGACATTCTATATCTATTCTCCACGATAGTCACCATAATGCAAGCCAGTGATGACACGTGACAGCTACATATGTGTGTTTCTATAGCCAAACATGATAACCCTGATGTTTTCTCAAATAAAAATTGATTTCTGTCATGAACATTTTGTCATAATCTTCAATTGCTTTTTTTTGTTTTATTATTGTCTGATGGGCCTAATCAATTTGTCAAACATGCAACATACCACCCAATGGCCAGATGTTCCAGAGTTAATCACACAGAGAATAAAGAGTTTTATCCTACTACACAATATACACACAAGTAATTGCTCTTTGCATTAATCAAGTGTATTTACTTCAAGTGAAAGTATGGTTTCAAAATAACATATTTTTGGAATATTGAAAAAACTATAAGATTTAGGACATTGCACAAGATTATCTATTATCCAGAGATGTGAAGATAAAGTGAACAGAAAAATAAGTGTTGTTTCAAGCCCGTCTGAGCCAAGCCCAAATTAACTACTAACAGTTTGACCTACTTCACAACCAGCAGGCCTGACTTTTTTTCATATTTGCTGATGAGGCCAAATAAGAAAGTTGCATTAAGTGGAGGGAAGGAGGCTAGTCTTTGAAAAACAAATAAGTGAAAAAACAGAGCTGGCAGCCACATGAATAAATAAACTCAAATGGCCTTCTGACCTCAGTCTAATTGGCTTTAAGTGATTAGTCAAAAAGCTCTAACATGACTCAATGATGTGAAATGGAATGATGTTGAATTGTATTGTTTACAGTTAGGGAAATATATAAAAGTAAAGGCACAGGTATTCATACCTGAACCAATACCTGAAATAAAAAAGGACCTGACACAAGCCTTGTCAGTTAGCCACTGTGAGGATAATCTATATTTCATAGAATGGAACCCGACAGGGATTTAATTTTTATTACTGCCTGGCGCCCAGTTTCAGCGTCAGATCTATAAAAACTAATATAAACACAAATGTGCGTGCAGACACACACGCACACACACACACACACACACACACACACACACACACAGTAAACAATGTTTAGGGAAAACAAACACCACTGCAAGCCCAGAGAGGAAATCCAGGCTCAGAACTAAAGTCTTGGATGTGGCGGCACTTTCCCTAACGGCAGCCCAATCTGCTGGAACCTATCCCTATGGAGGATTTTTTCATGAGCCATGTGATCTCAGACACACACACACACACACACATGCACATTCTATTACTGGATATGTATTCATCAGACCGTGGTGCCATTAGGACCAACTCAGGTTAGCTTTTTCAGGCCATCACTAAAGGCAGGCATCCATCAGCTGGTTGTTATGCACACCTCACTGAAGGTTCCCAGAGGAAAACTGCTTTGTAGAATTCACAATTTGATGTCTCAGGTTGAAGGATTTGTTTTAGTCATCACCTGTGTGACAGTTTGACAATAAAAAACCTAATCGAGCTAAGATGTCAAACTGGAGACTGGAAAGTTTTGTTGCAAAGCTGCATGGACAGATGAGAATTGCTTGATCGTTTCAGCTTTTTTTTGGCGAAAATATTTTAGCAGAAAATCAAATTTTCTTCCCCTCAGGACACAAGTTATAAAACCCTGCATTAACCCTGTTAACCCTGAAGCAGCCAGGAAAAGCTGCCACAAAGTGTGTATAATAGGACACTTCTGTTTTAGCACCTGTAACACATCACACAGCAGTTCATTTAAATATTACAGGGCTGACTGAAAGTTTGAGCATGACATGTATGTGTCACTTAACAAATACCTTATTTAATTAATGTTCATGACCTGCAGTACTGCTGCCTTCGATTTAATTATCATTTTCACTCTACAGCTACACAAAACAACACATTGGTATTATTATTGTCTAATACATATTTTTCAAATTTGGGATAAACTGGCTGTTACAAAGCTAGAATAATTAGTTTGAATTAAAACAATGGACAAATCATTGTCAGCTACTGTGGCAATGTATGAACTCCAGACTGGATGTAAAGTGACTTAAACTGGTGTGTAATTGTAACCAAACCAAACAGGAGACACCTGGTATTGTGTTTTAGGATTATTGGGTATTTGCCTGTGTTTTCTTATTATCTCTGCAAAAGAGATTGTATTTTCTTCCTCGATTGTTCGCTTGTGTAAATAAACAAGATTACATTAAGACTATGGATTACCATGAAACCTGGTGGGAGCATGTGGTATAGGTCAAGATATAACCCATTACATTTTGGTGTGGATCCAGATCAGAGAGTGGATCTTGGAATTTTATGTAACATTTAACATTTTCACGGATCAGAGAATAAGTCATGAAAAAAACACGAGGCATGTTTAGGGGACTGATATTTATGAGTGTGAGCAATTTGGTGCAGATCCAAATAAAAATCTACATGTTGGCCGATGGTGGAGGACAGCAGTCTCTGAGTGCCATTGTACTACAGTCATTAAATAACCTGTGCAACCTGCTGATTATAACACTAATCAGAAAAATCACAGGCAATTTAAGATAAAGTGATTTCATCAATCAGCAGAGGAGACTTTTCTATGAGTCATTCAAATATGTTATGCATATTCCTTTATTTCAAACATATTTGGTAACAAGTCTTATAAATGCTTAAGTTTTGTATGAATTCTAATGATATTCTGTTATATTAAGTCTATTGATGATACAATTTCAAATCTGCATCCTTTTAAGTTTATGTTGTTGTATATGTTTAATAGGTTTATAAGTCAGGATTTGTTATTATGGGGTCCACCCACCTTTATATCTGCAGAAAAGACCTTTGTCTTTAGTTGGAATTAACATTCTTTGAAATAAATATGACTCATAAGACTGGTTTTTAATTTCATACATTTTCCTAAATATCTCCAAAATAACTATGGCCTTGACTAATTTCTCAAAAGGTACACAATTTTCTCAGTTAACACTATTCATATATTTCCACATGTTTGTGTGGGTCAAATCCTTTATTCAGCACACTGAAGTCATTATCAAAGACTCAAAGGGCACATTCTGCTCCAGGTATAATCACAGAGCTACTTATTCAGTGACACATTAATCACAATCGCTGGATACTTTACATTTGTTTGCATGTGCTGTGGAACAAGACAGAGAGGAGGTAAAGGCCAAACAGTGCTCACACATAATACATGGGATGACCATGAAAGAGAGATGGTGCATCTACGTCACTGCTGCATTTATTCAGCTGAGAAAAATAATGTACCTTGCTGTTGTACATGTGCTGGTACCACGTGCCCTTTAGTAGGAACTCTGACAAATTGACATCTCTAGTATATACTGGCAAGCACAGCTTTCTGGGTAATTTCCTCTGGTTTGTCTAATGACTCCACTACAACAGTAGTGCTGCACGTGCGTCACTATTATATACTTTGTCGTTCTTTACATTAGAGATGTTTTATTATAGTAGGCCTGAGTGTATTCATATGATTGTATTACATGCATTGTTTTTACTTTATGTGATACCTCAGCCCCATGAGGACATAACACAAAACAACAAAAACAAACAAATTCCATGGAGCACCATTGGTCGCTTTGCCGTTGTGAGGGTTTCTGACGGAGAATCAATCTCTCTGTCAGTAAAGTTCGAAATGATGCAGACTGTCAAAATACTGACATCAGAAAAAAAAGAGTCTTTAAATTTAACTCTGGTGTCTAGTGTTGAGGGCAAAGTGTGAATTCCACCAGAAGGTTAACAGATTGTACAGATGAGAATAACGTTTGTGTGTGTGTGTGTTAACCAAATCCGCAGCAAAGTGTCAGAGAGCTCAGATGTCTCAGGGACTTCTTTTCTCTTTTGACTCTAACCACAACACTTGGCTCCAGAGTTAAGATTCACAGAACTCAGGGTTAACTCTGTTAGAACTATAACCACACATGACTTAATGAGATTTTTTTTGATAACAAATATTCATCCATATCTTTTTTTTTATATAACAACAGGTTAAACAAGAGATATTTGAATCTTTGGGCATAACCCTGACAAATCATAAATAACCCAGCTTTAGTTCAACAAGCCTGAAGATGAGATTTGAAGTTCAAGAATCCTGGGTGAAGAGAGGCTGAGCATCAGTTTAAAAATTCATATCTTTTCTTATTTAGTATCAGATAAAAAAACTTATGTTTGATGCCCTGGAGTTGCATGTGTCTACATTTAAATATACTGGAGCTGCATTCTAAATATTGACACTGTGCCGTGTCAGTTGGAGGGGCCATCTGGACAATCTTCTTGAACACTCAGTGCATGTATCACTTGCCGCCACCTGGTCGATGTGGATGGAAACGAGAATCGAACAAACAGAGACAGTGGGCTGTGGTTGGACTACTGGCCCAGGTGAGTGAATGCAGCCATGAAGGAATAACCCATCGGTCATGATTACAAACTGGGCTGAGAGCATAACTCAACGGCTCATGCTCAGATAAGTTTAATCTCTCTACTGTTTATCATCCATTCCTTTATCTCGCTATTGTAGCACAGTGATAACATTAATAAATATGGATTGATTTAGAGGGTTTGGCAGTGAGTCGCAAGTACGGAGCCAGTTTTCATTTACAGTGTGTTTCTGATGTAATCCTGGCCTGTCAGCAAACAAGAAAATGACACCATCAAAAATCAAATGCTATAGTGTTTTGGTGTAAAACATAAAATCCAGTTCTTTGGCAGTGCTGCTCTCCAACACACACCCAGAGGTGCCAGCGCTGCCAACTGCCGAGCACTAAAAGCACTAAAAGATGTGTTTTTTCAACTCAATAACTTTTACATTGCATGACACTCAGGGAAGGGATTCTGTTGCTTTAGCTCGGAACATTTTCCCATTTCCTGTCCACAGCCAAACTCATTAGAGCTCATTTAAAATCAGCCACAAACTGCAGCACTTGATTACATTAAGAGTAAACAGGAACCCCAGTTGGAAAAAAATATGAATATTATTAAGTCCAGGTAGGAAATAACAACAAGTTTAGAAACTCAAACTCACACAGTCCTGAGGCAAAACATGTCAGAAAATGACCTTTGAAAATACCTTTAACTTATCACTGTATAAGTCCTGTCTTAGTATATTTCCCAGGGCATGCATTATTTTGTGCATGCACTGACAGGAATTTGAAAGAGAAGCAATGCAGCACAAGACAGCTGCCAACACTTTACAGGAAATCTTCTAAGTAACTCAGAGCTTTTATGGTTATGTAGTTTTCTGTGTTTAATGATACTGTCAATTTAGGCTGACAAGGTGCGAAAACAAAAAATCATGGTCAATGAAGCGTTGTTCCTGTTTTATTATTGGAGTATCAGATGAGTGAAAGTGAATTTAGCCAGCAAACATGGCGGGTGGGGTGGGGGTGGGGGGGGGGCTGTCAAGAGAGTAAGAGTCTCTCATTTTTAAGACTTTACAGTCATGTTACAACTCTACTGAATCATTTCATCGTCTTACCATTTGCCAAAATGATCGTCGCTCCGTTTCTGATTCAAGTCGTATTCAGAGCAGAACCTGGTACATCTGAAATTCCGTGGCGAGCTCACCACACCTGGGAATTCTGTTCTCAAAAGATGTGGTTTTTCAAATTCAGATAGGTTTCCTCCCCTCTTCCCTGAAATCCTGTGGCAGGGGAAGTGTAATGTTTTCAGCAGAGTGTGGGTTCAGGAAGAGTCACAGCTGTCTGGGGAATTTTCAATATGAAGATACAATATTGGGCTCAAAAAAAAAAAAAAAAAAAAAAATCCAGGATCCTTGCACAGTCGAGCCTTGAGACTGTCATCACATGGGGCTCATTAAAACATACAGCAGTGTATGGTGGCTTACTGCAACATGGAATTCTCTCACCAAGTTTTATTACTGGATATAAACTCTTGGGATTTGCTGTCCAATCTGGATTCAGTGCTGCTTGATGGCTCTGGAATATTTGGGTTTTACTGCTGGGCCTGGTCATTACGAGATGACTTCACAGCCAAGAAATACACCCAGTAATGCTTCTTAAGCTAATCAGGTCTGCTATGCATTATTTATTCATGTGTTTTAATTTTACCGGGAATGAGCATAAATTGAAGACGCTTGCCAGCAAACAAGTTGAGTTTTGGCTCTGATGTGTTTTACTGTGAGTATTGGTTGACCCAAAAATGTGACCTAATATTAGAAGCAAGTTATGTCTCTGTCCTGGCTTCACACTTCTAGTGTTGCTTAAGTAAGCTCACTGCATTTTAGGTGAATGAATCAAGGTGGCGTAGTACTATGGCAGAATATATAAATTGATTCATTTGAGTGTGTTTAAAATCTCCACATATTAAGTTATAGGACATTCTTAACCTTATGTTATATTTTTTTGTTATTTGTCTGGTCATTATGAATTTAGAGCATGGAGGCAATCGACTGTATATAAAAATGGACAATACAACTCCACTCCCTTTCACCATTTAGAAATGAAGCCAAAATGCCCAAGATAGAAAAGCTGCCATCTTTTGCTCATGACATCATTTAGGGCCAGAGACAGGGGGTGGACCGAGTCACATACTCGACCAATGGTGAGCCATTCTCAGCTGTCAATCATTATGTTTCACTCCATTTCTAAAGCATCTAATCACCAATTAAAAACAGACTTGGACACACATCTGTGTGATAAGACTTACCTAAAGTGACAGAGACCGTCATTGAGACTTATACATTTTTTACGTAATTTGACTTTTTAATTTGGCATGTGTTATCCACTTACATGGAGGAGGTGGGTTTATGGCATTCAAGATGATTTTGTCTCACATTTGGGGAGCTGTCATGATTTCCATCTTCATATACAGTCTATGATGTGCCCATGTTGTTTGTCTATTAGTGCATTTACATTGGGGCTCTGTTTTTCTCTATTTTGTACATTATCATATTGTGTTTGCATTCTGGTCCTTTCTTGTATTTTTTTCTGTTTAAATACAGTTATTTTATTTATTTAATTAATTTATTTTACTTGTTTGTTTTCTATTTCTTTCTCTCAAATTCAGATATATTGCCTTTTTTTGCATTTTGTCAACAAATAATTAATCACAAAAAAATGATCTACATGCTATCTCCAATGGCATCTGATGCTGATGTATAGCACTGATTTTACGTTTGAGAGCTTTAGCATTCTATCTAGAACTTAATACAATTTACAGCTGTGAATGAGTTTTGTTCTTTTAGGGTTCCGATCATGAATCAAGTTGGACAAACTGAAATGTTGCAGTTTAGTGAAATTGCTTCCTTAATGTGTCAAAAATTGCAAAAACGTCAAGTTGTGGTTATAAAGAGGGTTTGCTTTTGGCAATATCTATTCAATAGATGGATATAGATTTTCTCATATAATTCTTCAATTGTGTGAAAAAACAGATTTCCTGAATGTGGAACAATTCCTTTACAGAGTTGTTATTCACATGCAGCTGCTGAGTGACAATGTAACTGATTCTGGGGGAAAAAAACAGGGAAATAAAAGTTTACGGCCTCAGTAACAGCAGGATTGTTAAAGCTTCCGGATGCTTTTGAAGTTGGGGAGATGACTAAGCTCTGTTATTAGGCCCAAGCTCACAGTTAGAGAGCTCGGTAGCTCGGAACAACAAACAGACATGGATCCATGGATGTGGTATTATTCCTCTGCCTCTTTTGGAGCCAACCACCTGTTCCATTGTTTACTTGCCAGACTCTTCATAGATGCAATAATCTTTGGAGACAAGAGTGCTTGTAATAAACCAGACATGCTACTCCAGCTAGTGGCTGCTGAGGATCAATCTGCCGAGAGATTATTGCAGCAAAGAGTCAGCGAAAACAAATACTTATTTCCATAATTAATCAAGTGAACATGGAAGTGCTTCACTTTTTCCATGTAGACAAAGATAAGCTGCTGTTTGTTGATGCTGATGGAGAATTTCAATTTTTGCCTTTTATGATATTTTATCTGTTCCAGTAGTTTCCGAGGTGAACTGAACTATCAAGACAAACAAAATAATCCAGTTTTTACAAATCAAACTTCATTCAACTCCTGCTCTGCTCAACATGTTTTCAGCTCAAACTTCTTGTGAAAACCTTTTGTAGTGTCCGTCAGACATCGCCTTGAAAAAGTGACTCAGTGACAGAGCGATGCTTAATAGCCGACTCCCTCACCCTCCTCTCCCTCTCCCATGGAGTGTCGCTCAGTTTCTCACCTGCCATGCCTACATGGCTTCTGGCACTGAGCAGTTGTGCTGTGATTTTCTGGCAGGCATGCATCAACACATCTCCCTCTTTATCTTTGTGACGCTGGAGTCTCACGGATGGCGTGCCGGAGAGTGCTAATCTCAGCGTATACCTTCACCGCCACGGCTTGCCTTGAGTGAGCCAGTTTTTTTTGGCTCTCCCGCCGGCTCAGCTCAGACCCCATGCAAACAAGAGGAGATGTTTCTCAATGATATTCCAGTAACACGCATATATTCATGAGGAGCATAGGTTGTACTATGAGTTGAATAGTACTTAGAGGTAGAATAATAGTTATTATAATTTGCACAGCCATTTCACACCATAGCAGGAGCAGGGACTTTTTACTGTTAATTAGAATCATCAGTTATCACTAATGCACATTAGAATTAAATTGGATTCAACAGGCCGCTGACAGTACTGTCAATGAGCCAAATACAAGCTGTTGAAAAGCCATTTGATTATTTTTGATATAATATGTTATATTGACCCTTTTTCCCACTGTGCCATAACGCTCCAATGTTATATAAAAAGGATAAGAAAACAAAGCCCACGCTTTTTCTCTGGGTGTTGTAATCTTGCAATAAAAAAGGATTCTGCAGTGTATCTTTTATTTTGGCAATAAGAGCCACACATAATACAGGGAAAGACAAATAAAAAATACACAACGCCAAAATAATGTAAATTAACAACAATATTATCCATTAATGATAACACTTGATATATCAAGTAACACTTCACCATTAATATTTGTCTTATTAGAATATAGATTAGAAGCCTATTGAATCTTAGCCATTATAAAGCACTTTTAAATGTTCTATTCAGTTTGATCATATTCTAAGAACTAGGCCATAAAGTTAGAGTTTTCCATCAATAATCTCCTCACTACTTCTGTTTGATCGTCAGAATGGACGTTGCTGCGTATAAATTACAATCATAATGTGAGGCAGGTTTCTTCTATAGCTGTAACTTTAAACTTACTTTAGCGCTGTGGCTAAATCAAGACCACATACAACCACAGCTTCGTCTGTGTAACTCCATCGACTTTTAATGGCCACAATATGAGACAATGTGTGCACATACTAACTCACATCATATCACTCCACCAATCTCAGACATCACTCTCATTTCATGCATGTAAGGTGTGCCACATTATATAGTACCACATCTTAATCAAGGAAACAAATACAGTATGTTTACTGTATAGCATCTGTAGTTAAGTTCTCTAAATCTCTCTCAACAATATAAATATCTACAAAAATAATTTTAATTATGGGTCTTACAAGGTAATTATCATAAATATGATCTATTCTCATGTCTGACGTTATCCATTACTAATATTTCTTCTTGTGCTAACTTTGCTCTTCCACCACACAGTGGGAATAGAGCCCGCCTAGGCCTCCATTATTTTCTCGATGTAACCCCATCTCTTAAGAATAGGGTCTGTTAATTGCACTAGTTGTGTGCTATAATGGATTTACTAAGTGTGAAGAGGTGACAACTTCAGAATAGGAAACCCGTGTGGATTAATTAGAGCCAAACTACGAGTGAATTAGTTTCGAAGAAGACCTCCCTTTAGAATGGGGAACATGTTCTGAGTTAGAGAGTCTCATTTAGAGTTATTTGGACAGTAGCAACACTCAGCAACACTGAGTTTGTTATATAAGGATAAGCCATGTTTATTATGTGATATTAAGGGGAAATGACTATGCCTGTAGCACTATGGCTCAGGGGTTAGTGGTCATCCATTAACCAAGGTCGGTGGTTTGATCACGGCTCCTCCAATCTGCATGATAAGGTGTCCTTGGGCAAGATTGTCAATGGTGTGTGGTATAAAAGGCGCAGTATATGTAGTATTGTGTGAATGTATGTGTGAATAGGTGACTTGTACTGTCAAGTGGCAAATAAGACTGGAAAAGCACAACACAGCACAATACAGTCTTATACCAAGCTGAGCAAAACACATTCAGACTGCAATTCCTACATAGCAACGTGTATCATTAATAAGCAGCACAACCATTGATATAGTGATTATATAAAGATCCAATATGCTCCTAAAATGCATACTAGTAAAAGCTGAATAATTGTACCTTAATATAAATTTTGACCTTTTCAATGACTTCTGCTGTTTCATATTTATTTGTGAACTTATCAGGCTGTCGTGCTGTTGTTAGTTTGCAGTGAATTTGCCTCCTGATGTGACAACTGGACCAAGAGACTGTGACACGAAGGATTGGTGACACGGAAAATGCAAATCTGAACTGATATATTCAGGATTCAAGTTTTACTGTCCAATATTGCCAATGTTGTATATGCTGCACATAAAATACAAAGCAAGAGGACACAAAACATCGCTCAGGAAAAAACTAAATCATACAGCTGTAGTAACAGGAGGAAAACTGTTAAATTCAGTAAAAGTTGACATGTGATAATTAAAAACTACCTTTGGTCTCAGTTAACACTCTTTTTTCTTTCTATCCCTTCCGAGACAAGTAAAATCTCCTTGGGTCTCTTGAAAGGTGCTATATAAATTCAAGTTAATATTATTTTATTATTAAAAACTCAATATTAAAATAATAAATACTAAATATAAAGTGCTGTGTGCCTACTCTACTGAGTCATTAAACTCTCCCTTTACTATGAGCTCCATAATTGCAATAAGGATAAGATATTTTTTAAATCACCATTTCCATGGACAGGAGGCTCTGTGTATGATGTGCATTGTTGTCACTATTGTGTATATACTTTATTAGATTATGATGTAAGCCCTTTTAAATGTTTCATTACAATTCATATAGGATTTTTTGCAATTTAGCATTGTTGGTTCACATGCCCATTTTAGGCCCCAGAGGGAAAAGACCTGCACTTTTACCTCAGACAACAATGGAGTGATCTGCCTCTGTGTGTTGATAACATGTCCTAGTACTCAATTTGAAACCAAAAGTAAGGATTCCAAGTATCTAGGTTGATCACTGAAGATATTTTCCAGATCTTTTTTAGTTGTGTTTACAACGTGCCCTGATGTGCAGATGAGGTTTTGTGTCATCAGGGGGTAGATAAGTCTGAGGATGCCTTGGCATTATAAACAGTAACCTAAGCAAACCATGAGCAGTGCTAATGTAAAATAGTCCAAATAAAATCTGTGTACTCACTGTGGATGCCTGCATTTGCATGAATTCGGTGCAGAGGAAAATGTTCTGTACATCCTTGACTTATATTTGGACCCAGGCAATCAATAGGAACAGAATTATGAGGCAGTGAAGCGAGTGATTTTAATCTGGGACTAAATATCCAGTAGTGGATTAGTTTCAGACAATTTCATACCTCCAGAGCTCTTCATGAAATATGGATAAGGTAGGGGAGAGAGAGGGGATTATGAAAAATAAAAGCATTTTCCCAAACCTCCTCCTTCGATGGAGGCCAGATGAAAAGTTTTGCAGATGGGCAGCTGGAGGATTTCTTGCCAATTTTGCAGAGCAGATGCACTGTCTCCCACAGCCTTGATTTGGGCACCAGTTTAATTAGAAAGACCCCCTGGTTAGATACCTTTCAACATCGGCGGTGGAGTTCCTAAACATGCCCAGATTTCACCTCACTGTGTGAAGTCTCATGGTCGTAGGTGCTGATGATCATGGGGCGTGCAGAAACAACAAAGAGATGAGACGTGAAGATGTGAAAAGGGTCATTTACACATGACTGTTGACAGAAATAAATCCTTTCATTTCCAATTCAAATAATATTTGTGCTGTGACGTGGGGCAGTGGACGTGAATTATTAAAGACAACCAACCAGTTTAGAATAATATTAATAATCCACACACATGTCAAATCAAGCCAAGGTAAACACCCTTATAGAAATGGCTCTGATGTCATGCAGTCTCTATAGCAACTATACAAGCTTTATGAGCAGCCAGTGAACAATCCAGGGCCCCCCTCTGGTTTGAGTCTTTTCTTTTCACCTTCTGCATGGAAACATGGAATTTTAAAAGCCACTCATACCATCATTGACATCATAAAGCCTTAATTTGACATTTATTGATTTGAACTGACTCATATCTTTTCCAATCAAAGCTATTAGCTACAACATCAAATTCATTAGTTTTTTATAGTTGGGAATATTGATTACCTTTTGTAATTAACTATGTGTTATTGATCCCACGGTTCTGTTCCACTTGAATATGTTCTACAATATATTATTAGAATAAAGTTTATTCTGGCATTATGTATGTTTGACCAACCATCTATTTAATCTTGACCAGCTGGGTGTCGGTGCATTTTCATGAGACTGTGACTACCTTAACCCTTCTTATTGCCACAGAGGCTTCAAAGTAGAGCCCTGCACGAGACTGTTTTCTTCATCCCGCTCCTGCCTGCTCCCGCTGAATTTCTGACCATTACCGCCCACAACCGCAATGTGTGTGTTACACTCCCGCCCGCACCCCCAAAAACTCTGAGAATTTATGCCCGCACAATAATCGAGAGGCACTGATTTTGTGTCTTCTCCCGTCCCGCAGGAGAAAAAAACAGTGTGGCAAGGTTGCACCCACAAAGACCCGAGGATCTCATCCAGATTACTGATCATCAGTTGCTTTATTGCTTCACTATATTCTTATAAGGTGGCGTCTTGAATTTCATTCCAACATTGTTATTTTCAATCGAACATTTAACAGACCAAGCTTTCATGTAAATTTTGGAATAGAATCATTGGACTTGGAAATGATGGAGGCTAATGGGGATAATTCAACATCGGGTGTTTACAGTTTTCAATTAATCCAACAAGTCGCTGACATTTTTATGATAAACTATCAAATGGCAGTGTCAAACCAATGTGACTATAAAGAAGGGTTGTGCAGAGTGACAAATATACAAAGAATTATCTTCACTGCTTTGGTTTACTCTCATAGCGTCTTTTTCCACCCTGGGCAGCTATTCTCAGTGAAAACAACTCCCAGTACTTGATCTGCTTTTACAAATGACAAAGAGACAACATAGTTTACAACTAGTTAGTGAACATAGTTAAGCTTTTAGCAGCTGAAGAGGCTGATAGTTTTGTCAGGAGCTGGTGGAGACCAAAAACAAAGCTGAAATGTTGGAATGTGCAAACATGACTCCAGTGATTGAAGTGCCAAATAGCTTCTTAACTGCTGAATATGTAAGTAAGCACATGTTTGCTTACAAGTCCACCATAAAAACTAATCCTAATAGGTAATAATGTATCACTTGTGTGTCCACAGCTAGTTTTCCATTGCCCCCAAGTGGCCAAAAAATCTGTTTCTGCAGCTTTAACCAAAGACAAATTTGTTCTTAGCGAAAACAGGTTGATAATTTCACTTGAATGAAAGAAATTAATCTATATTTATTATGAAATTATTCAGTACAGCTAAAGTGACCGATTAGCCCCTTGAAACATTGTACTAAGCACACAATGATAATTATTAATATAGACTAATTTGGCACAATAGAGTAGACATGAAAAAGACTTGAAACGATTTATCTATATCTTCAACCACTAATTTTGAAAAAACTAAAGTTTGCCCTAATAACCTGTGAGAATGAAAAGATTAGTTAACATTCCCTTGGAGAAGGAATGTGCTTTCTAGTTTCTAAGAGGGAGTGAGTGAGTGCTGACTAACCCTAACCCTTCACCTTTTTGACAAAAATATAGATTTTAAAGTGCTATGGTTGCAGAGTGTTGCTCTTACCAAGGGAATTGCTAAGCAAAATATTTTAATACGTTGACTTCAGTTAGAAAAGCACTGAGCTACTTCTTGATGTGTGAATGTGCTGTACACCAGCTACAGTAGCGTATCGACTGATGTTTGAGTACATACTATATTTTCCTTATAATAACCCCTTTGACAACTGCACAGATACAGAACTACAGAGCCCAGCGCTCCCTGCTGTGCTCCCTCTGAGCAAAGACGAGCGTTAAAAATCAGAAGTGAATGACAGTCAAAGGATTAGTAGAAGATGGAGATCTTAATGGTTGATTTGAGAACAGTCTGGAAGTGAAAATCGCACAGATCTTCATCAGGCTTTGCATCTTAGAGCTTGAGATTAGACAGTAATGCGATCCTTGATTGTTAACATGAAAATAAGTCACTGTGATATTTATCACCAGGAGATTGAAAGCTACTAGACAGATAATCAGTGTTAAGCTGATAAGTGTAATAACAGAACTGAGGGTTTTGATCAAATCTAGAGGGACAGTATGATGTATTGTTTTTTTGTTACTGTTGTTTTCTATTCTTGTCTTAACGGAACAGTCTTACTTCCTTATCTTATCTGATCTTAGTAATTCACCTTATTGTAAAGATATATCAGCTTTTCCATCAGTTTTATGATGTCTATGAGAGTAACAGTACAGTAGCTAAAATAATGACTGTGTAATGAAATCAAAAGAGAAGCTGCCTTAAAGGATTAGTTGGACATTCACTTCATTAAATACTTTATTATACTCTAGTGCAGTGTTTGTTCTAAAACTGTCTGTTTGGAGTGGGCTGTTTGTTCAACCTGTTATGATGCTGGTTGCAGCTTTTCCTTCTGAAACTGTAAAAGTGACCTGCAGTAATTGTATTGCAGCATATAAAGACTGACTCAGTCCACAGAACGCTGAAGCTGCAGACCAGCTGCTGCACAAAGAGCTGTTCACATGTTTAACCATAGTTCAATGAAGCTCGACTCAGTCCACAGAACCCTGAAGTGGAGAAAAACTTGTCGTTGTCATGATCAACAATATCAATTATGTTGACGAGTTGGAGCCACGGCTGCTAGAGATCGCTGTGCGCCCGTTTATTCAAAGTGTATTAATATTGAACATATCATGTGTCCAATTTGCATCAAATTTGACACAACATGGTTCTAGAGATATGCGTTCCACAGACAGACAGAGCTTTCAGTGACATGAATTGATCATATAATACTAATAGTTATACACACAATATTTTATTAGATGCAAAGATTGATTCCTCTACCTGTCCTGACCAAAGGTCATTAATCACTCTGTACAAAAACTATAACAACTATTATTTTATGGTTTAATGTGGGATTATGTGTGTTTTGGTCAATACCATTCAGCCACAACATTGAAGTCAGTTTCCTGTTTTAGTTGTGTGGCTGACTGGTGTATGTGAGCAATGTAAAGTCGAACAGCTCCTGGCCCCAGATCCATAATCTATTTACCCAACAGGGAGTGGCATCAATCTTTTCATCTACCTCTCACCATCTACTATTCCTGGAAGACTGGAAGAGGAACACCACAAATATCCTGAAATACCCCCCCAAAACTCCTTGTTACCCTGTCATCTTTAAAACAGAGATTCAGCAGACAATAACACTGTGAATTTTCAACCACTGAATGACAAAACATTCGGTAAATATAACCTACAGCTAAGTATTTCCTTATTTTGTCACTGCCTTTATTGTGAAATGATCATGGCTTATTTACAAATTATTTTGATGTGATTTAACTCACTACTTTTTATTTGTACCCACCATGCTCATTAAATCCATGTATTAAGAGGTGAAGTTCAAATTATACTGTTCACTTCAATATTTCTATTGTCTAGTCAGCAAGGATAATCTCTTTTAACTTATCTGCAATAATTACGGGCATGCAAATAACTGCTGCATCCATAGAAGTAACATTAACCTGGGTTGTTTTCATCGTGAACCTTTAGAACGTTTATTAATGGCAGCGACGTTGAGATGACTCCAGATTTGTAAATGCCTCCGCAGTAATTGCCCAGGTCTTATAGTCTCATTTATGTGTTATTAAGGCAATCAGAAATTATAGATGTAGCGTTTAATGTTTGTCACCTGAACTATTAAGCATTTTAAGAGAGCGTTTCTTTAATGACTAGTGAGCCATTTGTTACACTAATTACAGCCAGTGTCTTTGTCTGGACAAACACACGTTACAGCTGAGCTCACAGGTAACATGAGGACAAAAGACTTATCAAGAGAAGCTGCAGCCTCGTCCGGGCCCTGGTGAAACTTTTTGTTAATTATATAAACAATCACAATAAAGAGATGATCAGGTTTCAAATTTCAATTTTTTTGAGAAAGTTGGTTACACTGTAAGAACACGATGATTATTCCAGACATCTGAGGGGCGATACCTTCTTCCTCACTCTGGTGAAGAAACACCGTCGAGCCCTCGTCAGTGCTGCATAATAAATGCCCTTGATAAAAACATACACACACGTCAGCCTGCCTGTGATGAGAACTCCCCTGACCTTAATTAGCTGTGCTCATGGTATTGCATGAACCCATTATGGAGACTTTAAAGCATATCCATTTCATTTCTCCCCATTTGTCTGCACCCCTGGTTCTACTAATGAACCGGGAGGTGGAAGGGGGGGGTGGCAGTCGGAGGCTGTAAGAACAAACACAGTGATAAGAGACAAGAATAGCCTAAGTTTACCAAAGCGCCTCAACCACCTCCTGGTGGCTGGCTGCATTAGCCTATAATTGGATGGGACATGGACCAAACTAAAATCATCAAACTGTCACTCATGGGCTGAAAGGTGATGTTCGTTATGTAGGTATTTGATTGCGTTAGTGTGTGTACATGTGATTTTGATTGTGTGACTAATTTAAAAATCATGAGGGGAGATTACAAGATATGATCTTAATCAGGAGAGACTTCGACTCAAAGTTTTAACAACATTTATTGTCATGCACAAAGAAAGTGATATGAATGTTATAGTCTTTTACACATCACCCCTATGTGATGTCATTGGGAATCACAATTTGTCTAATAGGACTTAACCTCTGCCCTTAAGCCACAACAAGAGTAAGTAGAACCTAAGAGAGAGCCACATGTGAGGGATCTCTCTCCAAGGACGGACAAAAGTGCAATAGATGCCACGTGTAACTGAGAACATCAGCAAAGTATTTACAATATTGATTAGAATAAACAATTTGTAACATAATGGAAAGTTAATGAATTGAGGAGTTATTGTCATTAATGTTAGATTATGTGAGTAAGAATATTGTTTATCAAGCAGTCTTCTTAAAAATATATCAGCCACCACGATCAGGATCCAACCACGACAATCAAATGCCACCATAATCCACAATACATCTTCATGATCCACTGACACTATGGGGATCCAGCAGCAGTGACCCACAATCAGCTGCCACCTCGATCATGGTCCACCAAGACTATCCACCATCAGCTGCCCACGCAATAAAGGACCCGCGAATATCACGATCAGTTGAGGTTGAGGATCCAGATGAGATTATGATGATTCTGCTGAAGACTGGAGGAGATTTGGCTGGAGGTGGGTTATGCACGTGACAGAATGATGGCTGACTGCGGAAGAGAGAAGAAGGGATTTAAAATTTGACAGCAGCCGCATGATTGGCTGGAAGAGACTGTGCCAGAATTTGATTGGCCATTTAGAAACACCCACGATCAGATGATCAACAAGCATAGAGAGAGTGAGAGATTTGAGATTGATGGAATGGGGATAAAGTCTTCCTGACTCAACATATGCTGAGCTTCATTAAGGACTGCCGAAAGACCTGCATCACGTGTACACACAATAGACTACTGTATAATGGACAACATGACTGCTCCTATAAGGTGAAGCCAATGTCAATCGGGAAAAGGTGGCTGGTCGCAGTTTGAGTTATAAACCCTGTCTCCTCCATGTTATTGGATGGGACAAAATACAAAATACACATCAAAGAATTTTTTCTTGAAGATTCTCTATCATTTTAGGTCGATCTTATCAAACTGGTGCATGTTCCAATACTTATCTTTCAGGTGAATTTTGTTTTAGTTGTTAATTTCATTCTGTTATAACAGGGTGAATTGTCATGATTGACAGCTGAGACTGACTTGTGATAAGACGAGCATGAATATCTCCGGGAGCTTGTTACCACGGCTCCATCCTCAGATCCCTACTGTGCAGACTCTTACTCTGAATGCAAAAGATGGCAGCATTCTTATCCAAGAACGTTTGGTTCATTTCTGGATTCTGGACTCTCCCTGTCCCACTGTCAAGGTGCCCCTGAGCAAGGCACCTTACTCCCACCTTACATCTGCTCCCCGGGCAGCTTTCAGTAGCTGCCCACTGCTCCGTGTGGTCACTGATGGGGTAAAGGCAGAGACTAAATTTCCCCATATGTAGTTGTGTATACTTATACTGCTGCAAGGATGCACTGGACTTCATTGACTCCGGTAATGTGAAAACTCTCACATTTCTTCATAATTTTACTTCCTCTGCATGATGCAGTGCTGTAATTATGCAGATTGAATGTATGTCCCTGATGTGCTAAAGTGTGATATTTGTTATGTTTGCATTAGTGTGTAAATGTGTGATTTTTAAATGTGTTAGTGAGCAGATTCACTTTGAGACTTATTAACATGCCAAAGGAGTAAAGACCTGCATCATGCATGTGTACATGCATGATCTTGTGTGAATGCTTGTCCAAGGCACCGCACCATGCATCTGTGCAGACAGTCCTCCATGTTTGTGTGTGTGTGTGTGTGTAAAAGGCAGAGGCTCTACAACCATCCCAATATCAAAGCAGGTGATACTTCAGCTGGAGATTTCTCCCCCTGAGGTGGAGTGAGCATAGTTGACCCCAGAGTGGCCATCCATTGCATTCCTTTGAGCACACTCCAGCCATAATAACACTTCACCACCTCTTTCATCTATCTGCACCAAGCTGTGAGGCTGCTAACTTTGTTTCCTGCTCAACACGGTCGCTAGTCAGAGACACACACACAAATAATTCACTATTTAAAAAGCATGTTTCTATTGAGTTTTTACATCTTTAGAAAAAAAATTCTTAACTTTTGATGTGACTGAATAAAAAGACATCTAAAATATGACCTTAGCCAGTAAAAATTGTTTCAATGTTTTTTTGCTTCTTGTCATTGCCACAAGGACGTCAATAGCTGCTGATAACAGAAGCACAAGTCAGGAAGCTTTTCTGTCTCCTTGCACAAGGAAACAAGCATCAAACATTTAGAAATCCACATCGTGACAAAAAATGGAGCTGCGTGGACTGTAATGGAAAATGACTGACAGCACATGATTTTCTGATTACATGCCTGACAGCTTGCACTTACTGAAAATGACGGGGACAGATGTTTGCTCTGACTCACATGCAATTAGGTTTTGACTTCATGAAAACGAGAAATTAATTGAAAGTGAAATATGGAGAAAAGATTGTTTTCTTCTCAGATGGGATGTGTATTTGACATAAAGGCATGACTGACTCCTTTACACGGCACATCTCTCATACGAATTAACATGTTAAATTGTTCTCTCTAAAGAAATGGCGCTGAATTTTTTCAGAATAAACCCAAGATATCATGACTATAATTACTAACATTAGTGCAGCCAGATGGTGTTGTGTATTAAAAACACACAAGTCATAATCATATCCAGTGTGGGTTTATTTTAGAGTTTTATGAATTAATTTTCCTAGCTGCTACTCTACATGATGATTGACTCTATATGAGTGTTTGTCAATTAAATAACGATCCTGGGCAAGATATTCCAACTAAAGAAGGAAAGTAAAAATAAAATTTAATAATAAATATTCAAGGGATTCCCAGAATTCCTTTAATCTTTGCACCTTTAGAACAAATAGCAAATATAATTGCTGCACTTATTTTTCAACGTGTGTAATAATCAGCAATTTGTTTTGACATGTGATGCTGTCCTTAGACAGGAGCTGTGTTTATCTCTGATGTCTGTCACTGACATGAAAAACAACCTTTTTTTCAAATCAACTAAGTAGGATTCTTACTCAAATTCATTTCACAACTTTTGCTGTTAAACAAACTCAACACTTGCTGATGTTAGTTGATGCACCCCCCCCCCCCCCCCCCCCCCCAACGCAAGGTAGAGGAATAACAGCATGACACTGTTTTTCTGTCACCTTGGGCCAGAGCTCTTTGGGTGTGTCCTGATGACACTGCGGCTCAAGATCCCTGCGACCGGAAAGCTCAGACAATTATTGCGGATGGGAAAATAAGATGGTTGGTGTCAGTTGGGTAATTTTGTTTACCAAAGAACTTTGTGTGTATGTGGTGCTGTTGTAATGATTATGGGTGTTATGATTGTTGTTATCCACAGAGTCATTGTGCTCAACCCGCTGTCAGTTTCAATTACCGCGGCCTGTGTTTCCAAATCCTCACACAAGCCGTACGGCTGTCCCTGACAGTCTTATTACCATTAAAAGGAAATCCATACACATCAGGTTGTCTTTGTGTCTTTGCTCTCTAAACACCACGCGACAGACGGGGGGGGGGGGTGAACTCATGTTATGCCTCATGGGTCATCAAGGTTCCCGTGTGTGGACTGACTTTCCTCCCTTTGGGTTTTTGAAAGATACAAATGTCTCTGACGTTGAGGACGGGCAATTCAAGTTTGAAGTTCAAGTAGCTCGTCTTTGATGTTTGGCTCCGGCTCTGGGGATGCAGCGTGGGCCTGGAGAGGCAGGTGTGTGTAGGTGAGCTCACTGACCTCTCAGCAGACATAAGACCTGCCAGCTGTAATTGGTCTCTGTTCCATTTACTTTCTTATCTATTTGTCCGCCAGTCTCTTGACAGCCAAAGACAAAATATTGATCTGCACTTTGAGGATATAAAGGACATGTAATTTAGCAACAGAAATTCAGCACACAGCATGAGCTAGATGCGCAGTCGACGCTGTAAGATGTACAGGTGATTCTTGTTAAGTACCTCCGCTGGCTCATTCCTCTGAGGAAACAAAGAAGATGACCTGCATGCAAATTTTTCAGAAAATGACAAATGAAATAAATGTTCCCATGTGCAGCAGCAGTGAGTGAAGTGATCACAGTATATAGCTTTTCTCAGCTGGTTTATATCCTATTAGGACACTTGTAAGTACAGGTACAAAACAAGCTTCAACCTAATAAGACCTCACATATAGAGGACAGGTTGGTTTTTATTTTTTTATTTTTTCTCCAAAACTGTCCATTGTGAGAAACTGTGTCTGCTTTTTTCCCATTAAAATTAGTTTAATTGCATTTGTGTATTTTGCCCTCTGGCAAGGTTCACCCACAACTGTTTAATCATCATACAGGGGAGTGGAGTGAAACATACATATATAATGCATGTGCTGCATTGCACTCAATATGGAAAGTAATTAAAAAGAAATCATTTTAATTCAGCGTGCTTATCACAGCAGGTTTTTCAACCTGCTGCAGACAGAAATGATTGAAGGGGAAGGTGTGTGAGTGTGGGGGGAAAAGGGTGAGTGGGGGAAGAGGCGAAGGAAACGAGGACTGATAAGGTGGGATTGGTACTGTCAGAGTGTCACGTAGACGGCAGGTAGAAATTCTCCTGCACCAAAACAGAGAGACACCCCCGCATCCTACACCCTGTGGCTCTGGACAAAATTTCACCAGTACACACACAGAGCATCAAATCCTGCTTGTTACACTCATTGCATTTAACCCGTTATTGTTGTGAAGCTGTAACAAACATGCAGAAATATTTATTATCATTTTACCATCCAACCTAGAAAAATATATAAGCACATTAAATTGTTTCAAAACCATTAAAGCAATAAGTAGCATCCTTTGCACTGAAATGCTGAATTGTGTCTGCTGAAGTTGCTGAAACCACAACGAACCCATTTCAGCTGTTGGAGTAAGAGCGGCCCGTCCACTAGCAAGAAGGTAGAGGTTTGATCTCCGGCTTTTCCAGTTTGCATGCAAAAGTGTCCTTGGGCATAATAGTGAACCCCAAATTGTCGACTGAGGCAGCCCTGTGTGATAGAAGAAGCACAGCATATTTTAGCACTGTATGAATGTGTGTGTTAATTGGTGAATGTCAACTGTACTCTAAAGTGCTTTGAGTGGTGGGTAAGAACAGAAAAGCACCACATCACATTGTCCATTTGATATGTTTTACTGACAGCCTTCACAACATGAACAGTACAAACCGTGCAAAATGACATGATTCATTGTGGAACAAAAAGGTGCATTTAAAGTTCCATTAAAGACAAATGCCAATGTGGTTAACACTACATGCTGATACTGAAGCAAAGAAGACTATCCACATTTGGTGGGTAGTGGTTTGATGGGTTAGAAGTTACATCCTCCAATGAGGGTGAGTCGCCCCTAGTCCAGTGGATTATCCATGAGTTCCAGTTACCTTTACTTGCTGTAAAACGGTCAATGTAAATGTGATCATTGTAATATAAATAAATGTTGGTCGACCCAAAATCAATCCACTTCTTCTTCTTCTCATTATTCCTCAAAAATTTAAACAAGGAGAGCCGTTCTGCAAATTCAGTTGTTTGTAGAAAGGCATAGTTGGCAATGTGTTTGTAAACAATATTCTGAATTTCTTCTATACACAGAGTTTAGAAATAGCCTACTGGTCTTGCCTTATTATGAGACACACAAACAAAGACATACATTAGAAAGCTCCCCACTTTATTTGTGGCCTTTCCAAACATGACACTCACACAAATGTGTTTGGTTCCCTCTAGCAGCCACTATTTCTGCATCCATTCACAGATGGCTGCCCCCAGCCTCCCAGAGAGGACTGCAATTATGTATGAAGTGTATATCTTTATATTCACACTCTTTAGAAGAATTAACACGGGGCAATAACTCAGTCGTGTCAGATAACAGCAACAACAGCAACAATGAGGCAGCTCCCTCGCGTACACCCAAGAAAGTGATTTAATATTGAATCAAGTTGCTCAATAAAAAGTTTATTTTCTTTGGTTCACTGAGGCAAATTTGTACACATCACAAGGGTAAACTAAATGCTATATTGGTAATGAATGTAAGTGTATGACCTACCAGTAAATAGCCTCTCGTGGCGACGCTCAAGTGATACTAAGTGGATCAGACATTGCTTCAGTCCAGTTTCACTTGTACTTCTTAGTGATGTTACTGGACGTGGTCGCCAGAGCTTAAGTATTATATATTCTCATATGAATATAGTGTTACCGTCCCACCCCTAATCTTGATAATGGATATCCCTACCTGAGCCATGGCCTTACTTTCTGCCAAGAAGTTGCCAGTGCACTTGCTGATGAGTCAAGCAACAGCGAAAGGGAATTACAAGTTCAGATCCCCTGGCAGTGTAGCTTGGCCCTGTTAGGGAAGAACATGCTCCACTCTGCTGCCCATTTACTCCGGAGATATGGGCTGCTCAGCTTTTACTGAATGTTTACTCCTCAGGGAATTGGCTCCATCCTGTTAAAGTTCAGGTCACTTCTTCCTCCCGCTCAGCTGCTGCTGCTCTTCCACCGCCGTAGCCACCTCCCTTTTTTTTATTTTGTTTCACACAGCGCAATATCAGCATTACCCCTCAGGTTTGGTCTGAAGGGGGTAAACTTCATCAAAATGCCAATTTTTTCCCATATAAACTGCTTTTGTGTTTTCAGACACTTATAATACAGATGTGGGTGCATCTGTTGCCTCTTTTCCACCGATCAAAAACCCCCAAACCCCCACTAACACATCCTGCATTCAGGTCAAATGACTCTGCCGTAGATATGGGTTTTTAAATGAAACACCTGGTTAAAAAAGCCTATTTGACAAGACAGCAAGGTGAGCGAGCTCCTCAGTTCTGCGTTCGTGACATTGAATGTGACACAAATACAGAAAAGGAAACTCCTCCATTGGAAATGGAAATTACATTGTTTTTGCGTATATCAGCTAATTTTGGTATAAAAGAAGCACAAGTCTGTTTTCTGCAATATTTGAAGTTCATAACACAGCCCACCATGTCTTCATGATAAACAAGAAAGCAAATGAAAGAGAGCTGCTGCTTTCTGACAACAGAATGAAGCAGCAGCAGATTCAGGATGATGTAGGCTCAGTTCCTGACACTGATTATGTGCACAAGCATAAATTCATGGCGTATCCATAGATTAGAATTAGATTAGACAACATTATTAATCCCCAATGGAGAAACTCATTTGTGACCAAATACTGAAAACAAACAGTAAACATTACAGTGCACATCAAAATAATGACTGATGCCAGTGGCTCCAGCCCACAACTAAAAGGATTCATTAAAGAATTTGGCCGCTGTTGTAATAAAAGACCTTGTTAGTCGTTCAGTTGAACACTGAGGCGTCACTAGTCGCTCACTGAATGAACCTTTCGGTCTTGGCCCCAGCAGGGAGCAAACCTTCACACACAGGCTTTTCACACAATCTGCTGGACAGGACAGTCAGGCACACAGCAAATCTGTTTAGTTACTTCATGAAGTGCCATGAAGTGTTACTCATGGGACGGCAGCACTTGCCAAAGTGTATATTGTAAGAAAAGTCACCCTCTTGCAAGGCCATGCTTCTACAATTCTCTGACCTTTCTGGAAAGTGCCTCGTTTAAGTCAAATGGTCCTTTTACAGAGCCCACAAAGTTTGACTTGTCTTTAAGACCAACCAGGGGATATTTTACCACCACTAGCCACGTGTACTATACTGTGGGCTTTTATATTAAGCTGCAAATGTAAAGCAAGACATCTTAATTTGTTTAATGAGTTTTTTCCCCTTCTTTTTTACGCCTTTGTGTAGCCTGGGGGTTTATAAATCCCAATCCTCTGTTCACACATTTTAAAAAGAATAAAGAGGCCCTAAGTGCATTAGGCTGGCTACGCTAAAGGCTAATGTTATTTGATGTTTGATTATAATACATTTTTTCCCCTTCTTACTTGGTATGAATCAATTAGCCAGTGTGGTTTGATGGTTTGGCAACACAAATCAAAATTTTTAATGATATTAAGAAAGTTATTTCTGGGGCCCAACGGTAAAACCCCATTCCCACTGGGGCTGAAATGACCTCCCAAGGACACAATGGCTCCCTATTACGGGCACTCTGGTGTTATAATAGTGGCTGCACACAATGGGAACACAGCGAGGGTCGTGCAGCTGCAATCAAAACTTGAAAGGTAGCCTATTCTGCTGTCCGGCAAGCCATTTAAGTGTGATACAATCACAGAGCCTGGTCTCTTTCACAGCGTGAGGCCAGCAACAGCAGCCATTAAAGGTGTTACCTGTCGGAGAGATTGTGAACTCAGCTCAAACTGCAGGGTTAAGATGTTGGTAGAGAAAAATTAGACTCCAAATTATCAGACATTATTAAAACATTCTTATTTTACGACATGATTTTGTCATTCAATAAAATAGAATAAATTTGGATACTTTTCCCACTTCATAAAATATGTACCCCCAGAAAAGTTTTGCCATAATTTATTACTGCCACCAGAAGTCAGATTTCTAACTATTTTGAATACAGATCAGCTGCGGTGTTATCTGAAGTTAAAAAGTCTCACACGGATGTCTTTATTCACACTTTTTCTATTTGCAGGTAAATTGTGCTGCCTCTGATGCCGGCTTTATCTGAACGCCTGCAGGTTCCCTGAATTTAAATTTGCTGTTTGTATCTCAGTGTTGTGTTGAACTATGTCAGGGTTATGTTAATTGACTTTCAGCAGGTGGTTTTGTGCCATTTTCAGATCCCCAAAATAAAAAAACAGGCTTTCAGACGACTGTTCGACTGGACTTCTTCTTCCTTTCAGGTTTGCCCGTTTCTTCCTCATCCTTAGAAGTAAAATCTGCTGTAGAAGATAGTTTCATCCAACTTGAAGTTTCAGTGCATCATTAAAGCAGGAGGCTTTGCAATTTAATTTTGAATTTTTTGTGCAGCCCTGCTACTATTCATTAAACAAAACCATGAAGAGTATAATTACGATGTGTAAAACATGGGTTAAACCGATCTTAACCCCGTGGATGAGTGTGGTTATTCCAGGTCATCCAGTTAAACAGAGATGCTATTTGCACAGAGTGAGACAGAGCAGGAGAATGATTAATGTGACAGCCAAAAACACATGAACGTGCTTCGTGGAGAATAGTTGAAACTAATTAGTCATTCAAAATTCATACAAATAATGCAATACAAGAAGCGATCTAACCAGATTCATTTGGATGAATATTCATATCCATAGATCCTTTGCACTGCCTGTGATCATAAGCAAACAAAATACTGTCTTACTCCATTCTGCTGGCAAAAGCTTCAGTATATGCATGAAGGGAAGAGTCCACTGCTCGGGCCTCTCTGCCACATCCAATGCATTATCTCAGTGTGAAGATGAAAAGGCGGGGCGTGGGGTTGGGAACATTATAGAGACAGATTGTGTGTTGAGATCATTTGGACTGCCTGTGAGACCTGGCCTGTACACAGCTGTGCACCTGATCAGCGATACTGACAGAGGAGAGAGGGCGTCAAAGCGAGCCCAGAAAGGTCAGGAAATAAAATATAGCTCTCACTCTTCTTGTACCACCAATCAACTCGGCTCAGCTGCCCTTTTCCTGCCCGTCTGCTGTTTTGACACAGAGATCTTTCACGTCGTGAATCACTAATATGCGCTTTTTGGTGAAGGTAGACGCAGCAGCAATTTGCATGGAATTCCGATCGCTGTACGAGTTAAGTTAACGAAGCGCCGCGGAAAATGGGAATTATCTGTGGTTGAACACCATCTTGTGTCCCACATAGAGTTAAAGGTGGAATCTGTGATATCGCACTCGCAGTGAGATGGATAATGTCTGGTAAAATGAAGTAGAAAATACCATCTCTCATAGAGCAGAGATGGTATTTGGTGGGCTGTTGTGAGCCATTTCTCCAGTGATATTATCTTGAATTGAATTTACATGCAGGGTTTCCAGTAATTACCTTACTGAACGAGGGAGAGAGACACACAGGAAGAGAGAAACTGTTTTAATTGGATATTTGGCCCCTCTGGATGTGGACTAAACCATGGAGCAGCATCATTATAATCTCTCATCAGGTTCTAATTTGAACCCTGAATGCCCACTCCCCACTGTGCTCCATACACTTGAAAGTACTGACAGTCGCATGCTCAAATCTTTTTTTTTTAAGATAATAGTAAAAAGTGATTTTTTTAAGAGAGTTCATATTTAAATAATAATCTCAGTTTATTCATTTCTAATGCAGTTTGCACACATTTTTTTCCCACTTGTTCAAACAAGTTCTTTTCTGTGTCTTTACCAGAATTTTGCTGAATCTCATCTTTTTTTGTCAAAATTAGCTTGTCCCACAGACAGTTGGTAGCAGATTTGTAATCTGATGCACACGCTGAACTTTTGGCACCAGCAAACAACATGCCCACACCCACATCTTCCTTCCTTGTGTGCATAAACAATTGAGTTTCACCCAGCGGTTGGCCTACTTATCGCCAGATCACCGAGCTGTGAGGATGTTCTTTTGGCCGCTGGTTGCAGACGGTGCAGACT
The DNA here is from genome assembly GCF_024713975.1 of Paralichthys olivaceus. NCBI lineage: Eukaryota > Metazoa > Chordata > Actinopteri > Pleuronectiformes > Paralichthyidae > Paralichthys > Paralichthys olivaceus. The sequence continues at coordinate 11,420,396 of NC_091101.1, forward strand.
CGCTCTGGACCCCTCGGGCTGTAAGAACACAGCTTAGATGAACCCTGTCAATGCCATTACCTGCTGATGTGGAACAACCTAATGACCTTTGTATGAAGAGACAGGTTTAAATCCAGCATATCACTGTAAACCCCATCAGGTGGCAGCCTTCACAGTGAGGAGAAAGAAAACAACAGATCAGCAGGAGTGATGCCATACATACTAAAAAATTACAGCAGGGAGTCTGGTTTTATACCTGAGGTTTGATTATTTTCATCTCTGACTGTTATGTTCACTCTGTGAGCTTGTTGCAGAATTAGTTTTTATCAACTTGGAGACGAGGCAGAAAGCAGACAGCTTTCACCAATCGATATGCTATAGGTCAGCCCAGAGTCTTGTATCAGTACAATCGATACTTGCACATCAAAGTAGTATGCCATTGTACACTCTTAACAAGTGCAAAAAGGCCAGACCCTTGAGAATCAACCCAATAAGTGGGTCAGAAAACACTCCAAGTGGGTCAAATGATAATGTGTCTCTGGATTCCTCATCGAAATGCAGTGCACATGTGTTCAGTTACGTTCAACCATGTACTTGTTTTGATCAATGTAGCCATTTTACATAAACATTGACTGTATGTTAACATTGATTGTAGCAGAGGTGCTAGGGAATGACCCCATGCAACATAAAACCTGTTATTTTTCACCATTCAGCGTTTCCACACAGGAAACCGTGTGTAAATGAACTGACTCAGCTGAATAAGTGCTGTATTATAAACCTACAAATGTCTATGCTAGCCAGGCAAGTCAACATAACTGATGCAACAGCAGCATTTCATCGGCCATAAAGCAGCGAGTTGTCTGCTAAAGGTAAGATGTTGCGAGGCGCCAGCGGCTCAGAAATGATTATTATATGTTTTGTCTGTTTGGACAGCACAAACAGCTGATCATCTGTGACTGATAGGAGCAAATCACACTGAAATCTTATCAGAGCGCTGTGTATTGCAGATAGTGTAGGCCGGCCTCTGTTATCTGCACGCAGCACAGGAAAGCTAAGCGTTTGTTCCCCCTGTGCTGGCTCTCTGTGCACCTTGGGCATCAAGATAATTTCACTTGCCTTTCAGGATTTGTAAGCGTTGAAGTTTTAGACCTGCGTAGGTGTACATGTTAACATTTGAACTTGGCTTGTAACTGAGGATTTTCATGCCTGAGAGGCACAGCGAGATAAGGACGCTCTTCAGCGTGTTGAGATACACCAGCTCTCAATGAGGGCAGCTGCATCGATCTGCTCATTTCAAATACCAAATAAGATTAATCAGATTAAAACAAGCTCTGAGGGGGCCATCGCTCTAAAGCCTGATGAGAAGTTATGAAGAGGAGCTGTTTAATAACCTATTTGCGACAAATTATTTATCCGAGAATATAATCTACATCATTAATTAACTACAACTTCTTTATTGTGCAAGACGTGAAAAGGAAGAGTGTTTTTGAAGTCTGTGCCCTTTCTTACATTTATTCTTTCTACTCCTATCAAAAAGGTTGATTATGCTTTTGTTGAAAAATGTTTAATATACTTTACTGTGGATTCTGTCATATCCTCAGAGGCTTGAACATGGCACTTGTTTAAATCAAAGATAAAAGTTGTGTTCAAAGCCACAGACAGCAAAGGAAATTTCCAATTTATGTCATACACACTACTGCACTGCATTTGTGCATTGCCTGTTTATCGGCCCTAAACAGCCATTCTGAGCAACTGTGCAAAAGTTAACTGTGAGCTCGCTAGGGAACCGACACACTGACTGTTTGTGTGGCATCTGGGCCTCAGAATTTCTGTCATTGGCCTCCAGTCTCTCACAGTTTGCCATTGTGTGTTCATGAGGAAGATTCATAAAATCCTTATATAAAAGAAAATCCATCAGATCGTCTGTCCCCAGAGTCAAAACTAAACATGGAGATGCAGCTTTCAGTTTTCAAACTCCACACATGTGGAGCAAACTCCCAGAGATCTGCAGACCTGCTGCAACTCTTAACAACACTGAAGACTTTTATTAAATCAAATGATTACTCATTTCTTACAGTGTATTGTTCCTTTAATTCTGTTATTCATTTTCTATTACCTCTTTAAAGAGGTTATGTTTTCCTCGTTTCTTAAGGAGACTGTTGGGCCTCGGTGGATCTATGCACTCTACTGAGTCTAGTCTGTGTTACTCTTTTCATTTCTTTTTTTTGTCTTGTCTAATGTTACTTTTACAATTTGTCATGATGTCTTTTATATTTTATGTAACACACTTTGAATTGCCTTGTTGTTAAATGTACTATACAAATAAATCTGTCTTGCTTTGACAAGTGAAAGATTTGACCTGATGTTGGCACTAGAGGAAATATTGAGGAATCATTCAAGTTTGTGATTCATCCTCTGGTGACAATGAATGTTATAAAAAAAATATATAATTATCAGATCAGTCCATCCAATAAATCAGTTGTTGGTTTAATCTGGACCAAAATGCTGAACTGAGTGACTGACATTGCTACTCTGCTAAACACCTACTGAGAATTTTTATTACATTATGTGCTGTATACATGGTTTCTATATTACTGTCCTCCAGTGGAATCATCCCATTCTCCAAAATACAATCACTGAACTTGGCTGACATGTAAATGTGATGGTGTGTGTTGGTGTTGCACCAACACACGCAGCATGTTATTGTGAGCATCCGTGCAGATTGGATTCCACCAGAGGAGACATTCATCTATAGTAATTGTGACACGTTGACGGTTTTCTTAGCTTGCTTTCTTTGGTTATTGTGAAGTTCACTGTCCTTGGATCCTGTCGCTCAAAGAGCCTAAGTGGTTATGCACATAGAAGGTTTCTTCACACAGTCCATCAAATATGACCAATCACAGTCCTGAAACATTCTTCAGAGGCAGGAAGGAGTTTGAAAATGACAGGGCTGTGGCTGATCCGCCGCAGATTTATATATAAAGAAAATCCAATAGACTGGGATTGTATGATTTGGGCAGATCAGTGTCCAGGCTTTGAAAGATTCTTTGTCAGGCCACTGGCCATTGGGACTTCAGTATATGGCTTTTTTGCACTTTGCTGAAATGTCACTCACTTCAGCTCCTGGACCAGCTTCTATGGCAAGCAGGCATACCTCCGCCTGGTTGTTGCCTCAATAGCAACACCTTGGCGATGGCATGTGGCCCTTACTCCAGGAGAAATTTTATAATTAGGACAGGTACCCAGACACAAATCTGTAGCACCTGACATATGGCTGGCAGTGTTACCTGTTAGAGCACTATGGCTATAGACACTATATAATTGACTCCCATCATTCCTGAGGCCTCTCTGCAGGCCGTCTGCTCACGTTTTTTCCCCTGCTTGCTAGTTTTACTCCTGTTGAGGCTCCTAAAATAGCACATATTATTCAATACATTCATACAGCACATATCATTGCAGCTCCGCACTCATCTGCAGTCAACAGTTAGAATGCCCTTCTCGTTAATATGTAATACTACGAGTGCAGGTTTAGTCATTTAGGCACTACTAAATTTGAAAAATAACGTCCTGGAGTGAATTCACAATGTGTGAAACGATGCCCTGTCAACCTGAGATGATCATTATCCTGCATTGTTTGATTGGTCCCTTAAAAATGTTATGTGAAAGGGAAAAAAATATGGTTTCTGCCCAGTGTTAGAAGCGCCTTAATAATCTGGTCTATGAGGCCCTGAGGATAACCATTCTTCCTTAATGGTGTTGTTAGCAGTCTGTTGAAATCCGCGGCCAATACTCAAGAGTTGCAGGAGGCCAAGGTATGTGTTATTTAATGTGGGACATTTCTATTCGACTGCATGCACAGTGTCTTTGGTCAGATGGGGTCTCTGGACATCTAGATAGACAGTCCCAGCCTGCAGCATTGCTCAGGGGAATCATTGACTCCTGAAACCAACCAAAAGATAACTGAAAATTTACATATCTACCTAATTACCTTAATCAGTCGGCACTCATTTATCAAGCTAATGTCTAAATTGCTTTTTGTCAAGGTAAATTAATTTTAATTGCTCTTTGACCTTTATTTTTGCAGTTTCCCCCCAAGTCCCTTTTATTGCTTCAAATATATTTTGCACAATATCACAGTTTGTTGTACATCTAGTCTCATAGTTTTTTCATTTATCTTTATACTTTTGGGTCTGTATGAGAAGGATAATTCATAATGCTTCTCCTATGAGCCCACATGCACCAAAACTCTGAAGATGGTCTGGAAGAAGACTAATTAGTCCACGAGTGGCGCTGGTGGTGCAAGAGTATTTCGTTCTCCCACCGATAATGACCAGATTAATTGATTGAATCAGTCTTTTGATGATCTAATGTTTTCAGCTAAGGAAATGGGTGCAGATCAATGCAACATGAAACACTGAAGGTTAGATTTTTTTTTGAATGGATACTTGCCCGTTACGCGACCAGAATGGCGCACAGCTCTGAAATGCATATTGTGTGACCCATGGTACACTTGTCATTCCAGGCCAGGCATGAAACAAAGCTGTTATCTGACAATGAGAGCCTCTTCTCAGGTTCATTAACACTTGCATAGCAAGTCTCTCTTTTAGATTCAAGGAACATTGAGGGAGATAGTGCTAAAATTAAGAAGCTATTTTTAATTTCCTTACATGTGGAATGTATGTGGAATAGAAACATGTGACGAATAAACATTTCCTTTGAGCTGATAGCCGCTCTTTATTTTCTTACATGCCCACCGGATTTATTCAAAAGAAGACAAAAAAAAATCATCTGAAGCTTCCTTTTTCATGAGAACAAAACTTTGAGATAACTCAACAATGAAAAGTCTTATCTGCATCTGTTATTCTCACACAATGTTAATGGGGTGTGTGCAGGGTTATCACCAAAACTCAATGGGATCTATGGAGCTCAATAGATGAAAGAATGCGATTGCTGTTCAAAATGAATGGAATAATTCTATAGATGATAAAATATGAAGTGTGAAGCCGTTTTATTAGTACACGCTCACATGTTATTACTGATTTAATATGTAATTGCTGTATTAAGAGTAATGGGACTTTGTTTGATGGACACATAAAAGACATCACATGTGAAACTTTCATGATGATATCTTATAATATTAATTAATGCCATCACAGCCAATATGATATTGGATATTAAAACACAAAAACCGGGTCTTCGTAGTTTAGACATTTGGGAAAATTCACCTATCGTCAATTCATTTTATTGAAAAGAAGGCTTTTCATGTTTAAGCCAAAACCAGTTTTGACAATGCTGTTCCTGTCTCAGTTCTACCCATGCAGGTTTAAATAATGAACGTGTTGCTCTCTGTTGATGACAGCCTCATCAATGAAATGATCCAATCCAGCAGCATTTTGTTTTCGACTTAGAGTACGTGTGCGCGAGCCAAACTGTCACCGCTCGGCACAGACTTAAAGGCCGCCAAGATGTTTTGAGTGCGGTGCAGCAGTTTTGGCACAATGTCTGCAGAATTTTAGGATTATTTCTGTCAAGAGCAGCACTCGTGATCCTGTCTAAAAGCCTTTCTAATATATGTCCATCACTGCAGCGATCCATCAGCACTCTCCTGTAACAAAGTGCTTACTGCTCCATTGTTGAATTAAAGTAAACAAGCTTGTCTGCCTGGGATATGCATGGAAATGAGACACAATAGATAGTCGGTGCATAAACAACAAGGATTTATTAGAACACACGCACACACACACACACACACACACACACACACACACAAATGTGCACAAAAATGTCTGTGCATGTTTCCACGTGCACTAGATTTACATGTAAATTTGCAGAACTCAGGCAGTTATCATTATAGCTGTTTTCTGTGAGCACTTTGATTGCTTTAATTACAGTTAATTGGCCACTCGCTCTGTCGATCCATCATTACCAGTTATTTATTTGTTACCAGATTCACAGAGCTGTCTGAAGTTACTGTACCTTGCCGGGGATTGTGCTCTCTCAGCAGGTTACGTGGAAAGGCTTTTTCCAAAGTTTCAGCTTTGCTCCTCAAGCAGAGTGGCTCCATGTAATCACAAATGGCTGGGTTATTGTTTTACTGACAGAAACGCTCAGATTTCCAGATTTGCACATTAAACATTCAGCCTTATAAAATATTAAGGTGCGCCGCAAATGGCATACTGTCTCAACCTGAGAAAAAAAGAAAAGGAGATTCAGATTCCTCGCTGCTTACCTCAACGCTGGAATGAGCTCAAAATGTACCTTGTGGCTGGTGTTCTGTTTTCATGTGGCCCAGAAACTTTGCAGCAGCCTGAAAAAGTGTTTTTGTTAATATTTGTGAATATGTGGCCGGTGTCGCATGTGATTGATGATGGGTGGTGCGATTCCTCTAACCGAGTATCATTCGTCCTCTGAGATATGTTAAGAGATAGACAGCTGGATACATTAGCAGAATGTACCCTCGAGTGACATCCCTGACAGAGTACCTTGCCCTATTTCACTCAATCAGTGAACACATCCCCTTGGCAGAAATGTGTACCTAACTATGAATCCGAGCTCTGGCTCACAGATTTGCACACAATTTGAGGCGAACAGCTCACAAGCATCCATTTGAAAATCAACAGTTTGTTGTAGCAGCTTTGGGTTGCCAGATCCGACGAGGTGTGACATTTCTGCGACACAGGCAGACATATTTTTCTGACAGTGAAAACAAATACAACACATGTGCAGGGCATTATGAGATTGCGTGTGTGTGTGTGTGTGTTGAGAGCAGCTGCTTTCACTGGAGAGAACTGGACTTTTTGCAGTGAAGTGAGGCGTGACGGTTGTTTTCTTTTCTTCCATGTGTGCCCAGATGTCATTGTATACATTCGGACCAGGTTTGCAGGAGCTATTCAGCAGATCTCCACTTCGTGCAGGCTCTCTCTACTTCTGGATGAATGATCTACGCTCCAAACTGCCTGGCTCCCTCCATCAAACCTGGCCAACACTCATAATAAATGATAGTGGGGGACAATGCCCTATTTTCGCGGTGGAGTCATCCGTCATGCCAAGCCAGACAAAGCCCCCAGAGTTTCATCATTTTCAGCGATTGCTCACACCAAACACAAAAGAAACCCTTCATCTGCTAACTAATGGCTGAGGGATACGTTGAAAACCTGCTTTAATGTTTTTTACTAAATCAAAGACATTTTGCCTCGTGGTGTCCACATCGAGTTAGATACATGATGCAACAATCACTGCCTCTATCTTTGCTATATGAGGAGCTTCTTCTCTCCCCTGGTCAACATCCCATTACTTTGGTTTTACATTCAATTTCATGTGTTAAGTGCTTAATTAACCCCTTGATTATATTAGGTGGCGTGTCAAGGCGGACTCTTGATGCTCAATGTCAATTTGCAGGTTAATCAGGTCACCTTCTATCATCTGCCAAGGCAGCAGAGGCCCTGTGGTCTTGTCATAATTGTTCACCAGAGACATCCTGAGACTGCAGCTCAAACCGGCTTCAGCTGTGGCCACACTGAAAAAGTTATGGTATAGTTGTATATTATTTGATAGGATGTTAACATTGGACATTAGCAGCTTAACGTTCTCTCTCTGTTTTTCCCCAAAAATGAGTCACATTCCCTTTTAATATAAGTATGTCTGTTTGCATGTGTGGATTCTCATATGAAGAATATCTTGCCCACTTTTCGATTTTCAGTCAAGGGCTTTCAGGAAAATGGCCGTAACATCCAGGTGATGATGGTTTTGATTACAGCACATTAACAATGGCGTAATAACAAAAAGCTCTCAATGTTCCTGTCTTTCCAAGTTGACATCTCTCTCTGCGTCTTCTACATGTTTGGCAACTCTTGTCAACACTGAGAAATTTCTCCTTCTCTTTTCAGTTTTGCGTCCGTTGCATTTGGACATTTTCCTGACATGGGCTCACTCTGACATTCTCCAGACATTTTTACTAGGGATGCTGGCAGGAACAGCTCTGGAAAATGTTCTGTACAACTGATTTAAATATTTGTGTGCTTGCATAAAGCCTCTCCAGAAAACTTCAGGAATATGTGCATTTCTGAAAGCAGCTTTAAATAAGGATCTACAATCTTGTCAATCCTTTCATGCAACTGTTTTAGAGTCAAGCCCCAAATCCCTGTTAACACAGAAATATATCTGGGTCGACTTTTCACCTGCGGCGGTTTCTTTCTATGACTGCACATGCTGAAATGGTAATTAGTAGTGACAGTTTATGTTTAAATATTTCTTTTAGATTGGGTGAGGGGTGTGAAAAATCAGCTAACGCAAATGATCCACATGGTTCACCAAGCAGCCTAATTAGGTATTCACTGCTCAGTCCTGAATCGGAGAGCGGACTGATTGCACGATATCACGTTTATCAACGATCAGTTTCCTTTCAACATCTCTCACGTGGGAACAAAGAGCACCGACTCTTGATTCAGAATTGGTCTTAGGGTTGTGCCAAAATTTCATTGCTTGTCAATTCTTGATTCTTGTTGCCCTTCCCTCCCTAGGGCAACTTTTGCCATCCCCTCGTCATTGCCCTGATTGACACTAAATGCTGATTGGTTGACAAGGTGAACAGTGTCATTGGTCATTGGTTGATAGACAGTCGTCCGCAAATTAAATGTTCCTTTATGTAAGTAGACTGTAAATAAAGACATGACAGCTCCCCAAAACGGAAGACAAATTATCTTTATCTCCCCTGGTGGTTGGCTGCAGTATAGGTTATATACTCATCATCCTCCTGGTTGATGGATGGGACATGGACGAAACTTAAAAGACAATAATAATTGAAAGTCAATCCTTTTCTCTCAAAGATTGTTTCTGTGATGTTTGTTCAAATGCAATTTTTTCTGATGAGCTTGGTTTTATTGGATTCTATAAATATGATGGGGTGTTATGCATGACTAAAGCTGAGACTGACTCGTGATTGGTCAAGCATGTGTATGGACGAGAATGCAATAACAACCTCTACGCAGCACTGCCATTATACCCATGTCCTCCCAACCACTTTGACTCTGAGCTGATAGAAAAACATGCATAAAAACCAGATCAAATGATAATATATGTTTAGTATTGCATTGTACAGATCCTTGGCTTTTAATTAATATAATAATGACGTTTTATAGAAGAATCCAATGATTTTTCATTTCTGAGATGAGAATCTTATCTATAATAACAATAAGTTGTCTGTAATGATTTTGACCTTTTATTATTTGTTTATTTGAAAGCAGTTAGAGTTGTGCGGGTCAGTCATGATAACTGAACAGGCCTGTGGCAGCCCATGTTAGATGTATCAAAAGCTGTTTTCCTCCTTGAGAAAATAAAGGATTTAATGGCTGACCAGTGTGGAGAGTGACAGAGACTTAATGCATTTCACGGTCCATTACCCCCGCATGAGTACATCCACTGACAACAGCCAAACCATTTTTTTTTTATCAATGTGATATTTTTGCAATGAGTGTGACATTGCTCTCGGACAAAGACGCCACTACTCACACACGCACATACACACAATCTTTAAAAATCATTTTCACACTGCATTATGCAAAGCATGAATAATCACACCAGGTAACATTTGACAAACATGTAAATGCAATCTTTATGTGCAGTTTGACAAGAACCTGGTTCCCCCCCACATCCACCCCAAACCCCCACCCCACGCCTCAACCTGTTCTCCAGGTGATAGATACTATTTACATGGCAGAGGAAGTGCTGTGAATGCTGTGAGTAAGGCACCTGGGCACTGGCAGGCAAAGACAGAGTGCCTCGAGATAGAAATGTAACAGCACTATCTATCTGGGTTATTAGAGTCTCCCCCTCAGGATCCTTTTCACCAGAACACTGGCCATTATGTAGGCCACAGAGAAACAATGCACAAAGAAAAAAAAGAAAGTCTGGCTGTAGTAACACAGCAGAGGAATTAACTCTGGAGCCCCAAACACTCTACGTCCCTCCCCCACAACATCCCCACCAACACAAGACAGGATAATAACAGAACGTGAGCGTGTTTGTTAGGGAGCGGCAGGAGGAATCAGTGCATCAGCACTTTTAATACAGCTACAACATCTTGACAAGCACATTGCAAGTCATTATCACTCTGTCTTTAAGGCAAGTAAAAATGATTAGGCTCAGTTTTCTGGGAACAACAAGGTCAACTTCAAATCTGTGGAGTGTTACTCCTTGTGATGCCCTGTAGAAGAGAAAGTTTTTCACAAGATGGCAAGGGAAAAAAATGAGAAAAGCAGCATCAACGAAATGAATGTGCTTGTACTGATGTTTGCGTGACGTAGTAGACTGGGACAGAAGCTGAATGTCTGTAATTGATCATGCTGCTGCCTGGCTGGCACTTGCTTTGAATGTTCAAAAGGATTAGTCCTCAAGTTGATGGATTAAAGCAAGGTGGGAGGGAGAGGAGGGTCCTGTGAGGATGAGAAAAAGAAATGAAACATGGGCACACTAATCCTCAATTGGTCTGGTGTTGCTGCAGAATAATGGCACATCGCTAATGTTGGAGTGATTGTGTGCCTGTTCCCATGTTACCCCGGCTTCGCCCCCAGTGTCTCTCTCACTTCCCAGCTCCTTGCTGTTTACTTCTGACTATTGAATTAGTTGGTTAAAAATCTCATTAAGTAGCCTCCACCCTACACTGCCAGGTTTGCACACCACCTTTTAATCAGAGGGTTTTGCTGGTTCATATAAAGTCTCCACAGTGATTTCAGCAGCCCTAACTCAGCTGCAATGCAATTACAGGCATGCAGGTTAATGAAATAAGGGTGTAGAACGAGTAAGTGTGCGTGTGTGGTTGGAATTTCCACGCACAAACAGACACACATATTGGCAAACACCTGATCGCACATCAAAATATCATCATGCTATAAATACACAAAGCACATTACATCTAACCACCTCCCACGTGCACAAGCAGAGCTCACCCAGCATGCACACCACTCCAAAGCTTTGTGTGGGTGCAGACGCCCTTACATGTATGCACATGTATGTGCACCAACAAGTCAGCAAAGCAATGCCCAGGCAGGGAAGTCATTAAGGGAGCATTTAATTAAGGCGGGGAATAAGGTCAGTGTTGGAAGGACAAACTTACTCTAATAAAGTGTGGGTGTGTGTGTTGGACGAGGTTCCCACAGCCCTCATACATCAGGCCGGGCTGAGAAGACCACAGCTCAATTTTGTAACCCAGCTATTTCTATGCAGATTAAAAGCTCATTCATCAATTCCCCTGCACTCTCGGTTTGATTATGTGTCTCTCCTCTTCTCTTCTTTTTCTCTTCTTCAGGCGTCATAGGAACAAATCTGCACCCATATCCTTAATTAAATCAATCTGCAGGGGGCCAGCAGGTGCATCCTCTCACCTTTGCTGCGACTCACTCAGGTCGATGCACTCAGACTGACCTTGATCATGCTAATCTGCCGCGCTGTACCTGCTGGACCGACAGACAGAGTCGGGTGTCAGGTGATGACAAAGAGGGTCACAGAGGATCGCTCTGCCACAGCAGCGTGTCAGAAGAGCTGACGCGGAGAAAAACTGCAGAAAAATACTCACCTCCAAGAGTGTTCACCATACAGCCAGCTTGGCTCTGTTAATTAGGTCTTATTTACAAAATTATTCAAAGTCATTATTGTGGTGGTTTGATATCCGGCTCTTCCACTATGTGTCAAAGTATCCTTGGGCAAGACAATGAACCCCACATCACCATATGTGTTTGTTTCCATAACACTAGAAAAGTGCATCATAAACGCAGTCTATTGATCATTTATTGTACATTGCAATCAAAGCAAACAGTAAATGTTTGTCTATGGGTGAGAACCTCCATCGTTGTGGGTCATATATTGTCCGAGAAATGAGACAATTCATAGTAATAAAGTAAATAAAATTTAAAAATACAAAATCAAAATCTTATGATCGCAAATCATCCTTTTCAAAGATTAAAAAATAAAAATTTTCAGGGTCCTCTGAGTGAAGAACAGCAAAGAGTTTAATCTGTGTAGAAAAGCTTGATGAAATTTAACATAACAAAAACACAGTGGACAAAAAGAAGAAAATTGTGTCAAGAGGAGGCTGTATGCCAGTAAAGTGAATAATCTCAAGAGATCAATGAGTGTCAAAGTAGGTTTCTGTGATGATGGAGACTAGTTTTTTGGACGGTTAACAATTTCAAAAGCCAACCTTTTCGTGAAGCCGACCAAATATCACCACATTTACCTTGAATTGTAACTAAATTAATTTGAGCTTTGATGAATTGTACTTGTAAACATGTAGGAGAGCATCTTACATCTTAGTGAAGCAATGAGGATTGTATCTCACGAGTAACATTTCAGCACTTTGTCTTTGTTCTACTTGTGTGTGCACACTTTGTCTGTCTCTTTTCTCTCTTATGCTTTTCTTTTAAATGGAAACATCTGTGTGGGTGTCGGATGGATAGGATAGAGGGAAACAGAGATTTCTCCTGAGCCAAAACATACATGACTATTTAAACAGGCGTATTGCACCTGCAAACAAAGTAAATAATTGAATGCGCTACACTGTGACTTTACTGTAATATGAGTTAATGTCATGACACATCTCCTGGCATGAAATAAACATTTGCAGAGGCATTTGGTATTTGTCTATCCTTCATTCAGTCCCCGGTTGACTAACATGAGATATAAAATGTACATTTTTAACAGTGCAGCTGTCCTCATTGTAAAGACTCAAAAACATGGTTGACTACTCTGATCTAATTCATGGTGCAGATATGTCTTCATCATCATCATCTGTGTAAAACCTACAGGCTTCAGAATAAGAGCCCTCATGCATGTGCAGTGTATTGCTTAGCATATGTTGTAAGTTGAAAAGACAGATCTAAAAAGATTTCTGTGTGTAGTCTTGAAGGACTGCCATCACAGAGAATCTCAGAGTAGGATGAATCCATCTCAGGGTCTTCTCATTAAAGATCCAGACAGTGACCATTAAAGGCATTATGAAACAGAAATTATGAAACAGCATTTTCTATTTGTTTATGTTATAGCACTACGTATAAGACGTGTACGACTAGCAGTCACTAACACTACATTTTCTAAATGTCTGTATAAGTGTTACTGTTAATTCAGTGGTCGGGCCATAGTTTAGTTGACCTCACAAAGAAACATGGACATGTGATTGGCTGTATCGCCTGTCAATCAAATAAACATATTTCTCTCTAAGCCAGAAAGAAATTGAACATCGTAAACATAGCCGCAATTTCAACATTGTCTCAGTGTGCATCACTTACTATGCGACCTCTGAGCACATCAGCTATTTTCTGACAATGACACCCACGTCATGAAACTGTGGAATGTAATAAAGATTTTCTAAATCCCTACTACAACACACAAAGGACTTCTAACTTATTGGAAGCGTGCTGTCTGTATAATTTGAGAAACTGTGAATTCAGTGGTTTCACTGCCTCAGAATTTTAATGTCTGAGAAGAAGTGATACCTGGTAAACTAACGTCCTGTGTGCTGAATTAATATTGCTTTAGATAGTTGACAACTGGTCCCTTCTGTGAGGTAATTAAATATTCAACATGTGTCTCTGCAAAAACCTGCCTGTCGCTGTCTCACTTTTTTCCAGGTTAAACCTTGAGACTTTTTCAGTGTCTTAGCTCTCAATCATTGTGTCAAGTCAAGTCTCGTAGCCGTCATGTTGGTTCGTGTTCAGGCTCAGGCTTTTGTTTGAATGGTATCGAGTCTGGAACTCTGAATGTTGACGTATTTCATTCAGAGCCATAAACGTTAACGTCATGGTGACGCCTGAAAAAAACTCAGAGGTCACAAAGGTCATTGGGATACGCTGTCCACACCTTCGATATACCTGTATGAACTGAATTTATTGCAGTCCGTCTAGTAGTTGTTGAGACATTTCCGCCTGGACCACAGTGGACTGGTTGATTATCATCCCTAGAGCTACAATTACAATTACAGTCCAATGTTATTACATTGATTATTTTCTTTTCCAGAGAACATGCACACACTCCATCATGAAGTGTAATAATTTGTTATTGAATTAAAAGTGGAAATATTCTGTGATTAGTTTGATTCAGTTTTTTAAACGCTAGAACTTATAATTTAATTTAAAAATAATGCAATTTATTGAAAGAAAATGATTTTTTCTTTTTCTCAACCCTGGCTTTATACTTGAGGTAAAGTTCACAAGTTCAACATTTTAATGATGTGACAATTTGAACATCTTGCTGATACACTAACAAGTTACTGTACATCCAATGTTTATGAAAAGCCATCACACCCCCCATACACCCCCAGCAACACATGATACCAAACCACATCATTCCAATCTTCTAACAATGATCTTATTTTAAAAATCATAGACAAATCATCACTATGCATATGCAGCAATAAGAGTAAAGTCATACACACACATTTAATCATAGTCTACAACCTAAACTCTAAACTTGCAAAGCTTTTGGCAGAAACTTAGTGTCATGGAGCCTCGTCAGGGGGTTTCCCATGCTGTCTCCTGTACATTTTCCTTTTTTATTTTATCTAATCTTTCATATATAAAATCAGGAGATCTTAAAAGAGTTAATAAATAAAAGCAACACAACAAAGACGTTATTAAAACAATTCATGACAAACAACAGATAATGTTTGCAGCTTGTTCAGAACACTGCTGCTCGTATTTTAACAAATGCAAACCGTAGGGCTCATATCACGCCAATTCTTGCATCCCTTCATTGGTTACCAGTTAAATTCAGGATTGATTTTAAGATTCTTTTAATAACTTTTAAAGCCGAACATGGGCTGGCCCCAAACTACATTTCGCAGCCCTTGACTCCTTATAATTCCGCTGGTAACCTGGGATCAGCCAGCCTGTCCCTATTGGCAGTATAGGTCAAGGCTGGCTACTCGAGGTGAAAGGGTGTTTTCTGTCAGGGCCCTGAGGCTCTGGAACTCCCTGCCGGTTGAGATTAGGCTCAATACCGATCTTTAAATCACTGCTCATTTTTCTCCACTCACCCCAACCGGTCGAGGCAGATGGCCGCCCACACTAAGTCTGGTTCTTCCAGAGGTTTCTCCCAGTTAAAGAGGGAGTTTTTCCTCTTCATAGTCGCCAAAGGGCTTGCTCATTGTGGGAACTGTTGGGTTTAAAATGAGCTTCTGACTCTGCTACCTATGTATTTAGTTAAATCTAGTTTAAAAATACATAAATACATGGCTTTCATAGCACTGCCATACAAACCAGCAGCCAGTCAGATTTACCTTTACCCTCTTTCAACGTTATTGTGATTAATAGGCTGAAACACTTGATGACACCAAGGTACAATTGTAGATATTATTTTCATTACAACAACCAGTCTTACAGAGCTCAAATGTGATAGTTAAACTGCCCAATGGCCCAAACAATTTAACTGAACTGAAAACCTTTTTATTATAATTTAGTTGTTTCTTGCCATGGATTTTATGATGTTTCTTGTGAAGCACTTTGTAACTTTGTTTGGATAAGTGCTTTACAAATACAGTTATTATTATAACAAAAATCATCAAGTGGAATGTGAGACTGCAGTTACGGACAGATCCCAGCTCTGTCCATTTAAAAAAACACCTGAACCCAGTTCTGAAATCTTAGGGGATATCTGAGGTGATTCAGTTATGGATCGTGTAATGTAGTGACTTGTGTTTGTATAGACAATCTTAGAATTTAAAGGGGCTTGCACAAAATTGCTGTTGTTAGGGGCCACTCAACTCGGGGCCCTGGGTAATTGCTTGCTTTGCCGTTTGCAATCAAAAATTACCACACATCTTGCACAGTGTAACACTCTTTGTAGGAATAGATTTCTTCTTCCCATAATTTCCAGTTTCTTTGCAGTACAGCGGAATCACATAATTAAAAAAACATGGTCGGTTGTGCATGTATACTAGCAAAGTAGATTGATTTTTTTCTGGCCTGTTGGTGGTTAGCACTCTGTGTCTTACATTGCATGTGATGTTTCTCTGATAAAATAATTAAGAAAGCAACAGACTGGAATTAATCATGTTCTCCTTACTAATCATATACATTCCTAAAAGCACACAGTGTCTTCACACATCCCACCAGCACACAGTGACGTCTAAAAGCCTCAGACCACTTTAAAGAGGTCTGAGGCTTTTGCACCTCAAAGTACGCAACAAGAACACTCATGACTCAGTGTGTGTGTGCCCGGCTGATTCCAACACACATCATATGGAAGGATTTCACTTGAATTTCACTCGGGTATGTGTCTCCACCTACTGTAGTTATCTGATGCAAGGATTTATGTGCCCCGCGTTTCTACAGCGAGCTGGATTTCAAGGTTATCATTGCATAACAGCTTTCTGATGAGCTACTTAATGTAAGCTGGGGACACTACATCTGGACAGTTTATCCAATGAAGGGCTTCGTACTTACAGGGATCACACATGACACCAGTCGAGGGAGTCTCGGAACCTCTTCCCACTTCTCTTTAATGAATTAATAAATCATACCTTGTATTTCTGCATGAAGTATTCAGCATCACACTCTCTCTTGATTTGTTATCCCCCTCACTCCTATTCAGAAATCATGGCAAAATGTCCCACGGCCCACTCCCTGGAGGGAAATTAATAAATCCATTGGATGGAAACCAAGGAGGTGTCTATTTGTTGTGCTGTTGAGACTTTCAGCTTTTTTTGAGTGTGTGGTGGCGTTCGCCTACAGAGACTGTGCGACATTTGTGAATGGACTAGCAGGAGCCTGGACAAAGACACACAATTACAGTTAATATGCACCCTGCGCCACCACTTGAAAAGAGACATTCGGGGAAAATGCAGACGGCTGTGATAAGGGTGAATATGACAGTTCTCTCACTCTTGTCGTCCTTTCCTGCTTTGCCTCAACCCCTCCAGCTCCCTCCCTGTCTGTTAATACTCTCTCTCTCTCTCTCTCTCTTTCAACACCCCTCCTCCGCTGTGTTTTTTACTCCTTCTATCGCTTCTTCTCTCCCTCCCACACGGTCTGCCTCCTCTCTTGGTGATGGCTGTCTTCAACACCTCTGTTCAGTCAGCCAAATGTCACAGAACACAAACTGAAATATCCACTTGGCAGTCGATATGGCACAGAAATGATGGGGAGGGGTGAAGGTGCTCCCATCTTGTTGTCCTCAGAAGGTGCTGTGAGCGTTACCAAGTATTGAACTCTCAGGGAGCTGGCGTAGTGATGACAGGAAACCAGCTGGGACAAAAGGCAAATACTAACTGAAGATCAGTCGGCGTGTACACAAACTATTACAGGGACAGGTTAGGTCAGAAAAGGAAGAGTGTTATGCTGAAGGTATAGTCTGATTTTTTTTTACTTGTAGAATGAGTGAGTATTTCACTCACAACTAATTTCTACCAAACCTTAGCCACCAAGATTCATGTGTTATCACTATTATACATCAATTATTTAGATGAACACAGATGATGTGCAAGGACGCAAACAATATCTGAATGTTTTGTAGTAATAGTGTTTTCTTCTGTATCAAAAGTGATCACTGTTGTTGTAATCAGTGTGGTTGTAATAAACTCATGGAATACAGGTTAAAGATATGGAGATTCGATGGAAGTTCAGTACTCCTCATGAAACTTAAATCAGTTTCCATGGTCAGTTGTTGGTCATTTTTTAATTATATCATTAATTAAAACCTGCAACTGTTCACCATACGACAAAAGTTTGGAAACTGAGGAGTTACAGTTAGGGACCATCCTTAAAGTGTATGCTGATTTTCAAATCTTTATCAATAGCATTTTCATGAAAAACAAAATGTGTTCTCTGGCCTTCCTCCCACTGCATATGTAATCTCTCTCTCTTTTATTTCCAAAATACACAATAGGGCCCCATGAGCTATAATGACCTATTTTTTTGTTGTGGATTCTCTCTTTCCTTTAATCATAGACACTTCAGATCAACTTATCTAACCTTCCAAGAGTTAAGGAAAATGATTCAATATCACCCAATGCAAATCCGACTTTCCCCATCTCTTTATTAATTTTCACTTAGTTTTGTATTTAACAAATTTTTTAACTTTTAACTTTCCTACCTGAACATTCAAATTACAAATGATGTCTTTGTTACATTGTTTACATTTGATCTGGTTAGTTTTAGTTTCACATTGTTACTTTTCTGTTAGCTACAGCTGTGCACCTGACAACAGTGTATTTTCAATTCTGCTACTGTTGCTAACTTTTTTTAATTATAGCGCTAAGGAAAAAAATATCTTTCTTTTCGAATCGAGGAAAATTAATGAACAGAGCGAAATGAACTACCGGTATGAAAATTATGAGAAACGCATTTACATTAATTTACTCTGTCTTTTCATTAATTTAGTCGGAATCATAACAGAAATTCTTTGCCTCTTTTATATATTGGTGACACAAGTTATACCTACTTTATTTAATGATAGTGGAAGACTGTTGCAGAAAAAAAACACTGAGGAGGAACTTACTTTATTAAAAGCATATATTTTAAGCTTCTGTCCCAATATTGTTTGTACAGCCTTGATCAGTTCCTCACAAATCCACCTTAATCATTTATTGTCTTTATAAAGAAGAAAACCCACATCCATTTTTCACATCATAAATAATCATCTTTATCACATGTGCATATGGTTAATATAAAGAAGTACCAACTAAAGTATTTACTGCCCTCCAGGAATTGTGAAACATCCCACCACAATTCAACTGTCGCGTTCTGGTTTTAAAATTCTACAGTTATGCATAGAACTCAGCCTAGTTATTTTTCCATACTGTAGTAATCCAGAAAGAACTGGTGAGAACTACAGTATATGCACTACTTTGTATGTAGAACCAGAATTAAAAAAACATATGTAAAGTAGTCCTTAACCACTGCAGAAGAGCTCACATTTATAATTTGATGGTAGGAGATCCCACAAGACTTTGACAACAAGACAGGGCCAAATCAATACTGGGAAAAATCATTAATAATAATCAGAGCATTTATTGGCATCCTTACAAGCTATTAAGAAGTCCTACTTTTTTCACACTGTCTTCATTATGAGGATCCAATTTGCTCTGACCTTTAATGACACAGCATGGAACTGCAGGCTCTGGAGAGAGACATTGATAGACATGAAAAAAACTATCACCAGCATACTCACTGTTAATGATAGAGAACAGAAAAAACTCCCTGGCACCAAGTCAGCTCCGTTCCTTCTGTTACACTCTCACTCCTGAGCTTATTATCCACATATTTCAGTGTTTTTTTTAATCTGAAATGCTTTTACTGTCATTTTATGAAGCTTTATGAAGAGACTGTGGACATCTAAGATCTTCCCACACAGGAAATCCGAAGCAGTACTCTCATGGTAGTAATTTAGGCTGGATAGCATTACAGGATGGATTATTGCGAGCACATATTGTCCATTATGAGACATTATGAATATCCCAGTAAATATCAAATGTGCAAGAGAAATGCAGGTTTATAGTTGAAGCATTCATCAACCTGTATAGATTTAGAGCCGGTGTAACCTGATGTGAGCAGACTCGATTGTAAGAATTAAACACAGTGATTTGATTCCACGCCACAGTGAAGGTTTGTTTGTCCGCGCTGCTACAAGAGATTTTGTCCACCGCGAGATCCACTACATGCTAATTACGGCCAAATTGCTTGTCGCGAGGCAGCTCTTTCTCTTGTTTACTAATGAATACCATGCGTGTTGCTGCTGTCGCCTTGATTAGAATGAATTAGGTGACCTCTCTTCTACTTTCATCCAAGTGGAGAGGCACCAAATGCTGTGACTCCGCCACGTCCAGTGGGACCTGGCTCCTTCATTTGCTTTACACGGTGAGTCTTTCTTCCTGCTGAGATGCATCTGTAATCACTGAGAGCCCATTGGTTGGATCAGGGAGATGAAGGATGGCCGAAGAGGGTAAAACCCTCTGTAAGGTGGGATACCTGAGGGGAGCGTGTGACCTCCAGGCTCCTCCAATCCATGCACCATTGTTTTGTTCTGCTAATTAAGAAGCAGTGTTCAGGCTGATTGGTTTCCAGTGTGTAATTACTAAACCGTCTGTTCAGAGTGCTTTCCATCTGAGTGCCATTCTCTCCCCTTTGACCATGAGGAAACAGTGCGAGAGCTTGGTGATGCAGAAAGCCAGGGTCTTGATCCTCATTTATCCAAAACACACCCAAGGATACCAAACAAAGTTGAAGGACAAGTAGATGCAACGAGTATTCATCAGGAAAAACAGTGCATCAGACCATTGCAAGAGCCCTTTCATGATGCTGGTTTTTCAAACAGCCCATTTTTACTACAAATAAATATGGCAGCCACTGTGCTCTCTCTAGAGGAAGATTTTACTGCTGAGTCCATATCACTGTGTAGTTAAACATATGGAATGAGGTTTTATCTGCTGGACTAACTCAGGAGTACAGCCCAGCATATCATGTTGGAGGAACAGTAAGTCAGACTCTTACAATCGTAGCACATTTACAGTGATGACATATTAAATAAAGTTCTCTCTCACATTAAAATGTAAATGTGAACACAACTATTACAAGATGTCTAACTACAGTAAATAGCTCATGGCAGACTTTCATTTCAATAAACATTTACCCCACTGCGTTGTAATAATGACACAATTGCAGGTGTCAAAGTGTCAACCACACTCTCCACCACGTGAGCCGGAACACCACGTTCGCTCTGTTTGATCTTTACAATGCTATTCAGTATTCATGAACCTGCTAAGCGGAGCAGAATGTCTTTTTCCGAGGATGCTTGGCTTGAGCTGCTTCCACAATATCACTGCTTAGAGGGACAAGCCAGCAAAGTCTGCCTTCCAAATGAACAGGGAACAAAGGAATGCTTCATTTCCAGCTCCGGGTTTTAAACCCACAGAAGAGACTGAAAAGGGAAAAGGCAAAAAGAAAAGCATTTATCAGGCCTCAGGAATAAGGAACATAATAAACCATAACGCTGCCATGAAGAGCAACCTATAAGAATAACCATTATGTTACGAAGAAAATGAACAATTGAAGGCAGAAGATTTTGTCTTTAATCTTCACAGGTTTATGCTCTAATTTACAGTTTCAAAATATGAACAGCTCTTACATAGTTAGCAAAAGGTAAGAAAACCCGTGTTTTTTTATCCAAGACTTAATTAATTTGACCAGAATTTTTAGAGATCTTATAGTGAAACAGCATACATTTTAGAAGGGAGCAAGTCCTTAGAGACAACTTTGAAATCATAAGAAATACGATTAATTGCAAGCTTTTATTTTGAGAAAATATCCCATGGAAGAGTTGCCACTGAATTTACTACAAACCAACACAATGAGATGTAAAAACAGAGGTAAAGAAGAAATTCCTCTCTCACAGCTGATTACCCCAATGTGCACACCCATGAGATTAAAAATGCTGCGTACAAGTTCAAATAAAAATGACACAGTTGAGTATAATATTTATCTTTCAGTGTGTGAATTTTATTTAATATGCAGCAAGTGCCAAGAACAGGTGTGATTCAGCATGGTTATGTTATTGCCCCACGGAGAAAGAAATGATGATCTAGGTCTGACCAGAAGAAAAGCTTTGATACAGTGAAAATTGTATCTGGCAAACAACATCTTTAAATCAGAATTGCTGTCCGTAAATTAAGTCATCAGCACTTTCCACAAAAAGCATTTACCAGATGCTTACGTCCACTCACATGCTTCAATGGTTGTGTTATCACCTGCCATCATCAGCCGGGCGTGAGTGATGTTGAAAATGAGGTGAAAATATGGACAACTTGCGTTAGTGTCTATACATGCTGGGATGCGTGGAGTACAGCGGCAAGCAGCGCCAGATGCTAGATGAGTCAACATGAGGCTGTTAGAGATATCTCTAACACAATGCTCCATCATGTGAATGTGTGTGTGAGTGTGATACAGCATGGTGATATTGTCCAAATGAATTCTCCACTCCTGCAGAGCTGAGCAGAACTATGTGGACCGACATGTGTCAGCCTTTGCCAAATGACATCCAAAGAGCACCAGATGCGTTTCTTCATTTCCTACATCTGAGTTGACAACTTCAAAGTTTGTCTCAAGCAATGACCATGTCAACTTCTCAAGAGCCTTTTCATCACAGGAAGATGGCAACCGCACATGCGTGATCCATAATTCCAGCTACGTTGCAGCAGATGGCCACTCGCCGTTTATTGTCTCATGCTGGAAATGGATGATGGTGATAATTGACCGAAGCAAGGGCTGTGTGACAGGTTCATCACATGATGAATGAGAGGGAAGACTTCAGGTGGACAGAGTAGTTGGATATCTCGTTTCTCCCCTTTTATCGCAGCGTGAATCCCCTGCACAGCATCCTCCTAGTGCTCAAGGGAATGGAAAACATGGAAATCTGTTCTTTCACCACAGCGTCTTCCTCTCTATCCTCCCTTTTGTGTGTGTGTGTGTGTACACTCAACACAACTGTTCCATTTCATCAGATTTTAGTCGCTGCTACCCATTAAAAAAAGCCCCTCAAAAGCAGGATTTCAGCTCCCATTGTCCAGGAGACACACTGTGTTGACAGCAGACATTTTTCATGCGAGCTGCTCAAAAGCCCAGGACGCAATCTACAGTGCAACAGGAGAAGAGTAGACAAATCGGTCTGCTATGAAAACAACAAGAGTAAGAGCATTCAGAAATGAAATAAGCAGCTCCAATTTCAGGATGTGCCACTGCATTAATGTGCGCAGCATTGTGTGTCATCTACATTTCACCAATTACTCTCACTCACGGCACAATGCTCCTGGAGCCATCTGTAATTCAAATGAAACATTTTCAACACTATCACCCTAAACATGGAAATCTCACTATTTACTCCCAAGATTCCAAGCCAGTATATCATGCCTAATTCAGAGCTAACATGTCAAGTGAGATAATTCAGACCTCAGAGCTTGAGGCAATCCTCCCTGGCATTTTCTAGAGAGTTTAAAGAAGCAGTATATACTGAATATGAAGCAGGTTTTGTTATTACACATTGCTGGGAGAAATTCATTTATCCAGCAGTCTGTAATGGCTATTCATTGCATGAAAGTAACTGGGATGCACATTATGCCAGACTTTAAATCCCGCGGTCCCTGAGCTGAGATCAATTGAATAGGATCCATATTGGTCTTCAAACCAACTAACAGAGGCAGCCTGGCAATGTATGGGAGCAGGGACAAAATAGATTTAATAAAGAGAGAAGCTTTCCAATTAAAGTTTAAATGAAAGCACAAGCCAAAACTCTGCATTTGTCTGTATTTGATAATAATAATAAGTCAAATCTTTATGGAGCCTGTCAAAGGACTCAAGGACACTTTATATATCCAAGGGACGTATCTATGTTTGTATGGTACGGTAAGGCTGCATCTGATTGATCAGCATCAATGAGAAAACTGTGAGATTATTGCTGATAAAAATCACACAAGCTCTCATTATAAAGTGTGTAGACAAATACCCAATAGCACTTTGACTGGATAATGTATATTATAGTAGAGAATACAATTGAAAAATAATTCACTATACATTTCTCCATGCACTGTTCTTTTCCCCTATGGAAGCAGTGAACAGGTCATTTACACAGGAGCTTGATTTAAGATGGATTTTCTGCTGAATAAAAAGAAAATGTAGAGACATAATGTACAGAATGAGTGAGAAATAGGGAGGGGTGGAGGAAGGAAACAAAAGAAAGAGCGAAAAAGGACACCAGCTGGTTGCTCCCTGACTTTTTCAGACGTTGTCGCCGCAGTCGCTGTCATTTTTCCATCAGGAGGGAACAAAGTCACCTTGGCCTGTGTGAGGACAGGTGACAGGAGGAGTGGGAGGCTGTGGCACTCGGGCCAGCCCCTGCTGACGAGGGCCGGAGTTAGTGGAGGTGACAGGAGCGAGGTGCTGCTCACCGGGGGCCCCTGACATCACACAGCACCTGCCCTGGGAGATGCAGCATCAGCACATCTTTCCGCAGGAAAGACTGGAAAAAGCAGGGAGGGCGAGAACTTATCCCCTCCTTCCTCTCTTTCTCTCACTGTTCTGTTACTTTAGTTTGTTATTTCACTAAGCCCCATGTGAAAGACAGACAGGCATAAAATATTGATACGACTCATATTGCATTTTGCTGTAAGGAGTGTAAGTGCCAAGGAGCTTTCATCGATAGCCTTTGGAGACGTGGGGATAGAAGCTGTGGACTTGTAGAGGTGTGTTTTTGATCTCTTGTAGAAAGTGAAAAGCCTGTTATTGTGTTACTCACTTTCTTATTAGTCTGTGTGTAGGTTGTGTGTGTACTTGTACTTATATCTTTGTGAGGACTATTTGAGCATAGACCTCATACAGTTAGCTAGTCCTCACTTTGGGTTGTTTGAGGTAGGGTTAGGGTAAAGGTTTGGGTTAGGTATTCAGTTCTGGTGGTTAAGGTCAGAGAAAGGGCTAGGGAATGCACTGTGCTAATGAGTGTCCTCACTAATCCGTGTTACAATACCATGTTTTCGTTTGAAATCCTCAAGGCACACCTGGCGTCCTCAGTACTTTGGAGTTTGAGAGCCGCTAAAATCGATATGTCTGGAAACGCAGCAGGCCCGTGTTTTAGTTTAAAAACTCCGGGGCTGCATGTTAGTCTTGACGGGCAGAAACTGAGATGTTTGGAAACAATGGCAAAGACACTAATAAGTGCTTGCTTATTGGGTCTTTTGTCATGATGTAGCCTTCGCTTATTCATCAGTCTCCTAACACATGACCCTGTTCTGGTGTGTGCAGGAGACAAGCTGTTATGCAAGCAATTAGCAACAATTCTGCAACTAACAATCAAATGCCCCCTGTTCACACCAGCATATGCATGCCCAGTGCAGTGAATGGTCTCGTATGTTTCCAGGCGTGTTCGTAAGGGATTAAAACGCTCGGGTGGACAGAGATCATTTTAGATTCCAAAAGAAAACTTGGCACAGCATGGATGTTGCCTAAGACTGAAGTACAAGGTTGTGTGTGTGTGTGTCTGTATTCATTCAAATGCTACAACCCAAAAAATCATTTCCATTTGCTCATTTCCAGAATCCTCTCCCTTTCTTCTCCCCTCTCTCCCTCTGTTCTTCCTCCCAGGTTGGCATCCATCACCTTGCAGGAGGCCACCTCTCCTCTGACAGCTTTGTCAATGTAAATTACTGCAGTCTGTCTGGAGTGGTCTCAGCCCAGGGAGAGCAGTACCTGCAGGGCTGCCCACTGCCTGCTCAGAAGAACCCAGAATAACCCACGTATAGGTTTGCTCTGTTTGGACCCCCACCCCCACCCCACCATACATCTCCATCTCTCCTCCTGAATCTCTCTCACCCTCACTTTCTCACCCTCGGATTTACTCTGGATCCCTCCTGCTTCAGTGTTTCCCCCAAACAAGCTCGTCTCTTCCTTCTCTTACCTCGACTGGGCTCTGCCAAAGAGTGTGCTGTTATTTTATTGATCTTAATTTTGCCTTTTAACTTTGCAAACAACCACTGGTACATGTGTTTTGAAGACAAGTGTGAGAGCTGTTGCCTGGTTTTATCTTCCTGTCTTACCAAAAAAAATAAAAAAAAAAAAAAAAAAAACCTACGAGCTGCCATCCTCTGAGTAAACAAGGTTGTGTGCTGCTTTGATTTCTTCCATTACATGACTGATTTGGTTACATATTTCCCCTATGGAACTTTGCTCACATGGTGGTTCCTCCACTTGAAATGTGGCCTATTTCCTTCTTCAAATGAGCTCCCTTGGGATTTATTTACTAAATTGCAAAGGACGAGAGATAATTCATATCTCAGTAATTAGGCATGCAAGAAATACATCACAGAACCCAATACGCCTTGTTATTAAAAAAGAAAAAGCTATGGTTTGATATTATGTAGATTTAAAACCCCTCCCTGAGGGTTTTTTTATATTCATTAATTATTTCAACATTTTTTTTATTTTATTTTGTCTGCAAATAGAACACCAGTGTGAGCTGGTTTACACCCACAATGCTGAGCAAATTAAGAACAAAGATGACAGAGGTGAATCTCCTCTCATCATCAAGAAATACAATGCTGAAGAACTAATTTGTACAATCAGCACATATCAAAAGGAAGAAGCTCATGTGGTCTTAACAGCCACAGATGACCTGGTAGGGAGGATGATACAAGGAGAACTCATGCATGTAGGTAGCATGTGAGAAGTGCAGTAACTTGGATACTGAGTCAGAGTCATGTTGCTGTCTGACTGGCTGAAAAAAGTGTCACTATTAAAGCTGTGTGTGTATTTATGTGTGGCTGCCTCCATCTGTGAGTTTGCCTTAATGCACATCCCTGTGTGCATGGGTATACAAGTGATGTTTCAGTGATGTGTGTCTCTGCAGAGACGAATTCCAAATGATGGAAAACGTGTCCATGAAAGTTTTCTCTGAATAATTTTACCAGGGAACGAAACACTTTTCTGCTTTGAAAGTTAAAGCACTATCGATATGTAAGACTCACTTAGATGCAAAAGTTCAGGCCAAGATAGTATGAGTACACAAAGTCGGGCTCCCATTCATGGTCAACGAAGCAGCTCCAAGCTGTATATCAGCATGTCATCACAGATTAGAGGCGCAGTTCTTTCGTTTTCCTGCTTTGGAGGAGAACTGGCTGTGACTCTGCTGCGGAAGGCTTTCCAGTCTACAACCTGCATGTGCTTTCAAATATGGGGGCGAGTAAAACTGATCAGAATTCAGAGGCTCCACGGGAACAGACATGCGTTGTAATTACCAAAAAACAGTAAACACATAAATAAACAAAATGCCCAGAAGTGCAGCATCAGTGTCACTTATTTTTGAATGAAGAATTGTCTGGAGTTCACTTGGCACATATGATTGCATTTTTATTAAATCACGTTTTCAAATTAGAGCTCTCACATGCATATATTGAAACATCTCAAATGTCTGGCAAGATTGAAATATATCTCTTCATATTTGGCCATAAATAAGAGATGATGTTGTGAGATGTTTCCAGATCACAGCAGAGGAAGGGGGCACACAAGTGTATGGCAGGAGTCAGGGACTGGATTAAGCAGCGCAGCTCTCCTTCAGGCTTGGGAGCACAGCCACCTGTCACTCCTCTTCAGCCCCAGCAAGAAATCATCCAATTTCATCTGCACGCTAGCAGAAGGTCAGCGGGATGGTGGGCCATACTTTGGGAGAGCAGAGAGAATCGCTCTTACTTAGAGCTCCGTCTCCTGGGACCCTTGTTCCCCTCAATCACTTCCCAGGCTCCGGACACACACGAGCCACTTGGCTGTGACTCCGGCCATTACGCATCTTCCCCACATCAGTGGTAGAGAACAACCCAGTCTGATCCCTGCTCTTATTTCATTCTCTCACTTTCTCTTAAGTTAGTTTAACTTTAAAGAAAACTGAGTAAAAGTCCTCTGCATCTACTTCTTTTAACGTTCTTTGCAGCAAAGATAATGAGGCATTGACAGTAAATGCATCTCATCTCATTTAGATCAACACTCCTTTAGGGAGATATTGTTTTGGTATTAAACCATTGGTGTTTGACAGAAAGTAAAATGGGAAGAACAAATGCAGCTTGGAACTTGTGGATGCTGCAGGAGGACTGAAGCCTTTGTAAATTTGGTGTCCACTCAACCAGGTTAGCTATTGGGAGACCCCTGATAACATTTCTTTTTCAAATTAAACCATGTGAACTTAATCCGAACTGTAGACAAAGAAGTTCACACGAACACCATTAACACAAGCTTAAATGTAAAGTAATGTCATAACATTTGGTGTAAAATGTATTTGTATTTATGTTTGAGCTTTAAAACCTGCTTCAGTAAGTACTTTGTGAGTCCTATCTGTTGCTTAATGAATAAGACTGCACCTCTATTTATCATTATAATGTTATATTTTATCAACACACACATACTATACATATGGAAGATCAACAGAATCAAGCACAGAAATAATGGATAATAGATCATGACCATTTTTTTTACCCAGAAGGTAAGCAGGACATATTCTCATCCTTTTCCTTCCTGGTTCGAATCCCAGTTTTGCCAGTTGAGCTTAGGTTGATTGGAGACTCTAAATTGATCTGATGTTTGAATGTAGGAGTGAATGGTTGTTTGTCACTGTATGTTGTCCCTTTGATGGACTTGCGTCTAATTTATGTGGCCTATGTTTTTGCTATGTCACATTGCATGCTCTTTGGTGGGTGGGATTCTGTTGGAGGAATTTAAACTCATGACCTGAGTATTTCTAAATCCCTGCACAACTCAGGCAACAATGGATCTGTGACACTCCAAACATGAGCCTGAACAATTTATATATTTATTGCACAATGATACATCTGCTGGCTTTATCTGTAATCCCAGTGCAAACATCAGTAAATCTATTTTTTCCTTGTTTCAAAACATACAATTTTAGAAGACAATGCCTCCTTAGTTGTTTGTCAGCGCTGCAGTGACATGTCTAAAACCTGTCTGGAAGTCGGTTTTCTCTAAAAAACTGCAAGCTATTTTATGTTCAAAGAGTTATTTTTGCAGCACTGGTGTCATTTAAATCATCCTGTCTGACTCTCAGTCAGACAAAACAGTTTTGAGAGAGCAGCTCGCCTCACAATGCATGGCTTAATTTGCCTGTGTGGAATCCCTCCTCTCCATCGGCCCATCAACTGATGTCGCAAATCAGTGCTCATGTCCTCTTCACAGTGACACGCAGCATGAGGCAGGCTAATAAATAAATTAATGTCGTCCTCCTGGTGCCCTGCATTTTAAGGAGTCATCATTGTCATTGATCGGCAGAACAAGGCGAACGTGAGTTGTGGGGAAAACTGTGCTCTGAAACACATGTTGCTGTGAGCTTTGATCCGGCCTGACAGAGGAGGAAAGCTGCAGAAGACAGGCAAGGCCAACAGTGATCAAAGTCAATACCAACATACCTCTGCTTTTAATATTTCATACTGTAGCACTGGATTACTAAAACATGCCATCATAAATTATATACCTGCTTTTGATTGATATTTGTTTAATGGGTGTCATTCAAAGCTTGCAGTTGCTTTCCAATCTTTGGAACCACATCTATAGAAAAAAAGAAATTAGCAGTCTTTTTGCACAGAAAAAAAGTTAAGATTGGGATGATGAGGAATCATGTTTGCTCTTACTCCAGTGTGATGCAATGAACTCCGTGATCAGTACTTTACAGCAGGGTGAACACTCCACTTCAGTGTTTATTATTTATCACTGCTGTTTCACCTGCCAGACAAAGCAGCAGTGTCAGATGTGCAGAGCAAAATACTGAATGCCTGAATTACAGAGAATCCTCCACAGTGACACTGAAGCACAAAGACAAGATGCTTTTCCCTTCATAGTATTTAGTGATGGAATGTCAGGGCTTCACACAAACCCAACAACCTGAAAAAAAGATCTTAATCTTGATATTATATAATTACAAATGAATCAACTATTTATAAAACTTGTAAATTAAATATATCGAAATATGTACATGGAATATAAACTTTTGCTTGAATTTAGTTAGATTTGTGTATTTCAATTGGATTTTTAAAAAATTTGTATTGTTCCACTAACATGGCGACAGTTGCTACAATGTAGTCTTATGAGGCAAGTGTCAAATTTCATAAAATGTCGACTAGAAGGGTTTTTTTCCTCGCTAAAATGTTATTCTGGGTTTTTGCTACGAGTACTTATCTCACTTAACAAGAAGTCTCACTTTAAAGTCCTGTGACAGTTGGGTTGTTGCAGTAAGACGGAGGTGAAACCAGAGTGAGTATTGAAGAGAGGAGTTTGGATTTATCTGAGAGAGAAGCTATTATAGTTGAATCTTTTTCTGATGTGGACAATGTAGATGAAGAATTTGACCTCGATGTATACAAGTATACAAAGTAAGAGCTCCAACTAATTAAAAAGTGAATGAAGAGAAAGGCAACAAGCAGATGTGGGACAATGAGGTGCTGTATGGGTCCGAACCTCTGGAATCTGGCAATTGTAGTTTCCAATCTCTTAGCAAAGACCCAGAATAACAATATGAACATTTTATTGGTGAAAAAAGCACGATAAGTGGACATTCGTGGACTGTCACAATTGCCCTGTAAGATTACATTATCACCACCATTGCTGTGTCTACCAGTCAAGGCAAAAAAAATTTGCACCATTCATTTACACGCATCCACATCTATAAACATAGGGCCCAGGTTGAAGAATAACGGGAAACCCTTTTAAATATCTTTATAACTTCTGGCCATTAGTTTTTATGTAGATGTTCATGGTACCCAGAGGATGACTCCCTCTTACTTTGGTGATCCCCTGATCTCTCCACAGGTGCCACCATAAGGTTGACATTTCGAAACTAGCAGTGTACCAGGACTCTTTATATTTTAAGAACAGCTCCTTTTTTAATGGTCACACTCCTGAATGTGATTAATCAAAGCTTAAAATTACAAAAAGAGGAATTTAAATATCCAAAATGTAACTTCGGCTACTAGGAGTCTCTCATTCAAAACAATATCCAAAGACCTAGTTTGATGACATGGTGAAGCAACGTGGAATCATGGGAGTTGAGGTCTACCTGATGTGACTCAGGTGTAAGTCATGTTCACTGATGAGGTCATATGATGTTTTATTCACGTAACTGGGCAAATTATGAGTGACCAATACAAACACTGGAAGGGAAAGACTAAGATCGATTAATCAAGTAACTGATCAGCTCAGGATCAATAAAATGTTTTGTTTTCCAGGAGTCCAGAGAAAACATGGTGAAGAGCAGCTGAGAGCAGAGCAGCCAAACATGAATCTGAACCCGACACGTTCTCAGTCAAGTCATCTGTTTAATACCAGAAAGCATTGTTTTAGTCAATGGTTGTTCGTCCAAACAGGATTTGCGCACACACACCCACACACGTCTGAAAATGGGTTTAGATTTGACCAGTGATTTCAGTGATTAACTCGCCTTTAACCACAGAGGAGGAGCTCAACAGTGAGATCACAATGTAGTTGTGTAGTGTAGTTTTTGTAGACATGTTTTTTCATTTATGGTCACTGTGACCATCAAAGTCATATAAATTACTCTGTGAGTCCATGTAAGTAGGTGGGACAAAGAATTCCTGATAAAAACAACAATCTCCAGTGGCAGCCATGTACTTTAATCCTTTGATATAAATAACGGGAAACGCCCAGTGGCAGCCTTGTACTTTAGTCCTTTGATATAAATAACCATAGATCTTTATAGTTCACTTTGTTCCTTTGATCCTGCAGTTAGGGTTAGGGTTAGACTGTAGGAGTGATGGCACAGTTTCTGAAACCTTCGACTGAGAAGACAGCAGCTTTCATTTACGAAGACACCAGCTTACCAAATCTGCTTCCTTTACAAAAATGGCCACTGTGGTAAGATTCTTTTACCAAATTTTTCAGGCTTGTGAACAAATGCAGCTCCAGAAGACAAGAGAAGACCTTATTAAAGCCATAGCTGAGACTAAGGCTATCAAACTTGATGCCCAGGCCAAACTGGCTGCAGAACACCAGAAGCTCAAGAACACTGAGGCCAGGTGTACAACTCTGGAGGCATACCTGCACCACGAGACAGCAAAGGCTGATAACTGCTGGAGCAGGGCAGAGGCTCTGGAAGAGGCAAATATTGCTCTGAAGGAGGAGGTGGAACTTTTTAAAAGTGAGAGGAGCCAGCTTCAAGACGAGCTCAAACACAAAGATGAGCTCATAATATATGCAGTTGAGACAAGGAAAGCTCGCAAAAGATCCCAGATTGACCTCATGGCCAAGCTGGCATCAAAAGAAGATGAGCTCAAGAGCACTGAGGCCAGGTGTGCAGCTCTGGAGGCAAACCTGCACCACGAGACAGCAAAGGCTGAAAGCTGCTGGAGCAGGGCAGAGGCTCTGGAAGAGGCCAATATTGCTCTGAAGAAGGAGGTGGAACTTTTTAAAAGAGAGAGGAGCCAGCTTCAAACCGAGCTCAAACGCAAGGATGAGCATGAGGACAGCGTGAGGTGGACCCAGCTTCAAGACGAGCTCAAACGCAAGGATGAGCTCATCATATATGCAGTTGAGACAAGAAAAGCTCGCAAAAGATCCCAGGTTGACCTCATGACAAAGCTGGCATCAAAAGAAGATGAGCTCAAGAGCACTGAGGCTAGGTGTGCAGCTCTGGAGGCAAACCTGCACCAGGAGTTGACCCAGGCTCAGGAAACCTGGAAAAGAAGCCTGGAGGCTCTGGAAAAGGATAATGTTGCTCTGAAGGAGAAGGTGCACCTTTTAAAAAGTGCACAGAGCCAGCTTGAGCTTGTGACAAAAAAGATTGAGGGAAGGCAAGCTCACAGCAACCAAAGTGACTCCCTGACTGAGGTAACTTCAAACAAAGAGCTGCAGAGCACAGAGGATGAGCGTGAGATCACCCTTGAAACACCAGAGGCAAGTCAGGAGCTGGCTCAGTCGGAGGAAGAGTGTGGCAGTGAGGTGGAGCTGCCTCAGTCTGAGGGAGGATGCAGCAGTGAGATGCAACAGTTGGTAAAAGTGAAGAATGTGAAGGTGGAGCACGAGACAGAGGAGAGTAAATACAAATTTTCAAACAAGAAAGCAAAGAACGATAAGCAGCTGCATCAGAAGAAGAAGAAGAGGAGTCGAAGGCCTCACAGTTTTTACTGAAAAACGTTTACCCCTTCTTACCTTACCTACTTCTTCCTTCCCCCTTCCTACCCTTTATCCACTGCCCAGTCTTACCCCT
The DNA here is from genome assembly GCF_024713975.1 of Paralichthys olivaceus. Classification (NCBI taxonomy): domain Eukaryota; kingdom Metazoa; phylum Chordata; class Actinopteri; order Pleuronectiformes; family Paralichthyidae; genus Paralichthys; species Paralichthys olivaceus. The sequence continues at coordinate 11,453,114 of NC_091101.1, forward strand.
TTCTCTCCCACCCCTTACCCTTCACCTACTCCCCAAAACAAACCCTCTAACCCTCATCCCTCTGTGTGCTTTTGTAAGTAAAGATTGTGAATAAATGTAAAAAAACACATCAACCTGTGTACATATGTTTCTGAATACACAGAGACACAGGATTCATGGCTCTGATCAATTACTACACTATTACAGAGTTGTTGATGTCAAGTCAACAATACATGTCAACATTTCCTTGTGAATCATTTTGTACGCGATTCATTTTGGTGATGAAACAAATCTTAATGCTCTCAAAGATCTATAGGTCAGCACGGTTCACTCTGACAACTGAGAGGGACACAATATAAACATCATTTAGATGGTACTGTGAGTAAATTCTGTTTTAAATTAAATCAAATTTGCCAAATTGCAGAGTGAATTAGTAAAATAACTAATTGATCTCTCATCTTGTTACTTAACAACAATAAGTAGGAGTATGACACACTTAAGAAATAGAACAGTGAAATAGAGCATGGTGTGTTCTTTTATTGAACGTAGAAGCTTAAATGTTGAACTTAAATGTATGTGCACTATTGTGCTGTGTGGTGATGCAGTGACTTGAAGCCAATGACAAGTTTCCCTTTGGGACAATAACATTACATTACCTGACCTTAAATGTACTATTTCACATCTCCTCTTCATCTGGTAAATGGAAAAAGAAAACATTGCCAAATAAGATCTCTCCTTTCTCTCCGATAGTTGAACTGTTTGCTTCTGTGTATAAAATCTGCGGTGCTTGCACTGTTCAGATTCCACCTGATCTGACAGACTTTTGGTTGGATCACCTCCCCTGACAGCACCAACTCTCCCAGTCATAACTCATATAGAGGTGAATTTTATCTTAGTCAAACCGACCGAGATCTTTGCTTTCAGCTCGATATCATCTGGTTATTTCAAACACATGGGAAGTATTTGTGATTCTTTTCAATATTGTCTCTAAATCCAAAAGGAGTCATATAAATGAGTTTTTGATGCTTTTTACTGCAAACTCATACCAAGTGTGGCGTTGGTTTCTGACCTCTGACGGTGTCAGTAAACACAGCATTTAAATGATTTTCTCAGAGCTTGAATGTCACCTTTCCAGACAATGAGATGCTGCACCTTTCTTTAACATAAACATTTTGTATCTGCGGAGGAAGATGTGTTTTTTCTCAACATATGCACAATATTTGCATAGTGATCCCGCACCAAATTAAACGTAGATGATAAGCAAAAACAACCAGCAGAACATTTTTTCAGTCTGTGAAATACCAACGGCCATGAGATGTCAAAAGTTCCTAATTAACACCAAAACAAAAGGTCATACTTTCCTTTCAGAGCACAACAGTGGTACTCATTTATTAACAGTCCATTTAAATTCAAATCACAGTTCTTCCAAATTAACTTCCTTCTCTTTAACCATCTGAGATTTAATTTTGCTATTGCAAAGACAATCAGCGAGGCAGTGAAATCTAATCTATAGCATCCACAACCTGTATTAGATTTAAATGTAATATGCTGTTTGAATGTTTTAGATGGAGCCATAAGCATTTTTATAGGTTTTAAATGCCAATCTGATACTTGATTCACAATGCCATTTGTTAAACACAAACACCTAAATTATCCTCCACATCTCCGGAGAGAACAGCTCTATGCCATAAAAGATCCTGACAATAAAAGACAATGGTGCGCTGTTGTCATAATAACCTCTTAAAGTAGCCCGTCCCCTCATCACTCACCTTCCATCTTGATTTAGAGAGTCGTGATGACGCTCACCAAAGGTCAAGTGAGGAACATGGCAGAGTCCACATCGGCAGTTTGTCACATGTAAGCGCTGTAATCTGCCCATTATCTTAATGACGTTGTCAGTGGCCCCTAATGACCTGGCTTAGACGTCGCCTGCTGCACTGTATTAATTTGAGCAGGCCCCACACTGGGGAGGTTATTTTTTATTGTGTCTGTCAGAGTCAGATAAACCCCTGCACATCATCCATCCTTCGGCGAGGAAGAGAGGGGGAGGATGGAGAGACACAAGCATCTTACAACACTTTTCTCTTCCCACTCTGTTTTCTTCCTTCTCTCTGTATTTTTTCCCCTTTGTCTTTATTCCTTATGTCTCCCTCTCCTTGCCATCAGCTTATCTACCTTTTCACCCACCTCACACCAACACCCATCACATTTTCCTTTTTTTCTTCCCCTGCTCCACATGGAGGTCCTAATATTTTCCCGTGGGGCGCCTACCTCTCTCAAACGGTGATGAATGGCTCTGGCTCCCATATCGATTTCCAAACCGAAACAATTTAGGGACAAAACAAGTAGCAGTTTATCATATTGATTTTACTCTGAATTCAGTTTCTCGCTTTAAGGTGACACCGCCCATCTGAATGAATACATGAGTAAAAGCACAGATGAATGCTTAACACTCCTTTGCTGAGCAGCGACTTAAGGCCAGTTTCACACACGCCTGCAAGACTGAGCTTTCTCAAAGTGCTTTTTAAGTGAGCAGTCGATGTGGCAGCGGGAATATGTATGAAGACAGGTTGCCAAATCAGGAGTGAAGCCTCCCTTTAAGACAAATCGTTGACTGGGGCATTTGTTCCGTTCAATGTGAAATGGAGGCGTTAGAATGTGTAGTGTTGGATTTTATTCAACAGTTAAAATCAAACATCAACAAATCACACCGAGCATGCTCCCTGTGCTGTGATGCGGATTAAAAAAAGAAAGAGGATCATTTGAGGCTCCATTGAAAAGGGCTAAATTCAGTTCATGAGGTTCATGAGGTGAGCAGAGGCAGGAAAAATGTGGACTTGTCCACGGTCACATTATACACGGCAACATTCCCTGTTTTCTTTTGATGGAGTCAAGTGTCAAGATCGTCTTTTAATACCAGATTGGATTTGATTACAATCTGCTGACGCCGCAGCCTGTGACACACCTGAAAAAGCATGTGGCTCTGCCCTGAATGCATTATCGCTGACAGTGGAGACACAGGCGAGCGGACGTGCCCTTGGCCACAACGATCTTAGCCTCGCCCCAAACGGTGACCAGCACCGACAGCCACCGCTGAGCACGGAAATTGCCTCGGAATGAAAAGGCCCATTAGAGAACTTATACGACAAACAAACAAAACGACAACAAGACGAAGCCAACGACAGCTTGGTATTGCATGCACATCATGTGTTTAACCTTGTGTCCTTTCCTCATGCTGGTTCTTTCTCTCCAGCTGCTTAAATTAGCTTGACTCCTAGGAAGTCTGAAATAGAAATTGCTTTTACATGGAACGTCTGCAGGTTGGTGACAGTGGGTAGCACACGTATTCAGTCGTACATGTAGCTTAGGAGAATCTATTCCCAAAGTAATGCTCATGAAGAAAGCACATTATCGCCCTAATGATAAAAATCGCTGTGAAATCAATATCAAAGAAATGAGAAGAGGATATTGCTAAAATAGGAAACCCTCACTGTGGTATGTAAATCCCAATTAATTACACATTTTCACAATGATTAATATATATTGTACAATAGGAAAAAAATTTTTTTTTTTAAATAGACCCACATTCATTATATTGTCAGATATATTAGGCAATATAAAGCTAAAGGTTAATTAACTTATAGTACACAAAGTTATACCAAGTTTTTATTCCTGTTCTTTATTTCGCTTAATGAAATGCAGACTTTTTTTTTTCTATAAGGATGTTTGTTCAACCTTTTGCACACAAATGAATCTCAAGCAGGTGTAATGGCAGTAATAATCCTTGGCCAGAAGGCAGCACTATTAATGATTAAAATAATAATAAATCCACTGCTTTTAATAGGAGCATCATTTTCACGGTGTACCAAAAGTTCAGAGGTGGGTGATAAAACAAGAATGGAGCCAATCGGAGTTTTGGTTTATAATAGATCATCACATGTTACTGTATTAGTATAATCATATTAAAGCAGGGGGTTGTGATGTTTGTTTATGTGTGCAGTATTTTGGTATACAGTAAAATAACCCAATAACAAAATGAAAAGAAACTCTTTAGAGATGTTCATGATCCCCAGAGGATGATCCCTGCATGTTTTGACACTTAATCCTATGTTTTCTTCATCTAGCAGCAGTGGCATTGCCATTAAATTTACTGTGGATAACACAGAAGGTTCATGACTGTTCCAGTGCCATCCTTTCGATCCAGAAATTGATATCAACCACACATCAGCAGGGCTTTGGGTGCTGACATCGATATGTTATTCAGTATATATCAAACACGTTTCAAATTATACATTGGAGCCTCAGGGGTGACTGATAACACTTTTAGTCTTGCTATAAGACCCTGCAACAGAGAACAAAATATAAGTTGAAAAAATATATAATATGTTAGATTCCTCCTTGTTTGTAAATGTCTATTGACTTCGGCTGAGACAATGATCTCCAGACACATAATGGTCTGAACTATGGGATGTTCAGTGTTATGTTGCTGCTGCAACAAGTGTTTGTTGCCGTTGAAGAAAGTAATTTATGACTATTTGGTTTATTGTGCACCATCAGCATTAAATCAACCATACAGGCCCCGAGTGAAGCATCATTTCCTCAGAAGGTCTGCATACCTTGTGGTCCATTAGAAATGTCACGCAGGCATTACTCCACAGTATGTCATAGTTAGAGCTGTGCCCTGTAGGTGGCTAGCTCATCTGGAGAAGACCCTGTGCTCATTTTATAGCGTTGGACATTATCAATCTGTAATGTTCACTGCTTTCCAGTAGTTATTTAGTGTTGTAATTTACTTTTCTGTTGACCTTTTTATTTCCCTCAACATGTCATCTGCTTTAACTACAGGTACTTCTAACCTCAATATATTTCCCAGAATGCATTTCGGCTAACCCCCAATGGACAAGGTTGTCTCTGCACTGTATACTGTATGTGCAGCTGAGACACAGATAGCTTAGTGTATTACAGCCATTTGTCCACTCATGTGTGTGGAGGGAGAATGGAGGAATAGATAGTGAACAAAAGACAAAATAAATTGTTATGTATATAATAACAGATAATAGATGTATTCAAATGTATTAAAGTAAGTGAATTTAAAAAGAAATATACAATAGTACAGCAGGCTAAATAGGCACTTAAATAAATAAAATTCATCTGAAGGCCAGAGCATAAAGGGAAGTCTTGAGTTTGCTCTGATAAAAGAATAATATATAAATAAATCTAGAAATTTCAGAAATTAACACAAAGCAGAATAAAAAGTAACCATAGAAAGATGGAGCAACACTGGAAACTTGTGACCTCGGCTACAGGAGTGAAGTCAGAGCTTTGGAAGAAAGTTTTAATAGTAACATAAAGGGTTGGTTTAAAGCATAAAACATAGCTGCAACATCACGCACTAGTTTATGCGCAGTGTTCATTGATGGAGTGTGATGGCTGCACGGTCAGTACGGGATGACCTTTAGAGGAGCGCCTACAGCTGTGCCTACAGGCTGTTGTCAGGCTACTGTTGACCCAGTCTGACCTCTCAGCGCTCAGCCGCACCTCCCCACACCAATATCTCCAGGCCTCGCACCTCTGCAAGTCTTAGACCCAACGAACCATTTCTGTCATCATGAGATCAAACTGAGCAGCCAGCAAGCAGGCAGAGGAAGTCAAATGGAGCAGCCAGTGCTCTTAAGGTGCACTTTGAATGCTGAATGGGGGTTTTTGAACAGCAGCTCAATTAAGGGCTTATTTCCGGAAAGAAAATATATTTTATTTTTCAAAGCAGCTGAATGTCACTGAGGTAGCCTATGGAGTCACATAAGGGTTGAGAACATTTTTTTGAGCTTGTAAAATGGAATAATTTCACAGCTTGTAATTGTATATCACCTTTTGTGTGCAAAAATACAGCCCATATTTCATTCTTTATTCAACTGTGTAACTGAGAGATGTTTAATAAGAAATATTAAGTAATATATTCATTCACTGAGTGACATGCAGCACTGATGTCTGTGTTAAGTACACAGTAAGATGGTAAGAGCTGTATCACATCAAGTTTTGGTGGTTATGGTGGCAAAAGTTGAAAAAAAAATAACTTTCTTGGTGTAGGACAAATTATATATTGAGAATGAAACAAAAGCTGCACTGTTTGATGAAATACTGTTAATATGTTTACAATTGTCCAACAGCTAAACACTCAACAATGGGCAAATCAGGCCAAAGTTGCTTCTGACCATTTCCAGAGAACAGGGATTTGTGTGCTGGAATTCAGTCGACCTGCCTGCTTAAAAACATGCAACATACAGAGCCTAGCATGTCTGCTAATGACAACATTGTTTTGATTAATTTGTTGTCTTTAAAGGACACATTATATTTCAGTGTTTCCCCTTTACTCTTATGTGTTATCACATTTTTTGTGTATGTAAAAGGTCAACACAGTTAAAAAGCTCAAGGTCTGTGCTAAGGGCAGCTCCTCTCTCACTGCTACTAAAGCTGCTGAACCGCCTCATTAATAGCCCGACTGATACTTTCAAACCATCATTCTATCTTATGACATCACAATGCCGCGCTTGCACGATGCACACCTAACAGCTAGTCTGCATCCCCCTCATAAAAAGACATTCCCTACCCAAGGCTGTGTATAAAGATGGACAATGTGTCTCCCCTTCATTCCACTATCCAGACATGAAGCCAAGAGATCCCACATATGAATGCTGCCATTGTATGCATTTAGAGCCAGAGTATGTATAATCAAGGTTAGTAGTGAGGTCCTGCGAATAAAGGCACTTGACTTCAGTCTCAACTGTCAATCATGATATTTCCCCTTGTTTTTATAGCATCATAAAAAGAATTAAAACCAAACGTATGAGGAAAATAACACTTGAACAAACATCAGTGGGAAAAGATTAATAATAAAAATATCAGAAATATTAGAAATGACAGAAACCATTTTCGAAAAAATGTATTTGACTTGGTCTTTGACTTTTAAACCTGGACCATGTCCCGTCTGATAATATGGAGGAGGTGGGGCTTGTGTGTTATACTGTAGAGAGCCACCAGGTGGCTATTGAGATTCTTTGGCTTCATTTTTGCAGGAAACAATTGACCATCACAACAGAGTGGGCCAGCTGGCCAATCAGAACAGACTGGGCTTCATCAGGAGGAGGGTCTTAAAGAGACAGGAGTTAAAACTAAGCGCTTCAGACAGACGCTGAAAAGAGGAGCTGCAGCAATGGACAGCTTGAGGAAAGTGTTGTGATCACTGAAGATTAGAGCAGAGTAAACCTCTTCACAGAATAAAAACCTGAACCTGATCCTGAATATGAGCAAGTCTCATTTAAAGTTCTTCATGAATCCATTTGACTGCACTTTCTCCTCTGTTTTTAATTCACGTCTGATGTGTGCTGACACTATGAGTTGGATAAGCATATGTGAATGTGCCTTATAGTGTAAAATGCATTGAGCGGTTGTTAAGACTAGTGCTGTATAAATGCAGTCTATTTACTCCACTTAAAAAGTGCTGTATGTCTTCATGAGTATAAAGAAGACAAGCACAGTGTGTGGCTGTTGCAGTCAGCTAGTTGTATATAATGATCCCAGTCTAAGCTCTGGTGTCTAACTAGCTGCTTCACTGGTCTAATAATGTCAGTCCGCTGACCAGTTGGAATCGATCTGGAGTCTGAGAGTAGCCCAGCTGTAAACAGTTCTGCTCAGGGGAAAGACTTTGTTTGTCTTGGTTTTGCTGCCATGTTGACCTCTCTAGTCACAGTTTGTAGCACAGACGCCCTTCATGGCTGTGAAACGACATTAAACTTTCCAAATAAGCACTTTATAATCATTCATCCACACACAAGCACTGCGATTGCTGAGATTTAATAAGACAGATTCCCTTGATATGATATGTGCATGAACCAAACTGCCATACTTAGATATGTATCATTAAAATATCACTCTGATACAGAAAACTAGCAAAACAACCTTTTGCACATTAACAAACCTTTAAAGAGTGTTTCCAGCCTAATATTTATTTGCACTTAGTCTACTGCCAGCTTAATAGATTTGTATTCCCAGCTTTTTAGGTTTGAACCATGGGTTTAATTTCCAATCCTGAAGAACCTTTTCATTCATTACTGTGAAAGCAAATTATAATCAAACCAAACACATTGCTCAGGGAACATTTAAAGCTATGATAATGAAAAACATAAAAAAAACTGCAGCTGGTAATTTAAACATACAATACGTAACTTCGGCCTCTAGGATTCTCAATAAAAACAAAAGACCATGTTTGATGATATCGTGAAGCAGCGTGGGATCATGGGAGTTGTTGTCTTCTCCACCATTAGAGATGAAAATCTAAAGTGACCCAGGCTTAAATCGTGTTCACAGATGAGATGATGTATTAAAGTTTTATTCATGTTACACAACAAATGAATAATCATAAAAAGTGACCAATACAAACAGGGGGAGGAGAAAACAGCCAACTGGCTGGCAGTGTTTTTTTCCTTCCAGATCTCTCTGGGTTTAAACATGATGGATCAGTACACAAGTCACGTCTAGGTCTAGTTATTTTTATACATTATATCGAAGAACTGTCACATATTATATTTTTAAAGGGATTTATGTGTACCATCTTCATTTATTAATTGTTGCTTCAAAGCCAATGTTATCATTAACAGCTCATTACTTCTATCAGCAGAAATGTTATGAGTTCAGCATCAAACCTCTTTCTTTTACTCACCTGGGGTTATCTCCGGCAGTTGAAAGCAACACAATTGTTTACTCCTGATTTGCCTCTATCTTTATCTCTTCTTAAGTTCGAGTGTTGTTAGCTAACCAGGGAGCACAGCTGTCCTGTGGTCGAAGCTCCTGGCAAACCACCATCACCACCTGCTACCAGCGAGAAACCTCTTCAGGCAGCAGAGAAAAATTGCTAGTTTTCAATTTTGAGCTGCAGTGCAACATCCCCATGCAGCACAGTAAAGAAAATGACTTTTCACTCAACTCTAAATACATTTATCTAAGGATTTACTGACTGAATTTGTTCCTCTCACCTGTTTGTTGTAATCCATTTAGATGGAAATGCAGGTGGCTCATGTTCCGTGATGTGTTTCAAGTTTAAGGTGCAGCATGTGTATCCCTCACAGAGACAGAGATGGATTCCCTATGTTGCAGTGTTCGACCCCTTTGTGTCAGCCGCTGCTCAGTACCACACACACACACACACACACACACACACACACACACACACACACACACACACACACACACACACGCACTCCCTGCAGGCAGCACATACATCCTGCTGGCCTCTGTGGCCATGGGTCTGAGGTGCAGCACTGAGCTTTAAACTGAAACAATAGATTATTGTCACCTCGGCCATGTTAGAGCCAACAGTGAAGAGAGCCTTCTAAAAAGGACAATAGGGTATGAATTGATTTATGAGGGTCCAGGGGACCATAATGTGCAGTAGTAACAAGGAATCAATGGGCTAGAAAAATGCTAACAGAAGCCCTTTATGTCCTAAGCCTTTGTCTCATCCAGAATTTAATTAATTTCACTCCTTTTTGGGAGCGAGTGGAGTGGTGATGGAGAGGTGGAGCGGTCTCCTCTCATGCTGCTGCTTCAGCGCAGTTTATAAACCAGCTCAGGCTGGCCCCATGAAAAGTGAATATGACAGATGTGACGGCATTCATATGAAAATAGCTCATCCTATAAGGACTAAATAGATTTTTTTCCACTTTTGACTGCGAAGACAAAGTATAAAGGTGAGAGAGATTTCGCTGGATTTTTTTCCCTCCTCTTCCAATTGCTAACATGACCTGAGGGACCTTGCAGAAAAATCATGCTCCAGATGCTCCAGACTGCTAATTTACAGGTTCTTCGTGCGAAGCTGTGTTTTCACATTCCCTGACTCCTTTTGTTTTCAGTGGAGGACACTCATCAGTGTGTCAGGATCATTAGCCTTTATTTCATTTTGAGCAGATACTGGAGGGTAAAAAGGCACTTCAGCTGAAATTGGATATGCAGTGGTTAATCTCTGACAGTGTACAAATAGATTTTGACAGCTGAATTCCAAAACTAATAATAAACATGTTATATTTTAAAACTAAAATTTGCTTCCAGTTAATAACAAAGGGAGGTGACATAAAAACACATTATTCTGCCATGACAGCATTATAGAATAAATTCAGCTACCATTTCTCAAGAATATGCATGAGCCATAAACTCTTTGACAGTAGCTCATATTTTAACCCACAAGACAAGGAGGAGACTCAGAGGAGAAAAGAATGCACTGGTACAGTTACTTTACAATAAAAACTTTTTTTCGACAGCAAAGTGTTCGAAGCGCAGTGCAGCAATCTGCTTCACACTAATAGCACAGACTGTACAACTATGTAATACGAACAAACTGCGACTATAATAAACATTATATGCTATAGGAGTTCACTGTCATAATTAACCCAGACACTTATTTGTTCCTGCGTCTAGACATGTAGGCAACGTGACAACCACAGTTACATTTAGCAATACAAATCTCCAGCCTCACGCTTTACATAAAAAAACTATGGCTGAAGTATTGGCTTTCTGTCTGGAAGTGTTAGAGTGAAGAAGATGTGCTGTACATTAGATGATGTCCCGTATGTTGAATTAGTCGCTGAGCTGTCTGTGAATAATACACAGTATAGCCCCTGGGAAGTCATGTGATTCAGTCACAAGCGATTGTCTGAATTTCGTGACTAGTTAAAGGTGAAAATGGAAATCAAAGTTTGTGGAGCAGGCTTTGCTCTAAGTGCTCATGGCAGAACAACTAATGACTGAGTTGGACCCGCTGTCATGGCGACTTCACAGCGTGCCTATTATGTCTGGAAATCCAATAATCCTCAGCCCAGTATCCACATACAGAGCTGAGTCTTTTTTACAGATCACACAGGGAGAATTCACTTTGAACTTCTTGTCTGAGTGTGGTTACTGAGCCTCGTCCCCCTGGTTATCAGCTCACTACCTTCCTGGATGACAGTGCTAATCAAGTCTGCTCAAATAACAAAAGGTCACATTGCAAGTAATGCATTCATGGATTTGCCACCAGGCATACAAATCCTAGCTTTAGTCACTACTGTACATACTAATTTAAAGCAGGTTTAGTGTAGTGTGTTCAACAGGAAGTTGCACAGGTTCAAAAATATCAGTCCTCTAAATATGCTTAATATTTTTAATCAAGATCCATGTAATATTTCCTTGGTAAATGGAACAGATTGTCACAAAAAAACGCAAATATCTGTTTTCTGTGTCATGAAATCCTTTGGACAAGTTTTGCGTAGTTCTGCGGACAAACAAACAGACAAGGGCGAAAGCTTAAGTTTCTTAGTGTAGTTAAAAAAGAGAGAGATTTTTATTTGTTATACTTTATTATGTTTTACCCTTTTGCTAAAATGCAATAGAAAAGCAACAGCTACTCAAAGCTACAAAACATTAGACTCATGGTGGTGAGACTGCGCAAGGAAAAAAACACATTATTATATGTCATATATATAATAATCCAAATTCATTTTGTAGTTTAACCTTCTTTACCACTCAGTTGCCTTCATTTTCTGTGTTCTGGACCATTGTGATTTGATAGTGCAGTGCCTGTTTGTTAGTAATGGGCATCTGTTTGTTAGTAATGGGCGGTTTGTTTGGCCTGTGGTGATGCTGGTGAAGCTTTGTTTCTGAAACTCTAAAAGTGACTTGCAGTAAATAAGCGGTGGAAAGAAAAGACCGACTGCAGGACTGGAGAATCAAATTTGACACTGCACTTCTCTGGGCCTTTAACAATACACATGTGTGGAGCTGTTAGGATGAACAGTTCTCAAGATATGCATTCCACAGACAGATATTTAGGTTGTCAAATGCAAACTTCAGAAGTCATTATTGTTGCTTCAACATTATGAAGAAAAAGTGTGACAAACAGTATGATTATATCTTTAGTCTTGGTTCCAAAATTACTACAGTAATCACAGATGTTGCTGAGAATATATAGCTGGTGCAGGTAGTATTTGAAGTGTTCATGGAGTATTTATATTTATGTTTTTTATTACCGCACATAGACGCATCATTAAATATCATATCCCACATATAATAAAACTGTCTTTAGTGTAACAACCCCCCATTTGGCAATTGTGACATGCTGTTACTACAGACAGATACTGTCAATGCACTTTCACACGTTCTTTTCTCTGTGAGTGCAAGTTCAGTTTCCATGGAAATATGTTCGTACAGTCGAAGGGTAGAAACGCACACAGACAGCATCTCTCACCTACATCAGACCCTAAGTATATGAGGTCACAGTTGGAAAATGTGCAAATGCATTCAATATTGGAACAGACTTTAAATCAACAAGAAATGATGAAGTGAATGTTTGTCCCTAAGATTAAACTTTAAAACAGAGAATTTTTTTTCATGCTCAACTCCCATCTAACTCACGAAGGCCAGAGCAGCCCTTGATTCCCTCAAAAGATTCCCGTGCACATGTACAAACACACTTTAAAAAGGCTGATGAGCTTCGGAGGAGGGCAGATATTTGAGAACAAGGTACGGAAAATAAACATAAACAATAACAACACTTTCACTTTCTTCTCTCAAGCTGCCGCTCGACTAATGAGGATTCTCTCAGGAGAGCAATAAAGCAGGATGAAATGCAATAGTACCATTTGATACTTAACAGAGCACTATGAATTGAAAATATATGGACTGCTTGCTGTCTGATGTATGTCAGTATGTGTAATGATGCGCACCACCTGGCCTCAGAGTTGCCAAGAGCATTACCCCCCAATAGTATCCAGATATTTGTGGAAGACAGTCTGTGGGGCCATGAAACAACAGCACTGTACTGGGAAACAATTATTGTACTGGCTAATGTAATGAAAGGTGTAGCTTAATGAGGCAAACAACTGGACCCAGAAGACAATAAAATGTACTAATTTGATTTGTTTACTGATTTAAATGAGTTTTATAATGTGATATGTTACAGTTTCCTGATACATGAATGAATCAGTCTTGATGACCACTCAAAGCGCTTTGCAGGACATTTTTCACATTCACCCATTCACACACAATAATACAGTGCATCTATGTGCAGAACCTTTCTCTATCAGACGGGGCAATTTGGGTTCACTATCTTGCCCAAGCATTCAGAACGGGGAAGACTTGGATCGACCTGCCAACCTTCTGGTAAGAGGACGACCGCCCTAACCCCTGAGCCATGTAATTATTGTTCTGATTGTAACCACCAATCAGAACAATAACAAATTACTTTATTTGATCACGGGAGTTGTATTGACCACAATGGACTCAGACACACATCATGTTCATAAGGTAATGCATTTAAGTTTTATTCACGTTATGCAGCAAACAAAAATAACCAATCATGATCTATCATGTGTGACTGGCTAACTGGCTAGCAGTTTGTTTTTCCTTAATGACACATTGTTACCTGTTTACCCAGAGACACAGGTAAAGAGAATAAGATGCAATTAAAAGTTGAACAAAATGAAACGTCCTGTTTGAATACAATTGGGGATTTCACTGTTTGAACATTGTTGGAAAAGTTGTGGATAATATAAGTAAATGAGTCAACAATCACTTTAAGACATCTGAATAAGGAGTTGTTACATATTGCATCTTTAAATACATCAATTTCAGGGATGATATAGTACAAATACAGTACACGCTATTACCTAAAGAGAAGTGCTGGATGAAAATGTCTGGCCTGAAAGAGCGAAGAGAGAAAAGCTGGATGAATTTTTAAAGTATTATCCAACTGAACCAATATGCATGAGAGCAAAGCATCTAACCAGCCAGGGTTTGTTGTGGCAGGAAGACAGAGCAGCAGAGCATGTGCCCTGATCTCCCCTTCTGCTTCCATGCGGTCGCCCCTTCCTGAGGTAAATCCCACCGGGCTACCTCAAATCAAAACATGTGTGGGTAAACAACCACCAAGTCGGTTTAACAGGTGAGATCGGCCACAATTCCATTCTCATAACCACACACACACACACACACACACACACACACACACTCACAAACACACACACGTACACACACGCACACACACAAACACACACGAACACACAGAGCTACATAAACCCTGTGCTCTAGGTAGCAGGTAACCAGCCAGCCAGACAGCTAAACCATCCAGGCATGTGGAGAGGGAAGTGGTGCAGTGAGAGTGGAGATATTTCTCCTCTATTTTAGGCAGCTTCCTAATGAGCATCCTCAGACAGGGCTGTAGGGGAGCAGGGCAACTGCTGAGCCTGGCACCACTCAAAGCCCAAAACAGAGCAGCCAGCAGGGCTAACAACCATCAGCAGCCCAACCAGCTGCTGCTGAGTGCCCCAGTCCAGGCACCAACACTCCTGGGAGGACAGCGATCAATAAAACCCACAGCCCTGGAAGATATGCGGGAAGAAATGTGTTGAGGCAAAACAGGCTCATTTAAAGCTAAACTGTCTTATCAATGGGGTTGGAGGAGCATGCTGAATATCCGTCCGCAGAGCAGGGATGGATGGGATGATGCATTCACTGTATGAGGGCTTTGGATGGTCTGCGCTTTGGAAGGTCAGAGTAATTGGCCAAATGAGGGTTTGCTCAAAACCCTGAGTGGTGCCCACACGTATGTCTGTATCAGAGGACAAGAAGGAGAGAGAGGCAGAGGAGAAGTAAAGGAAGGCGCAAACATCTGTTCAGTCACATGGGTAATTTCACAACGAGAATGATAAGTCTTGCTCCCTGATGCTAAAGCATGTTGGAGAATTTCAATGTTTCAATGTGAATTGGCTGATGAATGAGCAGACTTTTAATGACTGGCCCAGAAATCTTTTCTTTATTCGTGGGCTGTTTTGCTAAACATGAAGAGCTCCTTTAGTCTATTTCTCAGCTCTGAAAAGATCAACTTTCTGCAATGTTGTAATCAGAGCTTTGCAATGTGATTACAACAAAGAAAGAACCTTTGACTAATTCTTAAAGGGTCAGATGTGATTTGGACAAAGAAGGAACCTTTGACTAATTCTTAAAGGGTCAATTCAATTATAGACTTAGAAAATATTTCAGAGTTTTCATTCATTAATCTGTCTCTGAGATGTCTGCCACCACCCCAGGACAAAGGCGAAGTACTGAGGTGAAAAAAGCAACATCTCTCTACCAACCAAGTTAATTCTGCCACAGAAATTTTTCCACAAATAAATTTCTATGAAACCTTTTGGCAGTGTTATGATGGCAAACTCCTTTTAGAAGGACATGCTGTTGATGTATTTCAGGTGTTTAAGCAGCCAAATCCATTTGCCAAATTCAAATATTGCTGTTGGAAGATCCTGCAAAGACTTACATTACATCCAGTCATTTTGTAAAAAAGAAACCTTGTTTTCTAAAATAATTGATAAAGGTAGCTATAGCAAAGAGTGTACATCTAATGATCATGGTTTAGATATGATCAGGGTTAAATAGTCAAAGCACTTGATTGAGTCATGTTAAAGATAATAGTTATGAATAATATTATGGATAATATTTAAAAAAAACATTTCAGTTTCCTGCAGGAGGGTCACATGTAATATTGGAATCGGTCCGAACCTCAAGGAAAACTGACCAAACCTGACCCAAGCCCGAAGCAGTTAATGTAAGCTGCAGTCAGTTTGTGTTATACTGCAACATTTTTTCCTGATTACAGAAATATGCAGAGCGGGCTAAATATTCTCATATATACAGTATATATATATATATATATATATTGTATATCCAGCACGGAGCTGGAGTTATATCCAGACAGTTCTAATGCATACACACTATGAAATGTTATCAGTGGTTATAAAGTTTTCCTCTTGACGATCTTCATGAATTCTTCTTGAACTCATCTTTAATAGTTGTTAAAAGAAATACAAAGTATTTACATAATCCAACCATCGTGGTTTATTTGGAGTTGCTGCATTAAGGAGTTGTCATTTCAAATAGACTAGCCCAGCTAATGTGACCAAACCCGACTGAACCCAGGTATCATTAACAATTTTGGTCTGAACTTGGCCCACTTCATGCTCTAATACACACCCACCAACTACCCTGCTCTTTACACCTTTCTCCTACTTGTTAAAAGACGCTCAAAGGTAAAGCTGCAGGACTGTCTAAGATTGAAATAATTCTCCGTGATACAAAGCTCAAGTAGCATGATTACACTCATTCACCACTATCTGCTGTTTTTAATGAGCCTGCCATGTTTTTCCCCAAGCCTTCTATTTTGTCACATAGACACTTGAAAATTTAAGCAGCCTGCTGGAACAAAAGAGTCAGACGTCCCTTGTGTTGTGAGTGTAATAAGACGACATATGGTTCTCTTTGGGTAAAAAATCGTCATGTTTGCGACTGTGTGGAGAGACTCACAAGTGTGTGTGTGTGTGTGAGATGCCACGCTCTCTTGGCACGTCTGGCAGACCACAGACCTTGTGCTGTCAGCCTCTGTTGAGGAGGCTCAACTGAGGTGGCATTCACGTCCCTGGTAATTATCAGGACTATGATGTGGGAACATTAATGATGTATGAGGGCCCAGCGAGGGGTGTGAGCCGCTGCTTCACAGGGCCTCATTACTAAGAAATACCATCAGCGAGCGAGGCTGCACAACCACACCCTTGCATGGCCTCGGCTGAGCATTCTCCCACAATTCATTGTCTCTCAGTTTTGCTCTGATTTTTTTTCCATGTTTGTCACTGTTCTTTTCACCAACATGATTCTGTGAACACATCCCACTTCTTCATCTCGAAGAGTAATCATGTGTAGTTTGTCAATACTGATTTATCTGCTCCGTACATGGAAACATATTTTGGATTAATAATGTTGTCAAATTACAGAAGTTGGAGTCAAAGTGTCAAATGGAGAACTTTGATCTAAGCAGACCTGGAGTTTGCCCTCTTGTAACTGGAATGGACAAGATGTCTGATTATCTCTAATTAAAAATGATTAAGCACCTACTTGCTGCAGTCAATGACCATTGATTGAGGGGAATGCTGATGTGGTTAGTGTGGCCCTGCTTTGGATGGTTTCCAACAGGCTTTCAAATTTCTCATTTCAAATCAGAGAAGGTGCTCATTGACAAGATTTAAATCATTAAAGCCATCCACTTCTCTCCTGTAGGGGGATTATGGATCTCTGGGCTCCCTGTGCTGTCCGCTGCATGCATGCTGAGTAGAGGGAATAGGGAATGGAGTTGGTGAATAAAGGATTTAGAAGGAGAATAAAGACAGAGGGGGGAAAGTTGATTACATCTGTAGGTTGTCAAACATTTGATCATGAAGTGAAGTCGGAGATCAACGGGAAACAAAGAAAAGTCAACATCTCCATACATCGTTGGGTGGCTGAGAGAATTAAACAGGATGAGAGGTGATTACATGTTTGCAGCCTTAAACAGAACAGTTGTCTTGATTTTCTTGTTGATGTCTTCTGAGTAGCGCCGGTTCTCAGGGAGATTCAGCTCTTCGGTCTTGTTGTCACAGTCTAGAGGGCACGTGCATGACTTCATGTCTAATCAGGTGTTGTATCCATGGAAACTGAGGTAGCGGAATGTCATGTGCTGCATGAATGCCTTGTGTTGTAACACTCTTGCCAAACAGCGAGGCTGTGGGACAGTAGCCACAGAGCTTGTTAGCTAGAACAACCAGAACAACACATCCCAACATAAACACCCCAGCAGACCCAGTTTCACATAAACTCCTAGAGACTCACATCAAATAAGAGATTCTGTATTCTTAACTACACTTTTATACCTGGCAGTGCAAGTCATCATACTAACGTCTCTTCAAATTTTGACCTGATGTCAGGGAACCATATCTGTATCAGATTTTGTGCAAATGCATCCAGTTTGCAAAACACCCTAAAGACCAGGGATCACCAGAGACAACATGAGTCATCCTCTGGGGAACATGAATATCTGTAATGAATTCCTTATCAATCCATCCTATTGTTGTGAAGATTTGGTACTTCATTATGGACCAGAGACTAGGTATAAAGACGGAGGACATGACAGCCTCACTACAGTAAAGCCTGTATAGGTCATACACGCCAAATACATATTCCCCATTTTCTGTAATTCTTATTAGTGATGTATGTCTGTGTCTGTGGCTCCACTCCACAATTACTACTGCGCTGACTCTGGTTCCAAATGATGTCACAAGCCTAACATGGCGTATCCAGGATATTTGCTTCATTTTTGTACAGTAGGAGGAAGTGGTAATTTGTCGTCCATCTTCATTTACATTCCATGTTATGGAATAAAGTGATGGACCATCTGTTTGATTGATAATGTCATCAATAAAGTCACGCAGCTAGCACCCCTTAAAGTTTGATAATTAACCAAGAAATATCAAAAATCTAAACAAGAAAAATACAAACTGAGTTTTCTTATCTGCTAAAAAATTTCAGAAAAGTTTAATTGACATGTTGGGGGATGTCGTGACCTCCTGCTGTGCTGTATATGAACAGGATCATCCCATCCTGAAGCCAGCAGCAGCTATGAGATGGGAAATATGAAATAGCCATTACCATTCACTTTTGTTTTCCGAACTTCAAACGATTGCTTTTGATATCTGGGTAAGAACTGAAATGATCAAAGACTCATCTTTCCTTGATAATTTCCCTGTCTCCACTGGTTGGTTTGTGTCCACAAACAATAATAATAACAATATTCTTCAGTTTTTTTGTAAGCAGCCATATGCAAAAGTGGTGTATTTGGATATTCATATTTGAAAAACACTTAAGAAGACATTGTCATTGTTAAAAGAACACACATTACAGAAGTGGTACCACTTTGGGTGGAATATTAGCTTTAATCTGAATGTGATCAATGCCCACGACAAATTTACTCCCAGCAACATCCAACTGTTTCATTCCACAGTCGAGTACAATTGCTTTCTGATTGTTTGTATCTGCCCAAATGAGCCAGACAAAGGTGGAAACCACAGCAGGGTTTCATTCATAAACAAAACGAGTTCTCTCTGAACACAAAATAACACCCCACTGTTCCATTTCACCAGCAAAGACTGTAAAGATAAAAGAAAAAAAAATGTAAACCTATCTTTGTACACAAGGTTATAATGGTTTTACTCTCTGTTGACACATGCGACCGAAATATAGATATTTCACACTGAAAACAATCTAGGAATAAAGGTAGTAAATGTTTCCATGTTAGCTTTCACAAAGTATTGATGATTGAAATATGAAGATTTTCATAGATATGATCATTTTAATATTCATCAGAAATAGATCTATGATTTATGCATATACACAGAACAAGTCTACGTCTTATGACTTTGCCAAAATGATGAGAAGATTCAGTGGAGTTAATTCAAATGCACTGCATGCTGGGAGATACGCCAGTGAGCATAATTAAGACGTTCTTTCAACTTACAATTACTCTCACAGCAGCTCTGAAGCTGATAACCAGCAAGGTGAAACTGGCAAAAGCAAGACGAAGAAATGAGTCATTGATTAAAGGTCAATCTTTTCTTTTCTCTATTGTTTCAGCAGCGCTTGTTGAGATTAACACAAACATACACTCACACACTTTTTTAAATCCCTCCACCATGAAATTGTGCCTGGCCAAGTGAAAAACTGTTCATTAGAGTGAAAACATGTTCATCAACCCTTTATGAAGTGCACCGTGAAAGGTAATGCCTATTCTTACAAACAACACCTTAGTGTTCCTTTTTCTGACTATCCGGTGAATGAGAGCTCAGTGGTGCACATTCAACCATGCAGCAGACAATATTGTAGACTCAAGTTAAGTTGTGTTGTAATATTTAATACACTTGTCACTTGGCATGTGTCAGTAGTATTTCAGCTTTTTTTCCCCAGCCCATACACTTCCGTTCCTCTCAATATGGAAGGTGCATTGCTGTTGTAAAATACGTATTCTGGTACCTCAAGCATAGCTATGTGCATGATTAGTATCTTCCATTGTGGGATCTGCCAATCGGGTTTGGTTGTTGTTGCCAGATCCTTCCCTCTGCATTGTTACAATAGGCCCTATCTAGCAGGAATATACTGGGAAGTAATGTCATTTTGATAGATATTTAAACTCAAGCTCAAGCTCTTCACGCAATTATGAATATTTCTCAAATAAAAAATTGTTTGTGAACTATTTTTTCTGTTGAGTGCTTACTTTATTTTCTGTTTACTGTCAGTGTCATAAATTCTGCTGAGACAACACTGCAAACTAGTCAGTCAGACTAACTTTTTTTAAAGTTAATTTGCCATGACTAGGTAAATACAACAACATTTAAGTGACATTAACAAGAAGATATAAATGAAATATGACAGTTTCCTAGACTTTTACCTCTGCTGAGGTGATGTTTTCGTCTGCATTTGTCTGTTTATGCAAAGACTACACACATTACCACAAAACTGGTGCTGATCCAGGAATGCTTTTTTTTCACTTTCTTTAGCATTGTGAGATAAAGCTTTTTTTTCAATTCTGTTGATTCCTCATAGAATAATTTAATGATTCTTTATATTAAAAAGAATCTGTCATTTTCAGAGGACTGATATTTATGAGTGTGCGCAATTTGGTGCAGATCCAAATATCTAATGAATTTAAATGTGGTTTCATATGGGGACTGTTGTGCCCTCTGAGTGCACTTCAAATTTTTAAGTAATATCAATTTGTCAGAGTGCACAGTGTGGATATATGTGCACATGAATAAGCAATGTCGATTTTCACTTAAAATTATTTTTCTTACTACTTCATGTGGATGTAATTTGCAGTAATCATGCTCAGTCTTCTTTACTTCAGAGGAATATGTTGTTGTCTCTGATCTGCTGACTGTACATTTGCTCCCTCCACTGCATCTTCTTACCCCTCCCCCCCTTCTTCCTCCCCCTCCTCTCTCTGCAGGTGTGGACTTTGCGGTTAAACGTCCTGCACCGGAGCCTCAGAATATCTAATGTAAATCACCAAGACATAACCTTGGAGAGGAAGGAAGCCTGAGCCAAATGAGTTCTAGCCCACATTTACTCTTGATTGTATCTGTTTGGACAGTATGTAAAGCCTATGGTTGGTAATGAGTCCAGTGCTACTATCAATTAGCATGCAATATCAATTAGCTACCAATCTCACAGCACATTAGTAGGGATAATGGGTTGACCCCTAATGCCACGCGTCCACTTCACTTCAGTGGGTCTTTCCAGGCTACTCCCTCACAACACTACATGCTACAATACATTAATTATTGAAATCATCTTCTCCTCGAAATTCAGGTATCAGAGAGCATCACTACAATATGGAGTGTTGCCATTCCTAATCCCCAGCTCGCTGCAGAGCCACGGTTTCGGCCCGTATAGCGTCTGAAGGGTCTATAAATGTTCTATGCTCTGCCTCATGTGAGTTACAATGCTCAGGGCAGGCAATAACTCACACCATTAAACATAACGAGGGCTTAGGCATCAGCAACAACAAAAAATAATGTCTAATCCCACAATGATATGGTATAATATTCCTCTCCGTAGTGTTATCCACCAACAGCGAATCCAGACAACCACAGAAGATGGCTGTGCCGTGCAGTGACTGATAGGTACCCTGCGAGGATGATCCATCTTGCAAGGTCAATTAATCTGATTTGTACCGAAAACAAATGCTATTATCTTAAATGATCTGCATTAGCCTGACACCATATGGTGCTACTTTTATCAATACAATTCTTGCAACAAGTGAAAATTCATCAGGAACAAAAGAAATGGCTCGATCAGATTTAAAAGTTGTGCAGTTAGTCAGCTCTTTTTGATCCAATGATCTTCAGAAACCAGATAGCATTGAGAAAAAACTGTTGAGATGAGGATTGCAAGTACTCAAGACAAAATACTGAACCTATTCTTTAAGCTTGAACTGAAAGTGTTACAAGAAATGTCAGTTCTTAAATAGTTTAAATAGTTTAGGTTTGCATGGATAAAAAGAGGTTCAGTGGTAGATGGGCATGTAACACAGGCAGGTCTTCAAAAGCCTTTAAGTTCAAATTCTTCGATTTGTTGCAACATACAGTGTAAAATGTGTTTCTTAAATCTCTGATTCATATTTTGGAGTGGGCGCTTTAAATCCCACTCGCTCACAAATATGGCAGCTGGTTTAAATTCAACATCACAAGATGAGGATGATGCGGCTCATTGACATATAAAATGCATGCAGAGTATTTGTTCAGCCAGGAGTTCATCTACTATTTTTACTCATAGATTTATGTCATTACAAACCTTTGTGATTAAACCTTCTTCACTCTTAACACAGTGGGCTGCTGAGAGCAAGACACATGCAGTCTGTTATCTAACTGTCCTGTCTGCTCCACATTTCATTCACTCTGGTACGACAATCAAAATTCAACAATTAACCTGTTCCGTCACCCCACACTGAGATGGACTGCTGGACTGAGGCTGAACTTCAGAGGTGGCAAATGAATTTAAAAAGGGATGAGGGAGTGGCGGGTGAGCTCACAAATGAAAGCTGACATCCTATGCTCAGGAGAGACGGTACATATTTTATCAGTACATGGCCGATATTTCAAAGAGGCTGTTGGATAAGAGACATCACTTCTGCTTCTTGTGCAAAACATTAATTTCATGAGTCAGAATTGTACCATAATATTTATTATCATCTACAAACAAGGTATGTCTTGATCACTTAATATTAAATTTAATGAGATCTGTCTGTCTATCCCCTTAATAGAGTAAAGTTAGAGCTTTTAATCACAGAAACTAAACGCAATGATGCATACCCAGCTTGCATCCTGCACACCAAAATAAATTGTGGTAACACACAAAGTTTGTATAACTAAAAGTTAAAATTAAATTAACGCAATTGCGAGATTTGAGAAAACAATCAATTTGTGTGATAAAAATTGAAGTACTTTTTTACGTTTATTTGTATATAATTTTCTTTATTGTAATAATGCTATTTATAATGATATCTCAATGAAATTGCAATAGAATTATGTCTATTTAATGCTACGGTCGTGTCTATATGCAGATACCCCGAACAATAAACTTAAGTTATAAATATAAATATAAGCTTTGGATCATCTCTCTGTTATTTGTAGAGATATCTTGGAAAAACTGTTTTCTGACCATTTTTTTGTTGACCTTTGACCAATCAGCCGCTGAAAGTTAATCATCTAGAGACGTCCTGCCAAGTACTATTTTCACCAAGTTTAGTGAATATTTTACACACACACACACACACATACTAACAGGTGGAGAAAATAATATTTTGCTTTATGCAGCTACTGACAGGACTTGTAGCAGCAGTTGGACAGTGTTCGAAATATGGCCGTTCCTTCTTCGAGGCTGAGTCAAATACTTCTGTGGTCTCAACATCACATTTGTTACTTCTACAATCCTGTACTCTTCATGGAACTGCAGAGCAATGCTAAGCTTGCTGCAAAAATGTAGCCTCATTGTGTTGGCAGCTTTCTTAACGTTTGCATTTGAAAAAAAATTCTACTGAATGCTCACAGATGCTTACAGTTACCAGGTGCATTGTCGAGTAAACTGTTATCTAATTAAATTGAACTAAAAAGTTGGACATCCAACATAAGGAGATCCAGCTAATGCAAGTGAAAGCAGACAGGAGCAGGCAAACATCCAAAAAACTAACAGGACAAAGCAACAAACCATCGGAGCAAAGGCTGGACAGTGATGCAAGAGATTCAATATAGCAAGAAACAAAAGAAGCAGTACAAGTGTATACACATTATTATTATTATTATATTATTATTATAATTTCTGTGTGTCTGTGTGTAACATCCATACATGTATATGCTGGTGCATTTCACCATCTCTATAATGCGCCCTTTATATAAAATAACTCCAGACCAGGTCGGTTGGTTAAAAAGTATAATCCCTTTCCTCTGTCTCAAGAAAGCAATGCATCAAAAATGTGCCTGACCACACCTCATATTTAGACCAACATGCCAGTAGACACTCAGAAGGGTTATTTAAACAATGAGGGCAAAGTCACTTGCCTTTGCTTTTCACCGGGTGTATGATCGGGCCCAAAGTTGCAATTCATTAAATCAAAACAATGACCCCAGAGACAGTAAAAATGTCTGTGGGGCCAAGAGGAATGAGATGGGTCACAATTATCTGAAGGTTCACCACTATAACATAGTCATAGTGTTGTACATTTTATTTTTATGTCTTTTGTTAGATGGTTGTTTCAGCGTGTTTCTTGAAACAAGTACAGCAGGTAAACCGTTGTCTTTTTCTGTCTTTTGCTCTAACATCGCAGCATGCAGCTGTGATGTTAACGCAGTGGATCAGCTTTCTGTCTGTGTCACAGCAGGGACTTTTTTTGTGGCTTCTTCATAACCCTGCCGGGTGGAGAGCAGTCAAGGAGGAACCTGAGACTCCAGCTTGTTCTCCAAGCAGCGTTTGAATTACATAATGTGGGTGAAATCCAATTGTCTCCAGTCATCTCAGGCTCCTGTGTTATCCATCATTTTTATTAGTGCGGCAGTGAGATAAGACTTTGTTATGTTTCACAGAGAATCCATTTTCACATGAGAAAGAAGAGAGATTAAATATGTTTTAACTGCGAGGTTACTTGAATAGCAAAGCGACTGGACCTCTGTCTAAGTTGCTTCTTCTGGCGCAGGGAAATAAAGGAAAATGCTGATTTCTTAAAGTTTGTATGTTCAAGTAACAAATCTCCCTGCATGGGAGAAATTGGGATGACTTAAAGTGCAGAGCAGGCCTGGCAAAGAGTCTGCTGTACAGCACAGGGATTTATGAAATTGAATTTCAATGGCACATTGAGCAGTTCATTGAGAGTGTGCCAAAAGTGAGAATCCTATGACGGATTGAGACAAATCACTGCCCAAATGAGCTGACAACAAGATGCCTGAGGCATTGCATTACTATTCAATTAGCATTAAAGAGTGCTTTGGGGAGAATTGTTTTGTTCTATTTTGCAGATAAAATATGAGCATCTCCCACAGATTTCTCATTAGGGCCACTTTGAGGGTAACTCTCGTCCCATTTATCTTCTCCAATGTGGACCCCTTGTGAATTGCAAAGCTTCAGATGCAGACAAGAGGAGACACTATTGAGTTATGCTCATTGAACCGCAGTGTGGTAAGTAGTTAACTACTTTCCTTTCGGTTCCTATCTGGATTGGGTGATGTTGAATGCATCGTGGGCGTCTGCAAACATGATTGTCGCAATAACAACATCCTACCGTATTCAATTTGTTGCGGTTTTGATGAGTAATCATACCTGTGTCTCTCGGTCTCCTATGAAACTCTCTGTGACATCCCAGGCTTCATCATACCATCACATTCAATTTAGACTAATATCTACCGTCTGTCATTTTGTAACATGGTTTTTTCACTTAGCCATGAAAGCGAGAACTCCATTCTGCATAAATACCCACTTTCACTTTGACATATTTCATCAATCCCCCCTCATAGTCATCAGCTAATGCCACTCAAATTGTATTTTTTCTTTATCCATTACGGAGACCTATAATGCGTGAGAAACCTTTTCTCCAGTCTCATGGTGCATTAATCACTGGCGTTCTAATATGCTTTTGTTCTGATTATGGCAGTGGCTAGCCCAGAGCTGATAAACACCCATGATGTCTGGTGAGTGTTCCTCCTGCGCTTCTGTGTGACCGAGAAGCCAAACAACAAAAGAGCCTCAATGGCGAAAAGGCCAGTTTCAAGCCTGTGACGGAGGGAGGCTACAAAGAACACAGCTCTATTCAATCTCTACCTGCATGCACCTTTTTTTCCCCTCACAATCAATTTGATTTTCTCTTTTTAATTATGGCAGGATGATGATGTATGCTGCGCTAATAAGACATGAATGGGAAATGAAAGGTCGGTGAGACCTAGATAAATGACTCCCATTATTTCACCAATCGGATAGGAGCCCCTCTATATGTTCTAATTTGAATGATAATAAAATTCTGAATTGCTTTGTCCTAGCAGGCCACTTTCTCCATGATAAGCAGCCTGGCAAGGTAACCTTGTCCTGTAACCCAGACTCCCATCGCCTTCTGAGACCTGTAATTGCTTTAAATTAAGGAACAGAAAAAAACCAGCCTGCATCTGATCCAAACATCAGGTGACTAAATTCTCTCTGGATTTAAAATGTTCCTTTTTAAACAGTAACAAAACAAAACTTTTTTGCAATAATGTGCTTTTTATTTTCAAGGGAGAGAGGAAATAGATCTGCAGTTCTCAATCAATTCTAATACAATAGATCTGGTTTAGTGTATAGCTAAAAAATATACATGCATTGCACTTCAAAGGACATTATGTCTCAGATGACAACGTCAGACTGAATAAAGCACAAAGCATCCATTATATCTGTTTAGAAGTACTAAATGAATTGTTTATTTTTAGACGGCCCATTGGCAGAGATGGATAAGGTGGCTTTGGGAGTATAAATAATAAATCACATTGTCCTTGTCTTGGAATACGTTTGAAAAGCAATGAAATGTGATAAAGTGTCTCATCCGGGTTGTCTGATATTTGTGGCAGTCACTTGTGAGTTGACATGCGGTGCTGTATAGGTTACTGATGGCACAGCAGAGCGAGTCTCAGCGGGTCTATAGCACAGGAAAGACGAAGGCAAAACAAGTCGATGTCAGTCTGTAAGTGTGGAGCACGGCTGCTTCTTGGGTTTAACACATCAAATGCCACATCACACACTTCATACAGCTTCTTGTACTACAAAGACTACTAATACTACTACTACTGCTGCTGCAGCTGCTGCTGCTCTGGAAGGACTTGCCCAATGAAATTTGACTGAGTCAGTTAAAACGTACTTCTATCAGTAAGTTTTTCCTTTTCTATCTGTTTTGAAAAGTGCTGTATAAATAAAGTTTAAGATATTGTTACTACGACTACTACTGTTACTAATCCTACTAGTTATAATAACATAATTCATCAGGATAGAAACATAATAAAGATGGATAAATGGATCCCTATCTGACTTTGACTTTTGAGGTATACTATCTATCAGTAAATCAATCAATTCACAAATAGGGTTTGTTTCATAGAGCATAACGAGGTGGGACATCCTCTGTCTCCCTGAGATGTAGTGAGGAAAAATGACCACAATGACATTTGAACTAATGTTTGTATTTTCATTTGATTTACTCTGCTACAATTACTGACGTTTGTACATTGGTTGTAAGTTAGGGACAGTATGAAAAACATCAGGATTTGAAAGGGCAGAATCTTTATTTTCGTTTGAGCCTCAATTTGTTAAGGTGAAGCCGGGTCCAACATCAGAACTTAATACAATTGCATTATATGACTATTTTGATTTTAGCCACAAAACTGGACGTTTTTAACTGGAGTATTTTTACTTTTACCTAAAGTAATTGATCTATTTTAACAATCCACAGTGAAGTGGGTACACGTACAGTAAGTAATACTGGCCTTTAGAGTATGTTACCATAGATCCAACAAATATAATGAGTCACTGTACTCACCATGTAAGATTACACAAATTAACAAATGATGCGACGCAAATTACAGCTATGCAAATAACAGCACTGTCAAAATATTTATCAATATATGACTTGGCATTTCTGCAGCATTTAGTGCAGCTGTGGAAATGACAGTGAACGCTCACATTGTTCTTCTGGAACTTGCCATTAAAAGGTTTTTGGATCAGTGTTTCAACAAGTCGTTGTTGGTTCTTTTCTTTCTCTCTCATGACATTTTTCTGTTGCTGTAGAAGTGGATTTGATATCTGCTTTAGATTAATAAAAGTGAACTAACTCTACAGGATCTAAGGCATTAGCTGCAGCCAGATTTGCGTCATGCCTGTTTAACTTGCTGTAAGAGCAGCCTGGCTGTGCGAGGTCTCAGCCAATTGGAAGGCTAAGTTGAGCATAGCTTGGTATGTCTTTTAATTAACTGGGAGTAACCGGTCAGCCCAAGGATATTGGAAAGCATTACACTGAATTGGAGAAATGTGTTTTTGTAATAAATAGCAATGATGTGGTTTTGTGGATTCATTTATTTTGATTAGGTCCAGTATTGTTCCACTTTATGAAATTAATTGAATTTCTCATGCGTTTAAGTAAACGGACAAACAAATTTATCAAGAACGGAGAAAATGGCTTTCCGTTCTGCTGTGCCTGTGTGTAGGTAGGTGTGTGTGTGTGTGTGTGTGTGTGTGTGTGTGTGTGTATGTATTGTGGAGGATGTATGGTTTTATGAGGATGTGCTTGTTTTCCTGACCCTGTCTGAAAACTTGCAGAGCTGGACTGAGTTCAGTGACAGTAGCATCAGAGAGATTATCCCACAGCAAAAATTCTTCATGTTTCTCAGACGCTGTCTTTTGAACATTTGTCATCTTTACAATATAACGGCATTTACCATGTTTAATATATTCTCTTTTTAAAGAAAGCATACTCAAGAAAAATACAGACAACAATCAAGTACCGAACATAGAGCAAAATGCTGAAAACATATAGAAGGAAAACAAATCAATAAAGAAGTCAAGAGAACACTTGTAAGTACTGACTTCACTTGATCTTCTCGAAGTGTGTATTGAAGTTATCTGCAACCATGGAATCAGCATGTTAAAAGTGAAGTAAATCCAACTCTGTCATTCTCCAACACTGTTAGCACACAGTGAACTGCAGTGAGCTGTATGTGTTTGTCTGTTTGCAGCACATCTTTGTATTTCTACTTTGCGTTATTTCTCTATTTGCAGTGAGTCACTGTGTTTTGTTTTTTTGTGTGTTTTCTGTGCTTGCTGTGCATTTCTGTGTCTGCTTGTATTGTCTGTGTTGTCAGTGTGCGTTTCCATGGTGCACATTGTGTTGTCAGATGTTAATTTGTATTTTTTTTTATTTATGTGCATAATTTTTTTAAATGCTGCGCATGTATTGTCAAATGTATGACAATATTTTTTCATCCTCTGTTATGTCTATTTGAACATGTTTTCTTATGTGACAGTGTGTTGAGCTCTCACGACCACTCTAATAGGTTGTGAACCTGTCTGAATTTTCTGAATTTTTGCAGAGCAAAACAGTTTTGCCCTAGAT
Source organism: Paralichthys olivaceus (assembly GCF_024713975.1). Taxonomy (NCBI): domain Eukaryota; kingdom Metazoa; phylum Chordata; class Actinopteri; order Pleuronectiformes; family Paralichthyidae; genus Paralichthys; species Paralichthys olivaceus. The sequence continues at coordinate 11,482,134 of NC_091101.1, forward strand.
TTGCCCCACTAGAAACGCTTTCATCTGGCCCACATACCATGTGGAATGATGGGTCTTGGGTGGTTCATACCTGTTTGCCAGATGTAGGCCACAAAAAAGCTTCAGCATTACCGGATGTCAACCGAGAAGCTGCCACATAAACTATCAAATCTTGGCATCACTGTGTTTTAGTCTGGCCTTGATTTGGTCCACATTTTATTTTCTTATCCAGCCAACGTACTGTGTGGAATGATGGCACTGGGCGGTCTGCTCCTGTTTGCCAGACCTGGGCCACAAGTAAACCACAGCAATGCTGCATGCATCAAAAGCTTCTACCTTCCACATCTGTATATCTAATACCAGCAATATCTGAGAACCCTGCATCTTATCAGCTTAATACTTGCGTATTGTTCTGAGCCCAGTAAATTTGATGTGATCTTGACACATGACAAGTTCAATAATAATAAAATCCAAATAACAGGCAGCCAGTGCTCTGTAGCAGCAGTTACTGGAGCTCATCAACGTAAGTGACGTTGTCAGCAACGGTAACAAAAGCTGATTCTCTTGTTCGGGGTTCTGCATACTGAATTGACCTCCACTCAACTTTGAATAAACAGCTGAACAGTTCTTTGTCTAGCAGTGGTGGTTTCTGTGGTCCGAGCCCTGAAGCAGGACTTTACTCGCTGCGGCTCAATTACTACAGGTCACTTTTACATTTTCAGGAAGAAAAGCTCCAACAAGCATCACCATAGGCCAAACAAACAGCATATCCCAAACAGACAGGTTTAGTTCTGCCACTGCTCTAGCATTGTTAATGGTAATAAACTCAATGGAACAATCGAATGTCATCCATACATGTTCTGCAGCTTATTTCTGACAGAAATAGCAACAAATAAAGTCAGTGGGAAGGAAAGAAGAGGGAGAAGTGCTGTTGGAGACATCAGTGGATTTTTAACAACATCAAAGCAGGGTTGCTCTGAGGACATGATAGGGTGCTATACCTGTTTTTATCTCTGATCGCTTCCCTGATGTTTTTCTGAAGCCTGCCTACCACTGACACAGCCTTCAAACTATTATCTCTCACTGCTTCCTTCCTCTTCATCCCCCACTCCACCTCCTCCGCCCCAGATCATAAAAACACTCTCTGCAAGTCCCTGTCTCAGCAGAAAATGCTGTGAGTTCTAATGATCGTGCAACACAGCGCAGAAAGTGGTAAAAACAAAAACAAAAAAAGTATTACACTTTGTACTCCGTTGTGTATAATTTGTTAAAAACACAGATTTAAAGAAGTTTTTGTTGCTTTACTACCAATCTAAAAATAGAAACACACACTGTATGTGAGACGACGTCACCATCTCATCTCAAGTGAAGAGGAGCAGAGGTACGTTTTAATGGAGCTAAATTTAATCTCAGTAAAGTAGTGATTATGTAAATTCCTCTGCACAACAATGGGATCATCAATAAAAGCAGGATGTTCATTAAGCTCAGCAAGCTTTAATATATGGATGTTATGGCTAATACACAGAGCAGATTGGTAAGCAAGCCCACTCATGCATGATTTCTCTGTTAATCGCTCGACTCTGTATTCCAACGTGTCAGCCGCAGAGGGATGTCACATCTTCTGCTCCTCTCACAAATGATGTTAGCAGCCACAGCTTACAGAGGCAGCAAATGTCGTCGCTGCAAAAATGTACTTGGAACCTATTTTGCCCTTGTAGCCTGATGTTTTTCTTTAAGTGTTAATTTTTATGGATAAGATAAAGAACAGAAGCAATTTATCTACCTTGAAGGAAACAAAGCACCTGCTAAGCACCGTGACATTCAAGAAGTAATTGGACTAAAATTATGTCTCATTTTGTTGATGAATGCAGGATGAGGCCGGAGTCATTAAGAGATCAACATTCAAATTGCAGAAACTTACTTAACCATTGTGTTTTGGTTCAGATGTTTGTGCCACGAGGGGAAATGAGAAATTAATGTCTGTTTTCTTCCACCTCAATGGATGTTTACACAAAACTCACATATGGACACACACAAGAGGATGTGATGAATATATATAAGAGCAGGGGTTTTGTTTCTGAAGTATGGGAGGGACACAATGAATATCTTCAAAAAGGAAAAAACTGGTGAATGCTATTATTCTGTATTTGTTTGCACTTATATCAATCTGGCAAAAAACAGATTGTGATTAAAGTGGTTGTTTTTGTGACAATAAAAACTCACAATACCTGGATGCATTTATTTCAACTTAGAAAGATTGATGGCAAAGAGCCTCTTTCAGGAAAATAAAAACAGCCAACCTTCATGGTTTTTATATGAAATCGGACAGGTGTCACAACGTTTTTATGATATTTACAACAAATACAAATGCTTTGTAATTTGCTTCATTACTACGACAACAAACCCTATATTTATCTGTTCATCATGAAAAATGTTGTTGTGTTGGTATTTTTTTTACAAAGAGCATTATCTTTAACTGCGTGACAAGGAGAGTATTACCTAAAACCATTGAAAACATTAATCCATCTATTACCTGCACAGCCTATCCTCTGGGAGCCAATCCCAGCTAACCCTGGGGGCGAGGGGCGGGGCACACCGTGGACATTAAATCTCATATTCACACCTACTGTCTCCAGTAACCCCAATCTGCATGTGTTTGGACTGTGGGAGGAACCTGGGGAACCTGGAGAGAACCAACGCAGACATGGGGAGATCATGCAAACTCCACATGACAACAACAACGGCGAAATGGGATTCGACCAGTAACTTTTTTTCACTGTGAGGAACACATTATCTTTTTTAGATAATAAAAAACACACTGATGTAATCTTTCTCTGTAATCTGAAATCTTTCTCTTCATATGGCTCCAACAGCTGGCACTAATAAGACTGGGTTGGCAGTCTGAGGTGGATTAAGTCCTCACTGCTTCTCTTTTCTCATCTTGATTTCGTTTAGAGATATTTCTTACGAGCAAATCAATCAAAGGGAAACAGTAAAGCAGGATTTTGAAGTGTGAGGCTGATGCTGTATATGTCCCCCCCCCCATCTCCTCAGAGAGGAAATTGCACCCTTGAGTCAGTGTCATAAGAACTTCAATAAAATGTTAATGTCATCCATTTTTTTCTCTCCACGATAATTGATCCCTATAGGAAAATTCTACAGCTGGCAATGAACAACATTTTTATTAATCACACAATATACACTAATCAGCCATAACATCAAAACCAGTAAGTGCTGGGGCTGTATTAGATGTTACCAAAAAGTACCTAGGTAACATGATTAGAAGATGCAATACGTAACAATTCATCCTAAAAATGTCCAGACCTATGTAATTGACTTGTGTACTTACATGACAATGTGCAAAAATCCCAGCTTTATACAAGGTAACAGGACGTTTCATTTTGGTCATCTTTTATTTGTCCATCTCTGCTGTAACTTTCAGGGCAAATGATGTATGACAAAGGAAAAACACACTGCTAGCCAGTTAACCAGTCGGCTGTTCATTCCTTCCTCTGTTTGTATTGGTCACTCATAATTGATCACGATTATTTACATTCATTTGCTGCCTTACGTGAATAAAACGTTTATTATCTCATCAGCAAACAGGATTTGCGACAGGTAGATTTTCATGATCCCACACTGCATCACGATGTTATAGGTCTTTTGTTATTGTTTTGATTGAGGGACCCCTAGTGGCAGAAGTTACACATTGTGTGTATAAATATAGTAGCAGTGATTTTCATATTGAGATTAAAAGTACCCTGAAAAACTGCAGCACTAAGAGCTTTTGACAATGTGTATTACATATCTGTAGCAATTCTGAAAGTGACACAACTTTTAGGTTTATCTGTCTCCTCCATTGTTTGATGGCTGAATGCAGCAGAAAATAAAGAAGTAGCTGCCTCTTCTCGGTCAGAAGTCACTGTAGAGGCAGAAGTAAAGCAGGCAGGCTGAGGGGAAGTGGTGCACCACAAAAGTAAATTACAACACTTCGGTCATGTAGCAGTGAGAGTATCCAAGCTGGGTTTTTTGTCCTCATCCAATGTATTGGTTTTACTCACCAAGTCAATGATTTTTTTAGTAGTGTGAAGTCTGTGCACTTGAACCGTGGATGATTTTCAAGCTAGGATACATCCTGTAGTGTCCAGGCTGTGTTTTTGAGAGGAGGGAGAAAGATACTTGTGCACGGTGAGAGCATGATACAGTATGTTTCTGAAGTTGTTCAAACACATCTAAAAATTCCCTCACAGTTAACGGAGTCTGAGGGTGCACTGTCAACGGCAACTTATCACCGAGTGTCACTAACTACTGTCTAATGAGACCGCTGACCCCACTGGCTGGAGGCAGCTCACCCAGCAGAGCGTGAGCAGTAATTCAAAACTGAGACAGTAATCGGTTAATGGGGAAAAAAAATCAATACGGACAATTTGGGAGGGCTTTAAGAGACAAGAGTGCAGAGTGCTCTGGTGGCTCAACGGTTACAGCACATGCCACATAACCACAATATCCACATTTTTTTCCAATCATGGACCTTTGTTGCTTGTCATATTCCTTCTCCCACTGCTGCTTGTTTCCTGTCTGCTTCTCCACCGTCAGAGATGCCAACATAACTAATTTTAAATAAAAAAGAATAAACATGAGATTGAGGAAATCTGTTCTTGAGTTTCTGTTCTAAGTTTATTAAAGCTTGCTACAGGGCATATTTTATTTTTTCACTCGTGAGATGATCAGCAGTGTCATTGCAAAATTACCCCTCTGCGTTGTCTCACTGACCTCTCTCTAAACTCAACAGCGGTGGTGACGCGTCCTCTGTTTATTTATTGTCACAAACGGCAACAGATCTCTCTCCGGTGGCATTTGAGATCTTTTGAGGAAAAAACGGGTGGGATGAAAGAGACAAGTGAATTCATCGAGTGGCCCGCAGCATCCAGCAGCGCCTCCGCTGCTGTCTTCATTTCTGACTAGCGTCTGACGGTCACGTGTGCAAATAAGCAGCGAGTAAAAGTACAGCGAGGGGGGTTGTGAACTTTCTCACTCTGTTTTTGAGTGGCAGTACGTCCCCCCTCCAATGAATACCAAGGGCAATCTGCTTCCATAATTCATAACCCAGCTGTTCTAAGGTGCCTATATTTACACTTATATTGCAGAACCAGCAAGTGGCCCTTTTCCCTTTTTAATACTGTGGCTGCCAGCCTCTCTCCGACTTCTGCAGCAGGAGGCCCAGTCCGAGTCGCTCTGGGGCAAAAAGAGCGCACTGATGGGTGGCAGGCTGGCGAATTTATAAACAATGCCTGGTAAGATCATATTTGCTCTGTGAATTATTGAACAGAGTTTTATGATGCTTTTTAAACTCCATGAGAATTTGATTATAATTTGATTATAAGCCAGCTAGTTCCTGAGGATGTCGACTTGATTAGGTTATTCATATGGTTTAAACCGCAGCTCTGTGCCTCGCTCGGGGACGTCTGAGGAATAATGAACAGCAGAATTTACCAGGGCAAAAATCTCAATGCAGTATACAACTGCAGTGATCAACAGTCATTACGTGGCCACCGGCCAGCAGCCCAGGCAAATGAATAACACATGAATCCCTGTTGATGAAACATTGGAGAGTAGTTACCAGTACCCAGCTGTCTCATTGAGATTGTACTCATCGCCAAGTGGAGCAGATCTGGTCAGAATACAAGCTAAGCAGGTGGTATGGAGGCCTCATGACACCATGGGGGCGACTGCTAACAGGTTTGAAAATGACCCGGCCCGGCAGCTACAGGCAGATTGTTTCACTTTCTCCATTTCCCTAATAATCCCTCACAAGGACACAGGCAGTTTGCCGGTGTCTCTTACACAGAGCGAGTCGGCTGATCACAGATATGAACCAGATACGCTCACGCTGGATGACTCCAGAGGATGCTGTTGCAGAGCTAGTCCCAGATGGCTTCAAAAATCTATGGCCGGCCACTGCAGCTGAAGCTAGTTTGTCATCTGCAACGGTCAGCCTGCCCGTGACTTTGGATTACACCTCCCCAATCCTGTTCCACCTTCCTCCCCCCACCCCCGGGATGAGAACACGGTCGAGAGCGGAGACAGGATGAAGTTACTGAGCGAGACACAAATCTTGTTTATTGTATGTGGTCAGACTGCACAGGAGGTTTGGGCTTAGCTGGAAATAGCCATTTGTTGCTGTTGTTTTTCATCATTTTCCACCAGGGACACCTTCAGCTGACACCATCTGAGAGACTGTAAACACATTTTGATGTGAATTATACACCTATAACACAGGGAAGGATCCTGCGCTCCCTGTTACATTAGGTTTATATGTTACGTGGAAACAGCACTTTTGACGTCAAAGTGAGCAGCATGCAGGGACTAATAAGGCAATTTTTATAGACTGTTTGGAAGTTGTAACAAATGTGATGCATTGTCTGAAGTTGCAACTAATATAATCTTTATAGATCAGTCTTCTGCTTATTACTCATCTTAATAAGACAACATGTGGATTGTGAACACTCCCTTCCACTCTGTGGGTCTGTGTTTTTTTTTAGGAAACAAATTTGGACCAGAATTCATAAATAAAAAACATCTTATTAACATTCATAGCTGTAGGCTTGATGATTTATCATAAAGTGAGAAACTCATGAGCATTTATTTGTGGATTTCCAACATTTCATCACTGTCCTGTATCTCTGAAACTTCTTCTGAGCCTAGATTTGTGACACTGCATTTTTCATCTAATTTTTTTCATTATTTATTTAATTAGTGGAACATATTTATCATCCCATAAAAGAAAACTCCCACAAAACATTCAGAACTTTCAATTAATAAATTATGAGTTTATGATTTGATGACTGCAGGATTACAAAACAAAAGGATAAGTGTATGTGATCTTTCCAACATGGCAACCCGATCTTTGTCTTTATCATTGGTTTATGAAGCTTTTGGAAACTTGTCAACAACTGAATTATTACATTAGATATTTACTGTTACAAAAGGCTTCTAATTAGAAAGTAGCAGCTCAATGTTATTTACATATTTAAAACATATCCAGCCAGAGTGGCACTCAGTGCATATCTCCGCCAAGGAACCATATTTAAATTTACAAGATTTGTTTTTTTATTTGGATCCGGACCTCATAAATATCAGTTCCCTACATTTTCTTGAGTTATTCTCGGAGAAATCAATAAAAATGTTGAAAGCCGTCTGTTTCGCAATGTTAAAGAGAGTGAAATTTTTTTTCCTGGATCCGCCCCTGATCTGGATCTGCACCAAAATGTAATTGCTTCTTCCTTGGGTCATGTCCCACCCCTCCACTAAATGTCATGGAAATCGATTGAGTAATTTTAGCATTTTCCTGCTCAATAACAAACAAACAGACAAAATCATAACCTCCTTGGCTGAGGTAAAAATTCATGCTTTGATGTCAATGCTTTTCTTCCTTTGCAGAAGTTGCTGCAGTGCTAACAGATCTCCTGTGGGAGTAGACAGCTGTGCATCAACACTGCACAGGTAAAACCAAGATTCTGATACATCAGAGGTAAAATGGGTCACGACTTCTCAGGGGGTGAGACGGAGAAACAGACAAAGATGCAGAGATGGGGGTACAGTGGGGGAAAGGAGGCGTTGGGAAGGTGCAGCACATCATTTGCATGGTGCTGGCTTAAGTTCTGTAGTTGTAATTGTTGTTGTCAGTGCTGTTGAGTCACAAGAGAGCGGTGTAGGTGATAATGTCACGGATGCTGGCTGGCATGTCGGGCAGCAGCTGCCTCATTTCTGAGGTGTTCCACATTTTTGCACATCGTTGTGAAGGAGATGTCATCTGAGCAGAAACCTATCCGACAGCTGAGAGTGAAATGAGGTGAGAAATCAAAGTCATATTCTATTTGGGAACGTCTCCGCTACGCCTATCTGCAGGCTGAGATCACCAACAGCATCCTCGTCTCCCACTCCCCCCCACACTGCCTTCTCTCTCTTCCACTCTGTCCCTGTGGTTCCACTCAGGATGGGCCCCTATTCCAGCTCTGTGAAATAACATGTTATTACAGATCTGTACACATGCAGCACGTACAGGCACTTACCCTGAGATAATGTATATGTGGGAAATACGTACATTTTCCAATGTCTGGTGAAAATACAAGAAAAACAATGTAGTCTAACAAAGCAGGTAAAGTTATTATTTCTCACTCCTCAGGCCGCCTCTCCACAATATGATAAGTAGATAGTAAATCTCATTATTAATTAACACTGGCTGTTATCTATGTCTATATTTAGGTGACGTTAATAGTTAAAGAAGCTTCGTTTTGAGCTTGTTTACTTTTAACATGACTTCGCCCCAGAGGAACTTGCATGTAAACACATTACAGCACCAATGGGGAAGTAACGCGTTGTTGGGCGGGGAAACCAGCAGGATGGATAGCTCCTTTCACAGTCTGACTATTAGTTTTCATTAGGCGACCCAGGAAACCCCGAGATTTATAGTGCACATTTGCTTTAAATTCAGCCCTGCAGGGTTTCACCTGATTGCTGCATGGAACAGACAATGATCATCTCCCATCCATCTCAACACTTCGCCTCCATTTCCATAAATTCTCACTGTCTGTGGGAGAACAGGAGCCTGTCACAGTCTACAATGTCACAGCGAAAGACATCCGCCCCAGCTGGACTTCTAGTTGCTCCAATCCCCCAGTTTATTCTGCCGGGGCTTAGCATGGAACACCGATGACAGATCTGCACCTCGAGTTGTTCACATCCAAAGACATGTCGATCACGACCGTTCAAGGACCTCGTTGAAACAAAAAGGACTTATTTTTTTCTCAGCCCTTATTCCTTTGGTCCAGGCAATATCCGGACAATTTTCTAACATCAATGTTGCAAGCCATTGATTTGCTGGATGGCCAAGCCAGCGGGTCAATCAGAGATGTTTGTCACAGAGGAAAAAGGGTCATTTTCTCTGAATAAAAATAATCAAGCCCCTCGCTGCATTCGCAGGAACATATTACACATTGTTCCAGCCACCATCGACACCGATTGGCCATTATTCAATGGTGAGATGAAATAGAGGTGAGAAACTCTTGGAATAATGTGATTAGATTTCTCTTCTTCACAGTGACCAGTTAACATGTTTTCATCGATATATATGTTGTTTTCCGACGTTGAGTAATCATTCCACTCATCGTTATTCAAAAGTTTTCTCAGATGGGGTGTGATTCTTGCTGTTATGCAAAGCGATGTCATACAGCAAGTCCAGTGATTAATTTGAACTGGCATGGCGATATAGGATTTCCTCCCCCACAGTGGGATCAATAGCTTCTTCCTCAGCTGGGTAAAGTCAGAGATTTCATTAACCCATTTAGAAAGACTTGAACATCTTCTGTGAGTTATTATGAAAGGGTAAGAAGGCCAAACGCATTCTTTAGCCGAGACGACGTCCTCGCAGGCATTTTTTCCTCATTGGCTTCTACAGAATAGAAATGATGACCAAGATTTATATGCATTTCAGTCAATGGCAGATAAATCCCTGTGTTTAACCGATCAATAACGTTGCAATCCATCAATTGTATTTCACTATTCCTGTCAGAGACGCTCTCCTCCCTTAAACAATATTTTGTATTCACCGCACAGGCCATGAATAAATGTTTTGCTTAGAAATTCCAAACCTCCCGTTTGGTTGGTAGCCATGTTGCCTCTGACCATCTGCATGTTTTATTCATACTTCCTTCGTCCACACAGCCAAACTTAAAAGCAGCAGACGTGATGTATCTGATTCCTCTGATCACTGATACTCCAAAGCATGTTTTCCACATCTCCTTCTACTGTTTCATTCAACCCTGATGACTGGACTCCATCTTTTTCCACAACATTAGGCTATAGCCCATTAGCATCAGAGGGATCTGTGCATTGGAGCCAAGCAGCCTGTTGTGGCTGTGAATGAGGCAGGCTGCAGCCGTCATCACGTGTGTCTGAATGGCCTTGTCTTTGAGTCATTCCGCCCAGTGAGCTGCTTTTTACAGCCTGTTTTCGGGGTGAGCAGCTCTGCTTCTCCGTCTGATTGTTGCTCCTCTGGAGCTGAACCGCCTGCTGTTCCCATTCCTGAGGGACAGCCTGCTTCATCCAAGAAAATAGGAGAGAGTCAGAGATGGAGAAGGAGTGGAAATCAATTTCTCATTAAACAAATTTGTAAAAGCTGCATCAAAAGGTGGTCAACATTTGCTTTGGCGGAGCTGTCGGTTTGATGTGACCTTGAGAATCCGATGCATCGCCTGACAAATAGCATGCACGCCTGTTGAGGATGAATGTGTTGCTTTTGTCTCATTCCTATAGCTGGGTCAAGCACCCCCTTCATTCTCCAACATGCTAGACCAACAGCTCGGCGGCTCACAAGTCAGACGCCAAGTCGATAGGAGGGCGTGTTTCCATGTGACTCAAATCGGATGTGAATTAAATCCAAAGAGTGAAAAAGAAATAGGAAGTGTAAGGAAGGAAAATCCAGGGGAAACTCTGAAGTCCTGTCACAGGCCAGAGGAGGGAATGTCATCTTCTCCACGTCCTCTCTTGGCAGAGGAGTGAAATTATCCATCCCAATGTGCTCATACATCTTTTCTTTTACAGATGACCAGCTTTCCCCTTTGGAATTGACAACCTCAATTTATACTCATTTCACTTTCTCTCCACAGGCCACACAAGGGCTCCCTCCTGAGGTGTACCTGCCACGGCTATCAATAGAGTGAGTCGTCATGGGCTAGCTAATGCAGCCCACTCCCACTGAGGTAATCCTTCAGAGGCGTCCCGCGGCCTGAGAGAAATGTCAGAGCGCTGCTGCAAAGATCCGTCTACCCTTGCATACAGAGACGTAGATATATCTTATTTAAGCCTGATTTAATTTGGGCTTCTTGGCACCGGCGAGGGGAAGTGTTGTGTGTGTGGAACAGAGGGTGGGCGCTGGGGATGCAAAAAGTCTGTCTTTATTTAGAGGCACGGGCCAGATGCACCACAAACTGGACTGACAGATGTAGTGGCCACAGATATTTCCGTACCAGAGTGTCGGCCATAACGCAGCTTCCACGACTGACTTTATTCCGCCATGTTGTATAGAGGTAGCTGGCAGTGTTTGAAAGTGTTACATTGATAATTCATCATGCTCAGTGGGGGCTCGGCTCTAAACTTATGAATAAAACTTTGTGAAACATCTACTTTCGTAACCTGTAATTTCTGGTTTCCTGTGGTGAGAAGGTTCCAGGGGGATCCAAAGCTCTTTCACATTACAGTAGAGTCGTTTCTTGGGTTGAACAACCCGCTGGTGGAAAACAAAACGGATACCAAGGGTTTTAAATCTTTTACCTCATTAACTCCAAATTGAGATGATCCTAACTATATATTCGTATGCATGAATCAGGTTGTTGGATGTATTTGTTTTACCTGTTGAGCAGCCAGATGGTTTCCATTTATTAGACGTAAACTATCAGAGCGAACAATGTCTCACCTAAACATTGTTGTTACTGTTGTACTGAGGAGGAATTTTTCTTGGTGATGCCACAAGAGAACACAAATGCGTAATCAGCTGCCAAAAACTATTGAGCTGTCAGTAAATGAATCCCCATACCAGTGAACATGGCTCTGGCCATATTTGTCTGTTACCACTGAAGAGAGATTATCATTTCAACTTTTTTTTAGATTACATTAAGTATATTATTAAACACTCTATGTTGGATGGATTGGCTGTCTTCAAGGTTGTCAATTTAAAAACTCCAACCCACATATAAGTGGTTTGTGTCCATATCAGCAGCAGGCTTAGAGGACCTCCATCGTCATAGTAACGATAACAGGACCTGTAGGGGCTTACCACCAGCAGGCACATCAGTTATCAGGTATCATTTATCACCATGGTAACAATAATAAACACAAAGTTAAGGCTTGGGAACTATCTTGTCAAGGTTCAGGAAGAAAATTAGTTTGCATTATGTTGCAAAATAAATACTTCATTAGCTCTAAATGGCCTTTGTTGCCATGGTTACGGTGATGAACTATAATGACACTGAATGCTGATGCAGGTAGGGCTTGAAAACACTCAAGGGAAATGAACAATGGTCCCCTGTGTGTCCATCCTGTGTTTTGTTAGTCAATCAATCTCAACCATCATATACACTACACTCACTATAGGTCGCCAGACAAGAAAAACCTTGCGTCGTAATAAGCTTTTTGCACCACAGAGTGTATATTAAGATGAACGCAGTACCGGTTCACCCAATATGCACACTACGCACGTTGCGTAGGGCCCCGTGAAAAAATAAAAAATAAAAATGGCGACGTGACCGTCAACTATTCTGTTGTCGCAAGAAAAGCTGTATTTTCGTTTCAAAATATACATATTATTTTAAAATGGTCCCGAACACCTGCTACCCCTATCAAGTCTTTTTATTTTGTTAGATTTTTTTTGTTGTTTATGTTGTACTTTTTACTATTCTTAAACTGCATTTGTGATGCTGGAACATTACACAAGAAGCCTGCAGTTTGATAGTACGACTTTGTACAATACACACATTGCTTTCATCTACTTAACAGCACACCTTGTTCCATCTGGTGGTAACACTAAGATACCAAATTTCACACATCAATAACAAGAAAGCTAATCCATCTGTGTTAATTCAACTTTTTTCCTAAACACTTCTTCACTTTTTTGTCTATACATTTTCAGTCTCTTCTTCAGGCTTGACAAATCAGGTTAAACCATTTGTCTTGCGCCGACACCGATTTTAACAGAAACCTTCAAAACACAATTCACATATCAGTGCACACCTCAGTGTCATTAAATATGTATAACTAATATCGAAAGTAAAGTTTTATCTGTTGCACGCATGGCTGCGGACACTTCATGAGTTGGGAGAGGAATGGGGAGGTGTTGTTTGGTTTCTGATGTTTTCACAGCTCACTACTTTCTAATCCATACTGACAGAGGAAGCTCGGCAGGAAGGCAGCACAACAGAAGCTCAGTCCTCTGTACTCTGCAGAGCAAGGATCTTCCCTCGAACATTATAATGCCTCAGCAAAGAAAAGAAATCTTTCTTACTGAAAGAATACGTCAATCAAATAAACAAATTAATTCTTTGCTGATCCCTACTTTCCTTGTTATGTATTTATGCAGTGGGATGTGTAGTGTTAATGCTCAGAGGTCACTAAGAGCTTGATCTGTCTATGTCTCATGTCCTCTTAATGAAAGTGCAAAGGCATTCACCCTCTCTATTGACCTCTCTGTCTGGCAGATGGCTTCATAGCTGCTCACACACGTCTGCTGGGAGGAGAGATGATGCCTCAACGCAAACAACACTCACAATCAGCTCTTTAATAGCTTTTTTTTCCCTCCACTGAGTCGGCCATAGTAACAATCCTGTGTAATAACTAAAGATACGTTAGAGAGAGCAGGAGGGGGAGAAAATTTCCAGCAAAACAAAGAGACCCTGTCGGCTGATACAGTCATCTACAGGAGGGAGCGTGGGTCAATAACAGACGGACAGATGAATTGTTGGCCCTGTTAACCGTGAGTGGATCTCAGAGAGGGATGAGCGTTCTCAGCGATGGTAACACATTCCGGTCCACATCTCGCAAAAATACTATTTGTATCTCACAGTGAGTGCTGCATGGTGGGGATGAAAAGGATCCAGTGTGAATGCTCTGGCATGTTCCTCCTCCTGGAGAGGATCAGCGATTCAGAGCAGGCAGAGCCTTGACTAAACAGAAAATCGCATTATTCTATTACATCTCCATTGTGAGTGTGTGCGTAATGTACAGAGAGGTAAATAGATCAATCGACACATGCAGTTGTGGTCTCGCAGGAACAAAATTCAACAGGAGAAGAAGGAGAAGAAGAAACATGAAATAATCTTTTCCTCTCACCTCATTGCTCACACACACACACTGAGATATTTGCGGTACTTTCAGACGTGTTGTCTGGGAGACCATTCCTTGTTTAGATGTGTTGTCAAGGAAACAAAGATGGAGAGAAAAGCTGTTCGGAGAATTTTTTTAAAAATCCATCTGCTCAGTTGGAACAGGGAGAAAAGTAACGCTGCAGCCTAGTTGAACGAGTGCTTCTAATAAAATACAACTTCCAAAGAGAGCAGGTTTTTTTGTTATTGATTTTGCTCCTGTGTTATTAATATAAAAATTGAGCCTTATTGTAAATAATCCCAGCGACTTCCTTTTATTGCAGTCCAACTGAACCTTTTACATATTGAGCTGAAAACTGCATGGGACCAAAAATCTACTGCACAGGTCAGGTATCCCTCTGTAGTATAATTACTGTCTTACTGGCCACCCCTCTCTGTAATTCTGAATAACAGGACGTCCAAATGTTTATAATTGCCGATGATTACCAGTGAAAGGTTAAACTGCTTCAATCCCTCAGTCCGCTTTACAACAAAACCCGAGAAAATACTACAGAGACTGGGGGATTTGTGAGCCAGCTCGTTAGGGAGGCTGAATGATCAGATAGTTGCTTTGGGAGAATAATAGCATGTTCTGCATAAGGACTCACAGCGCTGCTTTATTCCAGTTGTATTACCCAGGAGAGTGACAGCAGCTGGACATCTGAGGTAGAGACATAGCACATATTGTTCAAGCAATAAAAAAAATAAAAAACTCGGTGTGGCCTAAATATCCTCTGCAGCCTGGTTTCCTCTCTTTTCACACTTCCCCTGATTCTGTCACATCTTCACTGTTCTACTCCACTGCCTCGATCCCCTCCCTCGCTCTCTATCTCCCCATTCCACAGTGTATGTTCAGATATGTATGATGCAGTCATTCAATAATCATATCCTTCCGCTGATAAACCTGGCAAACACAAGTTTCCATCTTCCTCCTACAATCACAAGTTTTTACCGTGGATGAATCATTCATTCAACATGAGAATTGACTGGCCCCGGGGTTCAGGAGGTTGCATGCTTGGGATTCGGGCACCGCCGGGACTCCCTGGTGTCACCCGGCGCTGATCTTTGCCGATCGGGGCTGACAGCGGCAATCAGATGTAGAGAAACCTGCACACGGGGGATCTTAGACTAAATCACAGTGCTCTGGTATGAACACATCCCACCTCATCAACACAGCAGCAGTAATTGTGCAGGTATTATTTGAGGAGCCTCTCCAGAGGTTTCTGTTGGGAGCAAGAGGCTGAGGTGCCATCACGTGCCGTCATGCCTCAGCGTGGACCGGGACATCTCGCCTTCCCCGCAGGTAGCATTCGTGTGAGAACGCCCTGTCAACACGCCCAACACGAGGGGCTCGTCTTAAGGGGGTAGAGGGAGACAGAGCAGAGAGGTGGAGGATGACAGAGGGAGGAAGGAGGCAGGAAGCAGCAGACGTCCAGGTCATAGTGGGTTCTGACAGTGGAGGGCAATGCTAAGCCTCATTTAGAATTCACTCCCTGAGAAGCAGCTGATGCATCTTTTATTAAAGGAACAAAGGAATGGCGTGCTATGTTCATACGAATGTTTTTAAGAGTTGCATCTAAGGGACAAAAGGGAAACAGGACTGTGTGTGGGAAAAACAAAATCCTCATTTCAGGGCCACAAAGATTTTTTCTTTTCTTTCATTATTCACTGCTTGCTGCTCGCTGCTTGTTGTCTCCAGTGCAGGTTCTCACCCTGTCATCGTTTGGGTCAAAAGCCACCTCAGATGGATGGCCAGGAGAGTTGTCTCCAACACTTCCAGACAAATCAATACCTGAGATCCTGTTTTATTTCTGCTGTAGCCCTCTCTCTTTGAAAATACATACTTTTGCCACTTTTGTTCAATCTTAGATTCACTTGATTAAAACAAGAATTTGCTCAAGTGTTAATTCTAATAACTGTGAAACAATATCTTAGATGCACACACCAAATGCATATAAGTGTAAAGCAGAGAGGTCCTTTATCTCAGTCCCTGGGAATGAAAATGGAAATTGCAGTTGCAGCCTCCCATTTTTAGGCAGCCACCGTGATTCAAAATCTCATTATGATTTCCTTGCTTGGCATTTTAATGCACTGTAAGGGTAAATAACAAGATGGACCACCACTATTCAGAAGGCTTGTGAGC
Organism: Paralichthys olivaceus; assembly: GCF_024713975.1. NCBI lineage: Eukaryota > Metazoa > Chordata > Actinopteri > Pleuronectiformes > Paralichthyidae > Paralichthys > Paralichthys olivaceus. The sequence continues at coordinate 11,498,169 of NC_091101.1, forward strand.
AAATGTGCCTCTTTAGAGCCGGGCAGATTCACACAAAATCAAACAACAAATGAATAAAAGAGAGGAAATCAAGGAGCTGCCAGTTTCTGTATCCAGCAACAAGCTGTTACAACTTACTGTGCTGATCACAGTAATAATGCTGCAGTTTTTCACTAGATTCAGACTGAAGTTGAATAAACTAAAACTCTACTCAGTCTTGTTGCCTGGTTCTGAATCATGTTTACATGCTGCATTGTCAATGAGCTTTTTAATAGAAGCTGTTTAATCTTGTTGCTGTGTCTTGGTTCGACACTTTACTCACGTGTTAATTCTAAAAGGTACAATGCATGCTAAACAAAATATTTTATCATTAGTATTTGAGAGCTGTATTTCACAACTGTCTCCTTTATTTTACGCACATGAAGAATCCTAAAGAGAAAGATATACGAGAGGGAAAAATGTAGGAAAGGGCTTCTTTCCCTCAGGGGAAGTATTTTGACTTTTTGGGTTCATGAAGGAAGAGGATGAGAAATATAATAAAAAAAGCACCACATTCCCCTAGCATGGGTCTAGACATTTTAATGACTAATTGTTACATGTTATATCCTTCAATGATCAAAATTTAAAAACATTGCTCCTACATTACCCACAATGCAACTTTGCCACTAACAGGTATAGTTTGGTCAGCGATGGAGGTGTGTTCCTCTATAGCAGCTAATGTACCCTAGAATTTAGCCTCAAGCTGAAATCAAAAGGAGGCTGCAGATATGTGGTGAACCACCCATCAACTGTTAACAGATTTCATGATTTAAACTGATGTAGAAAATGAGTGGAGATCCCCTCGAGTCTACTTATTCTATTTAAAGTTTTCTCTTCAGTCTTGGAGATATTAAAATGGGATTTACATTAGATTTTTCCACAAAAACAAAAAGACTGTGTCTGTTTTGTAGATGCATTGTTAATGTGTGAGCATGGTTATCTCTAACTGCAGTGACTACAACATTGAATTTGACTGCTGCAAAATTAAATCCACCCTGTGTTTCACCACCTGCCCTTTTAATATGAACAATGTGTGTAGTGGGAAACGTTCAGTTTGCATTAGCAATAATTTAATACAGCTCTGAGACGGCATTAGACGAGAGGCTGGTATCAGTAAGATAACATTAAAAGACAGTGACGCTGGATTACATTCATGTATAACAATTCCTCGTGTGTAGGTGGTTATAATTTGAACCTCGCAATGGACATGATGGTGGACAAAGACACTGCTATACAGAATGCAAATGTGTCGCATGGCTTTTGCAGGAAAGTTTGATTTCATGTAAATCAATTTTAAAGAGAGAGATATTTTTAATTTTGTTTGTAAAGTGTCTTTCAAAAGTTTGATAGGAGTATCACGTAACAAGCGTAATACTTCACTCAGGGAGCAATTCATTAAATCGAAACAGCCAATAAGTATTTCACAAGTTTCTTTCACTGACGGTATCAAGCTTAATGCTAATGCTGCTGCAAAACACACAAACACACACACACACACACTTAATGAGATGTGTTCTTGTTGGCTCAGTCTTTACAGAGTGGCAAAGCCTGCGGATGTCCACAGGTTCAAAGGCAAAGCTAGTTAGCCTTTCTCACAGTAGGACGAGCAAGATCAATAGGAAAGTAATCTGAGAAATGTCAACCTCCTATTTTGTTTTGACCCAACAAAGGCTGCGCAGAGAGGAGAGGAATCATCACCGTTAATTATGAGGCCCATTAAGTTTTGATCCGTGTGAAAGCCCTGTCAGTAGAAAGGTGCTATTATCACCCACCCATAGCCTGTTTCTCTTGAATTAATTTCTTGGAATCTGTTATAGTCGGTGAATAACAACCACCATGACAACAGCGGTGCCGCTGCCACACATATGGCAGAGGAATAAACAAATATTAAAGGACACTTTAGGCCGTTGTCATTGTTTGTTTTGTGGCTGATGATAGAATAGAAATAGCTGCCTGTCAGGCAGTGTGATTACAGAGGGCTGTTGGTTAGAACATCTCCACAGGGCATATTTCAGACATGTTTCATGTTTCATTCCAACAGTAAATCATAATTTAAGCAGCATCACTGGTATTATATAGTTTTCTTCAGTTGCGCTGAAGGATGAAATATGTTCCTGAGACTGGAACACAGAAGAAATTATTCACAGGAAATGGAAATTGAGTGTTAATGTGATAATATTTCTCCTCCTCTCACAACTAAAAGATACGGCGATACATCACCCTCATCCGTGCGGCACCTTGAATCTTCTGCTAGGTCAGAAAAACAGAGCGGAGAGTGATGATTTTCTTTGTTTGTGCGGCAGAGGAAAGGGGGATTTACATTTGTCACCTAGTGCAATAACAAGATTATGTTTTATGATTAGATTTTTCCCAAGTGGTGTCAACTGCTTCCATGATCATGATGAAAAATAGGTGGATTAGTACATTTGGACTCTGGAGAGGTGGCGAGTTGGCAGGGAGGTAAAGAGGTCACCCAATTACCAGTGTTGTCAGTTTGATCCCTGCCATTTGGAGCTGAGAGCTCTCCAGCTGCCTGCTAGTTACTGGAGGTTAGCTGGAGTCAAATCTGTAGCTACAGCACGCTCACCCCATCACCACAGCAGGAAGGTCCTTGGGCAAGGCACCAGACTCCACAGTGCCCTCTGAAGCAGAGTAAATAGTGTCTGGCAAGTATGAACGCAGCTGAGACATAAACAAGACTGGAACTGAGATGACTCAGTAAATGGACTCAGCCTGCAGTTTATTAGGAACAGCTACCTAACTGTAGCTTAAGTCTAATAAAACAGTCCTACACAAGTTCGACCTTAATGATGAAGGTTCATTTTTTAAAGGAAGCATATTTTTTCATTTTTTCTTTCGTATATAGTGTATTTTACATTGTTTGTGGATATAAAAGTTCTGCAAAATTAAAAAAGTTAAAAGTGAATACTTACTAATACATGCTATGATACAATACTTCCAGGGTATCGTGATGTCATGATGACATCACAACAACCCACATTTGCATATTGCACGCCTAGTGGCTAGTCCGACACGCACCCCCAAACAAAGCCAGGCAAAACGAGGCCAGAGGTCGACATTTCCTACATGTGGGCCACTAATCACAACAGAGTGAACCAGCTGGCTTTATCAAACAGTGTTTCAGTCAGAGCCTGAAAAGAGGAGCTGCAGCAGTGAACAGTGTGAGGAGACTGATGTGATTTCTGAACATTACAGCATGGAAATCTTTTCTAGTAATGACCCAAATTAAAATTAGGAATCTGACTATGAGCTCAATATGTCTCCTTTTAATTCATTTTAGATAGTTGTTGATTAAACTGTATAATTTTAGAGGATATAGCTTGTAGAGCTGTTGTTGCATTTAGCCCTCGATGATACAAATGAGTGTGTTTTAAGAATATCTGTGCCAAGGCCGGCAGTGTGAGCAGTTTCTTTCCCACCATTTGTACACATAATTTGTACCTGTCATTGTGTTGTATTTTTTTCACCAGCACTGGAAAAATGTCCATTTGAAGAGTCTCTTCGAGTTTTGAGGGAAGGTAGCAGTGCTAATGGCTACATTGTTCTCCATTTCGACTCATATCTCAAAAACCATTGGATGCCATACACTCATACCCCTCTGGATGTATTGTTATTTGGTATTACCTGTAAAACTATTGACATTTTAAGACTATGTTAATATTGTCACAGTAAACATTGTAAAAGCCACTCTAATGTGTAAAATAATATTTGTCTGGTAATATAGGCGATGTTGTGCTGACAAAAAGGTATCAAATAATGGCATAGTATATGTGATGTATAAAGGCAAATTCAAAAGCATTTAAAAAACGTCAAAAAGAATCAGGTCTTTTAAGGGTTGATGAACACACGATTCTTGGTGGAGCTCACATGCAGGCAGCCATACCAAAAAGCTTGAAGTAGAACAGAAACATCTCAGTGTTACACCATACGGGAGGGAACTGATGATAAGTTTAGGTCACTACAATTCATGTCAGGATTGTCATTATCTCTGTGAGAGCAGAGTCTCTCTCAAGGTTCATCTTATCTCCATCACACTAAACATAAAACATCCTAATCTAAAGTGTTCCTGCTGAGGCCTTATGAGCTCTCAGGTCAGCCACCTGTGAAACCACTCTAACCCTGCTCAGGCAGAATAAAAAAGATGCATTAAGTCACAAAGTCCCTGACACCTTTTACACTCTGTTGTTACTTTATTGGTTTGGCCTCTGGCACCTCTGTTGAACTCAAACATGTCTGATCATTCTCTTGTAATTTGTCACTTGGTACCTGTTGGATGATTTTGGTTTAACTGCATCTTTCTTTGCTGTCATAATGCAACACTTCCCTGCTTCAAGTAACACAAATACCATTGTGTGTACTCTCATAGTAACATGAAGATATACTGTTTTTAATCAGAGAGGCTAAGCAAACCCATGGTCCTGAAAAAACTTTTATATTAAGCAGAATCCAGACTTGGTTGCGTATCAACAATTGTATGAAGCAACAGTGAAATACGGTTTATTAACTGATGATCTGTTAAGTGTAAACTGATCACATAAAGTCATGGGAACTTGATTCATTGTTGAGCAACAAGGAATTCATGATGCATCTTGTAATAATAAAAGCATTAAATCCTTATGAGTTAGGCATTAACTTGAGTAAGATTACCCCGGCAGATTATTACACTAAATAAAATTCTTCTTTGTTTCTCAAACTTACATATTCAAAATATTTGTCTTGAAACCAAAAAATCCCCTCAATGCTTTAAAATTACTTAAACATAACTCTCCTTCCTGCTGGGGAGCCCACTGAGCCCCAGAGGATTGGTTTCTTAGGTTTATGGGATCACAAACCCTGGCTGTCTGAATCATAGGCTGTAGATAAGGAACACATCTCCTCTTCTTCCCAGATACAAACACCACTATCTTCTGCATTTGGGGCCAGAGTCTGCACCGTAGCAATCAGGGGATGGACTGCGGTAGTGCGGCACTCCCGATACATGCGCTCGACCAATCACAAGTCAGTTTCAACTGTCAATCAAGATGATTCACCCTTTATCCATTAACATGCAGGAAGCAGGATTTATGACCTATACTGCTGCCAGCCACTAGGTGGCTATGAAGAGGTTATATCCTCAGTTTTGGGGAGTCGTCATGTCGTCCATTTTTGTATACAATCTGGTCAGAATACTTTTTTGTTTGTTAGTTTTTTGTTTACTGCAGTGTTAGGGTGGAAATACTCAACCATGGTGCTGTCGTACAAGGGGGATGTTAACATGGACGTTTTTAAAAATGTCACTGGAGGGGTACTTTAAACTGTATTACTAAACATGAGAACTGGGGGAATGAGGGCCTTGTAAAAAGTTGAAGACCTCCAGGTGGTATATGGCCCACAAGGTGATTCATAAATCAGATATATGGAAAAACTTCTTCCATATGTCTGACTCATTTTTTTCTGCAATAAAAAGATAATCGCATAACATAGTGGAGTACCATGTCCTTCAGGGGGGTCCCATCTGGCTGTGTGACTGTCAGGTCACAGTCAGGGTGAAGGAAATGCATCAACACTGACAAGCATCATGGCAACTGTCAAGAAAAGTAGATTAGAAATGCTGCACTTTCCAAGAGAAATGGACAAACAATTTATTTTGTTGGAGTAACAGATAAACCAGTGTTTGTAGTTTGTAATGATGAAAAAGGCAAATCTTAAGTGTCATTCCAGCTGGAAACATGCAGCTAACCTGGATGAGTTAAAAGAACAAATGCTCTTAAGCTTTCATAAGACTGACTCTGACAGGGACTATGATAAGCATATCATAGTTGTTTTGGTGAGTGAACTGATAGCGAAAACGTGAAGAGTTTGTGAAGGAGCTGCTGCACCCAAAACATTGTTCATTGTGTGCAAATACAAAATCTTCTCTGCATGACCAAAAGCCTGCTATGACAACTGACTATTATGCCGGTGAGTTTGCAGGACTCCTTCAGGCATTCAGGGGAAATTTCAGGACATGAAAAGTAAATAAAAGCAACTGGACACATTTGCTGAACCATTTAATGATGTGTCTGAAAACCTACAACATGAAATCACTGAGTTATAGCAACAATGAGCTCAAAGCTACAACAACCTTCCCCTGCTGGAGCTCTATAAACTTTTTGTTCTGAGGAGACATCGCTGGAGTTTGATTTTCTGTTTGGGAAAACTTGCAACTGTGAGCAGCTCATTTCAAAAGTGAGAGAAGAGAAGCAGATCCAGTCATGGCAATATTAATTTTGTAAGCCTATGGCCCTCATAGGATGTTGTAAGAATTTAAATGGCTCTGGTTCCTCACCCCTGTTGCAGCCCCGGGGCCCATGGTTCTTTCATGGGACTTTGAGTATGCTTGCATTTTTCTGATGTTACAGGTCAATTGACTTTTGTCACACACACCTAAAAACATTTTTTGACATATAAAAATTGACTTTAATGAAAAACCTTTAAACTCATTTACAGCAGCTGTTATTGACATGAGAGATTTAGAGTGTTTTCAACTCAAAATGTAAGACTCAGCCTCTGCAGCCCAGGGAGGAGTGGTTCAGGGAGGAAAGGCTCAGAGCGCTGATCATAAAAGGCCTTTTCACAAAAATGTTGTACATGATGAACACAGCAGAGCTTCATCTACATTTGAATGCTGTTGTTGAAGGTCTCTCTCATCCCAGATGAGCAGACAACAACATCTGGAGTCTTATGAAAAGGAAAAGCTCTGAGGACCAAGAGCCCTTCTCCGCACACGCACACATGAGTATAATGTGTCTGAGGTCATTAAAAGGTAAAGCCCTCTCCATCTCAGACCATGTACACATCACAGCACATCCCCATCACTGTCTGACGAGAAAGTTTTCTGCTGCTCCCGTATTAAACTGATAATCAGATTCGGAAAAAAGAAAGAAAAATCATTTAAAACAAATCACTTTTCAGACCGACAGGATATTATACTGCATGAGTACTCAGACAGCGTTATGCAAAGGCAGAGGGTCAGAATGACACTCCATTATACCCCCAGTCTGAGCAAACTGTTGAGAAACACAAATGTTTATGGTTCACGGCACAGGCAAATAGAAACGCAGACCACGCTCTTTGTCTTTTAAGTGCATTACAATTCAAAGCTGTTCAAATGAAAGGGTCTTTAAAATGTTATCTCTTCATTGCGCCGTTCACGAAGAGACTACAGAAAGTGTTTATCTCATCCGCTGTATCTAATTAAACTGCATTTCCCCTGTGAGTAAAATGTATAAAATGTCAAGTTGTTTGATTATGATGTCTCATATTACAGAATACATACATACACACACACACACACACTGGTTGGGAATTGTGATTTGGAGTTGTAAAGACAAAAGGCAATATAAGTAGATACTTTAGGGGAGTTATTGGTGTAACTTTATGGCTATAGTGGTTTCAGGGCTGTTTAAAGGGACCTGGGGGGTCATTACTGTAGTTCTTATAACTGGATTATGTTTTCGATTCATTAATTCAATGAGAATATATTAGTTTACATATTTAATGAGTTGCAAATATGTTCATACTGAATGTGAAAGTGAAATATTCACAGAAAGTATATTGCTGTTTTTATGGTTATGTGTGGTTAAGGTTGTAGAGAGATCGTGGTCTGATTTGCTAAAGAAAAAAAGTCCTCATTGACAAAAACCATGATCTTGCCAGATTAGATCTTTGTACAGCTGACATCCACTTCTTAGGCTGTTTTCAGACATGCACTCCAGGAAATGTCCATCAAATTGGGTGAAGACATTTTCTGGAGTTTGCCCTTCATATATGAAGAATGCAGCAGATTGTCCAGATCAGATGTGCTGGTTCACATCAACAGGAATGTCAAGTGAGGAGTGGCGCCTGGGTAAAACATGGAGGACATGACATGTTAATTCTGCTTTGGAAAACACAGACATCTGCTTCAGCGCCCTCTACATGTGCAGCAGGGCTATTTCATCCTGAGATGTTTGTATTCTTTGGGGACTGTTTTCAGTTTGAGATCTTTTATGTGTCAGAAATGTCATCAACATGGCCACTTGCTCCCTGTGAATCTTCCTGCTGCATTCTCACAAGTGTTCACAAGGACTGGGGCTGGCAGAAAAAAATCCTGTGCAACTAACTCGGACATTTATGTTCTCACCCCTTTGGAAAAATGCAAGAAAATATCCGGACTTCAGTGCATGTCTGAAAACTTTAGTGACTCAGCTGTATCACGTATTTGTCTTTGCTTGTAATTAAACCAGTGGTTGGTTGCTTTATCTACAAAATGAATTCAGTGTTGTAATTTGCATGCTGTGCAGAAATGACACCCTTTCGGCTTTCGACTAAACATCACCACTGAACATAACCCAGCCACTATTACAGTTCTTGCAAAATGTATTGCAGCAAACCTACAGGCAGAACACATGTTGGAGATAGAGGATTGTCTTGTCTAACACTCACACAAGACGCAAATGGGAAGATTTCCAAAAAATGTCTGACTCTTATTTTGACCATATGTTGAGGGGGCCTCATTTAATGTTGGGCAAAAGGTGTTTATGGTTTCCTGTCACTTAAATGTCATGTTGACTCAGTTTATTTATATCTTGATCAGTTTGTGTGTGTGTGTGTGTGTGTGTGTGTGTGTGTAGGAGAGAGAGGTAGAGAGGGTGAGTGAGAGCTACCATGATGACAGCCAATTAATTCAGCTCTTTGGGACACGGTGAGGAGAAACAGTGACTCGCGGGCTGCATTAGTCATGCAGCATGGCAGCGCTGGCATCAGGGAGCTCTCATACACTTTAAAGGTGACTCTGTCTCCATGTGTGTGTGTGTGTCTGCACATATGAGTGTGTGTATGCCCGCAGTAGTTGTTTGCCTCTTCTGCTATCCTGTCATCCCTCCCTCACCCAAGGGGGCCCAGCATGAAACAGCCTCATGACTTAAGGATACCGTTGGCGGCAGCGAGTGCAGCCTGAGAAGTGTCAAACTTCCAACAAAGCATTTAACAAGCACAACAGTGCACAGCACTAAGAGCTCATTCAAAGACTATCGCAGAGTTTACCCCCCGCCAGCGTGTAAACAAACAACTTTATTATTGTTGATGTAATGCAGAGTCCAAGTGTGAGTTAGGGGAGTTGTGTTTTTTTTTCAAAAAGAGGTGCTCTGCAGAAAGCAGCAGTGTAGTGATATAATAATCACAGTGAGCTGGGTCACAGAGCTTGTATAAGTAATTAAAGGCTCAACTCCATGCTTGCTGTTACTGAATGCGACCACAGTTGAAGAATAGCAAGGATGTTCATGAAGGGATTT